>NC_132791.1:135686000-136316500 GCF_048418805.1 Vulpes vulpes | reverse complement strand
CCCTGAGATAGCTCCCACTAGGCAGGTTGGGGCCTTCCAGGACGGGGGGAGGGCACGCGCGGCTGCATTGTGCTCCCAAACTACAATCCACCTCCCCCTCCCATCCAACTCTGCACATCCCCTCCGGCACATAGGCCATAATGATAAATAATGAAGCACAGGAAAAAAAAAGACCGGAAAGGACTACAGTCCTTTTCTAAAGCCCATAGAGAGGTTTGCTCTTCTTCCCTGCAATATCTGACTTATTGCAAAGATGGAAATGGGACCCTCAGATGCCGGTGTCTCGGGGTCTCACCCAAGTTCACAGGGCGGGTCGCCAGCCCTCCCACCTGCACCTGAGCGGCCTGGTCCCTGGCGGCCACAGCTCCGCAGCGCCACCTGCCGCCTGGTGGGGCCCCTACACCTCTTCTGCTGGGGCGTCTGCAGGCCTCGGTACCCCGCCCGCCTTCCCTTAGACTCACTCTCCCGGGACAGAGTTCCTAACCTTCAGGAACACAGAACTGGCCTTCACAAAGCAAAGAAGGACCGTGGTGCCCTTGATAAAGGGCATGATGAAGAAACTGGACCTCACCTCGATGGGCAGCCAGATTTCCAAGAATTTCCTAATCTTACCGATGGCATGGCCATAGCTTGCCATGACTCCTTTACAATAAGGTCTCCACATTTCCAGAAGTAAATCTGAGGGGTTCCTGGGCCCGGCCTCCAGAACTCTTCTTTCCTTCAAAACAGCCTCCCAGTCATCACGTCCTCCTCACATCCTATACTGACCTGAGCCCACAGTATCCACCACCCCGTGTAGGCCAGTCTTGCTGGTAGTGAATAAAGCAATAGTGTTTTTTAAAGCAAAAACAAAAACAAAAACAAAAAACAAAAAAAACCAACAACTCACTCTCCCCAAACTTGCCCTGCAGGTCCCAACTGGGTCTTCTCCAGGCCTTGGGTTCCTTTGAAAACATACTGGTGACAAGAAATAAAGAATTTGCCGGGGCGGGGAGGGGTGGGTAGAGTAAGGTCCCAAGGAGGCCAGTTTAAGAAAGGGAAGAAACCAAAATTTTCCATCCAGTCCCTAGCCGTGGCATTGCTTGGGTTATGTCCCCAGCGTAGCTCTTCTCACATTCCACTGTGGAAGGGTAGGCTCAATCACTGCCTTACCTGTTGTCCTTCTCTAGCGTGGCTCTGCTCAGCAACAAGGCACCTGGTCTTTGTCTGCATTTACAGGCGGCTATGATGGCCGAGGAGCTGAAGAAGGAGCAGGACACCAGCGCCCACCTGGAGCGGATGAAGAAGAACATGGAGCAGACGGTGAAGGACCTGCAGCATCGTCTGGATGAGGCTGAGCAGCTGGCCCTGAAGGGCGGGAAGAAGCAGATCCAGAAACTGGAGACACGGGTACTGGTGGGATGACCCCCTGCATCAGCAGGGCCTCTGGCCTCAACTGCTCCTTCCCCAGCCCGACTAACTTCCCAACTGTTTCCTCAGATCCGGGAGCTAGAGTTTGAGCTTGAGGGGGAGCAGAAGAAGAACACAGAGTCTGTCAAGGGCCTGAGGAAATACGAGCGGCGGGTGAAGGAGTTAACCTACCAGGTAAGGGATGCCTGGGTGGCTCAGTGGTTGAGCATCTGCCTTTGGCTCAGGGCGTGATCCCGGGGTCCTGGGATGGAGTCCCGCATCAGGGTCCCTGCATGGAGCCTGCTTCTCCCTCTGCCTGTGTCTCTGCCTCTCTCTCTGTGTCTCTCATGAAAAAATAAATAAAATCTTTAAAACAAAATAACTTACCAGGTAAGAGAAAGCAAGCCCGATAGGCGTTTTCTCTATAAAGCACAAACACCACCCTGGGTTCTCTCTCCAGAAGAGGGGGAGACACCTGCTGCCCCAGAAAATTGGCCAGACTTCAAGTGACTCCCCCCTCCTCTTCTAGCTACAGGCTCTGTTCTTGCCTTTAGAGTGAAGAGGACAGAAAGAACGTGCTGAGGTTACAGGACCTGGTGGATAAACTCCAAGTGAAAGTCAAGTCCTACAAGAGGCAGGCGGAGGAGGCTGTAAGTCAGACACACTGTGATTTTAGAACGGCAGCCTGGCCTGTCCTTCCCTGTGAGCCCTATAGTGGGTGCGCGCTCCCCTCAACCTGCCTGGGCTCTCTGGTTTTAGGATGAACAAGCCAACGCCCACCTTACCAAATTCCGCAAAGCTCAGCATGAGCTCGAAGAGGCAGAAGAACGTGCTGATATTGCAGAATCTCAAGTCAATAAGCTTCGCGCCAAGACCCGCGACTTCACCTCCAGCAGGGTAGGTGGTTCCCAGCACCACCGGTTAGGGAAGCAGGTGTGCACCAGCGTTGCGTCCCCCGGGGCCACCTGGGAAGAGCCCGCAGTGAGAAGACACTTCCAGGCTGAGAAGAACCTTGGAGAACCCCGTGCTTTAGAACCTGGTCAGTCTCAGTCTCAGGAAAGGAAGGGATTGGCTTATAGTCACTTAGCTGAGAAGAACTTCACCAAAACCCAAGTTGCAATAAAGCAAATGCCATCCTGAGAAGGAAGGAGCGTGTTTCTGGCCAGGATCTTTCCAGCCCTCTGCTGGTTCTAGTCTGCAGTCACCGTATGTGTAGGTAGATAACCAGAGGTAGGACGTCCCCGAGGATGCAGCTTATTCCCAGGTTCTTAGGCTACGGGGTGACCCTCTCCATGTGTGCAACCAAGTATTCTCCTGAGGTCCCCCAAATATCCTGTCCTACTGAAAAACAGCAGCGAGCAACTCCAAATGCTTGCGGGGAGAGGGGACAGGAAGAAATGTGGGTCTGCCACCTGACATAATAAAAAACACCCACTTTCTTTCCAGATGGTGGTCCATGAGAGCGAAGAGTGAGTGAGCCTCTTCTGGAGCAGGACGGGAAATATGCAAAATGTGTATTTTCATGGTTCCTGGCCATTACAGTTCATTTCCATGTGACTCTTTCACATGCATTAAACTCTGCTTCATTTCCAAATCGAGGCTGTATTTGTTTTCTCTTCCCTGTGTGGAAATGGTTCATTGCTTGGTGGTTTTTGTGCCTGATGTTGAAATGTCTGTGGGCAGATGTGATAAAGTCCTTTGGTGTGTGTGTTTGGGGACAGGGAGAGATTGATTTTTTAATATTTATTTATAAGATTTTTTTTTTTTGAGAGCGAGAGAGACAGAGAGGGGGGGAACAAGTGGGAAAGAGAGAGAATCTCAAGCAGGCTCCACAGTCAGCACAGAGCCCAACACAGGGCTCGATCTCATGACCCTGTGATCATGACCTGAGCTGAAACCAAGAATCAAACACTTGCCCCACTGTACCACCCAGACCCCCAGAAATTGCTTTTAAATGTGAGATTAGATCATAAAGGAAGAATATCTTAGATTAACCACTGCTTTGGCAGGGGGAGGAAGATGGGAGAGTTTGTCAAAAGAGTTGCCTCTCGGTATGGTGTGAGGGGAACACAAAGGCTCAGGGTTGGGAAGACCCTGTGTCATGTTGGACAGGGTCGTAGGGCAAGGGACAGACTTCCCTCCTCTACATTCAGTCAGGAAGGATCTGGAGTCCAGCCAAGGTTGTGGGGCAGCCTCCATGCAACTGCTGTGTGAACCATCACGAATACACCAATGATTGAGGCCGTGTCAGCTCACTCCCAGATTCTGTCAGAATCTACCACCGAGTCCTGGGCTCCCTCTGCACTATTTTAAAGCCACCCAACAGAAAATCTTACCCTTTACCCAGGGTAAACTTGTCTTTATCTTGAGAGAGGAAAAATGGTGGCAAGTCACAATAATTCTCTGGCTAGGCCACTATTGGAAATAGAATCTTCTAACCTGGGATGAGTCAGAAATAGTTGCCCTGGGTTCCCTTCTTTGTCCAATTCTAGAAGATGAGGAGAGACTCAGTGGGTGTCAAAGGCCAGGGGAGGGAAGGGGGGTGTTCTCAGCACCTGACTGGGACCTAAGCACCTCCTGGGACCTGTCACTAGAAAGGAAGCCCATATTGATGTCAGATTTGGCGTGTGGGTGGTTTCAGAGAATTGTGTCTCCAAGATCTTGTCTCTTTGACCTGCTTTCAATACTCCCTGGCTACACTGGGACTAAAAGGTGGCATGTCTCTGTGGGGCGGCCACTGCTGAGAGGAGTTGCGTTGAGAACAAGTCCAGCGAGGACACAGGGCCGAGGGTCACTGCCGTCCAGAATGACAAGGACCCTTGCGGATTGCCTGTGGTGGGAAGTGGGCCACACAGAAAGTGGATGGTTTCTTGCTACAGGCGTCCTCAAATTGATAAATAAAGAAATGAAAGAACTGGAACATCACAACTGTGGAATGAATTACGAGCCCCTGATGAATTCTGGGATCATAAACATAGAGACCGCCGGACACTATATGCTTCCCGACAGAAGTAGGCACCATTGCCAGTGGAGAATTCCTGCCCCACAATCTGACCAACTCAAAGGGAATGCAGGGGATGGAGATCCAAGAGTCAACTAGTACATTCTAGGACATGGGGAGGTCAACTGAGAAAAAAAAAAAAATCCAGTTTTCTCAATATAGGCTGCAAGGAAAAACATACAAAAGAATTGGAAAGAGGAACTATAGATTAAAAGATATTTAACATACCTGTCCACCAACCGCTCTGCGTGGGCCTTGTGAGAGTGCGCACGCACACACACCCTAGTTAGTAAAATTTGAATATTGACTTGGTATTTGATAGTGCTATGGGGTTCCTGTTCGTTTCCAAGGTGTAATGTGATATTATGATTATGTTTTCTGAAATAGTCCTTATTAAAAATACATACCAAAATACATATAAGAAAGGAAAAGAGAAGGGAGGAAGAAAGGGAGGGCCGTCTTTGAAATAAACGTATTCTATAGAATTCTAGGCTTAAAAGAATTGATTAGACAAGGCCCTGATGCATTTTATGCAGAATTGGAGCAACACACATGAATACGTCTGGTGTGGGCAGCCCCGGTGGCTCAGCGGTTTAGCGCCGCCTTCAGGACATGATCCTGGAGACCAGGGATCAAGTCCCACGTCAAGCTCCCTGCCTGGAGTCTGCTTCTGACTTTCTCGTCTCTCTCTCTCTCTCTCTGTCTCATAAATAAAATATTTAAAGAAAGAAAAGAAAACCTCTGGTGCTGTTGCAGGCCCCAATAACGTCCTCTGACCTGCAAAGCGCGGTGTTTCTCACTAGGGACAAGGTGAGCCCTTGGTTCTGAAAACTATCCATGACTCTCTCCAGTACGCTCTCATCTTGTGGAGTATAAAACAGAAAAACTGATTTTCTAAGAGTTCACATTATGACCAGTGTTGCCAGCAGATCTGCTCCCTGAAGCGAGGGACAGGTCTGACTGTGGAAGACGCAAGCCTTGTCGCCACAGAGAATGAATGAAACACGATCTCATTCCACATTGAGGCCTGGATGGGGCTGCACAAGCAGGAGACGGGGAGCCCTGCCCGGGGATGGAGAGGAGGAAGATGATCTCAGGCACTATTTACTGTGTCTTACTGGGGGCTCCCAGGGCGCACTACCCCACCTCACCCGCGGAAGGGTGCAGGGAGGACAAGCCAGGCCATGCCCCCGTTTGGCACACGAAGACACCCAAGTAGAGTACCTTGCTTTAGGTCAACATGCCACAGCTGGGAATCCCTCCAGATCCCAAGACTCTTAGACTACAAAGCACTGCCTCCCTGACTGTCTGGCAAAACTGCCTTGAGGAATGCTGGGGAGATGGGGTGCAGGGCAGAGGTGCATTAGGATTGGGCTGATAAAACCCCAAATCTGCATTTTTGGTCTTTCTGACTATTGCCTGTGTGTGTTAACTCCTCCAGGCATTCCCCTCCAACCCTTCTCTTGCACCAGCTGAGCCCACGGCAATCCAGACAGCCTTCCCTCGGGCCATATGACCTTCTAGTAGGAACTTGGGTGATCATCAGCTCATTCACGATATCGACTGGTTCCTCTGCTCATGGGTCCCCCAAACTGGATGACAACAAAGGAAGGGTACAGGGTCCCTCCGTTTCCAGCCCATTCTTCAGCTCACTCTACCTCCCAATCAAGGGCCATTTCAAATGGCTTTTCCTTTTTCTAAATGGCCTCACTCTTATAGTATTTTTTTCCCTCAATTTATTTATGTCCTTGCTCCTTAATCTGTATACTATCCAGAAACCTCAGACTCTCCGGATTCTTCACTGAGCTTCAAATCTCTTAGCAGATTTCTATTTTTTATTACCTTTTATAGTTCTCAGTTACGCAAGAAATACATGCTCCAGCACAGGATTACAAAAAAAGAAGAAGAAATCTCTGTCAACTATAAAGGGACTGCCGACGAAGATGGTAGGCTCCTTCTTTATTTGGAAAGGATGAATCTTGATTTATGATTGGCAGATGGTCTCCTCCTTAAGGACGCGTGAGGGACACAGCTTCTAATAAGAGAAACATGTCCTTTTGGGGGCACACCGGTTGGGTAGTGGCCTGCCAGCAGCTGGTGAGGGCTGCTTCTCCTTTCTCCATGCCTGGATCACCGCGACAGCTGAGAGCCTTAATAAAGCAAGGTGCACCTAGGAATGTGGGGTGAGGAAGCCACCAGAACGTAGAGGTCTATTTCTGCCCCTACCAATAATCCCACTGTTAAAACAGCTGAGGCCGAGGGCTTTTAAGGCTGCCTGCTGGTGCCGAGCCGGGATCCGGTTACCCTGAGCAATGCTGAGACATTCCGGAGGCGCTCCTGCCCAGGTCACCAGGAGCCAGGGGCCCAGGGTGACACCGATTATTTTTAGCTAAGATGTCACCATGCTTTCCATGGCAGCAAGGAGCAAGACGCCCCAGCGCCTGGACATTTGGGGGCCTTCTCGATATTTTATCATGTTAGACGTGGAACCTCGTCAGGAGCCCTGAGGACAGTCAGAGGAGCAGCGGACAGTCAGACATCCTTAGACCATCTTCATCAAGAAACCCAACACTAGTTTCCTGAGACAGAGAGCAGATGGTTGTCACCAACACGGGTTACCCAGTGATAATAATTATGAGAAACAATCCAGAACACAGAGGTAATAGGATATGGAGGAAGGTGACAGGATTTTATGGATCCTAAGAAAGCCCATCTCATTAGCATGAGCACAGTGTTCTGCACACGACAGGTACCCAGGGCATCTGCTGAACTAAGTTCCCAGCAGGAAAAATAGAGTGGTGGGAATCTGCGTGCCCTGGGGGGAAAACTCCCATTCTTTCTAGAAACTCTGGCTCTCTGCCTCCCGGTGTCAGGAATAAAGAGACAGTCATATGCCAGCAGGGGGCTCTTTACAAATCTGTGAGCCGTCCTGACTGCCAGCCTTCTGAAAGGAGGGGTGTTTGCAGTTCACACCAGCTCCTAAGCCTGCAGAGAGAATCAAGTATCAAAAAGGAGGCCCTTGGGGGTGAGGTGCTGCCCTGTGACATCTGGAGACTAGCAGCTCCCAAGCCCCGGGGCCCGGAGCCTCCATCTGCCCCACGCTTTGCTGCTGGAAGTCTCTAGATGCGCGTTCGTTCGTCTGTCATTTACCAACTGCCTACTGTGGGCCCAGGGACAGGGAGTTGGAGAAGCACAAGTCCCCAAGAAAGCAGACCAGACCAGGAACGGAAGCAAATGCTCCTGTCTTGAGGCCTCAAGACTCAGAGTGGGGAGGGGCACCTGGGTGGCTCAGCAGTTGAGCGCCTGCCTTCAGCTCAGGGTGTGATCCCAGGGTCCTGGGATTGAGTCCCGCATCGGGCTCCCCGCAGAGAGCCTGCTTCTCCCTCTGCCTGTGTCTCTGCCTCTCTCATGAATAAATAAATACAATCTTCAAAAAATAAAAAAGGCTCAGAGTGGGGCCGGTGGGGGCCACATACATTTCCAAATATGGCTCAGCCTCAGCTCTGGGTGAGATGAGCCTCTGCAACAGCTGTGCCTATTCTGGGCCTGCAGGCGTGAGGTGGGAGGGTCTTTGTCTCATGGGCAACAGGTGTTGAGGCCTGAAGAGCAAGGCGTAGCATTTTGAGGGCATCCTAGCACCATTCCTGGGGCAAAAGCCAGTTTTCCAAATGACTGTCCTCAGCTAGAAACTCCAGATTTCCTCCTCTTTTGTTTCCCCACTGGGCCCATCAGCTTGTGGCCTCCTGGGCCACCCGCGGCCTGGCCCTGCAGGGCCTACAGGTTTCTGGGAGGAGGTAGGTTTGGGACGTGTGCCCCTCTCGGGGCTGTAGAGGGTGGGGTACATCTGGCTCTGTGAGAAGCCCACCAAGCAGGTCAAGTCAGGAGGCAGAGAGAAGTGGGAGCCCCTCTTGCCACCCAATGTTGGGGCTCAGCGTCTGGTGCCTGATCAAGCTGAGGAAGAAATTCAAAGTGGGGGCACCTGGGTGGCTCAGCAGTTGAGCGTCTGCCCTCGGCTCAGGGCATGACCCCGGGGTCCCGGGATTGAGTCCCACATCGGGCTCCCCGCAGGGAGCCTGCTTCTCCCTCTACCTGTGTCTCTGTCTCTCTCTCTGGGTCTCTCCTGAATAAATAAATACAATCTTTTTGACAAGGCAGAAAGCTTGCCCGTGCCTGCCGCCGCACACTGTGTTAGGCCCTGTCCTGATGTGCCCTCTCCCGATCATTTCCACTGCTGCCCCAGCAGGCCGCAAAGGCCATCAGCCTGCAGATGTGACCATCGCTTGTCTGAAAGTTAAAATGACACGAGTTTTCGCCTTTTAAGTGACTTGCTTTCAGTGCCAGAGTAACATCCGGACTGTAACAGGGTCTTAAGTGTAGTGTCATTGGTGGTAGTGGTGGGGGGACAATCAATGCACCTGATAAGATCTGTGGCCACAAATAATCTCACGAGGCCAGAGGCGTGACGCCCCCCAGGGCTCATTGTCACCTTCTGTGGCAGAAGAAGGCCACTTCCTCTGGAAGAACAGCATCTCAGCCGTGACTTCAGCAGGTCCTTTCCGGACTCGGGGTGGGGTGGGGGGCTTAAGTAGAGTGTCTCCTGCCACCTGCTTCTCCCCCTGCCTCTGTGCGCCCCTCGGGAGGGCTCAGAGTGACAACACCAGTGGGGCTGCCAGGAGTCAGCCCTGTTGGTGCTGAGGGGCCCCCAAGACAGCTCCACGGGCTGGGATTCGAACTCCTGACAGTGGTCCGGGACCATTTCTGCCGCCCCAGGGGCCGGGGGCCCATCTGCCCTTCTTCTTCCTCTGGGCTCTGTTCCACGTGGCAATCCTGAGCCACCCATGGCCTTTCATTCATTGCCTGAAATTTGGGGGCTGAAGATGAACGCAGGCTTTTTTTTTTTTTTTTTTTTTTTTTTTGGCATGTGGCTCTAGCCAGCTCCATAAGGAAGTGTTCACAGTCCTGTGTTTCTGAGCTCCTGAGATCAGGACACGTTGGATGCCCATCATTGCTCCACGGCCAAAGGAAGAAGCAAGTCTGCCAGTCTCTTCCTGCCTCGGGTGCTTTGCCTGGAACCCCTCTTTGGGGCTTTCAAGGTTGGTGATTGGAAGACGTGAGCTGAGGTGCATGGAGGTCACCAGCCATTGGGTTCCAGGTAACCAACGTCACAGCCGAGTGCATTCACGTGGGCTCATACAGTGGGGTCCTCCTTAGGCCTATGAAACATCTCTGATCTGTCACTGGTCTGGCCAGATGCCATCAGTGGTCCCCTCTGACACCCACCTGACACCCTGCACGCCTGAGCTGGTCCTCTGCATCCACCACTGGTCCCCCTGTGATGCTCTGTACACATTTCCCGGGACACGTTCTTATTCCCTTGGGCCCCTGTAAGTAGGAGTTGTGACTTATTGCCTTGCTGACCTTGCACCACGGTTCCTACCCCAATACTGTGCGTTTTCACATTTACACACACACATGCACACACGCAGAACTAGTTACTACAGGAACTACAGGACTGGCAGTGACAAAATCTGAGTTCCAGGGTGAGCTTTCCCTTCCCATTTCCGTCACAATCAGAAACAGTGACAGGGTACGTGACCTCTTCCAGTCCACCCCACAGGTCCTGGCCCTGCTGACCCTGGGGTCTTGGGAACTTTCTGCCCTGGGGGTGCCCGGCCCGCGGGGAAATAATAGGGTCCCGGCGGCACTACCTTCTGGCCCATGTGTTCACGCAGTCCCTGGCTGCCCCTCCTCAACTGCCACCCAAGCCAGGCCCCAGGTCGGGTTTCCCACCAGCTGCAGGGACAGGCTTCCCCAGAACAGGGGCTGGGCGTCACCTTCCGCACCTCGGTGCCAGGGTCTCCACTAGGTGGCACCACTGCTCTGCCAGCCGCCTGGGTCCCGGCAGGAGGAAAGGCGACCAGGTGGGTGACTCTGGAAGAGTGCAGGGGGGGGGGGGGGGAGAGGCCCCCTCCCCCCCCCCCCACCGCCCCGTCTCATCCTTCCTCTGCGCTTTGCTGGAGAAGTCCAGAGCAGGGCCGCGCTGCGCATGGAAGCCGAGGCAAAAGAACATGCTGACACTGATCCAGTCTTAATTTAAAACGTTGATATTTTGTTCATCGTGGATTCTTGTGCATTCGTTGCAGTTGGAAAAATATTGTGTGGAAATATCATTAATCTTATCAATGACCAAGTGTTTGGGTGTCCCCACAAATTCAGAGCTCACTCGCCTCACCGTGGTCCCAGTCTGGGCCCCGGCAGCACAGTGGCTTGTGCCCCAGTGCCTAGGCCTATAGAAATAGCTGTTTCTGCTGTTATAAGACAGCAGCCCTGTGTGTCACCCGGCCTTCTAGAACATTCCCCTGCCCCCTGCATGGCTTGATTTCACTTGTTTCCCCAGGGGAATTGCTGCCTACCACTCCCTCATGCATGCTGGCTGGGCTCTTGTTTCTTCTATCTCTCTTGTTTTGGGAGGAAGCTTTTTATTCCCCTCACCCCCACCTCAGGTGAACTAATGTTCTTTTTTTAAAAGATTTTATTTATTTATTCATGAGAGGCACAGAGAGAGAGAGAGAGAGAGAGAGAGAGAGAAGCAGAGGAGACACAAGCAGAGGGAGAAGCAGGCTCCATGCAGGGAGCCTGACATGGGACTCGATCCCAGGTCTCCAGGATCACACCCTGGGCTGATGGCGGCACTAAACCACTGAGCCACCCAAGCTGCCCTGAGCTAGTGTTCTTTACAGCATTTGTAGCCACCCCAATTTCCCCCTGCAGGACTCAGTGTAAGAAAAGAGTGAAATAAGGTGGGCCCTAAACCAAGAGAAATGCACTCCCTCTAGAAGCACTTGGGAGCTCTAGAGAACCCAAGGCCCGGGGCCACACCCATGGCTGATGACATCAGAACCTCTGGGGGAGCAGTCCCTCCCCCTCCCCTGAGGCTTCAGTAGTTTCTAAGTTCCGCCTGGCAGGTGAAAAGATACCTGGCCCACAGTGGGAAACCAGGCACGCACTCACCAGGCTCCACCCAACTGAGCCACGGTACTGCTGTCTGCTGGGGGGCTCACAGGCTGGGGCCCAGAGGGACAGCAGAAGCTTTAAGGACTCAGAACCTAGCTTCTACCCAGCAAGGGTTCCCCTGTACAAATTTCCCAGCCCCTCCAGCGGCACTGCACCTGCACCTTACCATTTTCACCAGCGGGGCAGCCCCTGTGGCAGTAAAATGCCTTGAAATGTGGCTGACATCTGCCTTGAGAAATCTGCTCTCCGGGCGCTGGGCCTGCACGCTGCAGAAACAGAGGGGATCCACTTGTTCCCCTGGCTCTGCAGGATTCATGGAACAGCTACCATATTCCTATAAAACCGTGTCTACCAGGGAAGAAGAGCCCCAGTACCTGTTCCCTGCCCTGCCTTCCTGGTTACCCTCTTCCTGATGTGCTTGACAGGCAGTATCCCTTTGTCACCTGCTACATCCAGAATGTCGTCTACATATGTATATGTCTATATCTATATCTATATCTATATCTATATCTATATCTATCTATACACATACAGAGGGGCACCTGGGTGGCTCAGTCAGTTGGGTGTCTGACTCTCGATTTCGGCTGTGGTCACGATCTCTGGGTTGTGAGATAGGGCCTCATCTCTGTGCTCCATGGGGAGTCCACCTGAGATTCTTGCTCCCTTTCCCTCTGCCACCTGCTGGCACTCTCTGGAGTGCACGCTCTCTCTCTGAATAATATGTATTCATTATTAAAATATATTTGTAAAACATAAAATAAAATAGAAGTGCCCCTGCCCCCTCTCTCTCTCATTCCCGGCCCCCGGTGGGATACCATCATCAATGGGTCAGGTGCACCCAGAACCAAACGTCATTTTCTTGCAACATGGGTGCAACTACCTCTTGGAGCCTCATTCGTCATCTGTAACATGAGGAGCTAGCTATAGCACCTGTCCTAGAGGTCAGGACCTAGCACAATGCCTGTCACATGCTGTGTTGCTGTGGTAGCTCTTAAAGGCTAGCGTAAACGGCTGGAACCAGACAGCACAACGTGCATTTTTTTCCCTGCTTATTTGTACTCACGTCACAGCAGGATTGGGTTGGTGCAAATTAGTTAGATTAGTCCCAAAAACCAAGCGCTGCCGCCCCCAGGGCATCTCCTAAGAAGTTGTAGGCAGCCAGACTCCCGCGGGGATCTTCTCAGCCAGAGAGCATTTGGTGGGTTTCGCCACCAGAGGGCAGTGCCGGGCCGCTTATGGAGACGCAGCCTCCTGCTCAGTCCAAGGCAGGCCCAGAGCAGAGCGGGGACCGCCTCAATTCTGGCTACCTGGGAGGTGGGCTTGGGCCTCTGGGCCTGTCCTGTCTGCCAGTCTGCCCAGATCTGCGATCGGCCGAGCCCCCGGGTGCCAGGTCATCCAGAACACGGTGCACCTAAACTCTTTTCTGGGGCCCATCTGCAACGACTTCGAGCTCAGGCTCTGTTCTCACTTCCCGTAGCAGGGCTTACCCCTATGTTTTATTATTATTATTATTATTATTATTATTATTATTATTATTATTTAGTTATTTATGATAGTCACAGAGAGAGAGAGAGAGAGAGAGAGAGGCAGAGACACAGGCAGAGGGAGAAGCAGGCTCCATGCACTGGGAGCCGATGTGGGATTCGATCCCGGGTCTCCAGGATTGTGCCCTGAGCCAAAGGCAGGCGCCAAACCGCGGCGCCACCCAGGGATCCCCTATGTCTTGATTCTCTCCACTCACTCACCTGCACCTGGGGCACATCAATCTTAAGTTACGGCATTTCTCCGCTGGGCCTATGCTGAAGCTCTTTCTCTGCATCTCCTGTCAGGCAGTGCCACCAACTGCTCTGACTCAACTGCAGAGATCTGGTCCTGCAGCAAAGCAGATCCTCACCATCTGCTCGATGTCAGGCGCTCTCGGACCTGCTACCCTCTCCCTGCCCAAGGCAGGCCAAGAAGGGGTGGTTTCCCTGACACAGAATGAATTTTCATGGGTGTCCAGATCCATGATGTCTCAGAGCTGCTTGCGGAAAGAGGGCCCCAAACTTCAGGGCTTATCCTGACACTGAGCCTAAGAGAAGCCCCAAAATCTCAAATCACCAAGACACACTCCCGGCCAGACCCTGCCATGTTCCTCCAGCTAAATTCAGAACGGTGACAACTCCCTCCCTGCCAAACTGACTCAAACTGACAAAAAAACCCCTAAGAGAGTCTCACCCAGACCCGAGGCTCTTCCCTCTTTGCTCGGTTCCTACCACAATGTAAAGGAAGCAATTACAGAGACTCTACTTTTTCAGGACAGTTCAGAGGTCAAAGAGCCTTTCTCTGAACCAGACATTCAAATTCTCTTGGACTTAGCAGACATGTGTCCTGTTGACTTAGGGGCTGCCCTTGCCCTACCCCCACCTGGAGGTTTGCATTCGAGAACGTTTTGATTATGCAATGCTCTTCAAGGGAAATAAGAGAAAGTATCTTTCACAATTATACAATTTTAGAAAAAAGGAAGTCGGTAAAGTCCTTGACATGACTACAACCTATTTTAAGAAAGGGGAGAGGAAGGATATAAGGAATCAAAGGGTTTAGCACCACTTAAACCAGAGAGATCATAAAATACTTGTGGGGGATTTATCTCTAAGATGGAATTTAGCTGCCTTAATGATATGAGATACTCAAGATAGCAATAAAAGATAGGAAGATTTCAGCCCTTTTTAGTCACTCCAGGAGGACAGAAATGCACCAAAGAGGTTCACACCTGAGCTACATTATGAGCCTGGGTCAAGAGAAGACATGGTGGACCTGGGGTCTCATCCAGGTCATGAACTAATGGAGATCAAATTTGCACCAGTGGGAGGACTGGAAAGGACATGATTGTTAAAACGAGAGTCAACAAGGTGTTCAAGAGGTTGCCTGATGGTCTGGGCTGCAGAGCTTTGACAAAGTCCCATTGATCACAAAGGACCATGTAGTATTGAGACCAAGAGCCTCCCTGCCTTGGTAGTCTTGAAGTTCTTGAGAGTGCATTATCAATGATAAGAAGCCCAAACTGTCAGGAAATGGCAAAATACTATTCTCTCTGTGTAAAGGGACAGAAACAAAAGACCGCATGTTATAGGATTCCACTTGTGTGAAATATCCAGAATAGGCAAATCCATAGAGACAGAAATAGGTTAGTGAGTTACTGCTTAATGGGAGGGAGTTTCTTCTGGGGAGCTGAAATGTTCTAATATTAGATTGTGGTGATGTTTGTACACCTCTGTGAATATGCTAAGTGCCTCTCAACTTTGGATAGGTGAATGTTGTGATACTTGAACTATATATCTCAATAAAGCTGCAAAGAAGCAAGGGAGATAGGAAGGTATGTGATAAATATAAATAACTTATAAATATTCCATTAGAAGTTATTCCAAACTTCAGCAATATAAAGAGATTAGACTCATCTACCTAGAGAATTCACAGCATGGAAAATACCACTCTCAGGCAATGCTGGAAAAAGGTATTTCTAATATAACCAGCAGAGCTGAATTCCATGAAAAAGATTAGAGAAAGGAATACAAAATATATCCTCAATTCAAGAGAATTACAGACTCTCAGAAAAGGGCTCAGAAGACCATGTGATCCTTCAGCTATGATCTCTTATTTAATGGATGATGAAGCAGTCTAAAACAGCACAAAAGGTTTTAAATTTTTTTAAAAAAAATGTCCCTTTCCTACTTCAGTTCATCAAGTCACCTTCCCTAAAGTAATTGCGGCTTCCAGTTTCTTGTATATGCTTCCACAAATGCTTTATTAGTGTGCCAGGACACACACACACACACACACGCACCTCCTCTGGTCCAATCAGACTCAAAGGAGGCAAAAATGCATATTAATTTTAAGCAACAGTTTCCTTGATATAGAGCAAGTGCTCGGGGTTACTCTAACATTTCTATATGGAGAGAGTGCTTCCTTTCATTTAAGCACCCTAAAAAACAGGGGGCAGCCAGTGCTAGAGCCTAACACATTTGTGCCTGAAAAAAGGGACTGGCAACCTATTGGCAACTAAGCGACACTCACACAGCTCATCGAATCAAAGGCAAACAAAGATGTAGAAACATAATCCACCATTCAGTTTGGACCTTCAGCATAAAGTTCCATGTTTTTCTTTAGACAAAAACCAGCAGCTGTGCAACACAAGTCCATTCTCTTCTCCTGATCTTAGGTCCATGCGGGAGCTCACCAATCATACAACTAGCTGGGAGATGGTGGTGGCACGTAGGAGGATCATGGCTGACACAGAAGGATGGAGACTTACACTGGCGGGAGAAGAGAGAAGCCAGTGCTTCTTCATCGAGAAGCACCTCTCACCTTCACGACGCACAGGGAAGGTGGTTAATTCTGTATGTTGAGGCCAAGAGGTGATGATGTTATCAGGGGAAATACAAGCAATGTGATTATTGGGTGTATTTGCAGTGATATGGCAACATAATCACAAGGCTCAGCATAAAGATTGGCTTCTAAACAACTATAACATGCAATATTGGTCCAGCAGGTGACATGCAGCTTAGTACAATAAAAAGGATATTGCCTTGAAATATGGTAGTAAAATAAGAGGCATACAGCCCAGGTTACAAAGTCCCCTTGAAGATTGTTCACCCCCCAAAGTATTTTTAGTTTAGGTAATTGTAGACGGTGGACAAAGCGCTACTGCCCTCAAAATAAGATGGCTCCCAAAACGAAAGGTCAGCAGATGCCATCTCTGTAAGTCAAGCTGCAAGAAGGATGGGATTAGCTGCCTACAGGACAGCTTTCCAGAAGTAACCCATCTTGCAGAGTGACTTGGAGTGACCTTACCGAGGAGATTAAAGTGCCTGTCCTGAGTATGTCATTAGCAAGCAGCCAAACTCAACCTGAGCCAGACTGACACTTGGGAGACTGTTGTGGTAATGAGTGTGAATGGCAGGGTGGTGGTCTGCATGAATATCTGAAAAGGGAAAATGGGATGTCTGCAAGGCACTCTGGTTCTGGATGATTGATCTTGACCCTTTACATTGAAATAGCCTTAAAGAAATGGAGGCCAGGCCATCAGATCACCATAACTTGGTAACAATGGCACATTAGAAGATCCAACATCTATTCTGTGCTCACTGAGTAACCTTCTGATCTTATTTGCCAAGAAGAGACTGCACTGGGAAAAAGACTGGTTCTGCTTCTTGGACCCTGAGAGCTCCTTTTAGAAACAAACTGGATTTCAGGCATAAAAATCAGCCTCTTGTGAGTTTGGTTATAACATTTCTGATGATGTGATTAATCCTAGATGTCCTAAGAAAACGTGTTCTTGAACTTCAATCTACCATTATTTCATCCAACATTTATTAAGCACCTACTCTATACCACGCACCATGGTAGGAACAGGTAAGACCCACATAAAGCTCTACAGGGAGCTTCCAGACATCAGAGCTGACCAGGCCTTCACAGCAGTTAAATGTCACACTTGTTACAGCTGAGCCTAGAGGGGGTGATGAGCCTTCTCCACTGTTACTGAATCAGTACTTTATAGTCTACGCATGGGATGAGAAAATCAAATCATCCTAGATCTGCAAGGAAGTTCAGAAATCATTATATCTGCTGGTTCTCAACCCTGCCCGTACACAGTCATCTGAAGAAGCTTTTAAAAAATTTTGATGTCTGGCCCAAACCCCAGACATTCACTGAGTTGGTCTGCAGAATGCCAGGCCTCAGTAATTTTAAAATTTGCCCAAGTGACTCAAAGGTGAAGGCAGGGCCGAGAATCACTGACCTAGTCCAACTCCTGTATTTTCCAGGTGGGTAAGCTGAGACTCTGAACTGGACTAAAGACAAGTGCCCAAAGCAACACTCACTAGGTGTAATGCTCAGGTGAGCTCAGTGACTTACTGTACACTAGGTTGGCCTACGCTCTGGATTAGGCAATGTCTCCTAAATGTAGTCATTTGCATAATATCTTCATAATATTTGCCACAGACACATGCATCTTTATGTATTTGGTATTTTTCCTTTAAAACTAATGACTTAATGATGGAACGTCAATGCTTACTTTAGCCTTGCCCTTCACAATAAAATTTGTGAAATATGGCTACAAATGAACAATGGTTAAAATGCAACAGATTTAGCAGTAGGCCACCTTAGTTCATGCTACCTGTCACACCTAGTGCATGTAGTACACTTTGGAAGCCACAGGGCTGGGGACCTGACAGCCGTTGGGAAGCTTGCCAAGGTCTGGGGCAGGTGTGGCACACCTTTGCAGCAAGTGCTCACATGTGGGGCTGATGAAACTTCAGGTGACCACGGGTAGGTACTAGGCAGCAACCGATCCTCATGGGGTCTGCCTGTCTTGGGAAATGCTCGAATTGGGAGGATATATTTACAGCAAGGCTGGAGTGAGGCAGGAGGGGGCAATGTCAGGAGGATTTATTTACCTCTTCTGCAAAGGCCACAGTTCACTCCTATAACCAACAGACTCTTAAAATGAAGCCACCTATCCATCACCTGGGATCTGCTGATGGGAATATGCTGACATTGATCTAGAAGGAGGGAAAGATACCATCACAGCATGCTCACCCAGGAATGGCCCAGGGACATGGCTCATAACAATTCAGGATCTTGAATTTACCATTGCACTTAGCAAGACATTTTCTTTCTTGAATAAGCTCATTGGCCTCAGTAGCTTGTTTAATGAGTTCTAAATCAATACAGCATGTTTCTTAATTTTTTATTTATTTATTTATGATAGTCACACACACAGAGAGAGAGGCAGAGACACAGGCAGAGGGAGAAGCAGGCTCCATGCACCGGGAGCCCGACGTGGGACTCGATCCCGGGTCCCCAGGATCGCGCCCTGGGCCAAAGGCAGGCGCCAAACCGCTGCACCACCCAGGGATCCCCAGTACAGCATGTTTCAAGAGAGAGTATAGGAAGTTCTACGTCAGGAGGAGTTCGTTCTCTGAGTTCTGACCAACAAATTCTTTGCAATCTGGGCTCTAATGAGGAAGGTTTCCAGTTTTCAAATTTGAGAGAAAAGTAGTGAAAAGAAGTGGGGAGCACACCCTCGCATGAAATAAAATGATACAGGGTCCTTACTAACCCTGCTTCCTGAAGAAGACCAAGACTTTGTGTGTGTGTCTTCCTCTCTCTTAAAATTTGGCAGCTGTTTCAATGGCCCAGTGGTTCCCCCACAAGGACAAGCCCTGGGATGGGCTCTGGTTCAAGTGCACAAGACCACAGAGACAAGGATGCTCAGTGCAGCAGTTGTTATAATAGAGAAAACCAGAAACATTTTGAGTGTTCATGAGTAAAAGAATGGATAAATGAACCGCAAAGAGCTGTACAGTGAGAAAGATACAGCAATGAAAATGACCAACCAGAGCTACATGTATCAACTTGGATAAACCTCAAAAGAAAAGAAAGTTGATGGGGCGCCTGGGTGGCTCAGTGGGTTAAGTGTCTGACTCTTGATTTCAGTTCAGGTTATGATCTCAGGGTCGTGAGATCAAGCCCTGTGTCGGGCTCCATGCTCAGCAGGGAGTCTGTTAGGGATTTCTCTCTCTCCCTCTCCCTCTGCTCCTCCCCCAACCTAAAAAAAGAAAAATTTTGATGAAAAACAGCAAAAAGTAATTATATATACAGAGCCATATTATTTTGGTATAGTTTGGTAAAATATAAAATAACAGTGCTTCATGGATACACATGTAAAATGCAAGTATACAACACTGAACAGTAAGATACACACTACATTCAGCGACACAGTTGCTACTGCAATAAAGGCAGGAGGTAAATAACTCATCATTATTACTATTATTATTATTAGTTGCAATAATTTTTAAAGCTTAAAGCAAATGTGGGAGGAAAGGACAGTTGTTAAACCAAGATGGTGAGTCATGGTTATCTGTTAAATGATTCCCCAGACTTTTCTGTCAGCTCGAAAAACTTCATAGTCAAAAAAACGTCACTTGAGCTATTGAAGCTCTGAATTAAATGCACATATTGAATCCATTTGGTGGAAACATTTGCTTCTGGCAGAAAGGCCTGTATGGTCCATATTGAAAGACAAATGCAAAACTCCACTTTTGCCAGGTGGGCTGACACATGTAAAATTGGCAGAAAGGACCTGCTAAAGAGTTAAGAAAATAACATTTAATTCACAACATTTTATACAATTTTAGAGAGTGAATGAAAAGTTTCACTTAATGAGACAGATTTGCTTTTGAAAAACACATGGCAAAATCTTTCTTGAATTTCCTTTAAAAAAAAAAACCCCACAAAAGTAATATATACTCATTTTAATGATCTGAGCAATATTGAGACAGTTAAAAAGTTGACAAGCCCCTATCTCTTGTTCCAATTCCACCTCCATCCCACAAGATAAACAAGGCCAACAATTTGGTATGTATATTTACCCCATTCTCTGTAAAGTTTTCAAAAAAATTGTTTTGTGACTTTTTTCAAACCAATTTGATTTTTAATCATTGAAAATGATTTACTTTTATCCTTGCTAACGACCCATACTTATTTCAGAAAAATATAGCACCTGCCAATGAGCAAAAACAAGGTAAAATAAAAGCATTTAAATGAGTGTGCATTTTAATATGCTCTCTGAAAAAAAAAAAAACACGAATACACATTTAAATCCTGAATCAAAGGTTCAAGATGAACTCCACCTGCCAGCTCACAGGTGGCTAGCTTTGTTTGTTTGCCATGGTCACTTGCCATGAGAAGACATTAATGACCTTAGAGGAGTCACCTGGAATGGTTTCCACTTGAGGCAGGGTGTGATTTGGTTGGCAAATCACTGATCACACTTGAGGGTCAAGGTGGGGTACTACCTCTGCCCCCTGAAGTACACCAAGAAGTGTGGTCGGGGACAAGACGCCCTGCTCCTTTTCCCAGGCTGCTTGTGACTGTGGCTCATGGCGTCCAGCTTTACTCCCCACTACCTCGTCCTTCCTTTCACCTCTGTCCTACTCTCCACTCCCTCCCTCACTCCACTCCTTCCCTTCCTCCAACTGGCAAAGTATCCACATCACTCACCTCTTGGGTAACTGGAGCCCTTCAGCTGTTTGGGTCCCTATTTGGAAGGACATCTCAGCTTGCCTGGGGTTCCTGAGGCAGCCAACTTCCCACAAGGCTTCATCTGTCAGAGCAAGAGGCTGACTTAGGTTTCCTTACAAGAACTTTGCAAGAGCAGTTAAAATAAGTGATGTTGGGTGCTGAAAGAAATCTCTCCAGGGTTGCCCCTGGCCCTTTCTGAGATTTCTGGCTCAAAAAACTTGCCCCATCGCAGTTTGGGGACCTCATCATGTAGCCCTGGAAACTATGTGGGGAAAAAAGCTGCAAGGAAAAGCCTCAAAGGCAGAGTTATCTCTCCAGGAAGACAAAGGCCCAGAGGCAGGTGCCCGAAGGTAGAAATAGACTTAAGAAACAAGAGAAGAGTTAGGGACATTTTAGGCAAGAACTATCACTTGCCTTTCCTAAGAGCTTCTGAGATTGGGGGTGGGACTTGTCTGGGTGAACGGGTGGTCCTTTGTCTTCTCTCTCTTTCCTTCCTTCCTTCATGCCTTTCTTTTTTACTTCAACTCAGTCTTAAATGCTATTCTCCAAAACAGGTTATTGGGAAATAGCATCACCAGCATTATCCCAAATTATTTGAATAGGCCTTCCTGAGACAGTTGCTGGTCTAAAAAGTTAACAACTCCCATAGAAGGTACAATGCCAAGAGTGAACCCTCATGTATATTGTGGAATTGAGGGAAGATGATGCATCAATATAGGTTCATAGAATGTAACTAATGTGCCATTCTGCTGGGGGATGCTTGGCTGGGGAGGCTGTGTGTGTCAGGGCAGGGAGGTAGGAAGTATGGCAACTCTATGACTTTCTGCTTAGTTTTGCGGTGAATCTAATATTGTTCTCAAAAAATAAAATCTAGTAAAGAATCTCCTTTAGGGGCAACAGACACTGCCAGGAAGTAAAGATATACCCCGTACCCATCTGTATAAGGCAGCTGTTAGGCACACAAAGACAAAAGGGGAAAGAAACAAGAACTTTACAGACAGTCCCTAGGGCCTAATATCAGCAAGAACCTGGTAACCGTGTGGGGACAAGGAGCCTTGGATGGGGGACACATTCCCTTGCTGGGTGCCAAGAACCTTTGGCATTATCATTTTACACAGGGAGACGCAAGTCTTCATAATCCAAGGCTTGGGCTCCTCCTCCTTGATCCCCAGGGGGAGAGAAATCTGAGGACAGAATGAGCCTGCTGCTCAACACTGCAAATCTGGCTGAGACGCTGTAAATCCCACCAGGGCTGTTCTCAGAAACCAAGTGATGGGATTATCTGACCTCAGTTGATCTACCTGGCCCTGGGCTTTTCTACTGACCTGACCACGGGAACGTTATTATCAATCACATATTTATCAGATATGAATATGAACCACCAATCATTGTGAACTCAACGTTTGTTGAGTACTTCCCCTGTACTAGTCAATATCTATTGAGCATGGCAGGTACATTATCATCTCACCTGTTCCTTATGTTCCTACTTATGAAGGAAAGTATACCCATGGCGCTATTTTACGGGTAATGCAACTGAGATTTAGGAAGAACTAATGATTTTCCTAAACCCACAGTTATAGTAAATTTTGCAGCCAAGAAAAACCCTCATGTCTGTCACACACACTCTGCCCTCTGCCTCCTAAGTCCTGCTCTCTGGGCCCCAGTAATATTATGGCATGATAATATGCCTTACCTTTGGGTTTTACTAGTGGCTGCAAGCTGTTTCATAGTGCCCAGGCCTGAACTGATGGAAGACCCTGTGTCTTTCACCTCTCTATGATTCTCCAGATTCTTCTGTACTCTTGCATGCCCACCCCACAAAGTAGCTACCCTGACAATTATTCTTCTCAGACTTGTCAGGCTTCTCTACATCTCCATGTGGTGCATGCTGCTCATGAGGTTCTATTAGTGAGGGATGCACGTTCTCTCTTCTTTGTCTGGCAAAATCCTCCTTTCAGGAATAAATGCCAATGCTGGGGCGCCTGGCTGGCTCAGTCCATAGAGCATGCGACTGACTCTTAATCTCAGGATCGTGAGTTCAAGCCCCATGTTGGACATGGAGCCTACTTAAAAATAAAACTAAAAAATTAAAAGAAAGATTAAATGCCAAAGTTGTCCCCTCCTCAGTGAAACCTTTTCTAGCCCCAATATAATTCTTTTTCCTCTCCCCACTGTGTTCTCCACATTGTGTCACCCTCAAATCTAGTCTCTAGCATATTGCTTTTATCATTATTTGTGTGTATGCCTGTCTTCTCCACTAGACTCTGTGCAGGCAAAAGTTGTTCATCTCTTGTCTTACTAATCTTTTTTTTTTTTTAGATTTTATTTATTTATTTATTCATGACACACACACACACACACACACACACACACACAGAGGCCGAGACATAGGCAGAGGGAGAAGCAGGCTCCATGCAGGGAGCCTGATGCAGGACTTGATCCCGGGACTCCAGGATCATGCCCTGAGCCAATGGCAGGCGCTAAACCTGAGCCACCCAGGGATCCCCTCATCTTTTTTTTTTTTTTTTAAGATTTTATTTATTTATTCATGATAGACACAGAGAGAGAGAGGCCGAGACACAGGCAGAGGGAGAAGCAGAAGCAGACTCCCTGTGGGGAGCCCGATGTGGGACTCCCATCACAGGACCCCGGGATCATGCCCTGAGTCAGAGGCAGATACTCAACCACTGAGCCACCCAGGTGCCCCATATTACTCATCTTTATAGTGAGTTAGTACTAGTATTATTGAACCAAGTGCATGCTGGGTGTGTAAAACATCTGTAGCATAGGTGAATGCATAAAGTGAGTTAAGTTGGAAAAAAAGTGAGTTTAATTGGAAAACATAATTAGGACTTTAGAGGTCACTGTTTTGCATTTGCATGTATAGACACTGAGGCTCACAATTATTGGGTCGAAATCATATCACCCAAATTACAAAAGAATGAAAAGCAAAAGCTAAATCAGAACCAGTGTCTAGGGATCCCTGGGTGGCGCAGCGGCTTGGCGCCTGCCTTTGGCCCAGGCCGCGATCCTGGAGACCCGGGATCGAATCCCACGTCGGGCTCCCGGTGCATGGAGCCTGCTTCTCCCTCTGCCTGTGTCTCTGCCTCTCTCTCTATCTCTCTGTGACTATCATAAATAAATAAAAATTTTAAAAAAATACCAAAAAAAAAAAAAAAAAAAGAACCAGTGTCTACTGAGCAAACCTTCAGTCATAGTTGGTAACCTACTAGTTGTAAATTTCATTTTTTATGAAAAGCAGTCCAAGATGGAAAGTATATTCTGAAAACTGGACCTATTTGATGCCACGTAAGAATCTAATGGGAGGATTTTTATTCAGAAAGGTTCAAGATTTTCCTCATCTATTGACTTGTAAGGGTCAAACCTCCTTCCGGAGACCTCTCGAGAAAGAGGGGAAATTGCTTCTTCTGGAAATAAGTAGACACCAACTAGAAAAAAGTTTTAGTGTAACTGTATGGCAGATAATAATCTTTCATAATGTGCTCCCATGCTGCTAAGAGGGACTTTCACGTTCATTCCAAACTGGGTTCAACATCAATCAGAGAAACCAGAGTGTGCTAACATTAGGGCACCTTGGTTGCCTGGCCTAGAAGCCATCTGGACTAAGGGTCCTGGGAGGTGAGAGGCTTCTGTTAGAGGCTGAACAATGCTTTGGAGATGTAACTGGTGCAGCAGGGAATACTTAGGGAACTCAGTGGCCAAACTGGCCCCCAACTCAATTCAATCCATCAGTCAGTCAATTGAATGATTAGGACCACACAGGATCATAACCTGTGTCTGCATCTAAGCTCATGTGGTAGCCCAGGCACTGCCCTCTCAGGGAGTAGCTTCGAAGTGGTAAAAAGGGACTAAGCCAGGAGTATGGACTCGACAGCTTCATCCTCTGTCTCCTCTTCCCACCCTCAGCCGTCACATGTTATTATTACACATGCTATGGTAAACTCTGGCCACTGCACCAAGTCACTGTTGAACTTGACATTTCACATCACAAATATGGGTGTTCTCTGCACCTGTGCTCAGGTGTGACTGCCATCAATAGTGGTAATGCTCAGCCGCAGAGTGGGTATGGAAATAGGTGCAGGCTGAGAACTCTTTCTAGGAAATATCACTCCTAAAGCACTTGCTTTTTACTGTTTAGGAAAAAATGTGACCCCTTGGTAGAGTGACCTGGGATGTATCTTGGTTTCACTGGAGGAAGAGAATCAGAATGCTTCATCTACTTCCCTATTTGACCCCAGTAGCCACTGTCTCTATCATTCTATCTTGTTTTATTTTATTTGAAGATTTATTTATTTATTTGAGAGAGCTAGAACATGAGTAGGGGGAGGGGGGAGAGAATCCTCCCCACTGAGCATGGAGCCCAATGTGGGGCTTGATCCCAGGACTCTAAGATCATGACCTGAGCCAAAATCAAGAGTTGCCCACTCAACTGACTGAGCCACCCGGGGGCCCCTCTCTACCATTTTATAATCCTAAATAGCAATACTGGAAGAGTAAATTATCCTCAGGCATTTCAAAGATGTTCAGAGTAGTTTATGCTTCTTATACTTCCACTGAAAGCTGAAGCAGGCCTAGTTTCAACTACTGTTGTTTGAAGGGGGGAGGTTTTATGGAGGCTCACTATTTTAAGAAAGTTCTTGATTGTATTCTTTATTAACTTGGTGCTCCTGAAAACTGATCTTACTACATTGCTTCTGTGAATGGACAGGCTCTTTGATACGCTAAAAACATCACTCCACCAGGGATTACTTTGAATGATTGTAGCACAGCCTTCTCCATGAGAGAATGCAAGAGAAGGGCCAGACGGGTACCCTGGGATTACTACAACAATAAACTCAGCAGCAGGGAAGGTAAAAGAGTGTCCTGCTAACATGATGGAATGCTTTATCCACATTCCAAAAGCTTAAAAGAGGTGCCAGCTTTGGAATCCTACAGTGGTAAGGGCAGGGACTAGTCACACTGCATTCCTACTGTTGCTCGGGTAAAATTTAATATACAGTGACTTCCGGCTTCCCACCTGCTGAGCCATGCTGTAGGAATTGCCTGGATTTATTGAGCAGCTTCCAAAAGTTCCAAACATTTTATATATCAGATTTCTCCTGGGTACAGTGTTCCTCCAAAAAGGAAGTTAAGTGCTCTATTCTTCATTGAATGAACAAAAAGAGATTCAAAGGGAGCTGGCTTCAGCAAGAGCTACCATTTAGTAAAGGAAGGAGTTCTCTTGTCCGTTCTGGTTCTGCTATCAGCCCAGAAAAGAAGTCATTCAGTTACTTGATGAGCATTCATTAATCAGTTTGAGTGTCTGGTTATCTGCCAATCACTGTGCTAGTAGTCATGGAAAGTGAGATAGGCATGGAATCTACTTTCATGGAGAGAACAGTCCAGCATCTGATTGCCTTATTACATGCTAGACACTGCAGGGGAGACACAGTCATCTCATAAAATCCCTTTTTTAAAGAAAACCCACGACTGCCCACATGCCAAGCTCCTTCCTGCCTCAAAGTCTTTGCAAGTACTGATCTTTCTGCCTAAAGCTCTTTTTCTGACCAGGCAGCTTTCAACTCAGATGCTTTCTCCTCACAGAAATCTTCCCCGAGCGTCTCATCTAATGGTATCCCTTTCTCTTATTCACTTTATTATATTATTGCTTCATTTTCTCCACTCTTGGAAATGACTGCATTTATCTGTGTACTTCTTGATTCTGTTTCACACGCTGGAATGTAGCTCCATGGGAAAAGGATCTCATTCACATCTCCACAACCTACAGAGCATGCTCAACACACACTTGTTGAGGGCATGGTCAGTACAATATTCCACAGAGAAGTACCTCATGAACAGAAGAGACAGAGTTTCGTAAAATGTTAAGGGGAATGAGTATGGTCAACTGGGTTGATCAGCAAATGTTATATGAAAAATTTAGATTGAAATCTAGATCATGATGAAGAGAGAAAAAATGAATGTGGCTGGGGTCTGTGAGGGTGGGCCAGAGGGGCACGAGCAAAGAGCCTGGAAGCAGGAAGGGATCGTTAGAGATCTCATTTAATTATTTGCTGAGCAGGGAGCCTGACTCAGGACTTGATCCCAGGACCCTGAGATCATGACCTGAGCCAAATGCAGATGCTTAACCAACTGACCCACTCAGACTCCCCAGGAAGGGGTCATTTGAGCAGCTGAACCCAAGAGTTCATGGGAGCAAGCAGTGAGCCTGAAAAGGCAGGCTGGACCTGCCCATGGACAGGCTCCAATGCCAGCTGCAGAAAGTATTCTCTAAGAGGAGAAAGGACTCAAGAATATTTGGTTGCATCCCTACTGAATAAAGCTCACATTTCTTAGAAAAATGCCATATATTATTTTTTCTGGGCTTTTTGTTTAATTATAGTTCATTAATACACAGTGTTTTATTAGTTTCAGGTGTACAATATAGTGATTCAGCACTTCCCTACATCACCCGGTGCTCATCATGACAAGTGTGTTCCTTCATCCCTATCCCTGAACCCCCCACCCCTCTGGTAGCCATCAGTCGGTTCTCCATAATTAAGAGTCTGTTTCTTGCTTTGTCCGTATGTCTCTCTCTCTCTCCCTCTCTCTCATTTTCCCCTTTACTTTTTGGTTTTGTTCCTTAAATTCCGTAAGACTGAAATCCTAAGGTGTTTGTCTTTCTCTGACTTATTTCACCTAGCATTATACTCTCTAGCCGCATCCATGTCATTGCAAAAGGCAAGATTTCATTCTTTTTTATTTTAGGACTGAATAATATTCCATTGTATAATACACATCTTTATCCATTCATCAGTTGATGGACACTTGGGCTGCTTCTGTATGTTGGCTATTGTAAATAATGCTGCTATAAACATTGGGGTGTGTGTATCCCTTTGAATTAATGTTCCTGTATTCTCTGGGTAAAGACCCAGTAGTGTGATTGCCAGATGCTGAGGTAGTTCTATTTTTAAATTTTTGAGGAAACTCCATGCTGTTCTTTTCTTTAAATCTACCAGGTTAACGCCATCCAGTACCCAGACCTCTCATCTCCTACTTAGAATGTAAATAAGGCAATGAGAAGCTAGAGGAAGGATAAATAAATCCATCATAGCCAACCTCGCCAGGGCTCCCCCAAACCTGCCATGGTGCGAAAAGCAGTGGGGCACTGGGGTAGGTACAGCAAGATGGTCGAAATTGCCTCCCCAGGGAGACTGTGTGGAAGGCACAGCATACTGAAGATGAGACTTAGTGCACAAGGACCATAAATCTATTGGCAGCTCAGGGAATTAATAAGAAGTAGGTTAGCTGGGGGCACCAGGGTGGCTCTGTGGTTGAGGGTCTGCTTTTGGCTCAGGTTGTGATCCCAGGATCCCAGGATCAAGTTGCGCACTGGGCTCCCCACAGGGAGCCTGCTTCTCCCTCTGCCTGTGTCTCTGTCTCTCATGAATAAATAAATAAAATCTTTCTTTTTTTTTTTTTTTAAGAAGTAGGTTAGAAAGGAGCTTTGCATTTATGAGGACTGACTTTGCCATTTAAGACAGTTAAATAGACTAAAAAAGGTCAAATATAAGTCTTCATTTTGCAAAACCATTTTGGGATAGCAGAAGGGAATCTGATTAAAATTTTACGAGTGAAAAGATCCTGTTTTCTTGCCCCTTTCTTATTTAAAAACATAAAAGGGGGGAAAAAATCTCTTTTTATGGCCAAAGAGGTCCGAAAAAGGGTCTGTGTGTATGTGAAGGGAGAATGACACTGCAAAACTTATAAAAAGAACCTGATGATGTCTAAAAGCAAATGCATAACACTTGAAGCTTCCTTGACACAGATCAGCTTCTGTTTGCAGCTCAGCAAACCATATGCTATATTCACTCACTCCTCAAGGATCATCCGCTCCTTTCCAAGTATTAAGATGTCAGCGAAAACCTACCTTCTGGGGAAATTTAATCTGCTGGAGAGGAGCTGCTGACAGTCATAAAAATAGCTGTCAGACATTATGACTCCTCCGGGACACATACGGTGGTATGGTGAAGAAGGGGTCACGGAGCCCAGGGTGCAAAAGCAAAGCTATTCAGGATTCTCAAAAATCAGGCAGGCCAGAAACTCTTGACCTGGGGTCCAGAAGCCCTAAGAGGCATGAGGGTACCTAGAAATACCCTGGGATGAACAAAAACTTTCAATCGAGGGGAGGGATTTTCATCAAATTCCCAGAAGTCATGACCAAAAAATGACTAAGAACCATCGAGCTAGTACACTTCCATGAGTATTTTGTGTGCTCTCAAAAATTGTTTTTCATCGCGCCAGAATGACATGATTACATAAATCTTACAGGAAATTTAGAAATTACAAGTAAGTCTGAAGCCTCTTCCATACCTACATTCTATCTGCTTCCTTTAGTGTTGCCCCCTCCAGAGATAAATGATGCGTGTTCTACACATTTTCATAATTCTGCACTCACAGGGAAAATTTAGAGCATTTGGGTGTGATTTTCCAGACTTAAATGGTTCCATATCTTATATATATTTCTCCACTTGCCCTGAGTTCCACAATGTCTTGAGGAGAGCTCCACACATGTTCATTTGGAGCCACCTCTTCCCTTTCACCTGCTGCGTAGTATTCCATAGGAAGGCCATGCTACTCAGCCCACTTAGCCATTTCTCTATTGATGAACATTTAGGTGGTTTCCAGTTTCTCCTCATTGCCAAAGGGAGCACTATGAGTAGCTTCGTATGTGTCTGTTTAGTCATCGGTACGATGTTTCTCTAGCAGAGAGGCTAAGAGAGAAAATTGCTTGGTTATAAGACAGGCTTACTTTTAATTTTAAACTAATCTGCCAAACTCTGCTCTAGTAGATGTTGCACTGGTTCCCCTTCCACTAGTCATATCTGAGAGTATCTGTTTCTTGTATCCAACTGCCACGCTAGATACTACCAATCCTTTAAATTGTTACTGGTCTGAAAGATAAAAAGTATACCTTCTTTGTTATTTTCATTTGTGTTTCCCTAGTTGCTAGGTTGAGTGTCTTCCCATATGTTTATTGACTTTTTGGATTCCCTTTCCAGCGAATTGCCTGTTTGAAAAGTAGAGCTTCTTAGGCTTTATCATAGCTCAGAATCACCTTGAAGACTTAAAATACGATTGTGGGGCCCCACCCCCAGAGTTTCTGATTCAGTTAATGTCAATATGTGTGTCTGACATGGTCCCAGGTGATGCTAATGCTGCTGAGCTGTGGGCCAGATTTTAAAGCCACTACACTAGAGAAATACCCTGGTTCTTGACCCTCTCTGTCATCCCGTCTCAGTGGTTCTCAACTCTGGTTGCACCGTGCAATCACCTGTAGAGCTTTATAAAAGTACCAGTGCCTGAGCTCCACCCAGATTAATTAGGACTGAATGCTGTCCCTATCTGTATATATTTTTTTCCTAAATGTATTTTTATTTTATTTCTTGTTTGCATTGTTTTAAGTCACTAGGTATGTCAGCTGATAACAGGGAGGGCAAAGTCCTTCATGCTATTTCCCCCCTTAGAGCATATATATTAATAGTTATACATTGCTTTGCCCAGGACCATCTCAAATGCCCTTGCCCTATGTTTTACCCAAAGGCATCATACTGTGAATTTACAGCAAAAATAATACTTTCACTCATATTTATTCAGAATGTTGCTTGCTTGTACTCTTTGGAGGCAACCCAATGTGGTAGACATTCAGACCTGAGTTGTTTTTTGTTTTTATTTAAATTCAAATTGCCAACATAGAGTTCATCATTAGTTTCAGATGTAGTTTTCAATAACTCATCAGTTGTGTATAACACCCGGTGCTCATCACGTCATGTGCCCTCCTTAATGCCCATCACCCAGTTTCTTATCTCAATTCTGTAGTTCACCAGCTACATAATACTTAGATTAGTAACTGAGCTTTTGTTAGTTCATTGATGAAATGGGCTTCATTATAGCTACCATATAGGATTCCATAAATAAAATGAGGTACATTAGGGGCCATAGATGGTGTCCAGCATAGTAAGAACTCAACAAAACCACACTCAGATTCCTTCCCACTTTGACTTACTTGAGATAAAAATCTGGTTTCCAGATTTCCTCCTTGCAGATGGAACAATCCTACTTCTGTGCATCTTGTAGAGCAGTTATAAGTCTTTTCCAGAGCTCCCAACAAAATCCTCATGCTACTCCTAAAGCCTGCTTCAATTTTATATGGCTAGATATAAATCTACTTAGAAATAAAGGCTTCAATAAAATTATTTTTGGTAGTGAATGATGAAGAACGATCAGTCAATCAATATTACTGTTTGTTACATGCCAGACCCTGAAGGAGTTCAAAGGGTTGGTAAGGTAAGACCCCAGGTCCATCCTCAAGAACTGGTAATGGATTTGGGGAGACTTGAAACTTAAAAGACAACGGACAAAATCAAGTGGGGATGCAGAGCAACAGTGAACTAACTCTTCTAAGCAGTTCCAACACAGAAAGGAGACAGTGGTCAGGGAAACCTTCAAGGACTTTGAAGGAAAAGCAGACTGTAGGTATAGAGGAGATAAGTGTTTCTCATAAGGAATGTAGAGTAAGTGACAGCAGAGTTATTGAAGGCACTTGCAAGAGCAATGAGTAGACCTGAATCATTCATGAAGCAGGGGGTGAGCAGCAGCCCAAGGAGGCAGAGCAATGGGGTTGTTGGTACAGGACATTAAAGATCAGGGAACAGGTTTGGGTGTCCCCTAATAGACTGGATTTTTTAGCAGCAGTTGCTTTGTTTCCCTGAAATTGAGGAGGCCTATGATTTAACTGTATGTTTTCATTTTGTTATTGGCTTTTAAATAATTAAATTTAATTTTTTGATGGCTGTGATTGTATGGCACAAAACACAAAAGGTATTACAGTGAAAAGTCTCCTCTTACCCCTGTAGCTCAGCCACCCAGTTTTGTTCTCTGGAGCAATCAGTGTTAACAGTTTTTTGTATATCCTTCAAGGGAATAGCTATATATATACGTATATGTATATGTATATATATAACTATACATAATTAAAAATAAATTAGTGCACACTGAATGATTGCTACTAGAGCAAACACAGCATTCAGTGTCTGTGAGCCTCTGGTCACAACATTTGCATCAATTGGTCAATATATAATTTTCTTCTATGTGTCATTCTGTTTAAAAACACCTTATTTAACATCTATTGTTGATTCATTTGCATTGAACTCATGCCCAACAGCACAACTCCTGCCTGAACGAATCTTGGTGAATATGAATGTCTCCTCCATAAGGCACATCATGGCCTTCTTGTACTTTGGAACACTGAACAGAATGCTATCATTACCCCTGGGCTTGAAACAATGAGTTCATCAACAGAAATGGAAAAATGGGGCACCTAATAGACCAAAAAAAGGGCATTGCTTATGGTAGGAGACCTGAAACAAAATGCAGAGTGGCACCTTGCCCTCCTTCAGCTGGAAATGCAAATTTTTCACTATGCTGAGCATGTCCATGGTGACCACAAAAGTTCAGGAGGACTGATTTGGGGGTTACAAATAAATTTTAGCACCTAGGCAAGCTAGCAAATGTGGAGCCACTGAAGAATAAGGATGGACTACACAGACCAAACATTAGAAGATACAGTTTTCCCTTAATTTCATGCAGAAGATGAGAGCCACAGTTAGGTAAGATGGGCAAAGGCCATGAGGGTGAAGAGAGGTAATGAGGAGCAGTCCCCACCCTGAGGCACGGAGTTCCAGGGATGGGGTCAATGGCATCAGTGTTCACAGGTGGACCACCGGGAGGCTCGGCTGCACTGTCAGGATGGGAGGGCTGGGCAGGGGTGGTCATAGTGTCACCCAGGTAGCTTGGAAAGGAGAACTTAGACATCAAAGGGACTAAGACCAGGCGTGGTCTTGGGCAGAAGCAGCAGGCAAAGGAATGAAATAGGGCATAGCTGTGAACTCGGGAGAACTGGAAGGGTCCATGGTGGAGAGAAAGATTAGAGGGATGACCTTTGTGATCCAATTAATGTCTGTAAAAAACCCTTGAAGTCTATATATTATTTGTCATGCAGAAAACATTTGATGCCTGGGCTGGTGAGAGGACAGGAGGAAGTGTGCCTGAGCTGACACTTCCATGAATTCCAGGGGCCACAGCTGCCCAGAATTCCCAGGGATTGTTTTAGGGGGTGTTGCTATCTTCAGTCAACCTAGCTCTGTGAATGGGAGGGCATCTGGATCAGAAGCAGAATCTTAGAGTCGGGAGGATTTTAGAACAATGATTGGATTCCTTTCTAATCTAACACCGTTCTCTTCCTGGAGCACCTGCTAGGAGGGCTTTGCTTAAACGGAGCTAGGAAGTGGTTAGCTTTCTGACTCTACCTCCCTGCTAGACACAAAATGTTTTTGTCTCCCCCAAATTCTTACACTGAAACCTCTCCCCAGTGTAATGGCATTTGGAGGTGGAGACTTTGAAAGGCAAGGAGGTCATAAGGGTGGAACCCTCGTGAATGAGATTAGTGCCCTTCTAGAAGAGCCCCCAGAGGGCTCCCATGCCCTTCCACCATGTGAGGACACAGGAAAAGATGGCTCCCTGTCAAATAGGAAGCAGGCTCTCACCAGACCCTGAATCTGCCAACACCTTGATCTTGGACTCCCCAGCTGCCAGAACTGGAGAAATAAACTTCTGTTTCCTACCTGCTATGATATTTTGTTATAGCAGCCAGAAGACTAAGACACTCCCTATAAGGGTCCCCAGGAGTCCAGGGCTGTGGTCAAGGAGAACAAGACCAAGAGTCACCATGCTTGTGAAGCTCTGAAAAAGTCACCATTTTGTTTTTGAGAACCGGTTACTCTGTGTATCCGAATAGTGCTCTGGCTTGGTTCACAACCATGTTTCCCAGGATCTCCTAGTTCCCAAGGCAGTAGAAGAAACCACAGGCCTTCTGTAAGAAATTGTTCTATAAACCATAACTGCATGTCAGAGGTAGAATAGAACACCTGTGACTGCCGATGTTATAAGATACCAGGCCTATCAACTGAGTGACCTCATCCTCAAAATTCAACTTTTTAGATACTTCCAGCCACTGTAGAGAGGCTTCATCGTCTGATATGTTGTGGCTACAATCTCAGGATATTGCCAAAGAACAGACATTTTTTTGGGTGTGAATATTTACATTGGCATACAGCAGTGATTCTCAGCTGGGGGCTATTTTGTCTCTCATGGTGACATTTGGCAATGTCTAGGGATATTTTTGAAGATCACATCTCAGGGGAGGGGAGTTGCTTCTGGCATCTAGTGGGAAAAGGCCAGGGCTGCTGATGACCATCCTACAAGGCAGAGGTCTACCCCCGACAACAAAGAATCACCTTGTCAGTGTGGGGGGTGAGAAACCTCAGAACAAGGAGAGCAAAGCTGCTTTGTGTATCCTGCTGTAGCATCTTGTTCAAAATGTATTTAAAATATATTGAAATGTATTTCAATTGTAACTTCAAGTCCATCTGCTGACAGGCCATTATCCATCAAATTCATAATTTACAGCTTGTAGGATTTGACATATAATTGGCAATCAAAAATCCCGACATGGGAATTAATTTGAGATCCGTACTTCTGGTTACACTACAGCATTTCATTTTTGAGACTTGCACTGCTGACTCAATAGATTTCTTTATTTTATCACTGTGTCTCAAAACTGTCATTTAACAATAACACCGAATGAAGTTGACTCAAGCTCATTTGGTGTAATCTGAATTTCATAGGCTGTTGATGCCTCCTGATCCTGTAGAGGTGAGAGACAGGACCGGCTCCCCCTCTTAGGCATTTATCTCAGGTCAGCTTCCAGTGGTAAGCAAAAAGATGACAAAGATATCTTGACTGATCACTTTAAGGGATACATTAACCATGTGTATATAAGAAACAGTATGTTAAGAGATAAAAAATATATAGAAAATTTATTTTTCTTTATGAAAAACTAGAATTTGGAAAATGATTTTCTGTGCCCTAAATGTGAGCTGATGAGTATCTGACAATGCATCCTGGACACTGGATACATAGGAGTCACCTGAGAATCTCATTAAATGTAGATTCTGATTCAGTGTCTTGTGGCAGAGCCAGAGATTCTGGATTTCTAACAAGTTCCCAGGTGATGCCAATGCTGCTGGCCTATGGACCATTTCTGGGTAGCAGCAGGATGTAGAAGATACTAGGTAGCTCTTTGTTATACTCTGTTTCTATTTAAAACCTACAGGTCATAATATCTAGCACTTAGAAATCACTTCTATTTCCTTACCTCATTATGTAACTAAATAGAAATCTTTGGGCCTTTGCTCTGCTGTGGGTCTAGAAAAAAGGAACGTTTGTATCAATCAAAAAGGAATGGAGCATGGAGGTAGGTAATAATCATTAGGTATCTGTTTTTTTTTTTTTTATTCTTGAGAGATAGAAGGAGAGACAGAGCCAGAGACACAGGCAGAGACAGAGCCAGAGACACAGGCAGAGGGAGAAGCAGGCTCCATGCACCGGGAGCCCGACGTGGGATTCAATCCCGGGTCTCCAGGATCGCGCCCTGGGCCAAAGGCAGGCGCCAAACCGCTGCGCCACCCAGGGATCCCCAGGTATCTGTTTTGACTTGAGAGATGGTCCTTGTTTAAAATGAATGCCAAATATTTGCTTTAATGATACAATAGCATTTTAGAGCTAAACAATGAAAAGCCCACTAGATGATGAATCAGTAGAACCCGGTACCAATTCTGCCAAGGGGTCACCTTGGAAAGTCAGAAAGCATCCATAGCCCCAGTGTGAAAGGGAATGAGGCCCCTTTACATTCTAGAAGTCCACGCCTGTAAGGTGGGGAAAACTTTTACTACTATTAGTTAAACCATACATACATCTTGGATATGCTCTTTCATAGGTATATTTCATAATACTAACAATTATTTAAAAAGTTAAATGGTGTCATCATCAGGAAATTAGAGATTGATATTCTATTTCTAGGTTTAACTTATTTACAGAAAAGGGGCAACATGACTGGGGAAAGTATGGGGGATTTTGAGGCCAGTGAAACTATTTCAGTGATGGATAAATGACATTATAGCTTTGTCAAAACCCAGAGAACTTACAGTACAAAGAGTGAACCTTAAGGTATGCAAAATTAAAAAAATCTTTTAGGAGGCTAGAGGATCCCATTAAGGAATGCAAACTCTAATTAGGGAATATTATTCAGTATGAAATAATCACACTGAAATGGGGAGGGAAGAAGAGGTGGTGACCTTATTAAGTAACTTCAGGAATGAATAGAATCTGTAAGATTAAAAGCAAAAGGGCCTACACATACATTCTGTACTCTAGCTGATGAAGTTGTTTCCCATGGGGGTACATGGTAATAAGTCTGATACTGCTATATGTATATATACTGAAATTGAACAATTAAATGAATAGCCAATGATGGGATCCAAGTTTCTCACTCTTGGAGTGAGAGTTTACATATAAAAGATAGGGGGCTAGAATGATCCATGTGATAACAGATTACAGTTTGCCAGGATTAACTCCTGTTAGCTTAATAGACAGATGGTTATATATTGACATGTCTATATACACAGGATAGGATTCACACATATATTTCTTTGCTCTGTCCACTGAAAAGACCTAAAAGTATTGACACCCCACTAGTGACAAGCACACTTCAAGGCCAGACTTTGGTTTCTAATACCATTATTAGATAAATAAAAGGAGGTAGCGTTCCTTGAAGAAAGAGTTGAATGAAGGATGAGACAGGGAAATATAGAAGATGAGCCCAGAGCATCTTATAGAGCCAGAAAGTAAGGCAGTGCTAACACAAAGCAAACAAAATACCCACACACACAATAACAGGAGTCTGTCAAAGGAACATAGGAACCAACCAGAATAGTTCCCAATGGCCAAAGTTAGCATGATTTGAGCCACAAAATAGATAAAGTAGTATTGGATTATAACTCAAGGTATAGAATAAATATCCATACTGAAATAAATACTTGGTCAAATTAATAAGTGGGGGAGAAGAGGTAAATTTCTCATGCAGAAGAATTCCAAGTAACTGATATAGTTACTTGGTCCTTGAGAAGGGGGAGCATAACTCTCCATTCCTTGAGTGTGGGCTGCCTTGGTAACTTTCTTCAAAATAATACAAGATGGAAAGGTGGGAAAAAAGGGGAACTTTAGAGAACCTGACATACACAACCTCAGCAAGGTGACAAAACTCAACATGAACAAGAAATTGCATTTTACCTCTGGGATCTCGATCCCCCAAACCAATAACCCCAGTCCAACCATAAGGAAAACATCAGACAATAGAGGAGTACCCTATAAAGTACCAGAGCAGTACTCTTCAAAACTGTCAAGGTCATCAGAAGCAAATGACGCTTGAAAAACTGTCACAGCCAAAAGGAGCATAAGGAGACATGGCAAGTCAATGTCATGTGATGTCCTGGATGGGATCTTGGAACAGAAAATGAATATTAGGTAAAAAATAAAGAAATCTGAATAACCTATGGGCTTTACTTAATAATAATGTACCAATGTTGCTTTATTAATTGTGACAAATATTTGATACCAATAGAAGATGTTACGGGGAAACTGGGCATGGGTTATATGGGAGCTTTCTGGACTGTCTTGTCAGTTTTCTGTAGATGTAAAGCTTATAAAAAATGAAGTTAAAAAAATAAAACACTTAAAAAAAATAAGATGTGTTGGATTGAAAGCCAAGAAAAGGAAAAAAAAAAAAAAAAACAGAAAAAAGAAAGAAAAGAAAAAAAAGGAAAGAAAAAAGAAAAAGGAACTGTTCCCATAGAATAAACTGACAAATGAACTGTTTGGCTCCATTTATATGAAGACGTCCAAAATTTCAATATATTTCTTCACCTTCTTTCTTGAATCTATTGAGAAAGTACAGAGAGAGAAGCTGAATCTCACTAATGGCAAACAACAAGAGACTAATATTCAGTCCCATTCCCCCAAATAAGAAGGCTATATGGCATCAATACCATGGTATTGGTCCATCAGAGGGGTCCATCAGAAGCTATACTAAGTTTTTGACAATATGAGACTCACACAAATTTCAGTGACTACAAACAGGCTGCCAAGACCTGGCTTATCTACTGCAACACGGGTGCTGAGGGAGTGTACTTGTAAATCCAGCATCCAACATCTCAGCAAGTTTATGATGATGTCAAGTTTCCATATTTTCAGCAGTTCTTTTGAAACAAATCCTTAAATAATCTTGTGAACACGGAAAGGAAAATGAGCAGTGGTTTTATTTTCTGTAACATGTATCTTTAATCAACAGGTGTGGTTATATATATTAGGCTTCCTGATTTTTTTTCTATAAAGGACCAGGGGGATGTGAGGACTAGGATGTGTTCCTTTAAGAACACATTCCCAGGTGTTTTACTGAAATGGACAGAATGGAAATTTAATGAAACAAAACAAAACAAAACAAAACAGGAGGCAGAGAAATAAGATAGCAAAGGGGAAATGAAATCCATGCTTTCTGACCGATCAAAATATAGGCAACCACTAGGTTAATGTTAGGATTTTTGTCTCTTATGTTATCAGTTCAGGAAAAGAACATTTTTAAAGTTACTCTCATTTCACCAAGCATATATCTTCAAACTCCTTGATATGAAAAAGGGTAACTCTGTCACGCTCACTGCAAACATATATTCTTTTGAAATATTTTGTCTCATTTAAGGAGTAAATTTGCTGAGCTAAAGAATTTGTGGTAAAACTAACAAGGAATCAAGGAAAATGTTTTCAGATGGAGCAGCTGGCAATTTCTTTCCTATTCAGTTGTCAAGCACAGTCGAAGCTGCCTACAGCCATGAGGACGGTTCAGTTCGTGGAGTGCTCTGAATGGGCAATGGTGCTTGCTTGCGGTGGCTTTTCCTGCCTCCACCTCTGTCACCCAGGGATGTCGTCTGGATTGGGGAGTAAGCATTACCACTTCTAAACAAAATCATCTACTCTTCAAAGGCAGGGGGCATAAAATATTCATAGCTCCTACAATTGCAGCTGGGAATGACCAAGGATCCAGTTATGAAGTGCCCTGGGAAATTTGGAAAGATGGAGTGCTTTTTGGGCATTTATAATGGGCATCTTTAAATTCATTTTTAAAATTCATTCATCATCCCTTTACTTGGTTAAAAAATTTATTAGCACCTAATATGCTCCACGTACAGTTTTAAGCACTGGTGGGGGAAAATAAAAGACAAAAACACATGCCTTCATGGAGATAAGAATACAAATATTTGAACACATATAGATTTAGCTCATATTTTTTATTTTATTTTTTTAAAGATTTTATTCATTTATTCATGAGAGATACAGACAGAGAGAGAGAGAGGCAGAGACACATGCAGAGGGAGAAGCAGGCTTTACTATGCAGGGAGCCTGATGTGGGACTCGATCCTGGGTCTCCAGGATCAGGCCCTGGGCTGAAGGCGGCGCTAAACCGCTGAGCCACCTGGGCTGCCCGAGCTCATATTTTTAAATTTTGATCAGTATTCCATTGAATGAGGAATCATTACTCATTCATTTGTCTCCCACTGATGGGTATGAAGGGTTTTTTTTTCTTATGAACATTGCGGTGATGAATCTTGTGTGTGTGTGTGTATGTTGATGCACATGTCGAACTATGTGTACAAGTTAAATTTCTAGAAGTAGAACTGCTTGGCCAAAGGATCTGTGCATGTTAGTCATTGATACAACTCCCTGACTGCCCCCCTGAAAGATACTGCTTCAGTTTATACTGCCACCAAAACCAGTTGAGAAGCCCTCCCCATACACGTATTTTGGAAAAGGCAGAGGATGGGCCACAGAGGACTGAAGCCGTACCAAACCAGAAAGATTATCTATCCAACCCCCTCGGCAAATAAAAATCCTATTTCTGGGGGAGCGGCCACCTTGTTTATTTCAAGGTTGCTATGTGACAAATGCATCCCCAGCTCAAATGTACAAGTTCCAGATGAAGGTGACTGTCTTTCAACACAAGCCATCTTTTACTAGGTTGAATCGTGAGACTCCCCAGGGCAACACTGTGCTTAACACTTCTGTGCTCAGGACATTCCTGGGCACTGTGGGCCCCAGAAGAAATAAGGCCATTTTCCTTTTAATTATTAGCAGATAAATTTCATTTCTTAAACTATGAGACATTTCTCCTTCATACGAATCTTTTCACTCTTTCAGGAAGGTTAACAGAGGGGACACTTCAGCTAGGATATTTTAAACCTGTGGCTAAGACTGTTATATTTTGATGAGCTGATTGATAAAGAAGAAATCTCTGCACCCGACATGTTATTCTATCAAGGTGGTTGTCTAATATAATCATTACCAGTTAGCAAGATATACAGTACGAATATTCTCACGTACTACCCCTGGAACATTTGACAAATAAAAATATTGCTTTAAGATGATCAAAAAATGGACTCACTTTGATTTGGAGCAGGACCATGCCTTCAGTTCTCTGAATTAGATTTAAATGGATGAGGTGGAGTCCCTTAATTTTTCTTAGTAGAGTAAATGTTTATTCACAAGTCAGGAAATCAAGTTCTTGCCTTTCGGAGGCTCAGTAAACTGACAGATGCTCTGTATCCAATTACTTTTCTAGACGTGCTAGCTTTCCATGGGAGCTATTTCAAGGCCATAATTCTACAGGCAGGTAAGAATGCTGGTGGGTTTGCTGGAAACTGAGGTCTCTGCCCCTGCCCCTCTCCTACCTACCCTGCCACCTTGGCCTCAGCTCCTCCTTCCATGCCTCCATACTCCAGCATCATGAGGTCCTCTCCCTCATAGTCCAGGGACCACCTCTCATTCTATATCACTCCCCCTGTTTACTTCCTGCCTGCCTCCCTTCCCCCTTGCACTCTCCAAGCCCTGTACTCCCACCACCTGTGTCATCTCTCCTAAAATCCACTCTGGCCCTCTCCTTCTAACTTCTCCACTTTGCTGCCTTAACTCCTCCCTCTGTATTTGACTTGGTCTCCAATCACCACTCACCCTCACACTTTTCCATGTACAGGAACACATGGGTAACTTTCTTGATGTCTACATGTCAGTAACCTACAATTCTGAGTTTCCAAATCACTGTTTCCATTTTGTCGAGTGCTAGCACAATCCCACCACTACAGTGGGCATAAACTTTCCTCCTTGGAAGGCTGTATTTCCAATAGTCCATTGTGATAGGGAGTGGCAGACTGTCAAGAACCATCCATCATATTTTAATTACCTTGAGTGGAAATTCAAACGAAGGCAAGAGGCAATAAGCCTAAAGTGTTGAATTTAAAACACACGGGGAGGATGGAAAAAGAAAAAAGGTAGATTTAAAGTATCTTTGATAGAAAAAAAATCATTTTTTTGAGAATCAAAGAGTATGATCTTCCCAATATTCAAATTTATTTCTCATAGTCAAGTTCCTTCCTTGTCAAAAGCTAAAAGCTTAAAATGTCACAACTACTGGTGTGGGTACGTCTTGAGAAGTAGAAATTGTACCCATGACCATATTGCAGTGAGTGTTACCTAAAAAACTTAAGTAAACATATTACATGCTCACAAATGGTGCAGCCACTGTGGAAAACAGTCTCGTGGTTCCTCAAAAACTTAAAAATAGAACTACCATATGATCCAGCCATCCCACTTCTGAGTATCTATCCAAAAGAGCCAAAACACCTCTGAAAGATGTGGAAACCACCTAGGTGTCCATTGATGGGTTAATGGATAAAGAAAATGTGGTTTATACATACAATATCATTCAGCCTCTAAAAAGAAGGAAACCCTGCCACATGTGACAACATGGATGAGCCTCAAGGACATCGTGCTAAAGTGAAATAAGCCAGTCACAAAAGGACAAAAATATTGCATGATTGCACTTACATAAAAATCTAAAATAATCAAACTCATAGAAGTAGAGAGGAAAATGGGGGCTGGGTGAGGGGGAAATAGGGAGTTGTTCTTCGACAGATAAAAGTTTCAGTTTTGGAAAATGCATAAACGCCAGAGATCTGCTGTACAATATATCATGCCTGTAGTTAACAATACTGTATTGTATGCTGGAAATTTGTTATTAAGATGGTAAATCTCATGTTAAATGTCCTTTATTAAAAAAACACAATTTTTTTTAAAGAGCTGACATTCACCAGACTTATTTGGTTGCTGTTGATATTCAGCCTAACTAATGTCAACGTTTTCTGTTTTCCCAGTAGACAGTGGTGTGATAGGAGGAGGGTATGCAGTTATAAATAAACGCAGGTATACAAACACAGGGCCTGGCCCCAGGAACTGCTGCATGGCTGCAGGCAGAGAAATAGGGATGCATTGAATCACCTGGGAGTGGGCGAGCCCTTGGCAGTCACTCTCCTGGTCCTCAGTCCCAGCAGAGACCAGGCAAGGTTAGGGGAGCCAGGGACACTGGAGGAGTGTCCTCTACACCTCAGCGTGACCATATGGTCCCCTGATTTGATGATCAACTTCAGCGGAGTAACCCCCATGACCTCTTGGACTCCTATCTTTCCCATTCCAATCCTCAACTGATTCTTCTACCTTACCCAGGGTGGGGAAAAAAAACTATAAAACTGTAGCTAACCACTGATGCTTTAAAACACAGGTATGATGTCCAACACTCCATTTCCATAAACACACCTATGTGGATTGAATGAAGACAGGGAGCTAGATGCCAGATTGGCATTGATATAACAATTGAAAAAAAAAAAAACAATTGAAAAGCAAAGAATCTAAATAATTAAAATGAATATGTCAATGCTCTATAAAAATATAAAACAAGAGGGTTGCCTGGGTAAGTCAGTCAGTTAAGCATCTGACTCTTGATTTCAGCTCAGAGCATGATCTAAGGGTCATGAGATCGAGCTTCACATTTAGCTTCATGTTCAGTGAGGAGTCAGCTGGAGATTCTCCTTCTCCTTCTCTCCCAGTTGTGTGCATTCTTTCTCTCTCAAATAAACAAATAAAATCTTTAAAATATATATACATATAAAACAAGATACTTATTAATATTATTACTAGCATAAAAAGAAGTAAAAAAAAAAACAGGTTTTTTTTCTCCAATAATAACGACCTTTACAGAGCAAAACTCCTTAAGGAGCCATTGACAGGTCCCTAACACAGAGCGTGTTTATAGAGCAGTATCCTGAATCAAATTACTAAACTACAAAATAGGAGTGACTCCTATTTTGATTCCTAATCTTTTTGCTTCTTTGCTCATTCATCACTGCTTCTATTCTATTCATCTTGTATTTCTCACCAATTTGCCATTTCATTTGACAGATTCTGCTGACATATCAAAAGATGGAAATTATTGCTGTGAGCAATTCAGATTTTTGCTTAAAGATGTGGTTTTTAGGAGCAAAATATTTCTGAAATCAGTTTTCCAGTAGTGAAACACTCCTACAACCAAGTTAACAGTTTACTCTAAAACTGCCATCATATTGTTTCAAAGACAGACTGCTTTTTCTTGATAGCCTCGGGGCCTAACTGGACTAAATTTTAACATTATCAGATTACTGTGTAGAAGGGGGCTACTGGGTACTGGTGATGTTCTGGTTTTGACCTGGATGCTGACCACCTGGTATGTTCAGTTTGTAAAAATTCATCAAGCTATAATCTTATGATATGTTTACTTTGGGAATAAAAGAAAAAACAGGCCCTCAACATGGAGTCACTTGTGCTAACCTCAACAGCAGCAAACCAGGACTTCATAGCTAACCTAACTGCACTAACTGCAGTTTCAGCCTCTCCCAGGAGCAGAATTTTAACCAGTCAGTCTGGAATTTCCTGGTCAGCTTCTAGGTAGGTGATCTGTTGGCAGAACCCTATATCTCCCTCAAAGTAAGGTGACCCTGCCTGAAATAATCCCTTCTTTTCTTTATGACGTCCTTGTCCCTTCCTCCTTCTGTCTATGAAAGCCTTCCCCTTCACAGGGCTCCTTTCTACTTGCTGGATGGGATGCTGCCCAATTCATGAATCATTGAATAAAGCAAATTAGATCTTGACATTAACTTCAAATTTAGATCTTCAAACATGTTAAATTGTTTGTTTTTCTTTGTTTTGTTTTTGTTGTTGTTGTTGTTTTTTAACAGATTTGGTGGCAGCGATGGGATCCAAAGCAAACTTCTAAAGGTACTTGGGGACAATGAGAAACATAGGCATGGCACCCATCAACTCCTTTTTGAGTTCTCCTCCTCACTTCCCAAGGACTGTGGATAAATTCCCCTAGGCTGTGAGCTCTGCTCTCTGCAATGATCTAACTGGCTGTCCAGCACAGGGCAGGTCAGCTTGAGCTTACAGAGGGTTCTCCTCAGAGCCCAACTGAGTTTGGAGATAGTTTTGCCTGGAGCTGTCTGGAGTGCCTCTCCGACTGCAATCACCAGGTTTTTGAGTGGAAAACCCCCAGCACATAATTCTGCCTCAAGATTCACATGGGACCTATTAGTGGTGGTGTGTGGTTCCCCATCCATGTGGAGCATGGAGTCCACAGTCCCCGGTTGATGCCTGCTGTCTCCATCCTTTCCCCAATCCGATAGGAATTGGTGGTGGTACACACAGGCCCACTCTCTTGGCCAGGACACAATAATATCTCTTGATTGCTGCTAATATATTAAGGTGCACGTATTTGTCTTTTGTGTAGATAAAGGCTAATTGCTGATGGGAATCTAAGAAATAAGAAAAACCATAATAACTTGTGGGCATGGATCAAGCATTTAGAAGCTGCTAAAATGCTTACCACCTAACCCAAAGACTCCCAAGTTGGGATAAACTGGTCATAAAACAGGTTAGACCAACACAAGGTCATGTAGAGGCCACTTTTCGGCAGGAAGCATGAGCACTGGAAACCTGAATAAGCAAAAGGGCCCACAGTGACCCCTGAGCTGAAGCAAACAGGCTCATGAAGTGACCCACTGCAAAACAGCCATAGGCTCTAAGTGACCAATTACAACCAGGCACAGTTTCTAAGATTATCAAAACAGAGAAATTTTCACTTGTTCCCACACTCTCTCACTCTGCCCTATAACTGTGACCCCTCTACCACCTCATGTCAGATGGCTTCTCCTTTGCTGTCTTGCCCATTGCTCCCTTGTAGTGTATTCTATAAGCTTCTATCTCTTCTGTTCTGTCTTGGGTGAATACTTTTACCAGTTGTGCCACCAGCCTCCACCCGACTAGAGCACCCCACACTCGGCAGCTGATCAGGGCACCCTACAGGTCACCCACCAACTGCAAGAAAATTTCTGTGCAATGATGTATATTGTAAAACAATGCATAATTCCCAACCCAACACATATCTCTGTTAGGTATTAGTTCAACTCTGAGAGACTCAAAGGCTTAGCTCAATAAAAAAATAAAAAAATAATAATAAATGGGATTCTCAAATTCCAGTGTGCCACCTTCCAGCAGAGCTGCTTATTTTATATCTAAGAACTGTGGTCCCAAAGCTGTAGATATCTATAAAAATGACAAAATCTTACTAAAGACAACCTAGAATTAAAATGGCTGAGGTTTAGCATCTGCCTTCAGGCAGATTTTTATTTAAAAAATAAAAATTTAAAAAAGTTTATTTAAAAAGTAAAAATAAACAAAATAAAATAAAATAAAATGGCTGTTATGGGGAACATTCCAATTAAATAAGACCATTTAAGGAGTGCAGTTGAAAGTAAGGGTGCCCAAATTAAATAAAATGGGATAGTTGTTTTAATTGGCATGCAGAAGCCCCCCTAAAACTTTCAAAGTTCCAAAACAGCTTCATTGAAAGATTCATTGCAAGAGGCTGATGGAAAATAATATATAAAAACTAAAAAAAAATTTTTATTTATTTATTTAAGATTTTATTTATTTATTCATGAAAGACACACACACAGAGAGAGAGAGGCAGAGACACAGGCAGAGAGAGAAGCAGGCTCCATGCCGGGGGCCCAACATGGGACTCAATCCCGGGACTCCAGAATCACACCCTGAGCCGAAAGCAGGTGCCAAACCACTAAGCCACCCAGGGATCCCCCCAAAAAAGACTTTAAAAAGGACATAACTCCTACTGTTCCCCTCTCTCCCCTCCTTTATCTGAGCACTAATTCTAGAATTCCTGTGTCTGAATTGCCTTTCCACTCTGAACAGAGTATTAAACAGATGCCTTTGAACCAAGACCACTCAGGGCACCTGGCTGGCTCAGTGGGTGAAGCATGTGACTCTTGATCTCAAGGTTATGAGTTCAAACCCCATGTTGGGTGTAGAGATTACTTAAAAATAAATACACTTTGAATAAGACTACAGGAATCTTTCACTCTTAGGTCAAAGGCCAATCTAAGGGCCTTGGTCACCGCGTCCCTTGCTTTAAAATCCAGGCCATGTGTCACTGATCTTTGATAGTAACTCTAGAACTTGTGAAGATAATGCCTTCTGCATTCTCCTTGAGGACACCTCTTGGATCTATGGGTGGTTTAATACTATCAGAAATATTTGTTTGTTCCAGCTAAAAACAGAGGATATTCAAAAGAATTTTTAAGTATCTCTATGGTGGAGGTGGGCCAGGCTGGAGCCTGACATTTAGAGCCTGGTAAGAACTTTGTTTGAGGCCTTTTCCCCTCAGGAGAAAGAACAGTATTCCAACATAAGTGAAAGGATGCGTCAATCCCTTGGTATTACCCAATTCTTTGAGGAATGAAAAACAGCTGTTTTTGTTTTACAAATCTAGTCTTTAAGGAACCAAAGGTATGGCTCCAGAGGCAACTCAAAGCCCCTCAATCCGTTTTATCAATCCTAAACTTCCCCTATTTATCTCAAAACTCTGCCCCTGTGCCTTGAGATGTAAATATTCTACATTTAGATATTCAGGAATTCTTACCTAAGTCATCTCTTTAAAATACCTACTTCAGGGAGATAATTCTTGTCAGAAGAAAAACAAGTGGGGAGAAGGTTATTTGAAACTTAAGTGGGAAAAAAAAACCCTGGTGTGTCTCCAATCCATATCATTGCTAAAATTTTAGTTAGTGTCTGTTCACACGTGTCTACATAGAGGTGTAGATGTATAGTATTCACCACCTTGGGATGGTATTGCCAAAATTAATTCATAAAAGAGCTTTATTTAATTGGGTAAACAAAAATGGAGTGCTCATAAAAATTAAATTCTCAGAAATATAATAGAGATAAATCCAAATAAATTACAGATTCATATGATCTAGAAAAACATTTGGTATTAAAGCTAGTTTAAGTTCATCGGTTTAATTCAAAAGAGGCATGGCTTCAGAGTTACAAGCATTAAATGCAATACTTTCATTCAACCTGGGTTTACCAAAGGTCAAATAAGTTCATGTTTCTCTTACAAAAATCCATCAGCAAGAAAGCAGCTGTAGTAGTGGCCAACTTTGTTTAATGTCTAAATGTATTCATAAGTTTGCCAATCTATAGAATGCTAGGATGACAGTCTGCAATTATTTGCTTCTTTATCTTCACTAGGAATTACAGTTGTTAAAGGCTGAAAATTCAATATATATTAAGCTAATATAAATAATAAGGGAAATAAGTGTCTCTGTAGGCAAGGAAAATGGGATGCATGTTTTCAGCAAGAGAAGTTATGAGTGATGGAGGAACAGAGGACTAGCTGAGGACAAAGCACATTGACAAGTCCTTGAAACAGGGAGAGTGACCTTCCTCGACGGACTCAACTGCCTCGATGATACTTTGCTAAGGGCAGAAGGCAATCTTAGCCCGACCCCCAGGATCCTCTAAGTCTACTTTAACATATAAAAATTCCTTTGGAAATTTCCTTTATCTTTAAACCCCCAAGATACATGTTGGTGACCATCCCCCAAGCACATGACCCACCGATACATATCTGAAGGGTCTCATGACTCAGGTTTTAGTAGATGGTAATAAGTGACCTTTTCCCAACAATAGCTAGCCCCTCAAGGTCCTGGAAACCTTGCTTCCAAAATTCCTTAGAGAGTACACTATCCTCAAACCCCTCCTAACTCCCAGGTATATAATCAGCCACCCCTCACAGGCCCGGGGCAGCAGCTCTTCCTGCCCCCAGGTCCTGTCCCTGGGCTTTAATAAAACCACCATTTTGCACCAAAGACGTCTCAATAATTCTTTCTTGGTCGTTGGCTCCAGACCTCACCTATATTCCAAAACTTCATCATGAGGAGGAGCAGAGATGCATTTTTAGTTGAGAAAAAAGAAGGTAACTGTGTCCTAAAGTGAGGCGGTTTGTTTAGAGAGGAAAAACACAGGATGAAGTCTAAATTTAAAAAAGAAGGTTGTAGAAGGTTTGTGGAAACATATCTTGGGAAAGGAATTTTACATATGACCAGGCTATACGAATTAAAAAATGTTTTAATGAGCTTTAATACCTATTGTGTACTTAATGTAAAACTAAAACTTAATATTCTTTCATCTGCTGAAAGGACAAGCTTTCTTGGTTAGTTGGTCCACTCTTAAGAAATTAGGCTTTTCGACCTTCTAAATGATCTTTTTATCAAAATAATTTTCTGTGTTCTCTTTCTTCAGCTGATCTTTGATTACTTAAATCTAGTACTCTCAATATTACAAGAGTTAAGGTTTTCTCAGAACTATGTAACCTTCCAAAACTCCCGGTGCTCTTGTCACTTTTGGTTAAACAGATAACTAACTACTGTTTCACAGTAAATTATGATCCTAGTTGACCAAGTGCTTTAACATCTCTTGATATTTTTGACAAACTTCCCCCAAATCAAATTCTGAGTGAATTATTTTTGACATCAAACATATTTGGGATTTTTCAGAGGATCCCTGGAACATCTCACTATTTGTTGTCTCTCCTTATAAAATGAGAGATGATACACTATTATCCTAATTTGGTATGTAAATTACCTTAAAAGCATTATCAAGTAAGAAGTCATAGTAAGCCTTTTTTATGTTATATTTGTATAGGTATATATATTATAAATATTTCAGAAATTGCACATAATTCTTAACGTCTGATATTTCTTGGTATAATGTTCTCACCATGATGCCAGTTATTATTTTTAAATATTGTGCCTTACAGAAAAACCAAATTTCCTTGTCAATTCTATTATAATTACAATAAACTCTCATCAGATCTTTAACAATGGACATTTTTAAGTCTGTCAGTTACAAAGAGTTGTTATTTTACTTTGATGCTTCTGCAAAAGTCCTTCATCTTCAAGGAAACTCATGGAAAGTACTCCAGAATACAGGTTTCTGATAACTTTCATAAAACTGAACTGGGTAAGAATTTTCAGAGCTAATGGAAAACCTGGATTCAAATAGAACAAGAATTCCTACCATGGGACTGAGTGAACTGATGAGGATGGTTATAATCTTTGTTTTATAGATTTTAATCTATAAAATCTATTTTAATCTTTGTTTCTATGACATACCTGTAAACTGGACTGAATCCTGAGTTCTGATTTCTGCAAGTATCTATCATTTACTAAACTAATATTTCCCATTCTCTCCCACCCTTCTGGTCTGGAATCACTAACAAAGACTGACCTTAAATCTCCTCAGCAGGAACTACACCAGGAACTACCTACATGACAGCTAAACCTCAGAGACCCTTGGATATACATCTCACAGCTGAGAAAGGCTTCACCTAACATCTGGTCCCATGCAAATGCTGGAGACTTCCATCTCTAACTGAGTTGGAGGAATAGTAGTAAACATCAATATAGACTGTTTCCACCCAACATGCCATATCAAGACTTTATATTCTAATTAAATGTAAGAGATGCCTGGGTTAAGTGTCTGCCTTTGGCTCAGGTTGTGATCCCAGGGTCCTGGAATCAAGTCCCCCATCCGGCTCCCCACAGGGAACCTGCTTCTCTCTCTGCCTATGTGTCTGCTTCTTTCTCTCTGTGTCTCATGAATAAAGAAAGAAAATCTTAAAAAAAACATAAAATCCTTTCTTCTTTTCTTTCTTTCTTTTACTCTGGCATTGGCCTAACACCATCATCTGTATCCCCTAGGCTATTGCTAGGATTTGTCATAAAAACTCATCTGTCCATGATGCTAGAGACCCCCTGGTCCATTTCCCTGTCTCCACTCAACAATCCCAAAATTGGGGAATTTTGCATCCAGGCTCTATGCAAAGAAAGGGGCACAAGGCAAGGGCTAAGAATAAAATTGCACGTGTCCTTTACAGACCTTTAAAATTTTACTGGCTTCCATGGCTGTCACTTTTCCAGTCCTGGGCCACAGATTCAAGTGGGAATTACCAGGAAACATTCATGATTCAGGCTTTGCTTCCTTTGGCAGGGTCCTGCTTCCCTGGTTTGGAATAAATGTAGATAAGGTTATAATCAGGAACAACTCCTTAACTCTTAAAAATATTGCAGAATCTGTTGCTAAAGTAATAGTGGCCCAACAAAAATCCTCACTCTCTGGCCAAAGTTGTTCTTAACAATAGGATAGCCCCTGATTATCTTTCAGCTGAGCAGGGAGGTGCTGTGGCCCACATCACATTCTGCACCTAGATTAACACTTCTGGGGAAGTTGAAAATCAGTTATATAAAATCACTGAGCAAGTCACTTGGCTTAAAAAGGTGACTCTTTTAAAGGGGTCTCTTACTTATTTGATTTTGAGTGGTTTGGGTCTTGCATCCAAAGATATCCAAACAGATATCAGGGATTATCCTGTTTATAATCATCATAGCAATCTCCCTGGTGCATTGTATTCTCCCAAAGGTTTTTAATGCACATTAGCAACTTCTAACCACCAAGCAAATGATCTCCCTAAGACTAGAACATCAGAATAAAAAAAAAAAAAAATGAAGAAAATGACCAACCAAAAAATTGTTAGCCTGAAATCATGATCTGTGAATACCATAGAGTTTCTGCAAAAGCAGAACAAAATAAAAACAGAAAAAGAAAACATCATGATTCATGAATGTCACCTAGAGTATCAGTCAAAGTTGTGAGAACTAAAAAAAAAAAAAAAAGTTGTGAGAACTATAAAAGAGGTAGCTGAGAACAGTACTGATGCCTGAAATCTTGATCATAGGCTAAGAACCTGATCAAAAAGGGGGAATTGTTTTAAAAAGAAAGAAAAGAAAGAAAAGAAAAGAAGAAAAGAAAAGAAAGAAAAGAGAAGAGAAGAGAAGAGAAGAGAAGAGAAGAGAAGAGAAGAGAAGAAAAGAAGTAACAGGCTCAAAATGGAGTTACTTGTGCTAACCCCCACGTCAGCAAACCAGGATTTCATACCTAACCTAACTGCAGTCTCAGCCTTTTCCAGGAGCAGAATTTTAAACCAATGGGTCTGAAATTTCCTAGTCAGCACTAGGAAAGTGATCTGTTGATAGAGCCCTGCCCTTCCCCCAAGTAAGGTGACCCTGCCTGAAATAATCCCTTCTTTTATTTATGATGTCCTTGTCCCTGTCGCCTTCTGTCCATGAAAGCCTTCCATTTTGTACAGCTCCTCAAGTTCCTCCCCACTTGCTCGATGGGATGCTCATGAATCTTTGAAGAAAGCCAATTAGATCTTCAAATTTACTCAGTTGAATTTTATTTTTCAAAAACTTTCTTTTTTTGTGTGTTTAAATAATGATTCAATAAATAGTCTGAAAAATATACATGTTATCTTCATGGACATCTCCGTGGATTTACCACAGATGTTTATCTGTTTAAACAATTGTAATGGTCAGTGCTTGAAGCCGAGATGGCTAAGTTCAGGGACTCAATATTATGCTTTGAAAGTGCATTTTTTTATTTGTGGGGGCACTACCAACATTTCCCTTTTTTCCCCCTCCAGCTTTATTGAGATACAATTAGTATATAACATTGTGTAAGTTTAACACATACAATGTGTTGATTTGAAACACTGTACTGCAATATGACAGCCCACCATAGCATGAACCAACACCCCCATCATGTCACACAATGACCATTTCTTCTCTGTAGTGAGAGCATCTAAGATCTATTCTCTTAGCAGTTTCCAAGTGTATGATTCAGTATTAACTATAATCACCATGCCGTACACTAGATCCCCAGAATTTATTCCTCCTGGAAGTTTTTACCCTTTAGACAATATCCTTTTAATAATGATTAAACAGCTAGGTTTTGCTCTCAGGTAGCTTGGGGTAAGGCTAGACTCCATAGAAAAAAACTGCTCTTGACCACAGCAATCCCCAGGAGACTCCACGATACTCAGCTGTGCCTATCCATCAGGCAGTTCAAGTTCAGGGATGCCAGAGCCAGTTGCCACAACCTATTTACAAAGCCACACACCCACTGTCTCTCTGATTAAATCTCTTTTCCTCCCCTCCCCCAGGATCTCTTCCCCAGACCTCTAGACCCCGTTTCACAAGTGGTTCCTCCTTTCTGCCTTCAAGCAAGCACATATACACCATATTGAAGAAGAAGGAAAAAAATTTGTCTTGACTTTATTGACCTTTAGAATGCTTTTTCCCCTTATACTTGTTGACTACCTGCCTCTGCATCAGCCAATCTCCTTTGCTCCTTCCCAATATTTTCTGATTTTGGTTTGGATATCTAGACAGTTCCAGGGAAGGTGATTCTCCTACCACTTCCAGGAATGGACAGGGCACACAGCCTAGGCCACCTTGTTCAATTTTTTGTTGCTGTTGATGTACACCTAAAAGAATTTTGAAAAACTCACTGGCCCTTGCACGTTTTTATGTTGACATCCAAAATAATTTCATTATTAGTTTTAGATGCAAAAGAACTAATCCTGTGTATGTATCTTTTGACACTTTAAAATAAAACTGTTAATTCACTCTTTTACATGTACATAGCAAACTCTAAATTTTTTGGCAATCGATTTCCAACATCTAAAATAAATCTGAAAAGCTCTTCTATAACGGGTCAAATTCCCCACTATTCTTTTTTATTACTTAGAAGTTGGATTTCTATTCTATTTCTTCCACAGAATTTGATCATAATGTAATGTTCCTTTTGCTTTTTTTAAGTAAGCTATTATTTCTCTAGGCAATAACAAATGTCCATTATTTGAGATTAATTTTTTTCTTGTGGCCATAAGGTTCTAGATGTCAGCTTTTTCCTCATGAAGTGATTATTACAATTCGATCAAAAATATAAATATATGACAGATTTTGATAAATAATGCCCAAACATGAATAATAAAATTGTTATCAGAAAATCCTTTTTAATGAGATAAATGGGGCTACCTTTATATTTTAGTTAGTTTGTAAATCCATGAATAAACATTACTCAGTTTGAGAAATTTTCAAAAATAAGATTAATTCTTTTGTTATATTTTCTTTTTATAAATGCAAGTGCTGAGACCTCATTCCTATAAATAAATGGAAGCAAGAGAAATAATTTTATCATAGAAATTAATATCTTATTATTATGCACACAGGTTACATGCCAAAAATCTCACAGTGGTCTATGAAAAACTATTCTTAAAGCTAGCTGGAAGTCAGAGTTTTTCTTTAATTTTGTTGGGAACAAAGATTTGGAAGTCACATGTCTTGCTAATGGACTTGTTTCCCAGTTAGAGCCATTCACTCTTTCAATTGGGAAGAATTATATCAAAAGGCTTTGCCTAGATAGAAAATGACTGTTAATTATACTTGCTATTCTTTTGCTAAGAAACACTTGATTTAACCTGATATACCCAGAGAGGACATGGAAAATAAAAGTATTGCTAACTTCAATAAAGCATTACCAACATGTTTTTACAAAATAAAATGTTTATCACGTGGTTTAAATGTATTTCATAGAAACCTTGGAACAGCAGATTTTACTCACTAGAGTTATAGAAAATATCTGTCATATAATCATGTTGCAAATGCAGACCTCACTGTCAAACCTGTAGCCAAATAGACTTCTTCTTTGTCAAATGAAGCTTTTCTTCACTTTTCAGCCCAAACACAAATGTTAAACATGGTAAACATCTCACCTCTGAACCCCAGATGTCTGATTGGGGGCGGGGGGGGGGGGGCACCAGGAAATCAAATCAAGCCACCACCACTTTCCTTCTTACTATTCCCATTTGCTTTGTTCTCATGAATTTCCCTCTGGAAGGATGCTTTCCCTCAGCACAGCTGGGGCTTCTGATGGAAACCACCTCACTGCTCCAGCTATTTAGTCTGGGTTCAGAACACACCAAGGTGATCTGATACTGGCTTCCCAAGTCATGCTTTGGGCTAAGACAGGAAAAGTCATAAAGCCTTGATCAAAAGAGTGTGTTCAATAGCAACACTGCAAATCTGACCTTTTGGAATGTGCCCCAGAGATTTTTATGCCCTGGGTCAGGGCACCATAGTAATAGTTGGGATGGCTGAGACATGCTCCTGCATTGGTAGAGCAAGAGAAGGGTGATCATGAAAAAGGGAATGAAAAGAACTGGCCCAAAGCCTCACCTGCAGAGAGGTTCTCAGGTACATCAATGTTAGGCAAGAGTGAGTATGAAAAATGAATATATTGACTACTGTAAAACTAAGTCAGTGTACCATTTTGAAAGGCTTCATTTACCCTCAAGGATATGCATAGCTAGTTGGAAGACTAATAACTTCAGCTAAACCAATCACTGCAGTCCCGGCTCCTGGCCACAGACAGGAGTATGTGACTTTAGCTTGTCCAAGACACAAGTGCTTTCTCTCTCCTCGGGACTTGAGTGGGGACTCGTGGAGACCTGCGAGCTACTGGCAGCCATTTTGGAACCACGACGAAAGCCAACCTTAGAGCAAACAACTGGCACGGGAAAGAAGAGAGACCAAAGAATCTGTGTCCTTGATAATATCACTGAGTTTCTGGATCAAGCCTGCCTTATACTCATCCTCTCTCTGGCTTTTCCAAGTATATTAGCAGATGTACTTGCTGTTTTCACTTCTTTGAATTGGAATTTACTTTTAATAAAAACATACTAACTGATATACTTTAAGAAACTTCTTACACAAATAGTCACTATCCACCAGCTCTATTCCCTTATTAGTTCTTTTCTGAAATCAAATTCAGCTACTGGGTACAGACATGAGCCAACTGCCCTTCTACATGTCCATGGTCCCTTTTATAATGGCATCAATTCCACTTTGATCTGTATTGTCTGGGTCGGCCATCCCTTATCTGAAACTGTGAAATCCACATGCTTTGAAAAGACGAAACTTGAGAGAGAGAGAGAGAGAGAGAGAGAGAGAGAGAGAGGGAGGGAGAGAAAGTTAAAAAGAAAATCATAGGCCCAAGATGGAGTCACTTATGCTAGGCCAAGTCACCAAATTAAGGCTTAATATCTATTTTAACTTCAATTTCAACCTCCCCTAGAAATGTACCCTTAACCAATTGGTCAGGAATGTCTGGTCAGTATCAATGAGGTAATCTGCCACATGGGCCCTCTCCATCCTCCAAAGGAAGATGAGGTAATCTGCATGATAAGGTTCTCTGCCCTTCCCCTAAGGGAAGGTGACCTTGCCCAAAATAGTCCTTTCCTTCTGCTAATAACTTCTTGCCTCAGCCTCCTTCCTAAAAAATCCTTCCATTTTGCACAACTCCTCTGAGGTCCCACCTCTTCTAGAGGGCATCCTCCCCAATTCATGAATCACTTAATAAAGCCAACTAGATCTTCACATTTACTCAGATGAATTTTGTTTTTTTAAACAATGGATAGATTTTCACCTTGGCAACAAGACTTGTCTTAAACTGATGTGGAGATATTTACCTCCATTTTTCCCACTTAGTGTGAACATGTGCAAAGATCATTTCACTACTGAAACATTAAAATGTGTGATTCTGAGGTGCTGCCACAGATCCTGCTGGGGATGCTGGGAATACAGGTCTACAATTCCAAACTCAAAACCTTTGGGGCCAAGTGTGTTGGAACTCAGTGTTTTTCATGATTTTAGGAAAGTTTTCCAGTGATCATGACATTTCTTACCCCACTGGAAGTATTATGTAATACTTAGTAGTTCTTTTAGGGATGCCAGCAGAAAGCATCTCCAAAGCAGAAAGGACATTCAAAATTCCTCAGCATAACAGGGGCCCACTGACTTCCATTCAGGGACAGACAGGAAAATTCTTTCATCAATACGGTATCAATATATGGCATCCCTGAAAAAGAAATTAATGTCCATATGAGAGTGCAATGGTGAATGCATGACATTATTCATTTGTCAAAATCCCTAGCCTGTGCAACACAGAAAGTGTAATGTAAACTACTGACTTCAGTTAGTATTAATATTATGTATTTATAGTGATTCCTCTGGGACACCTGGGTGGCTCAGTGGTTGACCATCTGCCTTTGGCTTAGGATCTTGGGATAGAGTCCCGCATCAGGGTCCCCACACAGGGAGCCTGCTTCTCCCTCTGCCTGTGTCTCTCATGAATAAATAACATCTTAAAAATAATAAATTATATTAATAAGCCTTTTTATTTAAAAAGTGAATGTCCATTTTTGGGAGATATGCCTACTTTTAAGAAATCATTTAGTGAATGAACTGCCAGACTCACAATGAAAGTGGAATTGGGAAGGGGGGAGTGGAAAGGGGTGGAAATCTGTGTCCACATATATTTATGAAATGAGAATCCCCCTCCCACAGCCTGCGCACTAATGAGCATCCCTTCCCACTTGCCTAGCTCTGGGTGTTGTTCAAGATTATGGAACTCACTTTTGGGAAAATGTAAATAGGGAACGGATAGAAATATAGGGACTAGGGATTCTCCCAGTGGGATATGGTGGAGATTTCCATGAGAAGGAGTGGAAGTTTTGCATGTAGGGAGCTGAAGGAAAGGATGTAAAGTTTTGCATATAAAGGAGCTTAGGAAGGAAAGGCCCAAGCTCCAGAGCAGGAAAGCCACCTTAGGCGTGGGGTGAAGGGGAAGACCTCCTTGGGAAGGTCTGTCTCCCAGGTGTTCCCTAAAGAGAGCCTGTAAGCAGCACAGTGGCTGGGGATGCAGGCTCTGAAGCCACACTCCCTGAGCTTACATTTCCTGCTGTACTATTCACTAGGTGGACGTGTGACTCTGGGGAAGTTACTAAATTTCCCTGGTTGTCAGTTTCCTCTTTTGTAAAACTGAAATCACAATAATACCACACAGTGTTGTTGTAATGATTAAACAAATGAAGCATATAGAGCCCTCAGAACCACGGCAGGTAGAGCAAGCACTCAACTGAAAGCTCTTATTAGCTTTTTACTCTCCTACATTATAATACTCTTTTCTCTCTCTCTCTCTCTCTCTCTTTTTTTTTTTTAAGATTTACTTATTTATTTGAGAGAGAGAGAGAGAGCACAAGCAGGAGGGGCAGAGAGGAGAAGGAGAGAGAATCTCAAGAAGAATCCACTGAGCATGGTAGCCTGTTGTGGGGCTCAATCTCATGACCCTGAGATCATGACTTGAGCCCAAATCAAGAGCTGATCACTTAACCTACCCCTTCTATCCCTTGAGTAAAGAAATTTCATAGACTTTGTTCAGTGTAGTCATTAGAGGAACAGGGTGGCAAAAGGTTGAGTGAAAAAAGAGCTGTTTTCATCCCATGTCCTCCAACAGAGAGGGGCTGCTGGCCTTGTATGGGATTTTTCACTCAAGTTTTAGGTGGGGATGGTGGCCTGCGACAGAGCAAGCAGAGAGACTCAGAACACTATAGGCACATTCTAGAGAGGACAGATGCAAAGAGAGGCAATGAAATAAATCCTACAGTTTAGAGCATGTTGTCTTCTTAAAAGGGTAGCTAGAGAGCCCAGTTAACCACTGGATGCATCAGTAGAAGGAGCCATTTCAAAACACGCTTGCTGAACTCAGACACATTGTACTGGGCAGCACGTTGGGCCTACAAGACCCCATCTAGCCTGTCTGCAATTCCTCCTCACAAGCTCCCCACTCTTTCACATTGTTTCGGCTTCATCTCCCTATCCCTAGGGGCCCACACAGTCAATCAGAAATCTCATTAACTTCTGATCCCCAATTTCCACTCCTCATCCCACTCTGCATTACACTCAAGATCTACTTCTTTGACCTATTGCCTTCCTCACCTTCCTCTCCCTTTCTGGGCCTTCAGTGGCTTCTTTTGCTTCCAGAGCTAAGATCATGAGCTCCTCCTAGGGAACTTAAGGTTGTAGAGCAGTCAAGATCTTTCCCTTGACCCAGGCAAGCTTTTAGGTCACTCTTTCTCCACAGAGTTCCTCTAGTAAAAAAAACCTCACTGAGTATCTATAAAAGGGTCCCAACCCCTTTTCCTTCCATACCTTCTCCACCTTTACTGCTGACGGATTTGAAAACGGGTCCTTGACAATTCTTGGCTACTGGCAGTCACTGGGTCCTCATGTAGTAATCTGCTAGCCCTTCACAACTGTTCTACCCTTTTAAGAACTGTTTTGTTCTAATCCGACATCTCTTCCATGATCATTGTACTTACCATATTACAGCTGTCTGAGCTTTTAATTATTATTTTCCAAAGGGGAGTCCTTGGTGAATTGCATTGTCTTCCAGTATCTGATCTTAAAGAAGTTCCAAATTTGAGTCTGACATATTTAAGAGTTTGAATTATCAGAGCAATTAGTAGGAAGATTTAGTTGTCTCACTGTTTTCCATGAAAGATTGGGGGTGGAGGGGGGTGGAGGTATAATTTTCTTGATGTATAAACAGACTATTCAGTATGAACAATTTAACTGAAAGGAAAAGCAAATATGGATTTGAAATAAGTCATTGTTTTCTCATCCCTGGAACACATGGAAGGGACTAGTTCCATGATCGAAATTCAGAATGCCATTTTTCTTGATGTTGGTCTATTTTATCTACTGAATTTGTCACCTACGGTTTTTATCTTTTTTTTTTTTTTTTTTTTTTTTGTTGTTGTTGTTGTTAAAGCACGTGTGCAGATTAGTATGAGGCTTCACGTTTCTGTACCACAGTCTAAACATAAACCTAAGATCTCAAACGGTGAATCAATGCTTCCCTGTCTCTTGATTTTATTTGTTTTGATTGCCAAAAATAAGCCAGAGGAAAATTACTATGAAATTTTCCTTTAAAAGTCAGCCCAGGGACGCCTGAGTGGCTCAGGGGTTGAGTGTCTATCCTTGGCTCAGGGCGTGATCCCAGGATCCTGGGATCAAGTCCCGCATCAGGCTTCCCACACAGGGAGCCTGCTTCTCCCTCTGCCTGTGTCTCTGCTTCTCTCTGTGTCTCTCATGAATAAATAAATAAAATCTTAAAAAAAAAAAAAGCCAACCCATTTCTTGAGTGACTTGCTGTCAAAGAAGACAGGAGGATTACTCAAATCCAATAACCCAGAGTGGAAAAGAATGTTTCTGTTTAAAACAGCCTGGTTCTTCAGCAACTATCACACAAACGTTTCCAAGTGAGTAAACCCAATTTACCAAGAATTCTGACAATACTGAAGGAAGTGTTGCCAATTGTATAAATTGACATGATCAAACAGAAAATAATGTCTTCTGAAAGTCACCAGATATGCACACATATGGTTGAGGTGCACAGGTGAGAATATGACAAAGTGATACAAAACTGCTGTAAATAGTAGGGTTTTTTTTTTTTTTTTGTATATTTTTTTAATTGGAGTTCGATCTGCCAACATATAGTATAACACCCAGGGTTCATCCTGTCAAGTGCCCCCCTCAGTGCCCATCACTCAGTCACCCCAACCCCCTGCCCACCTCCCCTTCCACTACCTCTTATTCATTTCCCAGAGTTAGGAGTCTCTCATGTTTTGTCTCCCTCTCTGATATTTCCCACTCATTTTCTCTCCTTTCCCTTTTAACCCATTTCACTATTTTTTATATTCCCTGTATGAAGGAAATCATATAAATTTTGTCCCTCTCTGATTGACTTACTTCACTCAGCATAATACCCTCCAGTTCCATCCACGTCTAAGCAAATGGTGGGCATTTGTCGTTTCTAATGGCTGAGGAATATTCCATTGTGTATACAGATCATTTCTTCTTTATCCATTCATCTTTTGATGGACACCGAGGCTCCTTCCACAGTTTGGCTATTGTGGACATTGTTGGGTGCAGGTGTCCCGGTGTTTCACTGCATCTGTATCTTTGGGGTAAATCCCCAGTAGTGCAATTGCTGGGTCGTAGGCCAGGTCTATTTTTAACTCTTTGAGGAACCTCCACACAGTTTTCCAGAGTGGCTGCACCAGTTCACATTCCCACCAACAGTGCAAGAGGGTTCCCCTTTCTCCACATCCTCTCCAACATTTGTGGCTTCCTGCCTTGTTAATTTTCCCCATTCTCCCTGGTGTGAGGTGGTATCTCATTGTGGTGTTGATTTGTATTTCCCTGATGGCAAGTGATGCAGAGCATTTTCTCATGTGCATGTTGGCCATGTCCATGTCTTCCTCTGTGAGATTTCTCTTCATGTCTTTTGCCCATTTCATGATTGGATTGTTTGTTTCTTTGCTGTTGAGTTTAATAAGTTCTTTAAGGATCTTGGATAGTAGCCCTTTATCTGATATGTCATTTGCAAATATCTTCCCCCATTCTGTAGGTTGTCTTTTAGTTTTGTTGACTATTTCTTTTGCTGTGCAGAAGCTTCTTATCTTGATGAAGTCCCAATAGTTCATTTTTGCTTTTGTTTCTCTTGCCTTCATGGATGTATCTTGCAAGAAGTTACTGTGGCCAAGTTCAAAAAGGGTGTTGCCTGTGTTCTCCTCTAGGATTTTGATGGAATCTTGTCTCACATTTAGATCTTTCATCCATTTTGAGTTTATCTTTGTGTATGGTGTAAGAGGATGGTCTAATTTCATTCTTCTGCATGTGGTGTCCAATTTTCCCAGCACCATTTATTGAAGAGACTGTCCTTTTTCCAGTGGATAGTCTTTCCCGCTTTGTTGAATATTAGTTGACCATAGAGTTGAGGGCCTGTTTCTGGGTTCTCTATTCTGTTCCATTGATCTATGAGTCTGTTTTTGTGCCAGTACCACACTGTCTTGATGATCACAGCTTTGTAGTAGAGCTTGAAATCTGGCATTGTGATGCCCCCAGCTCTGGTTTCCTTTTTCGATATTCCCCTGGCTATTCGGGGTCTTTTCTGATTCTTAAGATGATTTGTTCCAACTCTCTGAAGAAAGTCCATGGTATTTTGATAGGCATTGCATTGAATGTGTAAATTGCCCTGGGTAGCATTGACATTTTCACAATATTAATTCTTTCAATCCATGAGCATGGAATATTTTTCCATCTCTTCGTGCCTTTCTCAATTTCTTTCAGAAGTCTTCTGTAGTTTTTAGGGTATAGATCCTTTACCTCTTTGGTTAGGTTTGTTCCTAGGTATCTTATGTTTTTGGGTGCAATTGTAAATGGGAGTAATTCCTTAACTTCTCTTTCTTCAGTTTCAGGACTCAAGGAGGCCTGGCCCCCTCACCACCTCTCCTCTGTATGGCCATTTGTGCCTCCTTACATTGCTTTTCCCAGGCCTCTCACCTTTGAATTACTTGCAGGGAGTAAGTGCTCCGTGGCCTTAAATAAGTGAGTAAAACACATAATTTTTTCAAAGACCTTTTATGGAGCCCACCAGCCAGTCGGAGTTGATCAAGAACTTTTAGCAAGTCGGCAGCTATTTATTAGAAGTGGCTTCTTGGCTTCGGACTTATTCCTCCCTCACCCCACCCCACACATACTCGCTCTTTGGGGTGCTTCAGGATGTCACAGGTGGATCACCAGTAACAGGCTTCACACCACCCCTCTGACTTTGTAGAGCTTTGTAGGTGCACTCGCATCCCTTGTATGGGGCAGGAGTCCTTGCTTTTGAGGTAACCGAGGACAATGTATATATGTTCTGTATCTTAACATACATCTTACCAGAACTTTGGACCACAGAAAAAAAAAGTGTATAGAAATGCCACTGATTTCTGGCCATTGATTTTGTATCCTGCCACACTGCCGAATTACTGTATGAGTTGTAGCAATTTTGGGGTGGAGTCTTTTGGGTTTTCTATGTACAGTATCAAGTCATCTGCAAAGAGGGAGAGTTTGACTTCTTCTTTGCCAATTTTAATGCCTTTTATTTCTTCTTCTTGTCTGATTGTTGAGGCTAGGACTTCTAATACTATGTTGAATAGCAGTGGTGAGAATGGACATCCCTGTCGTGTTCCTGATCTTAGGGGAAAGGCTCTCAGTGTTTCCCCATTGAGAATGATATGTACTGTGGGCTTTTCATAGATGGCTTTTAAGATGCTGAGGAATGTTCCCCTATCCCTACGCTCTGAAGAGTTTTGATCAGGAATGGATGCTGTATATTGTCAAATGGTTTCTCTGCATCTATTGAGAGGATCATATGGTTCTTGTTTTTTCTCTTGTTGATACGATCTATCATATTTATTGCTTTATGAGTGTTGAACCAGCTTTGCATCCCGGGGATAAATCCCACTTGGACATGGTGAATAATCTTCTTAATGTATTGTATCCTATAGGCTAGTATCTTGTTTAGAATTTTTGCATCTGTGTTCATCAGGGATATTGGTCTATAATTCTCCTTTTTGGTGGAGTCTTTCTCTAATTTTGGAATTAAGGTGATGCTGGCCTCATAAAAAGAGTTTGGAAGTATTCCATCCCTTTCTATCTTTCGGAACAGCTTTAGTAGAATAGGTATTGTTTCTTCTTCAAACGTTTGATAGGAAAGCACCCTATCACCCTTCCCCTGGGAAGTCATCTGGCCCTGGACCTTTGTGTCTTGGGAGGTTTTCGATGACTGCTTCAATTTCCTTCCTGGTTATTGCTGTTCAGGTTTTCTATTTCTTCCTGTTCCAGTTTTGGTAGTTTGTGGTTTTCCAGAAATGCGTCCATTTCTTCTAGATTGCCTAATTTATTGGCATATAGCTGCTCATAATATGTTTTTTAAATCGCTTGTATTTCCTTGGTATTGGTTGTGATCTCTCCTTTTTCATTCATGATTTTATTAATTTGAGTATTTTCTCTTTTCTTTTTAATAAGGCTGGCTAATGGTTTATCTATCCATCTCTTTTTTTTTTTCTTTCAAAGAAGCAACTCCTGGTTTTGTTGATCTGTTTGTTCTACAGTTCTTCTGGTCTGTATTTCATTGAGTTCTGCTTGAATCTTTATTAACTCTCTTCTTCTGTTTGGTGTATGTTTTATTTGCTGTTCTTTCTCCAGTTCCTTTAGGTGCAAGGTTAGCTTGTATATTTGAGTTATTTCAGTTTTTTGAGGGAGGCTTGTATTGCAATGTATTTCCCTCTTAGGACCACTTTTGCTGTATCCCAAATATTTTAAATGGTTGTATCTTCATTTTCATAGTTTCCATGAATCTTTTTAATTCTTCTCTAACTTCCTGGTTGACCCATTCATCTTTTAGCAGGATGCTCTTTAACCTCCATGTGTCTTCCAAATTTCCTTGTGATTGAGTTCTAGTTTCAAAGCATTGTGGTCTGAAAATATGAAGGGGACAATCCCAATCTTTTGGTATCAGTTGAGAACTGATTTGTGACCCCATATGTGGTTTATTCTGGAGAAAGTTCCATGTGCACTTGAGAAGAATGTGTATTCAGTTGCGTTCGGATGCAAAGTTCTGTATATATCTGTGAAATCCATCTGGTCCAGTGTATCATTTAAAGCTCTTGTTTCTTTGGAGATGTTGTGCTTAGAAGATCTGTCATTTGCAGAAAGTGTCGTGTTGAAGTCTCCTACTATTAGTGTATTATTATCTATGTATATCTTTACTTTGGTTATTAATAGATTGATATAATTGGCAGCTCCCCCATTGGGGGCATAAATATTCATGATTGTCTGGTCCTCTTGTTGGATAGACCCTTTAAGTATGATATAGTGTCCTTCTTCATCTCTTACTACAGTCTTTGGGATAAAGTTTAATTTATCTGATATGAGGATTGCTACCCCAGTTTTCTTTTGAGGACCACTTGAATGGTAAATGGTTCTCCAACCTTTCATTTTCAGACTGTTTGTGTCCTTACATCTGAAATGAGTCTCTTATAGACAGCAAATAGATGGGTCTTGCTTTTTTATCCAGTCTGAAACCCTGCATCTTTTGATGAGATCATTTAGCCCACTGATGTTCAGAGTTACTATTGAAAGATATGAATTTAGTGTCATTGTAATACCTACTCAGTCCCTGTTTTTGTGGATTATTTCTTTGGGCATCCTCTTTCTTTTACAGGGCCCCCCTTAATATTTCTTGCAGAGCTGGTTTGGTGGTCACATATTCTTTCAGTCTCTGCCTATCTTTGAAGCTCTTTATCTCTTCTTCTATTCTGAATGAGAGCCTTGCTGGATAAAGTATTCTTGGCTGCATGTTTTTCTCATTTAGTACCCTGAATATATCCTGCCTGTCCTTTCTGTCCTGCCAGGTCTCCTTGGAGAGGTGTGCTGTTAATGTAATGTTTCTCACCATATAAGTTAGGGATCTCTTGTCTCTTGCTGTTTTAAGGATTTTCTCTTTATCTTTGGAATTTGCAAGTTTCACTATTAAATGTCAAGGTGTTGAACAAGTTTTATTGATTTTGGGGCGGGGGAACCTCTATCTTCTGGATCTGAATGCCTTGGTCCCTCCTCAAATTAGGGAAGTTCTCAGCTATGATTTATTCAAATATGCTTTCTGGCCCTCTGGCCCTCTTGGCACACTCTGGAACCCCAATTATATGTAGATTTTTTTCCTTCTGAGGCTGTCTTTTATTTCCCTTAACCTTTCTTCATGGTCTTTTAATTGTTTTTCTCTTTTTTTCCTCAGCTTCCTTCTTTGCCATCAACTTGTCTTCTATGTCACTCACTCGTTCTTCTACTTCATTAACCCTCATCGTTATGACCTTCAGTTTGGATTGTCTCATTTAATTGATTTTTAATTTTAGCCTGATTAGATCTAAATTCTGCAGTCATTAAGTCTCTTGATTCCTTTATGCTTTTTTCCAGAGCCACTAGTAATTTTATAATTGTGCTTCTGAATTGGCTTTCTGATGTTGAATTGTAATCCAAATTCTGTAACTCTGTGGCAGAGAGAACTGTTTCTGATTATTTCTTTTGTGGTGCGTTCTGCTTTCTTGTCATTTTGCTCAGTGCACCATGGCTGTATGAGTGGGCTGCGTCAAGAATATCAACCACGACCTAAGTAAATTTCACCCTAGATGATTCTGCCGTGGTCAGAGACCAGAAATTGAAAACAAAGATCAGAACAAAATAAAACAAAAAAACCACTAAAGTGAAAAAGAAATTTTAAAACAAAGTAGCAAAAAATAAAAGGCCAAGAATCCCAAAGAAGAAGAGAAAGAAAAAAAAAAGAAAATAAAAGAAAACAAGAAAAAAAAGGAGAAGAAAAAAATGGGGGGACTGGGAGATGGTGGTGGTGACAAAGTTGTAGTGGAGGGAGAATGTAGCCTACTTGAGGGGTTCTAGAGGGTGATCCTCTTGTTTCTGTATGTAAGAAGATGCTCAGTCCCAAATTTATATAAACCAGAAATACTTGTAAAAGGCCTCAACATTGACTACCAAAACATAAATGAGATAAAAGAGGGGGGCAGAATGGGAATGAGGAATCTCACAGAATGAACCAGCACAGTATACCACTTGGTTCTGGGTGCATGCTGGTCATGTTATAGAAGATATTAACTTCCACCACTGTAGAACAAATGAGACAGAGAAAAGAAAAAACAAAACAAAACAAAACATATCTTGCATATCTCCCAAAATTTATATGTGATGGCTGAAGCCAGAGAGGCTCTCTTGCAACCAAGGATAAAGAGCAGCATGCCAAGGAGGGTAGAATGAGAAAACAGAAACAGCTCTGAAATCATAGTTACATTTTTTTATGAATGTTAATGATCTTGTGGCTATTTTTCTAGGAGTCTTTATCTTTTAAAGATCCACACTGAAATGTTTATAGATTAAATGTGATGTCTAGTACTTGCTTCAAAATAGCCCAGTGGGGGCTGATGGGAAAGTGGATAGAGGTATAGATAAAACAAGATCAACCATAAATAACTGTCAAAGCTAGATATAGATGCATGTTCTCTTCACTGTTATGTATACTTTGACTTCTCCATGATATAAAGACTAAAAGATCTCTCAGAAACTACCTCTGTGATCAAGCCCAACATTATGATCAATTGACTCTCCCAAGGTTAACATCACCAGTGATAAGTCATGTTGGTATCACATACCCCTTGATCTGTTGCACTGAGAAGGGCACTCCAGCCCTATGGTATTCTTCCCCAAAACTCATTATCTTAGACTAAGTATGAGGAAACATCAGACAAAATCAAAATGAGAAATATTCTAAAATACTGGACCAGTACTCTGTCAAGGTCATGAAAAGCAAACAAAGACAGAGAAATTGTCACAGCCAAGAAAGAGCGTAAGGAGATATGAGGACATGAATGCAAGATGGTACCCTGGCTTGGACTCTAAAACACGTTTAATGGGAAAACTGATGAAATTTCAATAAAATCTGTAGCTTAGTTAATCGTAATGAACTCACATTAACCTGTTATTCTTAAACAAATATACTATAGTTATAGGAGATGTTCACATTAGGAGAAATTGGGTGAAGAGTATATGAGAACTCTTTGCACTTTCTTTGCAGTTTCCCCGAGAACCTAAAATAATTTGAAACTAAAAATTTATTTTGGAAAAAGTCTAAAAGGAAAGAATTTGGATTCCCAATGGCATTATTGCACAGATTTCTTGTTGTATGAGAAAAATAAAACACATTTTTAAAAGTAAATGCCACTTAACTAGTTTGTTACTTGCAGCTGAATGAATATGAACTGATGAAATGTCCTTATTGTTTGTCTGAGGCCATTAGCTCCTGAAACCCACTGCTGAGAACAAGGGCACTCAGCACCCTGAAGCAATGTGGCGGTTCAACGGACCAACCTTCAACCCCACAGCCATCTCTAGGTCACACAGGGAGAGATGGGTAGTAAGGGGAAGAAGTAATTTCCTTGGGAACTTGCCTAAAGCAAACAATTAGCAAAACCCTTTAGGAAGCCACTGTGACAGAAGATCAACCAAAAAACAACAGCTTCTTTTCAACTCTTTTCATCAACTAGAAAGAAATAGAGAACATGATGGAAAACAAGTCTCATATCAAGTATCAATAAAAACCACAAAAATAGGAATAAATATTAAAATATACAAACTGTATATGAATAAAACTGAAACTTTACAGGACATGAAAGATGGCTTGAATAAGTGAAGGACACATCATCATGTTCCTAGATATAAAGATGCTACATTGTAAAGATGTCAGTTCTTCCTAAATTAATCTATAAATTAAATATATGGCCAATAAAAGTTCCAATGTAAAACCTAAATCTCATCTACTATAAAAAAATTAATGCAAAGTGGATCATATATCTTAACATAAGACATAAAACTGTAACATGTTTACAAGATAATGGAAGAAAAAATCCTTGTGATCAAAAAGTTCTTGGACATGACACCAAAAACACAATCTATCAAAGAAAAATATAGATAAACTGGACTTTACCAACAGTTAAAAACTTTTGCTCTGGGAAAGACACTGCCAAGAGAATGAAAAAACAAGTTGTGGACTGGGAAAGAGTATTTGCAAATCACACAATCCAATACATGGGACCAGCTACATAATGTCTGGGGCCCAGTATAGACTGAAAATGTGAATCCTTTGCTGAAATTGTTAAGAACTTCAAATTATGACAGTAGAGTGTCAAATGAAATGGCAGGCCCTTCTGAGCATGGGGTCTGGGCAACTGCACAGGTCACACTCCCACAAGCCACCCCTGTCAACAACAGATCTGTATTCAGAATACACAAAGAACTCTCAAAACTCAATAGTAAGGAAACAAATAACCCATTTTTATTTATTTATCTTTTAAGATTTTATTTATTCACGAGAGACACAGAGAGGCAGAGATATAGGCAGAAGGAGAAGCAGGCTCCCTGAGAGGAGCCTGATGTGGGACTTGATCCCAGAACCCTGGGATCATGATCTGAGCTGAAGGCAGACGTCCAACTGCTGAGCCACCCAGACGCCCCAAGTATCCCATCTTTAAAATGGGCAAAACATTTGAACAGACTCACTTCACTAAAAAGACAAGGACGGCAAATAAGCACATGAGAAGAGGTCAACACCATGAACTAGTGAGGATTCACAGGCTGAAAGGACAATGAGACACCACTATGCTCTGCTCAGAATGACTATAGTAGAAAGAACTGACAATACTAAGTCCTGGTAAGGACGCAGAGGAGCTGCGACTCTCAGGCATGGCCGATGGAAATACATACAAAACAGCACTGCCACTCTGGGAAAACAGTCTGGTAGGGTTTTTCACAAAGTTGAATATACTCTCACAGTACAGCCCAGCATTATCACTTTTTGGTATTTACCGGTGAAAGATGAAAACTTCTGTTCACACAAAAACCTGTACATGAGTGTTTAAGATAGCTCTATTGTAATGGCCCCAAATGTATATGTCTTTCAGCAGGGAAGAGTGGATAAGCTGGGCTACCTCCATACAATGGGGTGCTACTTAACAATAAAAAGGAACAAACTCAAGACTTTGGATAAATCTCAAAGGCATTGTGCTGAGTGAGCCTCAGAAGGCGACATACTATAGGATTCTACCTACATAGCATTCTCAAACAGATAACGCTGTAGGGACAGAATCAATAGTGGTGGCCAGAAGTCAGGGTTGGACGAGGGTATGACAACAAAGTATGGGTAGCAGGAGGAAGTTCTGGGGAGATGAAATTGTTCTGTATCCTGATTATGATTGTGCCTACACAAATCCATGCTTGTGCCAAACTCACAGAACTATGTGCTAATTTTTAAATCCAAAGCTATTTATTTATTTATTTATTTATTTATTTATTTATTTATTTCAGCAAGGGAAGGAGAGGCAGAGAGGGAGAGAGAGAATATTAAGCAGGTTCCACACCCAGCATGGAGCCTCACATGCCGCTTGACTCATAACCCTGAGATCATGACCTGATCCAAAATCAAGAGTCAGATGCTTAACTGACTAAGCCACCCAGTTGCCCTAAATCCAATTTAATTTTAAAATGAAGCTTGAGGAGTTAATCCTGAAGGTAAGCCAGAAAAGAAAATGTACGAGGATAATGAAAACATTCTGAAGCAGAAAAAAATGTTTGAAGATTTGATCTACCAGATCTGAAAATATCTTATAAGATTATCATAACTGGAATGTCATATAAGATTATTATAACTACATAACTTACCATAACTGTACAGAGAAATGGATCTGTAGAAAGATAAATCAATGGAAGAATCAGAAGCAGGTGTACATGCAAATTTAGTTTATGGTAAAGCTAACATTTTATACCAGCTGGTTACACTATACAATAAATGGTTGAGAACAAATGGGCATATATTTCTTATTTTTTTTTAAGATTTTATTTATTTATTCATGAGAGACACAGAAAGAGAGGCAGAGACACAGGCAGAGGGAGAAGCAGGCTCCATGCAGGGAGCCCGATGTGGGACTCGATCTGGGAACTCCGGGATCATGTCCTGAGCCGAAGGCAAACGCTCAACCACTGAGCCACTGCGGTGGCCCTGGGCATATATTTCTTTTTAAAGTATAGTGATATCACATTATGTATAAAAATAAATGTTAGCTGCATTAAAGAACACTCTGTATGAAACAAGTTTATAAATGTGCTCTTCAGAAATATGTGTGTGTGTGTGTGTGTGTTTACATACAAGAATGTTTGCTGAGGCATTTGGTAATAGCAAAGAGAAAGAGAGACAAAGGAAGAGAAAGAAATGTCCATCAGAAGGTAAATGACATACATTCATCTTATGGAACAGGTATATCAGTGTATGTTCTGACATGAAAAGATGTTTTCAGTGCAGAGCTAAATGTACAGAATGATTTCTTTATTTAAAAAGATCTTTGGATGTGCATATTAAAACTGCACACAGCGTGATCTGTAGAGCCATGCTCCAAACTGCTAATCGTGGAACAGAAGGCAAAGAGGAGAGCCTTCGCTTTCTAGTCCATGTACTTCATTTTTAAAGCCTCATCACTGCATATAGCAAGATATTATCGATTGTTGAAAAACTGACTTACTTCCTCACTCTGTAAACAACACAAGGAGCAATGGGAGTCTCAGAAAGGTTCAGTCTAGTCTGTGAGATGCTGTCACAAGAGAAAGCACACTTGTGCCAGATGCATGCCAGACCCTCTTGGCCAGCAGGGCTTTTTGTTCAGGCCAGGCCTGTCCCTCTGCCATCTAGGGCCCTAGCTCCCCAGTAAGAAGTAGTTGTCGAGGAATAAGAAGGCTCCTCTGGTTAAGACCCAGGGTTTGCAAGTTTGGAAATTTTCATTTTCCAATAGTCTTCACAAGGGAAATGGAAACAAGAAAAGGGGAAACCAAGAAACCAAGGCAGTGTGAAAAGAATGCCCTATCTTGTGCTCTTAAATATGGTGGCCAAGTCATATTCAGTGTTGCCAAGTGAGGTTTAGAGAGTGAAGAGCTAATAACTAGACCCACTAAAATCCCCTGATAAGCATTTCCTGGGAGATCTATAAAAGCAAGCTGTTAGGGAGCATCAGAAGTAATAGCTTATTGTTCACCTGTATACACACATATGTACACATAGCATTATATATATATATACATATATATATATATGTATATATATATATAGTGTTTTGCCACTTATAAAACACTACACACAACTTCGTATTTGATCCTTAAAGCAGAAAAGGTACAGCTATGACTCTAACGTTGCAGATAAGAAACTAAAGGCTTGAAGAGATCTGACAATGGTTTTCTCACTGAGCACCAGGACCATTCGAGGTGGGTGCTTACTAACAAGTAAGGTACCCAAGCCATCAGAAGTAAGTTCCACAGAACACACCAAAGGAAACATTGCTGCTTCTTTAGAGAAACGCATAAAAGACCAATCTCAGTTCAGCAAGGGAAAGACAGTTTGAGAAACATGGCTCTAAAAAATACTGATTATATAAATATTAACACCTGTATTTATACACATCCATGAAAACTCCTTTTGTTAGAATTACTGATGCCTCAAGTAATGGAAATCCAATTCAATATTACTTCAACAGAATAAACAATAATACCCTTAAGGTGAATCCTGCCTTGGGTTCTAAAGTTATTGCCAGTCACTTTAATTTTACTTACATAATTTTACTCATTGCTCCAAGGGAATTTCTCTAGCTATGCTCCTAATCTTACAGTCCTTTAATATTGCTTGAGTAAATTTGAGCTATATTTGGAAGTCATGGTGAGTTAATCATCACAAGGTCATTGAGTAAAATTATCCTTTTATGACATAGTTTACCACTTTATTTTTTTATTTTTTAATTTTAGTTTACCACTTTAAATGAACTAACAAGCTTTCTACAAAAAATAACAAGAAAAAAATTTAAATGTAACATATATAGTCGTTGTTTCATAAAAATATCTGTAGCTTCCAGGTTGTATGTCAATGGTCCTCGGACCTGGTGAAACACATTTTGTAATGTCAGAGGACATTTCTTTGCTCATCTTAACCAAGAGACTTAAAAATTGAACTTCAAATGGAACTGTACAGAGTGATTATGGGCTTATTGTAAATCTTATGTAACTTTGTGCTAGTCTACTTCCCACAAGGTGTGATGGCTAGCTCAGTGCTCATCCTCACAGGGACTGAGTCAACAGCCCCCCATTCCTTCAAGGCTTCTTTTAAAACTGCTACCCGGCACCTGAAGACTCTGTTTTCAGTTATAATTTCTAGCTAGGGGTGAGGCTTTAACAGTTCTGTTTTTAACAAAGTTTTGTTAAAGAAGATGAGGCTTCAAATGTTCTGTGTCCATAACAGCGAACACTAGCCCTGTATTGTGCTAAGTGCCCTTAGCCACATTCTGTCCTGCGGTCCTTGCCGTACTGCAGGCAGGGAAGCAAGAGTCAAGAGTTAAGTAATGTGGTCAAGGCCCCAGGGCAGTAAATTTCAGAACCAGACTTGAACCTCACAAAGCCATGGGAATCCAGAGCATGGCTCTTTGCCAGAGGATATGAAAATGCAGACCTAGACATGGGATCTGATAATTCAAAAGAAGTAATGCACACATTTAATTTTGAATTTTCTTTGTTGCATTTCATCTAAATGCTTATTATGTCCATCATGCTCCAGGGAGTATTCTAACTGGTCAAATATGACTGAAAGAGATTCTTGGAGTTTATATTCTAGTGATAGGGAAAGACAATACACTCACAAGCAAATAGATAAATAAAAAAGAAAACAGCAGATAAGGGCTCTGCTGAGCAATAAAGAGGAAGAAGAAGGATTATTTGCCTTCCTGCTTTCATCTTTCCAGGCTGTAAGCTCTTAGGGAGTAGCAATACTGTTTCAGTGAGAAGATTTCTCTTAAACAATGATTTGCACATAGTAGGACACACTATTTAAAGAGCAAAGTATGCTCTCTGACCACTTTTTTTGAATTTAAGTCACTGTCTCCTGGAAATTACTATCCTTTGCGGCTTTAGTTTATTCTACTTACACCTGAGGGTGAAACACAAAATTTTCCTCCTTTATTCTGTAGGCTGCAAGAGTTCATGTCATACTAGGAAGATCAGAAAACCCTGGAGGGCTTAACATAGCAAGTTCTTGGGACAGAAAAAAAATCACGCGAAATTTAACTTTGTGTAGTCATTTAGGTTTGCAAAGTCTGACCTTTTGGCTTATTTTTCAAAATTCTCCCACAATTCAAATCACTAGCTGGAGCTATTAGATGAGCCACAAGTACATCATTAAATAATTGTTGTTCCTGACATAAATGGCCTCGTCAAAGGGAATAGTTATCTGTCAAAGAGAAGAGCTTCTTGCACCTAATTTCTATAAAAGATATTAGATACCTAGACATGTAGTTGCTCATTACTCAATTAATGGACTTCCAAAATCACCTTTCTTCCTTCTACTTGACAAATATTTTTGAGTCCCAACCATGTGTCAGGTACTGAGACAGGGCCTGGAGATACAATGGTGAGCAACACTGGACTGTAGTGACTTCATGAAGTTCACTGAGTAATGGTACTTGGTCTATATGGTTTTCTGAATTACACTCCATATCTTCTGAATCAGAATCCCTAGGGCATTTATTCTCAAACTTCAGTGTGGATCAAAATCACAGAACGCTGTCCTCTCCACCCCCAGAGTTTCTGAATCAGTAAGTTTGGTGTGAGGTTCAACAACTGGCATCTCTAACAAATTCCCGGGTGATGCTAATACAGCCAGTCTAGGGACCACATGCTGACAATCACTAGCCTAAGGCACAGAACCCAAGTACCTGCTGGTAATTCTGATGTGTGTCCAAGGTTGAGAACCACTAAAGCATCATCTACACATCACTGTGTTTGTGACCCTGACCAGGGAATTTCAAAATAAGCACAAGCTCAATCCCTGCTTCCACTGAAATAAGAGAGATAAAGCACAAAGTTGAAATTTTATGAACTGAAATGCCCTGCTGGATGTTATTGTTATAACAGACACGAAGGCTCCAGAAATATGGGATTTTGGTAAAGGTTGGAATGAGTGGAGAAATCATCTGGGTCTTGAAAAATGAGCAGTGATTGGGTAGGCAAAAAAGAATTGGGAAACTATTCAGAGAAAATGAAACTAGAATCTATTTCTTTCAAATATGGCAAGGGTGACAGACCCTAGTATTGTAGCAGTATCCATGGCTTTGTCAACAAAAGAAATCACAAGTTTCTCATATCATCTCATATCATCCTTCAGTGTTGTATATATCTCAAAATATGGTTAGAAAGCATCACCAGGGGATCCCTGGGTGGCTCAGCAGTTTAGCGCCTGCCTTTGGCCCAGGGCGCGATTCTGAAGTCCCAGGAACGAGTCCCACGTCGGGCTCCCAGCATGGAGCCTGCTTCTCCTTCCTCCTGTGTCTCTGCCTCTCTCTCTCTCTCTCTCTCTCTCTATCATAAATAAATGAATAAATAAATCTTTAAAAAATAAAAAAAAAGCATCACCACTTTAAAAGTATAACAGTTACAGATCTGCCTCTAGATCTTACACGAGAAATGTGAATATATTTACTTCTTTAATTAACACAGCTTTTAAAATATTTTGATAACTGTATTTCAGAATAACTTGGTTTCTGGGGCACTTTGGTAGCTAAGTTAAGTGTCAACTCTCGATTTTGGCTCAGGTTGATCTCAGGGCGGTGAGATGCAGCCCCACATCGGGCTCCTTGATGAGCATGACGCCTCCTTAAGAGTTTCTCTTGCTCCTGCTCCCTCTGCCCCTCTCCTGCTTGCATTTTCTCTGTCTCTCTAAATAAATAAATAAACAAATAAATAAATAAATAAGAATAACTTGGTTTCTTTTGAAATCTTAAAATCATACTTCACTGTATGCATTTAAAAACATTATTTTGGGGGGTGCCTGGTGGCTCAGTAGGTGAAGAGTCTGCCTTTGGCTGAGGTCATGATCGCAGAGTCTTGGGGTTGAGCCTGATGTGGGCTCAGGCTTCCTGCTTCTCAGGAAGCCTGTTTCTCCCTCTCCCTCTGCAGGCTACTCCCCCTGCTTGTGGCCCCCTCTCTTTCTCTGTCAAATAAATAAATAAAATCTTTAAAAATAAATAAATAAATAAATAAATAAATAAATAAATAAATAAATAAATAAAAACATTATTCCGAGAAGGGGTCTGTGGCACAAAAATAGTCAGAGACAGCACTAACAAGGCACAATGGCCCTGTGAATTAGAATATGCAGTAAGCATGGCGTGGGGTTGGAGATAAAAGTAGAGTAAGTTTGGATTGGTTGGGTGAGTGGGGCCTTAAAAACCAAGGGGAGAATCCGTAAGGTTTAGTAGATTATCAGCTAAGAAATGTAATAGTTGGCCTCATTTTTGACTGAACAGCTACATCAGGGCTTCTTCAGCTCTAATATGACAAAGAATCACATGGAGAGCTTATGAAGACAGAGATTCCTGCCCCCATCCTTGCAGAGATTCTGATTCAGTAGGTCTCAGGTAGGGCCCCAACATCTGCACTTATAATAAGCTCCCATGTGATGCTGACACAGCCTGTCCACCCAGAAACTTGCACAGAAAAATAGAGCTCAGAGATAGCCATACGTTGTGTTAATACTTTCTCGCTTTGGGCAGTAAGGTGCAAGTATAAAATAGAAAATAAAGAAGGCTCATGGCTAAATAAATGTGAAAAACTTAGAGCAATGAAGGTGGACTTGTGGTAAGACCTTTCATGATGTCAGTATATGTGATCACTTTCCAGCAGAAAAACTCAGCATGCAGTGTGTCTCAAGTTTATGTGACCACAAAATCCCTTTATCATCAGTGGTGTGGGACTGATTGTCCAAAGGACACGATGGGAGGAAAGCCAGTTTCTAGAAAAACTCCCCTAAGAAGTAAATACCAGGGATGGGTAAAAACAGCCTACAGATAAAGACTTTTTTATTTGTAAGCCTTTGCCCACAGGTCCTGAGTAGTTGAACCAACATCCCAAGATTCAACTGAAGATACTTTCCAGAAGTTCAATTGCCTCATTTCACTTAAATTATTGATTTCTCCAAATGCCAACTTAGAATCACTGTTGAATTTAGAATCGACTCAGGGAGGAGGGCCTATCTAACCACCCAGCTGCCCCACCCAGACCCCATGGAGTCCATGAAAGACAGGTAGCTCTGCGTTCCCAGCCTTTCTCCTATCTGCACAGGACACTTAAAAAAAAAAAAAGATTTTTTTATTTGAAAGAGAGAGAGAGAAACTGTATGAGCAGAGGGAGGGAGGGTGAGAGGGAGGGAGAAAGAGAGAGAAACAGATTCTCTACTGAGTTGGGAGTCCAATGCAGGGCTCAATCTTACAACCCTGAGATCAAAACCTGAGCAGAAACCAAGAGTCAGACACTTAACCAACTAAGCCACCCAGGCGCACCTGCACAGAGCACCTTTGATTAAGCACAGGCATGTGTGCTGGGGGTACATAAACACACACCGCACCCACATGTACCTATACGTACAGGCGTCTGATCCTCAGACCATCATTCCTTCACCTAAGTTTTACTTTGAGGACTGTTCAAGAGTGACCAGCTAACATTTTCCCATGAGATTGTGACATCTCTTAAGAGTTTCAGGGGTTATTTTTGTTCTTATTGCTCAAAGGGGAAAAAGATACAGGCTCGAGCCTCCCACAAAGCAATCGAAAAGAGCAAATGCCTGTGTTCACCAACAGTTTATAAAAGGGACAAGGAATGAGAAAATCCACTCAAACTTCTGCTATCGAGATTTTCAGAAAGACAAGAACTGGGTCTCCATAGCGTTTGGTTTCTCAAAGCTTGGCCTTTGACCGCATTCCTTTTGAAGTATGCTTTTTGAGTCTTGCCAAGTCCCAGCTTCCACACAGGACTTTGGATGACATTACCATCCTTTCCTTCAAATAAAAAAGTCTTCTTCCTCAAGACCTAAAAATACTCCTCAGCCTTGGAGTGCAGCCTTGTTTTCATCAACGCCTGTGCACTGGACCAGTTGTTTGACTGGGACAAGCCAAAAGCACAGAGAAACAGTAGCAATTTTGAGGAAGCTGATCCACGTTTGGGTCTCCTTGAAATGTCCAGATCCCAGAAATAGGAAAAATCTTTTTTTTGTGCAGCTATGAGAATTCCAATCCCAACCCCAACTCATGCTCCCCTTTTCTTTCTTTGAGTTTTTTGTTTGTTTTTGAGAGGGGATGATCTTGGCACGATAGAACAAAAATTATTTTGACTGAGTTTTATTCTTGATGCTAGGATAAAGAGATCGGCATTTGGCCAACTGAATACTTTTTTCATACCTAAAACTGACTTTAAACTCATTACAATCGAGTAAAATAAAATTTTCTGAGACAAGCATTAGATAGATTTTATGTTAAATCATGTACATGGGGATGCCTGGGTGGCTCAGTGGTTGAGCATCTGCCTTTGGCTCAGGGTGTGATCCCAGAGTCCTGGGATCGAGTCCCACATCAGGCTCCGCACAGGGAGCCTGCTTCTCCCTCTGCCTGTGTCCCTGCCTCTCTCTCTGGGTCTCTCATGAATAGAAAAATAAAATATTTTTTTTAAAAAAATGTGTATGTGATGATTAGTGCTCAATGATATAGCATTCTAAATTCATGGCCGTGTTGTTTTGGTTAATAGTCCCCAAATTTGGGGAGCTAAATGTTTATTCAGTCCAAGTCAAACTCCTGTGCCCAGCATTCAAGGCCCTTTGCTATCACATGCTCTGGGTGTGCTTGGGAAGGCAGTGTAGGAGCTGGGGGAAGTTTTCAGTCTCAATAGGGGTCAGTGGGAGGAAGGACCAACATCAAGGAAGAGGGTGAAGGGTTGGGCATGCTGACAGTATGATCTAGTAAGGTCAGGGGAGAGAGATCCAGGCAGAGGAGGAGCCCAGTAGTGAATGTGGCAGATGGAGAACCGATTAGAGCGCAGAACTGAGTGAAAAACTGGCTAAATGGGTGGTGGCCAAATGGTCCAAGAGAAAAGGGCAAAAAGCTCATACAGCGGGTGCTCTGGTCAGCCTCGTTTGCAGTTTGGGGACAGGATATTTTGCTCCTAATGAGTCAGTCACAGAAATGGCTTCCAACACGTGAGGCCTCGGTTTGTCCCTCTGGACTTGTCCCTTACACACGGGGTCGACTCCAGACAGACCAGACAACTCTCACTTCCTCACACAGACTTCAACAGAACAGTGTCCATTCTGTCACCTAGAACTCCTTTCATCCTGAACTTCTTTCTGTCAAACCCAATCCATTCCTTCACAAACCATCAGAGGTGTCATTTTTATGAGGTCTTCTCTGATCCCTCCAATCAGATGCCATCTGCTCACTAAAGAAATCTGTGTGTACTGTCACAGTCTACACAAAGGGGTGGGGGAACCCAGAGCAGTTATTCCATCCCATCTCCTCTGGGGCTCTACACTTAAAAACTTTCCTGCATTCTGGAATAGCTATAGCCATATTTATATTGGTACACCACCTTACCTTCTACACAATAATGCAGGATGCCAGGTTGAGGCTAGCAGGCAGTTAAACTAACAACCAAATGGTCAACCTAAAGGAATCAGAGTAATTCTGGAATGAGCAACAGTCAGAGCTACGTATGTTGGGCATTAAAAACAATGGAGATGAATCTTTAAAAAAAAAGCGGGGGGGGATCCCTGGGTGGCTCAGAGGTTTGGCGCCTGCCTTTGGCCCAGGGGGCAATCCTGGGGTCCCGGGATCGGGAGCCCACGTCGGGCTCCTGGCATGGAGCCTGCTTCTCCCTCTGCCTGTGTCTCTGCCTCTCTCTCTCTCTCTCTCTCTCTCATGAATAAATAAATAAATAAAATCTTAAAAAAAAAACAATGGAGATGGAGCAGAAAATTTTTTATTTGAGTTCCACTCTGATTTCGCAAGTCATTTCACAGCCCTCTGGATCATGGTTTCTTCAAATATAAAATGAGAAGAGTTTATTTCCCTTATCCATATCCCAAAGCTTTGAAAGAAAAAGGTGAGATAATGCTTAGAAGATGTTTACAAGCTATAGAATGTTATGTATGGAGTGACATTAGCAAATTAATACTCATTTATTCCTTATTTATTCAACTAACGTGTATTTCACAAACAGGAGGAAAAAGAGACCTTACACATACTGATTATATCTCTCAGTTGGATAATTAACCTGATACAACTTGGTAAGTGAATGCTGAGATATGCAGAAGTGTGTGCTTTTTTCTCTCCATTCACCATTAAGAAATAATTTCTCTTGATTTTCATTCTTTTATTGTTCTTTTTCCAAATTTCTAGAATATCCATGCACCTATATTATTTTTGTAATTTGAAAAGCAAATATTGGTTTAGTTTTAAGGGATTCAGTTTTGCTTCTCCCAGATTTCACCATGAAAGCACACCAAAGTCCCTTATCTACCTACAGACTATGTGCTCTGTGCTAGAACTGCTGGATGTTAGGCAACAAGTGTGGCCCATACTTCCTTGTTCCTAGAGGCTAAATTGGATGCTTTGCATACAACAAGCCATAGGCCATTTTGCCTGCCATTTTGCCATTTTCTTTATAAAGCAGATTCTCAGAAAATTTTACAACTGGACACTTGGAAATATAGATTCCTGCTGATGGGAACTTGAAACATGGGAGCTGCTGGGGCAATGGTATCAAGTGGAACCAGAAAACAACACCAATGCCCATGGTTTTCGACAGGTGAGCGAGATCCAGTCTACGGAAAAGAGAAGGGAGTGGCCATTGGAAAACTCATCTCTTGGATTCTGACTCCTCTGGGACTTAATCTCTCATCTCTTTAATTCTGTGATCATACTTCTTTCAATTGCACCTGTTCTTTTGTTCCCTACTTTAGAGTGATCTTCTTTTGATAAATCATCACTTTTATTTTTAAGGCAGTAATACATGCACCCAACACAACATTCAAAAGGTACAAAGGGTATACTATGAAACGTCAGGGTCTCTCTTTGACCCTGTTACCAAACATTCAGTACCCTCCTAACCACTTCACCCTGGAGATCACCAGTTAACGAATTTCTGGAGCACCTTCCTTTTTCATTTCAACCATCAACACCCTGGAGCGGGCTCTCATTTCTCCACACCTACCTTACTGTAACAGCTTACACTCACTTGTCTTTTTCTAGGCCAAATTACCTATCTTCTATCAAGTAGAATCACCACACAAACACACACACACACACACACACACACACACACACAAACGTCTGGAAAGGTTGATCTGGATTTCAATATACATAAGACATACAAATGATACAAAAGAGAGGAGGGCATTCTGTGGTGGCTGTGGGGAGCTTACCTAAGAGCCTGGTGTGTGGTAATGCCCTGCAAATGTTTACCAGGTAATTGAAATGATCAATGAAACAAGCATGTTATTAGAGAAATCAGAAGAGAAAATACTTCATTGTAACTGAACTTAGAGTAAGAATGAACAAAAGATGGGGGCCATTGTAATCACAATGATAATAGCTATTGAATTAGTGATGGCTGCCATATACTCTTCGAAGCTTCCAAGCATTCTATTATCTTATTTATTCCTAAAAAGCCCTTACGGGGAATTACTTCATCACCTATTTTACAGTCAGGAAACAGAGCTTTGGGAAAGTTTTGTGAATTTCTAAGGATACCCAGTTGGTGTGTAGTCAAAAGTCAAATTCAAGATCCAATTTCAGTTGACAGGGACCAGAATGATTAGGATAAAGAAATCTGGAGCATCTGAAATTTGTAAGCCAGTATTTGGGGGACATTTCCATATGTTCCCATCATTATTCTAGGTATTGGTAAGAATCAAACAGATGCATAAGATATGGCTCTTTCTCTGCAAAGAACTTGTGCACTGCATTTTTTTTCAAGCTGTTATCATACCGTCCTGAAGGCAACCTGAGCCACTGCACCGGTGCTTTTTTGGTTTCTCAGTTAGATTACAACTTCTTGAAGACAGGGTCATTGGCTACTATTCCCTTTGAATTTCCTTGCCTTGCACAGACCAGTATTCACTCTTGAATTCCTTCTATTACTGACTCATCACTAGATGTTAACATGACAGATATCCTAAAGGGTAAGCAAGCAATGGAAAGCAGAAAGTCCCTGACTCATTAGGGTAGTGGTCAAAACATTGGTGAAATCGAGAAAACTACCTGACATGAATGTTCATCTTTAACCTATTCACAGAGGGTAAAAGCAGATTATCTTGACTGACATTTTCTTTAGGGTCTAGTTCTCAGAGAACATTTAGCAGTCACAAATCAGGAGCCAAGAGGCAGAGAGAACAATTAAGGGATATTTCTCAACCATTGGGAATGAGGCTTCTCATTTTCTTTTTTTACATCAGAAATGTAATATATGAGACAGCTTCTACCTATAAATATGGTATTCACCAAGGGATTTTGCAAATTGAGGAAGTAGAATCTATAATCATGAGAGGACTGAAAAGTGAAGGACATTTTGCAAAGAACATAAAGTAATAAAGAGTTAATAGAGCATAAAGATACTGTGCATGGGCAGCAGGAATGGAATAAGAAAATACCAAGATATTGGTTTGGGCACTAAAAATGGCTGCTTAGGATAGGGAAATAGGACCACAGCTCATCTTAAAGCAGAGGTGCCCAACCAGTGGGTCTTGGCATTAGAAAGGCTACAGATGTGCCATGAAATGTTGATCCCAAATGTTCAGTCTTGAGGTGGCTGCATGGGCTGGGAGGCCAGAGCCTTGAGGGGTGGTCTCTGGCTATGAGAAGTCTACCCAGGGGTTCCTCAAAGGGTGGCCTGGGCTGAGTTAGAGTCTCACAGTGTACCCTATAATCCCCAAAGGAGGCAAACACAATGGTGGTGTTTGCCATTTGCTGAGTGGAACCAAGGAGGACATTTATTTTCACAGCCAGCTGAGGTGTGATGCTGCCAGCTACAGGCAAGAGACCCCTGGAGATGCTGGGAAGGTTGGTGTTCCAGCATGCCTGGGACAGGGCATGCAGCCCAGAGTGCAGCCAGCCAGAGGAGAAGTGCTTGAAGGCCAAGTAGGTTGTCCTGGTGGAGGCAGCTCCAGATTTTGCACTTTGAATATATCAGGCACTTCTGTGCCTTTTCGTGCTGACCAACCTAGCAGTAGCGTGACTCCTTTACCACACAGACTTTTGAAGATTAGAGCTTCAATGTCTTTGGAAATATCTGATAATTGTCGGTAAAGAAAAAAGAAGAGCTGGGGAAATTTTAAGGTATAATTTCAGTAATTGCAAAAAAATAAAATAGATGGTTTTGCATTTTGATTGATTTCTTGAGCAAACTCTCCCCACGATGGTAATTATCAGGAATGCAAATATTGTATGCCATCATTTTAGAATAGGAAATTTGTGTCATTATTTCAAGTATAAAGTTACATATTAAACAAGTTTTATTTATGGAATCTGGCTGAAATTTCTCCTTAAAAGTTTAAGAAATATTTGGAAGTTTCAGATGCACTCAGTATTTAATATTTTCCTTAACCCTATGTATATTACATTTATATCAAATGAAGAAATGTAAAGAAATATAAAGAAATGTTCTTATCAAACTCTTTACACATGGAGCCAGATCATGCCCATGTTATTCTAGTGTAACTACACTAAAATATCGTTACTTTCTGACAGTGCTGATATGGAAAACGTTGGGAAGTAGTCCCCAAAAGTACTTTTTACTACTAGAAAACCTTCAACCTTTTTTATTGCATGCAAGCCACACAAGTAGGTGGGCAGGAGATAATGTCCTACATGGAAGACCAATTTGGGCAAAAGCAAAACAGCATGAAAGTCAGGATATTCCTGAAAACTACAAGAATATTGGAACAAGGAGAGGACCTTCCTTCCTTTTAAACTGCCAAAGACACATAACTTAATTTTGCAGGGCTGGAAAGAAGAGATCAACAGGTGAAAATTAACCCTCTCAAAATCAAAACAAACGTTTGTGTTTTATTTCTATCGTCAAATATGTGAAATATGAAAGGTGACGCAAGGTAAACCTGAACGGCATGCCCAGTGAGGCCAGAAAGAATTTATGAGAGAAGCCAGTAATTCTGGCGGCCTCGCCACTGCCTTTATCCACCAGCCTGAACCCTCCTTTCAGATCATCTTCTCAAATTATCCATAGGAGATTTATTCACATACTCAATAAGAAAAATATTTCTAATTATATCCAACCATTCTTAATATGAATGAGAATTATGCAGGGACGCAAGACTGCCAAGACTCTTTCTGCCAAACAATTCCTTTTGACTTAAGAAAGAACAGGCAGCTGCATTGTTTCCATAGCTATCCATATAAAAGAGCCCTTGGAATGAGGCTGACTCGTCCTGCTTTAAAAAGCTCCAAGGTAAGTGGGACCAGGCAACGGGCTTTCAAGAGGGACACTGGCCACGCTGCCCCGTGTCAGCTGCAGCTGCTAGCTCTGGTACTGCTCCTTGGGATACTGCACATTTTATATCCATGGCTTTTGTTGCCTTCTGTTTAGCCAGCCATGCCACAGAGGGGATTTTGTGGGTGCCTTTGGCTAACTACTCAAGTGCTTTTCCCTTCTCTTTCACAGAACTGTCTAGAGAGAACCAGGCTACATCTTCTCACTTGCTAACAAGGTAAGATTTGGACTTAACCAGTCCCTGGAGAAGAATATGAGAGCCTCTGGGATGGATCTGTGTCACTTAGCAACCTTTCAGAAGTGCTGGTCTCAGTAAATACCTAATAACTGTACTTCAGGAAACAGTGCTAGGGAGACAGGGAAGGAGAGCTTGCCTTCAGAACAATGCACATAGACTCATTCCGGATGTAAGCACTGGCGAGGTGACATCTTCACAAGAAAACTGCTAATGGATTTGTTGGCTTGTTAACAGAATATTAACATTCTGTAGGGGGTAAAATCTGCAATAAGATTCTCTTGCTAAAAATCTCAAATTTGATTTTAAAAAAGGTATGCTGCTATTAGAATCATTGGTAAACATGATACCTAACAAATAAGAAAAAGAAGGTACCTAGGAAAGAGCTTCCTTAAATCTCTTAAAAACTTGCAGAAAGTTACCTTGCCCAATGCTGAGTGTTGCATGAAATTAAGATGCTGTGAACCTTTTGTTACACGCAAAGACGTAGTAATATGCCCGACTACTACACACCCCGTTTCTGGAGGGAGACATTGGTAGGTAACTGATCAAAATAACTTTCAAGTAACCAGATCCCTAATGATTGAGCAGCATTCTTTGCCAAACTTTTCATTCTACTGATGCCGCTGGCAACCTGCAGATGACAGAGAATGGAGCAATCCAAGCCTGCATTCTCCACTGGGAAATCTGGAAGGGCAAAGGGTTAGAAGAATGAAGATAATATAACACTGCATGTCCACTGAACTTCGATGAAACAAATTAATGAAATTAAAAATAATAAAATGAGGATAACATTTGCTATGGCTTTTATCCTCAAGCAGGTAAACTCATTAACTTTGGATTATAATATGGATTATATTATATGGATTATAATATTGGATTATAATATGCCAATTATACATAATAATATGCAAAGAAACTATGTCAGGCACACTCTAGTCAGCACACAACTAGAGAAAAAGAAGTAAACAAAATTATCATCCCTAAAAGGCCTGACCTTGAGCACTTCTGGCTGAAGAGCTGAAGGAGGAAATGAAGTTCTCTTGCAGTATGGAACAAGAAAAGGAATTTTCTTACATTACAATCAATGGTATTTGACATCTAAATGGTAGCCTGGGCTGTCTCAGACTGCTTTCTCAGTCATCATGTGTTTCCAAAGTATCTGTCCAGTATCTCACAGGCTTTGAATTAAGAAAGGCAGAGATATTGTAATCCCTCTTCGACGAGGGAGACATGTGGCTCAGAAAGTTCAAGGGTCACCACCTCCTCGGCAGCAGAGCTGCAGAGACTATGTTCAGTTCCCTGATTAGAATGCTAGTCTTAGAGGGTGAAAGAAAATAAAGCGTGTCAAGCCCTGAGTACAGTGCTGGTTACACGGTGACCTTCGATGTATTTGAGACTTTATGATTATGTTCGTTTCAGTAATTACAGTGTGGTGCACAGGGGGCCTGGCTGGTGAAATTTCTAAATAGTGGGTTTTCCATGAGGTATCATCACCAATATCTGGAGACTTACTGATACACATGACAGTCCACAGTCTCTAATGTGAAATGCTTCATCTCCTCTAGGACCTGTGAGTTCAGCAGCCATGAGTTCAGACCAGGAAATGGCCATTTTCGGGGAGGCAGCTCCATACCTCCGAAAGTCTGAAAAGGAGCGCATTGAGGCCCAGAATAGGCCCTTTGATGCCAAGACATCAGTCTTTGTGGCGGAGCCCAAAGAATCTTTTGTGAAAGGGACTGTCCAGAGCAGAGAAGGAGGGAAAGTGACAGTGAAGACCGAAGCGGGAGCGGTGAGTAGAGTCCCTGGAGCTGGCCACATTTGATCAGTACTTTTGTATGATCTCACAATTGACATAAATGGTTGTCCTCCCTGTTTACCAGACTCTGACGGTGAAAGATGACCAAGTCTTCCCCATGAACCCTCCCAAGTATGACAAGATCGAAGACATGGCCATGATGACTCACCTGCACGAGCCTGCTGTGCTGTACAACCTCAAAGAGCGTTATGCAGCCTGGATGATCTACGTGAGTGCCTCCCCCTCCAAGTGGTCTTTATTATCATCATCACCAGGGACCTGCCAGCCCACTTCCACTGTCGTATAAATGGGTCAAAAGCAGAGACCCATTTCGTTTTCACCAGTAGCATGACTAGTCAGCACACAAGTTAACTAGTTAGTAGTTAACTAGTTAAAAGGTTCACGGTTGCTGTTGTAAGGCACAACACAACAGCCAGCACTTCATCCTCTGTCTTCCCATCCAAAGCCAGGCAAGGCCATTGTCCACATGGACTGGGTTTGCCACATATCCCCTGAACAAACACTGGAACAGCTACTGTTTATATCTCAGTCATGGGCTTACATTTCTACCCACCTGCTCCCCACTCACGCCAGTGGAGAATCATCCATAGGGAAATGATACACTTATACTTTAACACATAAAAATAATGTTTGAAAGACGAAATCTCACTCATTTTCAGTCTTTCAAGATGACAGCAATTTGTATCTTTGTGTGAAGGTCCCTTTTCCATGAATACCACCTCCTTGAAGAAAGCTCCCATCTTCCCCAGGGAGAGGGGGATGCTGTGTCCTTCGGTCTCTGCCCTGGCTACAGCACTGACCTTTGTTGCCCACCATCATCCACTCATACGTCTGCCCTCTGTGTAGACTGTAGACTGGGAGCTCCCCAAGGAATGCATCTCATTTATGCTTTATTCCAGGTGCCCTGCAGGGGTCTGGCATGTTATACACACCTGGTGAACATCTTAGAAACGAACCGATTATGTCACATTGACATTTTTTGTGTAGTTCAGCCAATGCTGATGCTCAGCCGGATGACACCCACACAGTAGTACCTGGTGATTAGAGTCTATACTGACTAATCAGTGCCTGTTTTACACAGTTACCCAAGATTTTGAAAATCTCCCTTGTTTAACTGTAATGTATTTACATCATTTTGTGTTCTGGATCTTGAGAGCTTAATAGTATTTTGCAAATGTTGCCCCAGTATCACTGGATACTTTCAGGTTTACCTGACTACCTGCCTACATCATATTAGTCTTAATATTTACCACAGTTCACCTAACTGCTTCCATTTCGTTCAGCACTTTGGTTGTGTCCAAACTTCTCTTTTCATGAATTTTTTTTTAAGATTATTTATTTACTTATTCATGAGAGACACAGATAGAGGCAGAGTAGGCAAAGGGAGAAGCAGGCTTCCTGCGGGGAGCCTGATGCAGGACTCGATCCCAGGACCCCAGGATCACGCCCTGAGCGGAAGGTAAATGCTCAACCACTGAGCCACCCAGGTGTCCCTCTTTCCACGAATTTGAATGATCTTAATGCTGCAAAAGAAAAACATGTATATCTTCTAAAACACAATAAAAATGTCTCATGCTACACATTAAAGAAAAAAATAACCCTTGGAGATCCTACTATGTGAAAATCATTGTGATCAGTTCCAAGAGGGACAATTAAAAGTCGAAATTGTGAGCCTTTCCCTCAAGGATTTTGCTATCTCATTGCTGAAAATTCCAACTAATTTTCATGCTGATGCCTTCAAGAAATGTAGGGTACTTACTTAAAGTGTTCCTGTAGTCAGAATTCATTTAATAAGTGAATTGCACACCTAACAGGAGAAGCCTTTGGACAGCTTCTCTTTCTTATTCCCTTGCATAGACCTATTCAGGCCTCTTCTGCGTCACTGTCAACCCCTACAAGTGGCTGCCGGTGTACAACCCCGAGGTGGTGACGGCCTACCGAGGCAAGAAGCGCCAGGAGGCCCCGCCCCACATCTTCTCCATCTCTGACAATGCCTATCAGTTCATGCTGACTGGTGAGTTGAATGCTTTGTGCATAATCTTTTCAGAACCGTGGGAGAAAGAGACCCGAACCATCTCAACACACTCTTTAGGTCCTTTGGTTATGGTATATTTGTGAGGAAGGTGGTCCAGGAAGGAGAGGGTGTAAAAGTTGACTTGCAATCCCTACCATCATGCAATTGCTACTGGTCTCTTCGATATTTATTTATTTATTTATTTATTTATTTATTCATTCATTCATTCATTCATTCATTTAAATGATTTTGTTTATTTATTCATGAGAGACGCAGAGTTAGAGACATAGGCAGAGGGAGAAGCAGGCTCCCCACAGGGATCCTGATGTGAGACTCTATCCCAGGACCCTGGGAGACACTCAACCACAGAGCCACCCAGGCAGGCATTCCCATCTCTTCAACTTTTAAAATCAACAGGGGCTCACCATAGTTAGAGAATTTACTCTTGAATGATTCAAAAACTAAAAAGGCTTGAGCAAAAATTATAAACATTATTTAGGTGTATGTACACACATAATCACATAGAAACTGTGCTTCCATTGCCAAGAGCCAAAAACCAGAAAAGTAAGATCTGCCCTTGTGGCCTTATCCTCAATATCAGAAACTATGACCAATGAATGCCCTTTCTATACAAGGGCCAAGCTATTGCCCTTTTCCCAAAGCCAACCTGAATGAACTCCAGATTTTAAGGTATATTTGACATTAAGACAGTTATGCCATGAATCTTCTTCCTAGACTATTGCCTCAGCCAGCGCAATCTAAGCTGCTTGGGGAAAGGACTCAGGGAATCTGTCTTCAGAGAGAGTAAAAGAGTAAAATGAACCTTTCCCCCAAACTATGACTAAAGCCATGATTACTTCCAAAGTTACCACCTGCATTATATTTACCCCATCCCACATGCTAAAATGCCTATTTTTCATTATGTCTTACACCTTCAATAAATATTCACTACTGGCATTGTCATCTAAATCCAACCAAAGGCTCAGGTCCACTTTTGAGATGTCCTTAGGGGCAGAGTATTACAGAGAAAAGGTCCAGTGCTTCATTGCAGTGCTCTGTTTAAATGGATGCACCTGTGCTGGAGGCAGGAGTGGGATGTGGGAAGATACTGGGGAACTTGAAAAGGGCACTGGAAAAGACTGGAGGCTTAGGGTCCATGAAGCCCTAGGGATTGCAAAGGCCAGTCTGAAAAATACTTAGTTTATTCCTTTTACTTCACTTACTGTTCACAAATATACAAAAAACAAATGAACAAACAAACCAAAAACCCCCCACAACATTAAATGTCTATGATTTCTTTTTTGTAGACCGAGAGAATCAGTCAATCCTGATCACGTAAGTAAAGTTTATGCTTTCTTCTCATGGCTTCAGTAGCTGCCACATTTGGAACTTCATCTCACTTAGCTTTTTATTTGATAGTGGAGAATCTGGTGCCGGGAAGACGGTGAACACCAAGCGTGTCATCCAGTACTTTGCAACAATTGCAGTCACTGGAGAGAAGAAGAAGGAGGAACCTACTTCTGGCAAAATGCAGGTGGGTCTGGGGCCAGACTCAAGACTCTCAGGCTCTCAGGAAGTCTGGAGCCCCAGAGGTAAGGATTGCTCTTGCCTTTGCAGGGGACCCTTGAAGATCAGATCATCAGTGCCAACCCCCTACTGGAGGCCTTTGGCAATGCCAAGACTGTGAGGAATGACAACTCTTCCCGCTTTGTAAGTCTCAGACACTAGTACAGACACTGCCCACTGGTCGAGGTGTATGAGATGTTTGTGAATACATTCTCTGAATCTTTTTCATTCACATTATACTGGCATCAGGTTCTCTCCTTTCCCTCTGAGCATGTCATAACACGGATCTGAGTTCCATCTAAAAAGATATGTGGCCCTATATCTGAGTTCTTTCCTATCTGTCATTACCTACAATTATTCATAATATGAAAATCAAAGACAAAATTCTTTTGCCTAAAAAATAGAAGATACACCTCTTCTGCCTAAGAGTGTCTGGATTGATTTAACAGTTAACACATTAGCATTCTAAGTATTTTGAGTTTCTCAAAGATTTGATGTGACATAAAAACAAAGTAGTAATATTAGTTTTCCGTTCAAGGGTAAATTCATCAGAATCCACTTTGGCACTACAGGGAAGCTGGCTTCTGCTGATATTGAAACATGTGAGTGCTTGGATCTCCTTTTTGGTCATTTCTGTTTCTTATAATCTATAAAGTCAACACAAAGTAAAAATTGCAAGCCACGTGAATTTTTGCATCGCTCTGTTTATTATTTCCTTCCAGATCTGTTAGAGAAGTCTAGAGTTACTTTCCAGCTTAAGGCTGAAAGAAGCTATCATATTTTTTATCAGATCACATCAAACAAGAAACCAGAACTAATTGGTAAGAAATGTCATAATCCCTTTCCAGAACTATGGCATCAGTACCTCTCCATGAATGGTCCATCCTAGCATTCCATGACCAAATTTTGTCAGGTTTATCACCTTGATTTTGAAAGTAGCTTTGTAAGTTTATGTACGCTTATTATAAAAATCAAAAAGGAAAACAACATAATGCCTTCAAATTCTATCACTATGAAATAACCACTGTGAATACTGAGTAAATATCATCCTACTCATTTCCTGTATATATATACCTTTACATATAGATACTCATACATACAATAACTGGAACCATACTTCAGTGCTCTTCTGTGATGTACTTTTTTCATTGGGCAATAATGTATCATGGTTTTTTCCATGTCACTAGCTGTAGCTCTGCATTATTATTTCTAATAGCTGTATGGTGTTATATTCTAGGGATAAGCATAATTTATTTAACTATACACTCTTAAGGATATTCAGGTTGTTCCCAATTTTTTATTTTAAATAGTCAACACTATACTGATAATTATTACAGATGTAACTTTTCCCCATATGTGATAAACTTCTTTGGCTTCACAGTGTCTTAGAATCCGTCTAGACATCTAAATGAAGGGGGTAATTCTGCTTACCTTTTCTCTGTTCCATGTACTCAGAAATGCTTCTGATCACCACCAACCCATATGACTACCCATTTGTCAGTCAAGGGGAGATCAGTGTGGCTAGCATTGATGATCAAGAAGAGCTGATAGCAACAGATGTAAGTAGAACACAAGAAAGTTAGACTGATGATGTTGGGTTAGAGCAATGGCCCCTCCAGATAAATATTCAGTTTCTAGTAGAAATAGCAAAAGAGGGTTCAAAGATGAGCATGGATGTGCCACCTCGAGTCAACCAAAAAGATGAAGCTTTGCCCCACAACACTTTATTTTCCCTTAATAGTCTTTTAAAGGTCTATAATTTCTGAATTTATCCAAACCACTTTTTGGTAATCTACTTGAATGAGACCTGTACCACTTCTCAAAATAACAGGTTCCTTAAGTTTACTATCTTGTTCTCTGTCTTTACTTTTTCAATCTTAGGAGGTCTGAACCTATCATTCTAATGCTCAGTGCTGGTCTTTGGTTGACCAACTCCCTGCACACCCACACTGAAGAGTTCCTTGCACCCCCATTAGCAACGATAGTTTCCTCAGTGTAACCAACATGTCAGGAATCAGAAAGTGAACGATGAATAGTAAGTGTGTGGATCATAACCTAACAGCTATCCTCTTGGTTATATTGGCAGAGTGCTATTGATATTTTGGGCTTCACCAATGAAGAGAAAGTCTCCATCTACAAGCTCACGGGGGCCGTAATGCATTATGGTAACTTGAAGTTCAAGCAGAAGCAGCGGGAGGAGCAGGCTGAGCCAGATGGCACTGAAGGTACCAACTAAGACATCTCCCTGATTTTTTTGTTTGAAAATCACATTCTTAACATATTACCCTTGAGTTTTTTTAGGAAGACAAATTCATTTTTAAGAATTGAATTTTAAAGTATACTCAAATAATATACTATATGAAGCATCATATTAGATAGATTTTTTTTTCTTAAAGATTTTATTTACTTAAAGATTTTATTTATTTATTCATGAGAGGCACACACAGAGAGAGGCAGAGACACAGGCAGACGGAGAAGCAGGCTCCATGCAGGGAGTCCGATGTAGGACTCAATCCCGGGACTCTGGGATCATGCCCTGGGCCGAAGGCAGGCGCTAAACTGCTGAGCCACCCAGAGATCCTCTAGATGGATGTTTCCTATTGTTTCTGAAGTCCTTTAGGACACACTACCCATAATCAAAGTCTTAAACTTAGTGAAAAAAATGGGCAAGAATGCTCAGAAAGATATTCTGAAAACACCCCATGAAATATGTGTAGTTTTTTTTTTTTTTTTCTGAGAAAATGGGTTGCTCTGGGTCATAATAACATTCTTCTTCCTTTCTTCCCTTCAGTTGCTGACAAAGCAGCCTATCTCCAGAGCCTGAACTCTGCTGATCTGCTCAAAGCCCTCTGCTACCCCAGGGTCAAGGTCGGCAATGAGTATGTCACCAAAGGCCAGACTGTAGAGCAGGTAGGTGCATAACTCAAATTCAGTGACAGGAATCAAGCATTTTTATAGTCCTCTGACAACCTCAAGAGATACATTTTTGTTTTTCAAGGTAACCAACGCAGTGGGCGCTCTGGCCAAGGCTGTCTATGAGAAGATGTTTCTGTGGATGGTCACTCGCATCAACCAGCAGCTGGACACCAAGCAGCCCAGGCAGTACTTCATCGGGGTCTTGGACATCGCTGGTTTTGAGATCTTTGATGTGAGTTGGTAGCTGGTTGGTAAGGGGATTTTACAATAAGGCAATGAAAATATGAATAAGAAGAAATCTGTGAAAATTACAACCTTCTCTCACTACTCCCAAAAAATTATGCTGAAACTTAAAAGTGAATGATGGGGTAACTGCTACTCATTTATTGCAGTAGCAGTCCCCCTTCTATGAGAAATAATGCACTTGAGCACTCTGACTTGCTACAGGACCCAAAGGGAGTTAGGAGCTAGCTTAGTTTCCCGGGGGGGGGGGGGGATGTCCTCTAAAAATCCCACAGCACCAAAAGAAGTTAACATAAACATCTCAAAGTAATCCTGTGAAACACACATGTTCTGAATATATGGTGGGAGGTCATTCAAAAACACTTAGACAAGAGAAGAGCAGAGCAAAGATGACTTATAAAGTCAGCATTTATTCTCATTGATGTGATATTGTAAGATAAAAATCCCTATTTGATGAGCTATATTTTTCCTGCTTATAGTTTTCAAGAAGTTTATCTTTTCCTAATTATAAAAGCGAAACTTGGACATTGCAGAAAATATGAAAAATCAAGGGAAAGTGTTCCCCAATAATTCCACTATTTATAACAAGCTAATGTTAATGCTTTGGAGTTTTTTTTTTTTAAACACAAGTGTGTTATCACACTGTATATGATATTTGGTATCTTAATTCTGTTTTCATTTCACATTGAAGAACAGCAGTGGCAATTATTGTCCACTGGCAAAGCTGACCCTGGTAACTTCCATACAACAGAGACCCCTCCCAGCCAGCTCCTTATAGCTTGCCCGTTAGCTCGAGTCAACAGAAAATGGAAAGGATAATGGAATAAACATGAAATGATGAAATAGGAACTCAGAAAAATCCCTGAGTAAACTTAAGCCAGTGTAGGGAACAAGCATTAATGCAATATAGGATTCTGTGTAAAATGGCAGTAGAGGAAACAGATTTCATGCTGCTCCCCCACCTCAATGATTTTGATATATGTAATCTAAAGGCTATTCAACATATATGTTTAAATTAAGAAGTTGTGTATGTACAAATGCTCAAATTTGCTCAAGAGAAAAATGAATGCATGTATTTATTTAGTTCAACAGCCTGGAGCAGCTGTGTATCAACTTCACCAACGAGAAGCTCCAACAGTTCTTCAACCACCACATGTTCGTGCTGGAGCAGGAGGAGTACAAGAAGGAGGGCATCGAGTGGACCTTCATTGACTTCGGGATGGACCTGGCTGCCTGCATCGAGCTCATTGAGAAGGTGGCCTGATCTGTCCAGCCAGTAACTTCTCTTAAATTCTGTGGTTCATCCTGCAGCTCATATTCACCCTATATGCATTTTGCTTTAATCCAGCCCATGGGCATCTTCTCCATCCTGGAAGAGGAGTGCATGTTCCCCAAGGCCACAGACACCTCCTTCAAGAACAAGCTGTATGAACAGCATCTTGGAAAGTCTGCTAACTTCCAGAAGCCCAAGGTGGTCAAGGGCAAGGCTGAAGCACACTTCTCGCTAATCCACTACGCCGGAGTCGTGGACTACAATATAACTGGCTGGCTTGACAAGAACAAGGACCCTCTCAATGAGACGGTGGTCGGGCTGTACCAGAAGTCTTCAATGAAAACTCTAGCTTACCTCTTCTCTGGGGCTCAAACTGCCGAAGCAGGTAATACTAAAAAAATCTGAACTATTAGGACCTCAACCAATGAAAAGCTTCAGCTTCTATGATTCTCTCCTACTTCTTCCTTCACATCTGCTGGATATTGAGTATCTGGGATATTTAAGGCTACAGAGTGACAAACTTCTCCCTATTTAGACTAGCTTCTATTGATGATTTTTGAAGTTATTGTGTCCTCAAATGTCCTGACATTACGGATCCATCTTTATACAGTGAGGTGAATGCCCTTCACTTCATCTTCTAATAGAGGAAAGAAATCACAGAAAAGTGGGTACAAGCCTCGTTGACAGCTAAGAGTCATTCGAGTTCCAACAGAGAAGCCAGTAGTGTCCAAAAACTGCTCCACCAGATGTGTGAAAAATTGGCAATAAATAAGCAAGAAATAGCCCTGTCAGTTCAAAACTATATTTAAATGACATCTTTTCTCATTTGCTCTCCAGAGGCAAGTGGTGGTGCCAAGAAAGGTGGCAAGAAGAAGGGCTCTTCTTTCCAGACGGTGTCTGCCCTTTTCAGGGTAAGGAAGAAACTGTGACACTCCCCAATTACTTTAGGAATTTGTTTTTGGAAGTACAGAGTCTTCTTTCCACAAGTCATTGAGAAAAAACTGACACTGACTAATGATTTCTGTTAATCTAGCTTTGGAGAGAAGACATTTACATTACACGGGAATTATTAGCTCATTTTTCATGCCAAGCCAAATAATGCCAAATATTTCACAGGAAATTTTCTAAAACTGAATATTCTACCATTCATAGTCTAGTCAAGTCATGAAACTAAGCAATGGCACGGTACTAAGAAAGACTAAATTAGTACTAATGCTAATGAAGATCCAGCAGCTAGCCTATAAGGAACTTAATATGGTATCCTTGCCCTTAATTCAGTCAGTCCTCAATTATAACTGGTAGGATTATTCCCCTTTAGATAACATTTATGCCCTGAAAGTTAACTGAGTTGGAAAGGGGAGCTATGTTCATGAGAAAAAGCCCCAGTGTGGTGCAGGCTTGCATGTCCTCATTGGAAAACCATGGAGTTGATTAGAAGAAAGTGTGGCCATTTAGTATAGGAAGGCAATGGCCTGTGGGAGGCCATGGACCAGGGAAGAAGTAGGATGTGTCAGGCTGCTTCTCATGTGTAACCCAACCCAAATGGAGAAAGAGGTACTGAGGAGAAGGATAGGAAGGTGTTACCCTACATGAAAATAGTCCACACTGGTTGTTCAATTCAACCATAGACATTGAGTTTATAGACATCACCAAATGCTCATAACCATGGCTAAAACTGGAGATAACAGGCTTTTCCCTGACTTTACAGGAGAATCTGAACAAGCTGATGACCAACCTCAGGAGTACCCATCCTCATTTTGTGCGCTGTATCATCCCCAATGAAACAAAAACTCCTGGTAAGAAGCCCTAGAGTGAAGGCACAAAGCATGACCGCCATACTTCCTTTAAAAAACAAACAGTGTAATCTATATGTATACTTTTAGGGGCCATGGAGCATGAACTTGTCCTGCACCAGCTGCGGTGTAATGGTGTGTTGGAAGGGATCCGCATCTGCAGGAAGGGGTTCCCAAGCAGAATCCTTTATGCAGACTTCAAACAGAGGTCAGACTCTCTGAATTATGGTGCATCTTAAAGTTTAGTATAAATACACTTACTGCAAGCAAAATAATTTTGTGAAAAATATGCTTCTATTCGTGTTTAATTTGCCACAAAAAAGAGTGAAAAATCATAAGCCTCAAAACACCTTCAAAATGTAGATATACCACATATTTTGCACTCCAGACTTTTCTGGGCTTTTTTGAGCTCCTGGCTTAACCCATAGGTATATATGTTACTTTCAGTAATTATGAGAACTACCATTTTTTCATGTGTAATATGTTTAGATTATCTCCTTCCATCTTCACAAAACCTCAGTAGAGGTAGGTACTATCAACACCTCCTTCGATAGACAAATAAACTGAGGCTCTAGGAGATTAAGCTACCTGCCCAAAGTCACATGGGTGTTGGTGGCTGAGTTAGGAACTCTCTCATGCAGGTATAGAGCTCCCAGTGAGTCATTTTAGTGCTTCCTTTCTCCCTCATGCACTGGTTTCCCAGGGGTTCCAAAACCATGCCACAGTACCAGCTCCTCAGCAACTCTTTCTCTTCCCTAGACGTCCATCTTGGGAACCAAATAGGAGACAAATGGACAAGGGGTTGGCGGCAGTTCCAGGGAGCTGGTCTCTCCTAAGGCTGGGTCTGGTGGAGTTGGCAGCGAGTTCCCATCCCCAAAACCCAAAGCACCACTACGCATGAATTTAGGTGATTAGGACAGTTCCTCCTACCTGAAGTGAGCCTTCTACCAGACTCCTCACTAAAAATTTGCTTTCTGGGATTCAGGATCATGAAAAGCAAATGGATCTAGCCAGGAAAACATGTTATATTTTATTGGTCATCTATATTTAATGTAAACGAGATCGTAGGATTTTTTCCTGAGAATAAAGTCTGATGAGGCAGAAAGGAATGTCTGCAACTGTGCAGGAGTGTGGGATGGAGTGAAAACAGACAGTGGATGCTAGACTGACAAAGAAGTCCTTCCCGCGAATAATGAAGGATACTTTTCTTTAAAGCTCTGGTTTTCTAAATAGGTCATTTAGTGTTTATCTCTATTAGTGTCATCATAAACTGACTTTTTGTTAAAAAAAAAAAAACTGTATTTACTTAAACAGATACAAGGTATTAAATGCAAGTGCTATCCCAGAAGGACAGTTCATTGACAGCAAGAAGGCTTCTGAGAAGCTCCTTGCATCCATCGACATTGACCACACCCAGTATAAATTTGGTCACACCAAGGTAACCATCCCTAAAGCCTATCTGCTGCTACCTGTGTCCCAGTGAAGTTTATGTGTAGTGTCTTATCTGCAACTCCTCCCATGCACAGGTCTTTTTCAAAGCCGGTCTTCTGGGGCTCCTAGAGGAGATGCGAGATGACAAGCTAGCCCAGCTGATTACCCGAACCCAGGCCAGGTGCAGAGGGTTCCTGGCAAGAGTGGAGTACCAGAAGATGGTGGAGAGAAGGTAGAAACATAAATTGTTTATCTATTCCCATCTTTCTGCCTTAAGAAACACATTTGAGTTGGCTTAAGACTCAGATACGATAAGGCCACAAATGTAAGCAATAATGAACATAAAGAGTCCTATGCTGAAGTGGGGATATACATATACCTGAAAACTTAAGGTGGGGATCATCACCATGAAACATATTCTGAATGTTCAGGTTAAAGAGAGAAAGAGAGAGAGAGAGCACAAAGCATGGGCAGTTCTTATCTAACAAGAGAAAATACAAAAATACACCAGTGTGAATTTAGTGGGTAGCTCATTAAATTAGATACATTGAACTGAAGAGCAGACAGTAGTTTCAAAAGAGATTTTTTTTTTTTTAAGATTTTATTCATTCATGAGACAGAGAGAGAGAGGCAGAGACACAGGCAGAGGGAGAAGCAGGCTCCATGCAGGGAGCCTGATGTGGGACTCAATCCTGGGTCTCCAGGATCAGGCCCTGGGCTGAAGGCGGCGCTAAACCGCTGAACCACCCGGTCTGCCCCAGAGATTTTATACAAGATGCAGAAACAGCTTCTTTTATCTGATCATTTTTATCATCAAACTATTATGATATAAAATATTAAGGGCATTTATCTGTGAAAGATTTTTTTCAGTAAGTTAATACAATGTCACCAAGGTATGTAGCTTTCTGGTGATTTGATTTGATGCAGGGACAGAGTTCTAAGTCTCAAGAGCCAGGTAACTCAAACTGCAGAATGCATGTGAAAGGGACCCGTGATGAGAGATGCATTTTATATTGGCACATGCACATTCAGACATATGTGTATATGTAAATATATGTAATTTACATGAAATAAGTTTTAATCCTATCACCTGTAGTTACATTAATATTTTTATTGTATTCTATTTTATTAAAAATTATAAGTTTGGTAATAACCCACTATATATATATATATATAGGCAGTTAATTGCCCATATGGAAGGGTAATTCATTTTTTAAATAAATTAGATTTTTTAAAATGTGATTATATTACAGAGTAGACTGCAAAATTTACATAACATTAAAATATAAAACCAGAGATTTTTCACAGTAATGCTGTTTTTAATGAGTCCCTTTATTCTGTGCTCCCATCCCTCCAGAGTCTAGTGCCCTCATCACTGCTCTTGGTGTCCCAGATGGAGAGCCTGAGAAGCAGTGATGTACAGCAGTTCTCAAAGTGTGGTCCTCAGATCTACATCATCAGTGTCTCTTGCCAACTTGTTACAAATGCAAATTTTTAGACCCCATCTCAGATCTTCTGACTCTGAATCTCTGGGGATAAGATTCAGGAATTAGTGTTTTAACAAGTTCTTCAGATGATTCTTTTGCACACCAAAAGTTTGAGAGGCACTGATATAGAGAAATGAGTAATTAATGAGTCCTTAACCATCATTCCCAAATAGAATTTCCTCCATCTGTGCTTTTGAAGGCAGGTGAGGCACACGGTGGGGGCAGAAGCTCCAGCTCTCACTGCCAAGACTTCATCCCATTTCTTCATCCACACATATCGAACCTGCATCAATTATGTTTCAGGGAGTCTATCTTCTGCATCCAGTACAACATCCGTGCCTTCATGAACGTCAAGCACTGGCCCTGGATGAAGCTATTCTTCAAGATCAAACCGCTCCTCAAGAGCGCAGAGACCGAGAAGGAGATGGCCACCATGAAGGAAGAGTTTCAGAAAACCAAAGATGAGCTTGCCAAGTCAGAGGCGAAAAGGAAGGAACTGGAGGAAAAAATGGTCACTCTCTTAAAAGAGAAAAATGACCTGCAGCTCCAAGTTCAGGCTGTAAGTCGTGGTGTCATTCTGGGTGCTGCTTATTGCGATGCTAGTGCTAGGGTTCGGGCCACTAGCAGCAGTGAGCTGGAGAGTCAGTGTAGGGACAGTCACTGGAGGGAGAAGCTGATGGTTCTAGTACAGTCCATATATCCCGTCGTTGTCCAAACCAGGACTGGGGCAATAAGGTAGAACCAATCATTGTCACTCATTCTCTCCACAATTTTATCAAACTACAGGAGTTATGACTTCCTTTCCCTTGGAAGTCAGTCCTTGAAAGTGATTTTCACATAAAACCATTCCAAATGAAATATTAAGGGGGAGGATAGCATGTAGAGAGTGATTTTTTTAAATCTCTGCAACTTCCTTAAACTGATCCATGTCCAGGAGTCTTAAATCACAATATGAACAGCTGACAGATGTCAGCGTTCTATATCACATTTTACAGAATTGCTTTTTGCCATGCCACTGATCTCCAAAACCCAGATTCACTCCTCCCAATCCATGTGCACAGTCAGTGCCAATCACATCACATCCAGACTGCTGCCTCAGCACCCCAGATGCTGTCTGCCCCCAGCTCTCTCCTCCTTCTAGCCCACTCACTGCTCACCCCTGTACCAGTCATTTTCCATCAACTCTGAAATGTAATTTATAAGACTGTCATTCAGTCGGAGTGAACTGAATTGGTTTGGTATAATTTACTCATCACAAAATCATGTATTTCTCTTGTTGATTAAAATTAATTTCTTCTGTCAAGTTTGGGCAGTGTAATAATTCTTTCTTTTAGGTTACAGAAGGAAAAAGAGCTGTTTTTCTGTTCCACCCCCTTCAAATCTATCCAGAATGCTCTTCCGTTGTCCCTAAAGAATTACTTAGACTCTTCCCTAAACCACCATATTCACCACATGAGCACACATAGCACATTTCATTCTTATGTATTCAAAGGCTGGTATGGAGGCTCACTAATGAATGTATGTATCAGCTCCTCTCATACCTTGTCCACTCCCAACTTTCTTAATTGGAAATATAGCAGGTTGCCAGAAATTTCTTGATTACTTTATGCCTCAACTTGAATGTAGAACATCTTAATCACAATCATCCTCTAGTACTACAAAGAGAAGCAGTTCATTAGCAGCCACGCCCTGAATTCTCAGCTGGAGTGCCTTCTCTCCTCCTTCTCCATCCCCAAAGACTTGATTTTTACAAAATCAAATCTTGCCCATCTTAAATGTCACTTCATCCAGGAAATAATCCGTAATATAACTTCTCTGATCTCTTCTGTCACTAATTGCCTTCTGAATTCATGGTAGCTTTTTGGAAGTAGGCTTTCTAATCTACTAGAGAATATACTCTTCTGAAGGAACAGAACAGAATTGGATACATTTTGGTTTTCCCACAGTGTATCCTGGATTGCACATAGGAGGTAGTTCATAAAATCTAAATCCAAAGAAACAACAGCAGAGATTGACATTGTTATCATTGTGAAATATTTCATTCTTTCTTTCCAATTTTGGTTTTGTTTCCAACTCCAGGAAGCTGAAGGCTTGGCTGATGCAGAGGAAAGATGTGACCAGCTGATCAAAACCAAAATCCAGCTGGAGGCCAAGATCAAGGAGGTGACTGAGAGAGCAGAGGATGAGGAGGAGATCAATGCTGAGCTGACGGCCAAGAAGAGGAAACTAGAGGATGAGTGTTCAGAACTCAAGAAAGATATTGATGACCTTGAGTTGACCCTGGCCAAGGTTGAAAAGGAGAAGCATGCCACAGAGAACAAGGTATGAAACATATACACAGAAAGGTCATGTTTTTATTATTATTATGGAGTACAAACATAAAACTGAATCCATTAAAATAAAACATGTAATGCAAAGCAATTTTCCTCCCTAAGGTGAAAAACCTCACTGAAGAGATGGCAGGCCTGGATGAAACCATTGCAAAGCTGACAAAGGAGAAGAAAGCCCTACAAGAGGCCCACCAGCAGACCCTGGATGACCTACAGGCAGAAGAGGACAAAGTCAACACCCTGACCAAAGCTAAAATCAAGCTAGAGCAGCAAGTGGATGACGTAAGTCCAGGATTGTCAAAAAAATTATTTTCTTCAAAAGGAAGCTAAGTATTCCTTTAGACTAAACATAGTTTATATTTAGCTTGAAGGGTCCTTGGAGCAAGAAAAGAAACTTCGCATGGATCTAGAAAGGGCTAAGAGAAAACTTGAAGGTGACCTCAAGTTGGCCCAAGAGTCCATAATGGACATTGAGAATGAAAAACAACAACTTGATGAAAAGCTCAAAAAGTAAGTGTGAAAGAATTGCTTATGAGCTTGCTTTCAAGTGGTGGATATATACTCAATTGTTATATTTTGCTGCTTTCCAAAAAGAAAAGAGTTTGAAATGAGCAATCTGCAAAGCAAGATTGAAGACGAACAAGCACTTGGCATTCAGCTGCAGAAGAAGATCAAAGAGCTGCAAGTAAGTTTGGATTTCTATCAGTCTGGCACAACAAGGCATAGTGATGGCACAGAGAAGCTAACTAAGGGTTTGTGCTTTTCACCACTCCCAGGCCCGCATCGAGGAGCTGGAGGAGGAAATCGAGGCAGAGCGCGCCTCCAGGGCCAAAGCAGAGAAGCAGCGCTCTGACCTCTCCCGGGAACTGGAGGAGATCAGTGAGCGCCTGGAAGAAGCTGGCGGGGCCACATCTGCCCAGATTGAGATGAACAAGAAGCGGGAGGCCGAGTTCCAGAAGATGCGCAGGGACCTGGAGGAGGCCACCCTGCAGCACGAAGCCACAGCGGCTACCCTGAGAAAGAAGCACGCGGACAGTGTGGCCGAGCTCGGGGAGCAGATAGACAACCTGCAGAGGGTCAAGCAGAAGCTGGAGAAGGAGAAGAGCGAGATGAAGATGGAGATTGATGACCTTGCCAGTAACGTAGAAACAGTCTCTAAAGCCAAGGTACTGAAGTCCGGGAAATTATTATTAGTGACAATGATCCTTTATGTACACATCATACCTTACACAGGAACTTTACACACATGATGTCATTTGATTTTTACAGTAATCTAGGAGGTAAACAATAAAGATACTAGCATTTGTATTATTTCCACTAACATATGAAGAAACTGAAATTCAAAAGTAAAGTGCACTTCATCACACCATTAGCAAATGACAGGACCAGCTTTTGAACAAAGGTCACCTGCATTTTCTCAGGCTCCAGTTGAAGAACTAGGACTCCAATATTCTCAATTATCTGATAAGCCAAGTTTCATTGTACAGAAAGGCAATCAAGTATTTATAAACATGCTTTTAGAAAATATACCATACAATTCTTACAAAATCTTAAATTTTAAACATAGTCTTTAAGGCTTTTTTTTTTTTTTGTATGAATAGGGTGCAGAACTTCACAGTTCACTCTTTAAAAATCTCAATATATATTTTCAACTGAGGACAACAATCAAATATAAAGAAAAAATTCTTAAGTATCACATTACATATAAGAGAATTTGATTTTATGCCAAAGGTTATTTATTTATTTATTAAAATATCTTTGTTTCTTTCTTTTACTTTTTCCCATGCAGGGGAATCTAGAGAAAATGTGCCGCACTCTGGAGGACCAAGTGAGTGAGCTGAAATCAAAGGAGGAGGAGCAGCAGCGGCTGATCAATGACCTGACCACCCAGAGGGGACGCTTGCAGACTGAATCTGGTAACTCTGTCCTTTTCTAGGCACTAAGAATGGAAATGATGTGGTTGAAAACAACTGATTTGGTCATGTGAGAGCTTAATAAAAGCAGCTGAGAACATGTGTGTTCTACTGAACAGCTCAGACTTTCAACTCACTTACAAGGTCACTCAGGGACAGAGTTGGAGATAAAGACTTTGATAGGACTGGATCAAGCTCTGCTCCAGAAAAGCCTGGAGTAGTTGGCCACACTGAGAGGATGATTGGGAGTAGGAGTCACTCTAGCCTGGGTCCAGGACTCCTGTAGCAGACTGAGCTTCTGTCTCTATACATCAAAGTAACTCAAATTCCTAAAGGGAGAGCGGATAATCCTGTCTCTCAAAAGTCCAATGAAACTGAGACCATGTAGAATTCAGTATCTTGGCCCCCAGGTTTTGCACAATATCATACACCCAGAAAGAATTAGTTATGGAGAGATCAAACAGAATTTCAGCTGTATTTATTCATTCTGATTCATATGTAAGTTTCACCATAAAAATCAGAAATTTGACATTAAGCATGATGGTGTCAATAGAGAATTGAATCTTTTGAGCACTCATTGTGGGGGAGGGGGTAAGAGTTAAAATTTATTTCTAATATGGGCTTGCAAAATTGTTTCTTCACTTAAAAAAAACGGTGCCATTTCTTTTGTCTATCAGGTGAATTTTCACGACAGCTAGATGAAAAAGAAGCTCTGGTGTCTCAGCTATCAAGGGGCAAACAAGCATTTACACAACAGATTGAGGAATTAAAGAGGCAGCTGGAAGAAGAGATAAAGGTAAATAATAATGTTGTCAGACTCTCTTTTTTTGGTATGACCTAACCTTAACTGGAGTCCATTTACACCAACTTTTAAAGGGTTTTGAAACTCTAATTAAACACACCCAGTAAAATGAAGGTGTAACTATCTCTGTAGGCCAAGAACGCCCTGGCCCACGCCCTGCAGTCCTCCCGCCACGACTGTGACCTGCTGCGGGAACAGTATGAGGAGGAGCAGGAGTCCAAGGCCGAGCTGCAGAGGGCGCTGTCCAAGGCCAACAGCGAGGTGGCCCAGTGGAGGACCAAATATGAGACGGACGCCATCCAGCGCACGGAGGAGCTGGAGGAGGCAAAGTATGTGTGCAGATACGAGAGAATGTGTAGAAAATGCTGCACGCTGAATAAGAAAGATACGACCTTTAGTGAATTAGCCCACAAATGTTCGTTAATTAGCTCCCTTTTGCCAGACACTCTAAGGCCCTGAGAATAAGACATGAGTAAAGCAAACATAGTACTTGCCTTCTTATGCTAAAATCTACTTAAGGAAGTGAGTAACAAATAATTATCCAGATAGTCAGATATTATTACTGTTTGTCAAGCACATCAAGCTCATTGCTGATTCAGCGGTCCTGCACTTGCTGGTCCCTCCCTCTGGAATACTCTCCCTGAGATCTCCCTGCAGCTCACTATGACTTTTCAGATCTTGATTCAAATGCTACCTCCTCAGAGAGGCCTTCCCTGAATATCTAGAATAGCTGCCCACCCCTTACTCTGTTTTGCTTTTCTTCATTGCACTTACATCTGCAATAATGTTATTATGCATTTTCTCTCGCCTGTTGTTTCTCTCTTGTACTCATTTGGAAGCTTAGGAGTCAGGGCCCCCTTTTCCCTCTTGCTCACTGCTGTATCCCATGACTGGTTCATAAAAGGAGCTCATCAATGTCTCTTGAATGGATGGATGGATATTTTTAATATGAAGTTTCCAATACTTCTCAGTATAGTTCCTAATTCTACTTTTGGTTCACTCCTCTCCACAAACATATATAATCCTCAAGGAAGAAGCTGGCCCAGCGGTTGCAGGCAGCTGAGGAGCACGTAGAAGCTGTGAACGCCAAATGTGCTTCCCTGGAGAAGACAAAGCAACGGCTCCAGAATGAGGTGGAGGACCTCATGCTGGACGTGGAGAGAACCAACGCGGCCTGTGCCGCCCTGGACAAGAAGCAGAGGAACTTCGACAAGGTAGCTCGCACAGCAGCCTCTGCTCTCCACTGTGTTCCTCTGTCCTTTACAGCCGGTAACCACTCCCGGTTTTTCAGATCCTGGCAGAGTGGAAACAGAAGTATGAGGAAACCCATGCTGAACTCGAGGCCTCCCAGAAGGAGGCCCGCTCTCTCGGTACTGAGCTGTTCAAGATGAAGAATGCCTACGAGGAGTCCTTGGATCAGCTAGAAACTTTGAAACGAGAGAACAAAAACTTGCAGCGTGAGTCCCTTTCACTTTCAATAATATTCATGCCTCGGGGATCTTTCTCTTAGGTCCTCTGTCTGATCAAACCTCTCCCTGTCTTTTACCTGAACACTAGAGGAGATCTCTGACCTCACTGAGCAGATTGCAGAGGGAGGGAAACGTATCCATGAACTGGAGAAGATAAAGAAACAAGTGGAACAAGAAAAGTCTGAAATTCAGGCTGCCTTGGAGGAAGCGGAGGTATAGGTCCAATTGTGCATTATAAACATATAGATCAGAAAATATTTAGGTCCATCCACATAGTTTGAATTAAAAAAATAAACAGCACAAAATTAATGGAAGGAAAGGTATGCAAAATAACTTCCCAATGCTTCCATTCCCTGCTAATATCACCTCTTGCTGTCGTTAAGGCATCTCTTGAACATGAAGAGGGAAAGATTCTGCGCATCCAGCTGGAGCTGAACCAAGTCAAGTCTGAGATTGACAGGAAAATCGCAGAAAAGGATGAGGAAATTGACCAGTTGAAGAGAAACCACATTAGGGTCGTGGAGTCGATGCAGACCATGCTGGATGCTGAGATCAGGAGCAGAAACGATGCCATCAGGCTCAAGAAGAAGATGGAGGGAGACCTCAATGAGATGGAAATCCAGCTGAACCATGCCAACCGCATGGCTGCAGAGGCCCTGAGGAACTACAGAAATACCCAAGGCATCCTCAAAGTAAGTGGGTTCAAAAGAGGGCCTCAAGGTGGCTGGGGTGACCACAGCCCTGAGAACGAGGTGTCTCAATGATGACTCATTCCCCAGGACACCCAGATCCACCTGGATGATGCCCTCCGGGGCCAGGAGGACCTGAAGGAGCAGCTGGCCATGGTGGAGCGCAGAGCCAACCTGCTGCAGGCTGAGATTGAGGAGCTGAGGGCCACTCTGGAGCAGACGGAGAGGAGCAGGAAAATCGCAGAACAGGAGCTCCTGGATGCCAGTGAGCGCGTCCAGCTCCTCCATACCCAGGTGGGATTTGGCACAAAGAACTTACCTTCAATAAATGCTATGTGTCCCAAACAATATAAGCTTAAATTTTTTATATAACAGCCAGGTTTTATACTTCTACTAAGTTTTCACTGAATTATTGGGACATCTTCTATTGTTTTATTTTGCATAAATTATTGATTTACTTCCTAAAATATTCTAAAGCTTCCTATATTCTCCTGTGTTCATATCTTTATTGACTCTTGTTATCAATATTGGCATTTTTATTTTGGAGAAATGGAACATTTGAACATCTGTTATAATTCTGTCTCTGTGAATGGTCTCAATGGTAAATGGCAGTTATAGAATTACAGAGCTATTTGGTCTAATTATGGACTATGTACTTGAAGAGACTGAATATCTTATAAAATTTCTATTTTATTTAGTTGTACTACATAACAAACAAACAATATGGAAGGGCATCTGACTTGTATATTTTTATCCGAGATTATTTTTTAATAGCTACAAATAAGTACTTTGGTAACATGATTTAAAAATGTAACTTATTTTTAACCAGAACACTAGCCTGATCAACACCAAGAAGAAGCTGGAGACAGACATTTCCCAGATCCAGGGAGAGATGGAGGACATTATCCAGGAAGCCCGCAATGCAGAGGAGAAGGCCAAGAAGGCCATCACCGATGTGAGCAGAGGGCAGCACGGTGGTGGTCAAACCTAAATCCCGATGTACTTGCTTGCCTTTCTCAACTGGTTTTGTTTTACTGCTGATCAGGCGGCTATGATGGCTGAGGAGCTGAAGAAGGAGCAGGACACCAGCGCCCACCTGGAGCGGATGAAGAAGAACATGGAGCAGACGGTGAAGGACCTGCAGCATCGTCTGGATGAGGCTGAGCAGCTGGCCCTGAAGGGCGGGAAGAAGCAGATCCAGAAACTTGAGGCCAGGGTGGGTCTCTCAATGTCTGTCTACTTCCATTTCCTCCCAGTGCCTTATTAGTTCAAAGTTCTTAAGAGCCTACTTATTTGCAGGTGCGTGAACTGGAAGGAGAGGTTGAGAGTGAGCAAAAGCGTAATGCGGAAGCTGTGAAAGGTCTGCGGAAACACGAGAGGCGAGTAAAGGAACTCACTTACCAGGTACAGCAATAGTTTTTATCAGCTAAACACTCCCCATACATATATGAAACACTCATATACAATGACACACAGTCAAGTGCTTTTGAAGTAAGACCTTGTGGTTTTCATAATCTTTCAGACGGAAGAAGATCGGAAAAATATTCTCAGACTTCAGGATTTGGTAGATAAACTTCAAGCCAAAGTGAAATCTTACAAGAGACAAGCTGAGGAGGCTGTAAGTATCCTTAAGATGGAAGGGAAGAGTGAAGTCCCTTGTTAACGAACAAATAATTAGATTTGCCACTCTTTTTAAAAGTAAATAAGCCATTTGCTTTTTAGAAGACTGTGCTTCTTAAAAGCATTTGTGCATTTTTGTACTTCTTGCTCATTTTTGTAATATTAATGGCTTGATTTTAAAAGTAAAGTTTCAATCCACAGAGAAACCTCAAAAAATTTCAAAGCAGAAATAATGAAGGCCACATTATCTATCCATAGTGTGATAAAATTGTCAAGTGGTTAGAAAATATAAACACAAATTCCCAAATGCTTATATGTTAAAAAATGAACTTTCCTAAATAATTTTTGGTTCCATTTAGAAAAAACTACTAAATAATTATTAATTATAAATAAAATTTCAAGGAAGATGCTACTTTTACAAACCTAAAGAATGTAGTCAAAGCTGTCCTTGGAGGACAATTCATTGCTTTATGAATCAAATTTTTTTAAAAATTGACAGTCCAATAAAGAAATTATAAATAATGAAAGTAGTACTGTTAAAGATAAAGGTAGAAATTGATAAATTAGATTATTTTCTAGTATGATACTTTCAGTAATATCTGATAATTTCTGGGGAGTTAATAAAATAAATATACTTATAAGAGAAAGAAAATACAAACTCACATTAGAAATGAAAAAGTGTGTGGAGGCACCTGGGTGGCTCAGTGGTTGAGTGTCTGCCTTTGGCTTAGGTCATGATCCCAGAGTCCTGGGATCAAGTCCCACATCAGGTTCCATGCAGGGAGCCTGCTTCTCCATCTGCCTATGTCTCTGCCTTTTTCTCTGTGTCTCTGATGAATAAATAAAATCTTAAAAAAAAAAAAAAGGAAAGAAATGAAAAAGGGGAGGGCACTGGGCAGGCTTAGTCAGAAGAGCATGCGATTTTTTTTTTTTTTTAAGATTTTATTTATTTGAGAGAGAGAGAGCAGGAGCAGGGGGATAAGCAGAGGGGACGGGGAGAAGGAGAGGAAGAGACTCTGGCAGACACCATGCTAATCCTGGGACCCTAATCTCAACCCTGAGATCATGACCTGAGCCAAAATCAAGAGTCAGATGCTTAATCAACTGAGCCACTCAGGCACCCCGAGGATGCAACTCTTGATCTCAGGGTCATGAGTTCAAGCCCCACACTGGGTGTAAAGGCTACTTTAAAAAAAGAAGAAAAAATAAATAAATGAGAAAGGAGACAAACCATACAAAGAGAAAAATATTTTTTAATGTAAAATATAAATCTGTCAACACAGTTGAAATCTTGAAGAAATTAATGATTTTCATAAGATTTTAATTACTAAGTTGGCTGAATAACTTATTTGAGAACTATTTCTGAAAATGGACTCAGGTCCAGAAAAGTCTTTCAAAATTTCAAGTAACAGATAATCCTTGAGCTATGTAAGCCATTCCAGAGCATGGGAAAAGATGGAAAGCTTTCCAAATCATTTTAAGAAGCTCATGTAACCCTCATACCAAAACCTGTCCAAGAGAGAACAGGGGAGGAGGGACGGGGATGAAACTAAAGACAGTTTTCCTTGTGAGAGTAATTACAGGAAAGATAAATAACTAAGTCACTGAAACCCTTAAAAGAGTAAGGGTTTCAGTGGCTTAATTGAGGGGATTGTCCACCAGTAATTAAACAGGTTGATTCCTTTAGTGTTAAGCCTTTTATTAAGGGTTTCAGTGACACTATTAAGCAACTTCAGTGCCTTTATTAAGGGGATTGTCCACTAGTGATTAAACAGATTAATTCCTTCAATGTAAGGGTTAGTTAATACTAGGGAATCTATTGGTAGAATCATTACATCCAAGCCACAAGGAAAAATGATTGCTGGAAATGTTCTAACATGGTATTATAGAATTCAAAATTTATTTCATTATAAAGAGACTGTTAAGAAAGTCATCCTTAACATGACATAGAACTTGAGCTTACAGTCATCTTATAGCTAGCATTAACGAGAAGAATGATTTCAGTACTCTTGTCTTCTCTTCTCTTTTATTTTTTCTTGCTTGTGGTGCATAGCTTTTAATATATTTTCATTGCAAAAATAGGGATGCAATTATTTATGTGACACCGAGCCCCAAACAAATCATAATGTTTACTTTAATGACAACCAAAATCCAGGAGGTGGCAAGACAACAATATTCCCTGCTGTGTATTTTAAGTTCTCCGTAGATGCCAAGTCCTTTCTGCACTTAAGACTGCAGAGTCTAGAAAGATGTGCAGTACGGATTCCTTACAATTCCATTTTTATTCTCAGGAGGAACAATCCAACACAAATCTATCTAAATTCCGCAAGCTCCAGCACGAGCTGGAGGAGGCCGAGGAGCGGGCTGACATTGCCGAGTCCCAGGTCAACAAGTTGCGGGTGAAGAGCCGAGAGGTTCACACGAAAGTCATAAGTGAAGAGTGATCATGTCCGGATGCTATGGAATGATTGAAGAGAGGCACAAAATGTGAAGTCTTTGGTCATTTCCCTCTATAATTATTGTCTATTCTACCCTATTGCAAAGGAAATAAAGAGCATAGGGTATTTTGCAAACAACATCCTTGGACTGGTCTTTCTTAAAACGGTGTCAAAGCTAGAATAGTCACAAAACTATCAAACAATTACAGTTCACTTTTATCTTAAGTCCATAGGAATACTTTAACTATAACGTTGTCGCCGATCAGGGAAGCCTGTCTGGAAGAAATCTAGAAGTCACCTTTCATTTCTTTCTACCCTTTCCTTAATACCAGAGTATAATAGGATCCTAGAAAGCTCCTGATCCCCCCCTAATTTTCCAAGTCTATGCAAACGAATGGCACTGGCTATGTTCTCAAATAGGAGATTCAGGCTACCCTATATCATTACTTCTCCTTGATATTTTCAAGAATACAAATCCAAAGTATTATTATTAGCCTGTTTAGATTTTCATGACTACCAATACACTGTATATTCACAGAATGTGCACCGGGTAATGGGCATGATGTGAAAGAGTGAGATGGAAATGTGACTCTTCTCCCTACAGGGTGGCTCTCAAGTCTAGGGGCCAAGAGAATATTATTCTATATGCTATAATGTATTGTCAATAAGCTATTAGCCTATATTTCCAACTTGATGGCTTCCTACATAATCATGTGAAGAACCAAAATGAATGATTAAACGTATCAATAAAATAAAAATCCTAAAATAGATAATTTAGGTGTATACTCAACGCATGTAATAATCAGCATGACTTTGGTGCAAAATCCAGAAACGGTAGCAATCTGAATTACTCAGAGAAGTCTTCCTAGATGATCAAGATTTTTTTTTAACTGGATTCCATTGAGATGCATAGCCAAAAGTATAACCTTCTTGGACAGCATAAAGGAAAAGCTAAGTGGCAACTACCCATCTGAATGGGAAGCAAGAGTATATGGGTTTAAATTGCACTGTAGGAGAATGAATTACATAGGACACATGGGAGCAGCTTAGCAGGTAATTAGGATTCCCACGGTCATACTGGCCCTAGGAAGCATGTGGGATCACCCTCCTCATTGCTTTGGCCTGTCTTCCACTTTGTTCTACATCACCTACAAATGCTAAAGTGCCTCAGAACTTGACAGTAATAAGCAAAAAACAATGTCTTATAAGAAGCTTACTGCAAAATCTATCCAGCACGGGTCAAAACGCAGTCTTAAAATTCCTATCAAATCCTACCGAGAACATTATAAAAATGTCCTCTCTTCCTGAGAATCGTTGCCCACATTTTTCACATGTCTGCTAAAGAAAACAAATATGGGGGAAAAAAAAAACACAGATATGTAAGAAAGTAAAACGCTATACCTGTGGTCACAAAGCGGGTCGGGAGTTGGCTAGGAAGGCTTCCATCAGACGCATGTCTCCTGAAAGACCCTTCCTGATGGCTTTAATCTATTCCAGGTAGAGAAGTCCTAGCAGCAGGCATGCTGGGCTGCCATGCCAATCAGGCAACCAGGGTCTAGGCTGCTGTGTGATTTGTGGTCACTCTCTTCTATTCTTTGAATCTCAGTTGTTTTCTCAGTCAAATAAGGGAATATGGGTTAGATGCTTCCTTACAGTGATATATCATGTGACCATTACAAACAGTATCTCCAGATATCTGTTTCCTGAGGAGATCTATTTCATTAAATCTATCAAAATATAAGTACAATAATAGAGAAATTGTTGCAAAACAGGGTATATGAAGCAAGTTTGGTCTCCGTCGCAGATGGACAATGCTGACATAGAGAGACACATTTTTTAAAAAAATTAAAAATTAGAAAATAATGTTCGATATTGTTTGTAAGCAAAATGTGAAATGTATACCATGGGCAGCTGGTGGAGAAGCCCTAGATGCTGCATATTTAGACAGAGAAATGCCCTGTTTTCTAATACTTTCCTATGTTGAGTTTCACAGAGGAAACAGGATTTCACAAGCAACTTGCATTTTTTAAAAATGAGAGAAGTTGAGCATCTCAACTTGGTGAGGCAAAGCAGTCTGGAGCAAGCCTGAGGTGGGAGTGGTCTGATTTAACAATGAATCAGGGACAGTTGACTAGAGGAAACAAAACCAGCTGTCTTTGGCTGCTCTTCATGAAGCAAGTTTTAAAATCACGTTTCCAAGCACCCTCGACAAAGCACAATAAGTTGAAAAAAAAAAAAACCCAAAAACAACAACAAAGAAATCCATGCCTTCTGGGGAGGAGTGAACAATCTTTTCCTAACATGCTGGTAAACAACGGCAGCTTCTCTTCCTAGTCTAATATCTGCAATGGTGCAGGCAATTGAAAAGACTTCACACGGGCGACTGTAATACAGAACAGCCAGCAACAAATTCTGGGGACTGAAGAACATAGCTGTCTTTGAAACAACACCTTACATTATTCCAAGGCCAGATTGCTTTCAGATTGCCAACCTCTCAAATTATTTATAGGAGATTGATTCATATACTTAACCAAATGTGAGAGGAAATACTTCTAATTATATCCAAACATCTTTAATATGAGGGGAATTATGCTTGGAGACCTTCATTGCCAAAAACAGGTTTTGCCAAAAATGTTCTAAGAAAGAGGAGGAGGCTACATGTTTTCCATATTTGACCCTATAAAAGTACCCTTGGAATGGGTATGGCTTGTCTTTCCTCATAAAGCTTCAAGGTAAGTGTGTGTGAGGACAGGGCTCTGTCTGAGGACAGTAAGTGATATCTGGCTGCCTGCATGTCACACATCCTGGCTCCCACTGCCTCTGGCAGCCCTTCCACTGAAGCACCAACTTACTCCGTAGCAATTTTAATTAGATGTTTTCGTGTTCCCAGTCATTTCCTGATTCTCACTTAAGAATTATGGTATTATTGAGAATGGCTAGAGTTTAACCAGAAGAAATTTGCGCTTTTTTTTTTTTTTTCTACAGTTCCAATCCACTTCCAGGTTGCATCTCTAAGGTAAGATACCAATTTTTTTTCCTCATTCTTTACAGGGTGCAAGAAATCTTCTATGGTGTTTGGAGAGTGCTCAGGGGTTATAAAATGAAAGCATTTTAATTTCATGGCTGATCATGCTTCTCTTGAAAAATTCTGAGAGGGACTTTAGAAACTGATTCTCATTAATTTATGTCCTCTGCAATACATGAAAATGCTTTCTCAAGAGTCTTGAGGAGTTTTATACACATTTTTCCTATTTCTGGCACTGTGGTCTGTCTTTTAAATAACTGAGTTACAATATGCAATACAACATTTTGGTGTTATTATTCATTTATAGAGAAAATGTAAATTTCCTATACTACAGATTTTCCTCTGCATCATATAACATATAAAACCCTGAGATGATGTCTGAATGAACTGAGTCCTTGCCTTGGAAAAGTGGCTTAAATCTGCATGTTCTTTCACAGTCCATAAAGTGCAAAAAATATTTAAATGCTATGAAAAATGACTGTAAGAATCTTCAGCAAGACAAAGTATTTTGAGTTATCCAAATAGTTTGGATGGGAAAATGTAGAAAGGTTCACAAAAGTGTTTTGAGTTTTTCTGGAAAAATACCTTTATTATTATTAAATAAATTGCCTATGATCATTTTTTTGAGATTTTATTTATTTATTCATGAAAGACACAGAGAGAGGCAGAGACATAGGCAGAGGGAGAAGCAGGCTCCCTCGGGGAACCTGATGTGGGACTCGATCCGAGGACCCCAGGATCACAACCTGAGTCAAAGATAGACACTGAATCACTGAGCCACCCAGGGGTCCTGCCTATGAACATTATTGACAGGATTAATGAATATTAAAGTGACAAGAGATGAATGGATCTTGAAAAGAAAGTTTTGTGAAATTTCTATGAGAATTTCAGTAATAAAGCAAGAAAACATAATAATATTTTATAGTAAGTCTTTGAGAAATACTAAAGACAAGGGAAAAAGCCAAATCTGTCAAAATTATGGTATGAGAATAAGAGCCCTTGGAATGAGGCTGACTCGCCCTGCTTTAAAAAGCTCCAAAGTAAGCAGGACCAGGCAATGGGTTTCAAGAGGGACACTGGCCACGCTGCCCCGTGTCAGCTGCAGCTGCTAGCTCTGGTACTGCTCCTTGGGATACTGCACATTTTATATCCATGGCTTTTGTTGCCTTCTGTTTACAATAGCCAGCCATGCCACAGAGGGGATTTTGTGGGTGCCTTTGGCTAACTACTCAAGTGCTTTTCCCTTCTCTTTCACAGAACTGTCTAGAGAGAACCAGGCTACATCTTCTCACTTGCTAACAAGGTAAGATTTGGACTTAACCAGTCCCTGGAGAAGAATATGAGAGCCTCTGGGATGGATCTGTGTCACTTAGCAACCTTTCAGAAAGTGCTGGTCTCAGTAAATACCTAATAACTGTACTTCAGGAAACGGTGCTAGGGAGACAGGGAAGGAGGGCTTGCCTTCAGAACAATGCACATAGACTCATTCCGGATGCAAGCATTGGCGAGGTGACATCTTCACAAGAAAACTGCTAATGGACTTGTTGGCTTGTTAACAGAATATTAACATTCTGTAGGGGGAAAAATCTGCAATAAGATTCTCTTGCTAAAAATCTCAAATTTGATTTTAAAAAAGGTATGCTGCTATTAGAATCATTGGTAAACATGATACCTAACAAATAAGAAAAAGAAGGTACCTAGGAAAGAACTTCCTTAAACCTCTTAAAAACTTGCGGAAAGTTACCTTGCCCATTGCTAAATAGTGGGTTTTCCATGAGGTATCATCACCAATATCTGGAGACTTACTGATACACATGACAGTCCACAGTCTCTAATGTGAAATGCTTCATCTCCTCTAGGACCTGTGAGTTCAGCAGCCATGAGTTCAGACCAGGAAATGGCCATTTTCGGGGAGGCAGCTCCATACCTCCGAAAGTCTGAAAAGGAGCGCATTGAGGCCCAGAATAGGCCCTTTGATGCCAAGACATCAGTCTTTGTGGCGGAGCCCAAAGAATCTTTTGTGAAAGGGACTGTCCAGAGCAGAGAAGGAGGGAAAGTGACAGTGAAGACCGAAGCGGGAGCGGTGAGTAGAGTCCCTGGAGCTGGCCACATTTGATCAGTATTTTTGTATGATCTCACAATTGACATAAATGGTTGTCCTCCCTGTTTACCAGACTCTGACGGTGAAAGATGACCAAGTCTTCCCCATGAACCCTCCCAAGTATGACAAGATCGAAGACATGGCCATGATGACTCACCTGCACGAGCCTGCTGTGCTGTACAACCTCAAAGAGCGTTATGCAGCCTGGATGATCTACGTGAGTTCACTCTCATGGCCTTCTGCTCATGCAGATGGTTAAGAGTTTTGAAAAGCAGGTTATTAAAATCCTCATGAAATCATTATATTCCCTTCTTTTTCTTTTTGGTCTAGACCTACTCAGGTCTGTTCTGTGTCACTGTCAACCCCTACAAGTGGCTGCCAGTGTACAACGCAGAGGTGGTGACGGCCTACAGAGGCAAGAAGCGCCAGGAGGCCCCGCCCCACATCTTCTCCATCTCTGACAATGCCTATCAGTTCATGCTGACAGGTGAGTGGCCCAAGTGTTTGTCATACAAATTATGTTATCACCTATAATCACAAAGTGCTAAAGCTAAACAGGACTTCAGAGATAATATAATCTACCCCCTCACCCCCCAGGATGTACAGAAGAGGTAACTAAAGCACACAGGTGTACATGCCATCAAAGCTGTAATGAAATTTTAGCTCTCCAGACTCGACCTCCATGATTTTACTAGGCCATGCTACTGCTCCATTCCTATTTATCTTAAGTTGCTTATAATTTTCATCTTGGAAATACGTAATTTCTGGTATAGATGGAAGTAACAATGGTTATGATTAAGTAACAGTGGGCTCACATTGTCTGAATAGACATGAAAACTATATGTTCAGTCCCTTTGTGCTTAATTTTCTTGTTGACTACAAATTTGATGCTTTTAGGAGTATTGTTAGGTCTAAAGTCATCAGAAACCATCTCATAGAAGATATTCTCTCTTTGAATGAAGATGATATTTGGGGGCTACATGTACAGAAAACAAGGTTGCTGTTTTCTCCCCTCTTAGAAGGATTTTTATTTTGATTGATTGAGGCACCTTCCTTATCTGATCTTTCTTTGACCTGATGGTATACTTTTGGAAAGCCTGATCAGAGTTAGGGTTGCAAGCTGTGGAAATAAGATTTTTTTTTCTTTGTGAGGCCAATTGACTCATTTAAAACCTAAATATCAACCTTGGCTTGATGAACACTATTTAAACCTATTAAACTACAGTCAAACCCTTCATGTATTTTCCATTTTTCAGTTCTATGCAGAAATCAGCGGATCGTATGCTACTGAAATCCATGGCTGACAACTAAAGAATGTGTCTGGCTTTAGAAAATACTGCTCTATTTTAAACCAGAAGGGTACATGTACTATGGGGACTTAAGGAATTTAAGATATAACAACATTTTATGTTTCTCTTCTACTTAAGAGGTTTAAGAATAATATCATATATAACTTTACAATAATATATTTCAGTCTCCATTTAAAATGACACAATATTTATACTTAACACCCAAGGTGTTTCCCTATAGAAAGTTCTGTTTGAGTAACTGGTGTGATGTTGATTGTCCACTGTTTTTCTTCTAGATCGGGAGAATCAGTCCATCTTAATCACGTATGTATTACTATTCTGGGACATATTAGTATTTTATTCACATTAGGAAAAGACAAACCAAAAGAAATTAATTAATGCTCCCATACTGAAGCAATGGCTGATCAGTCTGGAGCTGGACACTGCTTGTACTGTTATAGGGCTCAGACTGCATCTGAATGTAAATTAACAATGCCCCAAATTTGTCATTTGCTAGTCCAGTTTTAAAAGCGGTCCAGAACTTTTCTGAGAGTTAAGAGATGTAAAATCTGTGCATAGCCAGAACCCAATACACGGCAGTGAACAACATACAGCCTTCTGAACATTGAGCTTTTTGGGAATTTCCCCAGTGGCCTATTTTTAAGGCCTACTTGAGAAATGTCTAGTCCTTCAAAGACTTCACTTGAGCCATGTCTTTAAGGAAACTAAAGAACATATACATTGTGTGTTTTTTTTTTGTTTGTTTTTTGTTTTTTGTTTTTTGTTTTTTTACTATCTCATTTCCCACATAGTTGTTGGGTGGCTACCTTTTGGACCCCTCACACCCAGGCCACAGCACCTAAAAGAGAGCCTGGCACATTTTAAGCATTCAAGAAATGTGTGTTGAATCAACTTCCCTGCTTCTTGTCAGTGCAAAGCAACAGAAATATTATGAGCTATAGTAGGCTGAAGAGAAAGAGCTAGGAGAAAGTTGACAAAGACATATAAAGAAAGATGCATAAGGTAGTAAACGCTGATGATGGAAGTACTTTAATTTGCTGCATAGCTTAGTTCCTCACGTATGTTTTGTCTCTCTTTGACAGAGGAGAATCTGGTGCGGGGAAGACCGTGAACACGAAGCGTGTCATCCAGTACTTTGCAACAATTGCAGTCACTGGGGACAAGAAGAAGGAGGAAGTTACTTCTGGCAAAATACAGGTGGGTCTGGGGCTCTAGGGGCTCAAGACTCTTGGGCTCTCAGGAGTCTGGAGCCCCAGAAATGAGGGTTGCTCTTTGCCTGTGCAGGGGACCCTTGAAGATCAGATCATCAGTGCCAACCCCCTACTGGAGGCCTTTGGCAACGCCAAGACTGTGAGGAATGACAATTCCTCTCGCTTTGTAAGTCTCCTGGTCACAGAGGGATCTTCTCAGCCCTTACATGCCAGAGATAGCATGTCTGAATTATTTCAGTTGCATCCTTCTGTGTGCTTCAACTTTTTAATACTAAATAATCTTTCTCTTTTCAAGGGTAAATTCATTAGAATCCACTTTGGTACCACAGGGAAGCTGGCTTCTGCAGATATTGAAACATGTAAGTAACAGAACCCGAAAATGACAAATGATGGTCTGGAGGAACATTTTGCAACTCCTGTTGAGCCTGGAGCCTGTGAAACACCAGTCTCCTGCCAAACATGCCTGTGGTTAATGCAGTCTCATCCATAGCCCACAGTGTGCTTTATCCCCAGCCATGAGCCTAATGATTTAGTGAGAACTGCCAGGAGCCACTGGGCTTGTCTGAAGAATTCCAGCTTTAGAATGGATTTCAACTTTCTCTGAGAAAACACTAACACTAGGGTAAATGAGTTGCCTCCTGGTTGAGAATATGTGATTGCTTCCTAGCCTGATAAACATTACTCGTAGTGGTCCCTCTATTATAAAGTGAGAAAAGACCCTGGGGAGGGATGGGTTCGCTAGAAACAATTATATCACAAATGTCAAGGACATTCTACATGAGAAATGTCTATGTCTCCAGCTAGGCGTACTTCAGTTTTTTTCTAGAGGTGGTAAGAGAAACTGCAATAGTGTTTGTAGAGCTCAAAATGTGGTAACTTATATGAATATTCAGCTGAAATCTCAGCTGGATCTCGTGAGATTTTTTAGTTAATCATCCCAAATTCCAAAATCACTTCAGGAACTTCATGGTTTTTTCCCCCTGACCCGTGTCTACTTTGTATTCCAGATCTTCTAGAGAAGTCTAGAGTTACTTTCCAGCTGAAAGCGGAAAGAAGCTACCACATTTTTTACCAGATCATGTCTAACAAGAAGCCAGACCTAATCGGTAAGAAGGAGCTTAAATTTGCAAGCTAGAAGGTTATGTTATATTAACAATTTCCAATGTAAAACATATACCCTGAATTGTGTGTACCCAGAAATGCTCCTGATCACCACCAACCCATATGACTATGCCTTCGTCAGTCAAGGGGAGATCACAGTCCCCAGCATTGATGACCAAGAGGAGCTGATGGCCACAGATGTAAGTTACATATACAGTGTTTTTAAAAATCCATTATGTACGGGAATGACAATAACAGCCCTTTATAGGCATGGTTAATGGTATGGCATAAACTTTCCTAAATAAATTACTATCTTCTGCCCTTCTGTCACCTCTCCTGGTAGAGTGCCATTGACATCCTGGGCTTCACCTCTGATGAAAGAGTCTCCATCTACAAGCTCACGGGAGCTGTGATGCATTACGGGAACATGAAATTCAAGCAGAAGCAGCGGGAGGAGCAGGCAGAGCCAGATGGCACTGAAGGTAATATAGACAAAAAGCTCATTCTAAATTCATGTCGTCTTTACAGTTGAGCTTCTGATGAATGTATGCAAATTCACCACCACAGAGACTTTCTATAAAATGGTTTACTCACCATTCTGCCCTGATGAATTGGGGAGCCCACAGTGGGTCATGTGGGGTGCCTGAATTGTGTCTTTACAGTCGCTGACAAGGCGGCCTATCTCCAGAACCTGAACTCTGCGGACCTGCTCAAAGCCCTCTGCTACCCCAGGGTCAAGGTCGGCAACGAGTTTGTCACCAAAGGCCAGACTGTGCAGCAGGTGAGTGCGTGACCTCAATGAATGACACACATCCCAGGCCACCTCAGCATGTCTTTGGTACGTCAACAATCCATTCTGTCCATGAAGGTGTACAATGCGGTGGGCGCTCTGGCCAAGGCCGTCTACGAGAAGATGTTCCTGTGGATGGTCACCCGCATCAACCAGCAGCTGGACACCAAGCAGCCCAGGCAGTACTTCATCGGGGTCCTGGACATTGCCGGCTTTGAGATCTTTGATGTGAGTTAGCAGAAACTTTGTAGCAAAAAAAGTTTAAAAATCTTGCTGCTGCAGTCAGTATTGGAAAAGGTCTATGAAAAAGAGCTGCACTACAAACCAAGTTGACACAGGAAAGAAGACCAAAAGTCCATGAGAGGGCATGAACCTTGCAGGGGGACAGAAGTCCAGTTCTTCCCTGTGTGACTTTGTGGAGAATTGGGAATGGTGTTCTACTGATCATTGGGTTCACACTCAATGAAGACCTGTAGGTGAAGCCCTACCACCTCAGAGAGCATATCCACTCCCAAGGTCTTTCTGCCAGTTACAGGATGTCTGAATTGAAAGCCCCGAGCACAGTCTCAGCACACAGTGGGCATGCAGTAAATGATAGAGCAGGTGAAGAGACAGGTAATGGCAGCCAAGATGGTGGTAGGAAAGGCAGTGACAAATTCAAAGACAAGCTGTAGGATTCCTGTCTGCTCTTCAATATCCAGGGATAGAGGATGGAGATGGCATTTTAGAGTAACTCCAAATCATCTGCCTATGAAAGAAAACCTCCCCTATAACTTAGCACACAAGGTTACAGAAGATATGAGGATAAAAAAAAAAAGATATGAGGATATGAGATAGTATCTCAAATGTGTCTGATCCACAGGTCACATTTCTACACTTTTCTGAGTAAACTCACAGACACTGAAGGACATTTTCTGACTTTGAGGGACAAGAGCATTTCCAGAAATTCCCAAGCTCACGAGGGCAGAGAGGAATACTATGGCACCCAGAAGGAAGAGGAAGAGCAATTCACATTTTCAAATAAGAAAACTAAAGACAGTGCAAATTTGCAACCAATTTGAGTTTTTAAAATAATCACTTTATTGATATATAATTCATGCAACATCCAATTCACTTAAGTACTTAATTTGATGGTTCTTAGTATATTTACAGATATATGCAACCATCATGACAATTGATTTTAGAACCCATTCATCACCCCAACAAGAAACCCCATTCCCACTAAGCAGTCATATCCTGTTTCCACCTTCCCCAGCCCCCGGCCAGCAACCACTCATCTGCTTTCTGTGTCTGTGGATTTGCCTATTCTGGACAGTTCATATAAATGGAATCATACAGTATGTAGTCCTTTGTGCCTGGCTTTCTTCGCTTAGCATGTTGGCAAGGTTCCTCCATGGTGCAGCACCCCTTGACTTCCATGTCTAGTGATACTGCTCTTAGGCAAGAGCATCCCCAACTGTTTCTTTCTGGGTGTCGTGAACAGTGAAGCAAAGCAGACCTGCTCAAGTTCTGAGTGTGGCTACAGCCGCTGGCTCTGGATGTCAAAGCCTGGTGCCCTGCCACACCCCCTTAGAAGACTCTTGCACAGTTACTTCATCTCACTAAGAGAGTTCTCTCATCCATGAAATGGGCAAACAGGACCATAGTGGAAAGGTGGCTGTGAGAATTAACTGCAACAATTTATACAAAGCACTTAGCACAGTGTCTAGTACATGGCACATGTTCAACAAATGCTAGCTATTGAATTTTTAGTCCTGATTATTCATAATATATAGACCACAATGGCTCAGATGCGGGAAACTTGTCTAGCCATACAACATCATCATAAAGAGGCAGATTTCTAAGAAACCTCTGATCAACAAAAGTAGACACTGTAAAAACCAAACAATGGTTTTATTGCATAGGAAAGCATCACGCAGATACTAATTATTCCCATTTAAGAGATACTTCCAACAAGGGTGGGGACAAGTCTTTGTCTATAGCCATGAAAAACGCAGGAAGGAGAAAGGGGCCTGCCTCGGGTGGAGAGAGTCACACCATCCTAAGACGGTAATCAGGTCACCAACTAAGGAAAGCCCTTTTCGAAGACAAGCTTTTTATTAAAAGATCAAAGTTAATTTGTATTTTCTACTTAGTTCAACAGCCTGGAGCAGCTGTGCATCAACTTCACCAACGAGAAACTGCAACAGTTCTTCAACCACCACATGTTCGTGCTGGAGCAGGAGGAGTACAAGAAGGAGGGCATTGAGTGGGAGTTCATCGACTTCGGAATGGACCTGGCTGCCTGCATCGAGCTCATTGAGAAGGTTTGTTTGCTTTTTTCAGGTCACAGGTTATACTGCTGAACAGTATTTAAGAGAAAAAAAAAAAGATTTCTACGTGTAAACAAAATCAGGAAAACTTCTTTTGCTAACTCTGAGGAGATATTCTGGTAAAAGGAGAGTGAGTATTTTCTCTAGCATCCAGAACTCTCTATTTCCCAACAGTTCACAATGCAAGGACTTATATTTAAATCTCACTGCTAGAAAAACTTTTTAATAAGTATGGGATGGAGCCTTGGAATCTGAATTTCCACCAAGTGTTTCTGATGCAACCAGTTTGCAAGTCACACTTGGAGAAACAGGGCTGTGGAGCTGTGGGACTATACATAAACTCCAGGAAAGCATGACCTTCATTCTTCTCCCTGGCCACTGCATTACTGAGCCTGACACAGCACCTGAATTTCAACAAGCACGCAATAAATATTTCCTTAATTAGTGACTTCTAACCCAAGGGGTGAGTTTTCATTAACTAAGAAATTAAAGGATGAATTTACTCAAATATGATCATGATGTCACATATTTCTACAAGAGACAAAATTCAAAGGCATTTGTTTTTTTTCATCCTTTCAGCCCATGGGGATCTTCTCCATCCTGGAAGAGGAGTGCATGTTCCCCAAGGCCACAGACACCTCCTTCAAGAACAAGCTATATGAACAGCACCTTGGGAAGTCCAACAATTTCCAGAAACCCAAGCCTGCCAAAGGCAAGGTTGAGGCACACTTCTCACTGATCCACTACGCAGGTACTGTGGACTACAACATTGCTGGCTGGCTTGACAAGAACAAGGACCCCCTGAACGAGACTGTTGTCGGGCTATACCAGAAGTCTGCAATGAAGACTCTAGCTTACCTCTTCTCTGGGTCAGCAACTGCTGAAGCAGGTACATTCCAAAAGAAGTCATCCATTACCTGATGTATAAAACATACACTGAGAAAGCTTATACTATGATTGCTTGTGCTCTCTCTGCCCCCCTTAGAGGCTGGTGGTGGCAAGAAAGGCGGCAAGAAGAAGGGTTCTTCTTTCCAGACCGTGTCTGCTCTCTTCAGGGTACAAACTTCCTTTGCTCTGTCTTATTAGATTCGGGAATTTAAATTCTCCTGTATTTGTTGGGGAAGGGAAGTTATCTTGCAAGTGTTCCAGAACTGGATATAATTCAGAGACAGGTCAGGTGGTGGTGGTAGGACAGTCTTAGTTTGGGGTTGTCTGGAAGAAACAGCTCAGTATATAGGAGACAAGGTGTTGGGAGAGAGGGATGAAAGTGGATTGCAGAAATCAGCATCAGATGGTAAAGTTAAATCTGGGGTCCAGGAAATAAGGTCATTTGACATTTAGAAGGTTCTACCGGGACAGGACTAGGCAAAACACGGGATTTGCTGGAAGTGTGGGAGCCTCCAAATGATATATGTGCTTAAGTGTATCCTAGTTCAGAACTGAAATGAGTGGATTTTGAAAGCTGAAGACAGAAGATCAGTGTCAGGAATTGGAGGCTGATTTCTTTTTTTAAAAGATTTTTATTTACTTGAGAGAGAGAGAAAGAGAGGGGGGGAAAGAGAGAGAGAGAGAGAGAGAGAGAGAGAGAGAGAGAGACTGACAGCACAAGCAAGGGGAACAGCAGAGGGAGAGGGAGAAGCAGACTCCTTGTCAAGTGGGGAGCCTGATGCGGGCTCAATCCCAGTATCCTGGGATCATGACCTGAGCGGAAGGCAATCACTTAACTGGCTGAGCCACCCAGGTGCCCTGAGGCTGATTCTAAACAAAAAAATAAATACATAAAAAACTAGATGTGATAAGAAACAGCTCTTGAAGGAAAATTTACTTTTCTTTGGACAATCCCATCTGTAACAATGGGAGCTTTAGTTATTCTGAAAAACAAGGGTTTCCACAACTTGGAACACTTCTCACACTTCATAGCATGGCTGTTGGTTTTTTGCCAGTTCCCAGAGGGAGGCACTACAAGGTGACTTTCTGTGGAATGAGCAGGAGGACAAAGCTCTGTAGTTACTATAAGGAATACAAATGCAATAGAGAAGCAGATACCATTGAAAGCAGGGTAAAGGAAGAAATGAGAGATTTGGAAGAAGACACTGAATTACTGATAAAGCCAGATCACATTCTAGACAAAAGAATATGGGTAGAATATTTCCCCACATTTAGAATATCATATTCAATCTACAACACATGCTAGGAAATTCAGCAGCAGTAAACAACCACTTCAACGACTCATAGAAAAATATGTTTATAATGCACAAAAAACAGGAAAGAGGACATTTTGGGAATGTGAAAATTTCAGAAATAACTCTTCTCAATTTCAAATCTGGATATAACTCAAATAGTGTATGAATTAGATATTAGTGGATACTATAATTACATACTGTTAGAATTGAGCCTATGTCACAGATGTCACAATGGTTATGTCTGTAAATATGAACATATGAAAACAGTGCAGTTTTAAAACAATATTCATAAATTCCACAGGAGAATTTGAATAAGCTGATGACCAATCTGAGGAGCACTCACCCCCACTTTGTACGGTGCATCATCCCCAATGAAACCAAAACACCAGGTAAGACGCTTCTGATGCCCAAACAAGTTCCAAGATGTTTGATTTAGACCATGAAATAAGGCATGTGTACTCTTCCTCTTAGGGGCCATGGAGCATGAACTTGTCCTGCATCAGCTGCGGTGTAATGGTGTGCTGGAAGGGATCCGCATCTGCAGGAAGGGGTTCCCAAGCAGGATCCTTTATGCAGACTTCAAGCAGAGGTCAGACTCTCTCACTGCAAATTATTTTAAGAGCTTCTTTTACTCATTTTAGTGTTTTCGATGGAAAAATCCTTTATACTTTCTATTATAAATGAAGAAAATAGAAACACATTTAACAGACTGTATTGACATACCAAAGTTTGACACCCTTTGAATATACAGAGAATAAAGATATGGATATGATTTCTTATTTATGTTTGCTAGACTACCCAAAGGCTATGTTGTTTCTCTAATAAGGGTAGCAGATGTCTTGGTGACAACAGGTCTATCATTTATTTGTTTGGCCTAAACAGATACAAGGTATTAAATGCAAGTGCTATCCCAGAAGGACAGTTCATTGACAGCAAGAAAGCTTCTGAGAAGCTCCTTGGGTCCATCGATGTGGACCACACCCAGTATAAATTTGGTCACACCAAGGTAACAGTCTCTAAAGTCTGATACTATCTGTGTCCCAGTGAAGTTTATGTATAGTCTGATCTGCAACTCTTCCAACACACAGGTCTTTTTCAAAGCTGGTCTTCTGGGGCTCCTAGAGGAGATGCGAGATGACAAGCTAGCCCAGCTGATTACCCGAACCCAGGCCAGGTGCAGAGGGTTCTTGGCAAGAGTGGAGTACCAGAAGATGGTGGAGAGAAGGTATTAATAGAGATACTCTACTGAGCCCCCTCAGCTTAGGCCCTTCTAACTCTGCTTCCTGTTGGAACCTGACTTTGACCACTTCTGCTCCTATCACAGAGAGTCCATCTTCTGCATCCAGTACAACGTCCGTGCTTTCATGAATGTCAAGCACTGGCCCTGGATGAAGCTGTATTTCAAGATCAAGCCACTCCTCAAGAGTGCGGAAACAGAAAAGGAGATGGCCAACATGAAGGAAGAGTTTGAGAAGACCAAAGAAAGCCTTGCAAAAGCTGAGGCCAAAAGGAAAGAGCTAGAAGAGAAAATGGTTGCTCTCATGCAAGAGAAAAATGACCTGCAGCTTCAGGTCCAAGCTGTGAGTATCAGAGCCCATTTTTTTGTAATCAGATGCTAATATTTCAGTTCAGTGGCTGCTGGAAAAAGGTCTCACTAAGGGACTATCAATCTTTCCTAAATATTTCCTAATTCATAACTCCTCAGAAGTTCTACACAATCCCAGACACAACATTACTACCAAGCACTGTGATAGGATCTCTTGCTGTTGAAAAGGAAAAAAACAAAAGCACTTCCCCTTTCCTGCTATTGTTTTTCCCAGCAAAACGCAGGCAAAAAAGTGAGGTGATCTTTGTTCCATAAGATTCTCTCTACTGAAAAAAGCAAATAAGACCAGTGAAAAAACAACGATATTCACAGAGAAAAGGGAGGACACGTTGTGATGAAAATACATCAACTTGAAGCCAATATGAAACCAACTGGCAACTTCATCTCAACTCTGTCTTTAGAAACTCTCCAGTACCTGAAAGAATAGAGTCACTGCAAGGATAATGGCAATACTTTCTACAGATAGTGTCAGTTTTTAAGCAAAGCATGAGTTGGGGTTGATATTCTTATTCTGACATCCCAACAAACATTCAGAAGATTGGGGAAAGAAATATCCGATTAACTACCACTGTCTAACTCACTTATGTGACTCAGATGACAAAAGACTTTCAGTATGCTACTGAGACCAATAACCTAAATCCTGAGAGTGACCTTGCAGTCCCCTGAATTCAGAAGCAAATCGATATTGGTCCAGTGGGTATTGGCTTGGGACACTCAACTAGAAAATTTAAAGACAGATGAACTATCTGTACATACCTAGGTTGGCATTGTGACTTTCCCTGTAGTTCATGTACAACAGGGGTTTCCAAATTGAGGACAAGTTCATCACACCTTGGAGAACCAGTGGATAACTGTAGGGTATATCTAAATTTGGTCTCTCTGAGAAAAGTATGACTTCTTTTCGGCATCATTCTCTCAACTATCCACATTTAATAACAATATAAGGACATTCTAAGCACTAGGGATATAACCTGAAGCAGGAGACATGGCCTATGCCCCTGCAGAGTTTCTATTCCAACTCCTGTTCCTTCTCCTGAGAAACGTGCTTGCTACTTTTCTACACACCACCTTTGAACATGTTTGGTTCCCCTTTTTTCTTCCATGTGTTCCCTGTAATTCCTAGCTACTTTGTAGGATCATCTTCCCTTTAAGTCACTTTCCTAGTATCATTCCTCCCTCTGAGCAACCAGCTGGATAGCCAACCATTTTGTTTTTCATACACTAAGCGGTTTTGGAAATAAATATTAAATAAAGAAAGGTGACTGATCTGATATCATATACCAACACATTAAATATAGATGACATCATGCATGAGAGGAAAAAGTTTTCCTGGGCCCTCTTAAGGTCCCTGGCTGTTTTTCTGTTTTTTTTTTTTTTTTTAGATTTTACTTATTTATTCATGAGAGACACAGAGAGAGAGAGAGAGAGAGAGAGAGAGAGGCAGAGACACAGGCAGAGGGAGAAGCAGGCTCCATGCAGGGAGCCCAATGCGGGACTTGATCCCAGGACTCCAGAATCACGCCCTGGGCTGAAGGCAGACACCTAACCGTTCAACCCCCCAGGCACTGGGTTTGAAAATTAAAAAACTGATTAACAGAAGAAGTATGCATATTTTCTGAATTTTTACATGTACAAGGGAGCCTTCACAAGAGACTGAAGTCCCAAAGAAGTAAGCAGAGCAGGAAGCTTGTATATCTTTTAGACAAACAATAGATTTGTAAAGAATTGACAAGACAAAGGGGTTTGAGCTAAGGATAGTAAATGTTGAAGAAGTAACTAAGAAAGATAAAGGTTAGTTTAACAAGGTTTGTTTATGTAGCCTTCTCAGCCCCTAACTCTCATCTCTGGTGATAAGAATGTCTTCCTTCTTTCCTCCTAGTACAGGGAGGGTACTTTTCACATGGGAGTTTAATGACTTGTTTCAGGGAAGAAAGGCGAGTGGAGGAGGTCAGAGTGGACTTCCTGTTTCTGCCATTTTCTCAAAGTCCTTCAGTTTATGGTACACAATATGCCAAGGTGCCATATTTGGGGACAGTATATCCTGAACTACATCATTAGCAAACAGAACCGTAAGATAATTTCAACAGAAACCCTGAGTTAAATTCCTTTAAAAAAAACCTGCAGTGCCATAATAAGCGCACAATAAATATCTGTTAGATGAGGAAAAGCTTATAAATCTTAACCTAAGGCTTTAAAGCATGATTTATTTGTTTGGTTTCAAAATATTAGTGAAATGTTAAAGTGTCCTGAGAACTAAAATCTAAAAGTATCTATTATCCCTTTTCAGGAAGCAGATAGCTTGGCTGATGCAGAAGAGAGATGTGACCAGCTGATTAAAACCAAAATCCAGCTGGAGGCCAAGATCAAGGAGGTGACTGAGAGAGCAGAGGATGAGGAGGAGATCAATGCTGAGCTGACGGCCAAGAAGAGGAAACTGGAAGATGAGTGTTCAGAGCTCAAGAAAGATATTGACGACCTTGAGCTGACCCTGGCCAAGGTTGAAAAGGAGAAGCATGCCACAGAGAACAAGGTATGAAACATATTCTGTTCCACCACAAAGAGATTCTGCCCCCCCTAGTAAGCTGCTTTAGAGCAGGTATCATTTCTTTTTTAATTTTTTAAGGTGAAAAACCTCACAGAAGAGATGGCAGGCCTGGATGAAACCATCGCAAAGCTGACCAAGGAGAAGAAGGCCCTCCAAGAGGCCCACCAGCAGACCCTGGATGACCTGCAGGCAGAAGAGGACAAAGTCAACACCCTGACCAAAGCTAAAATCAAGCTTGAACAACAAGTAGATGATGTAAGCCTAACATCATGTAAAAGATAATTTTTAATTTAATAACTAAGTAAGCCTGAGCTTACATTCTTTTGATGTAATGAGTACTTTTCAAGAGCTTTCAATGAATAAGTGGTGTAGGATATCATCCCTGTTATAAGGTCTAAGATGGACACCTATGGAGTAAAAAAAAAAAAAAAATCAATAAAGAAAGTTGTAGGTAACAGATAATATGGGTAAAAAGAATTAGGGAAAAGGGAGGTTATTGTGTTTGCCAAGAAAAGCTGCAAAAACAAAAAGGATCTTGGCTGGGCTCATAAAGCAAATGGCTATGGGAAGAAATAGAGTGCTCTAAGCAGGGAGCACAGCAAGGGCAAAGAAGTAGTAAATATTCGTAAGGTTTCCTGTCACAGGGAGAAAGGGAATTCCGAATAAGGGATGCAGAAGATGAATTCAGCTTTAGATGTGATCTAATATCAAATAGAGAACCCACTGAAAATGTCTCAGTAAGGGAGGAACTGACAAAAGTCATGGTTTAGAAATGTTGCTATGGTGTGGTGAAGCAATGATCACCATGGCTTCCAGTGGGGAAATTCAGAAGGCATGACATCTCCCCAGGAGTTTACTGTAATCATATGGTAATGAGGTATGGTTCACATTTTAAATGATGACTCTTTGGACTAGGTAAGCAGCAAAGAGAATGGAATGCGTGGGGCAAATTTGTCTAATGCAGAGAAAAATCAATATAAGGTGCTGATTAGATAGGAGTTAAATGTTTACAAGTCCAACCTGGGGTAAAGGATGGTAACGTTCCAGGAACTGTATTCATGCCTTATTAATTTTCAGCTTGAAGGATCCTTGGAACAAGAAAAGAAAATCCGAATGGATCTAGAAAGAGCAAAGAGGAAACTAGAGGGAGACCTAAAATTGGCTCAAGAATCCACAATGGATATCGAAAATGACAAACAGCAACTTGATGAGAAACTCAAAAAGTAAGCAGTGAGGACAAAACTTCCATGGGGAAATTACTTTTATTATATCTGTGACTGACATAAAGTACTCTTTTAACAGGAAAGAGTTTGAAATGAGCAATTTGCAAAGCAAAATTGAGGATGAGCAGGCTCTAGCAATGCAGCTACAGAAAAAGATCAAGGAGTTACAGGTGAGGAAGAGCCTCCACTTCTGCGCATTACAGGAATCAAAGCTGCCGTGAGTCAGCATTAATGTCCATGTGTCACTCCCAGGCCCGCATCGAGGAGCTGGAGGAGGAAATCGAGGCAGAGCGCGCCTCCAGGGCCAAAGCAGAGAAGCAGCGCTCTGACCTCTCCCGGGAACTGGAGGAGATCAGTGAGCGCCTGGAAGAAGCTGGCGGGGCCACATCTGCCCAGATTGAGATGAACAAGAAGCGGGAGGCCGAGTTCCAGAAGATGCGCAGGGACCTGGAGGAGGCCACCCTGCAGCACGAAGCCACAGCGGCTACCCTGAGAAAGAAGCACGCGGACAGTGTGGCCGAGCTCGGGGAGCAGATAGACAACCTGCAGAGGGTCAAGCAGAAGCTGGAGAAGGAGAAGAGCGAGATGAAGATGGAGATTGATGACCTTGCCAGTAACATGGAGACTGTCTCCAAAGCCAAGGTATAATCATGGTTTAAGTCTTAAAGAGATTTCTGAGACAGGTGTGAGTGAGCTGCTCACAATTCCTTAGTAACTGGCAGGAGGAGACTATAAGCAGTACAAGCAGGAGACAGGCCAGAGCAAGGGGCACCTCGGGTGTGATGGGCAAAGTGCTCACTCTTTGTTGTGAGAACAGCCACATACACAGAACAGTAGAGCAGAAAGTTAAGCTCTTCCAAACAAAAACAAAAACAAAAACACACACAAAAAAACCACACACAACTCAACTATACATTTTGGGATTTTAAAAACTGCTCACCTTGATGAGGCTTCTGTTTTTCTTTCCCCTTAAGCACAAATACATAATTTGTTTCTCAAAAAAAAAATCTCAAGAATTGAAGCAAGTATCATTATTCTCATATCAAGGATAAGCCAACTGAGTGAAGACTTAATTCACAAAGCAGTATATTGGTAGCATGGGTAGACTATGGCATTTGTTATTCTTTCCTTCACAATCTGAGGCCTCTGTAGTTTTTGTTTGTAAAGATAGTGTATTTTCAAAACACATAAGTGTCCCAGCCCCTATGGAATACTTGGATTATGGAAAATTCCTGTGGTCCAAATACTTGCTTGAGATGCCTTCTACTACTTTTTTAATGTAGGGGAACCTTGAAAAGATGTGTCGCACTCTAGAAGATCAGGTGAGTGAACTTAAGACCAAGGAAGAGGAGCAGCAACGGCTAATCAATGACCTGACGGCTCAAAGAGCACGTCTGCAGACAGAATCAGGTGGGCCACTTACCAGAGTTGACCTTGAATGACAAATTTCCTGTGGATGCTTAATTTGCTGAAAAACGCTGCACTGACCTATTGAGGTCACATTTTATTGCCCCCCTGGGAGGTACTTGCCACCACTACTATGAATACATCACTGACTGCTGGCATGGACTACTTTCTTTTTTTTTTCTTAGTTGTGACTTTCATTAAGGATATCTAGGCTCTTTTGTTTTTACACATTTTACAGTAGATTTTTCCGTCAAAGTTAGCAAATTAAAAGTGTTGCTTCACAGTATTTCTTTGCACTTTTCAAAATGCCTGCACAAGATATTTATTACTTTATTACCCTCAACGGTCTGTGTAATGTAATCCACATTTTATAGATGACAGACTATGTCAGTGATGAAATGATTATCCAGGAATGCTTACTTCACTTCTCCTCCTGAAGTCTGGCCAATTGCTGCTAGTTTGCACAGTCACGCAGAGAAATATTCAGCACTACAACCCAGCCCAGGAGACTTAAGTGATGTTTGTGGAGCTTTGACCATCCAAATTGGAGAGTCTCTGCATTTACTCTGTCCCTTAATCAATCCATTCAATTTTTTACCAAAGTTCTACCTCCCCAAGTAGGCGGTAACAAGATGGAAATTATTTTATGAGTCATCTGGGCTTTTAAAGTAATAGGCAGATCAAAGTGTTGGAGAACCACTTAACTCTCTTATATTCATTCAAATATTATTCTTTCTAGGACAAAGTTCAAAGTCAGGCTTTTACTATTGTTGTACGGGTAGTTAATGCACTTCATGGAAAAAGAAAATCTGTATTCTCAAAGAATCGAATTGCTCCTTGTAGTCTCTTTTCTAAGATCCTTCTAGAATTTAATGGTATGGAAAAAAGAAAGCTGTGATTCTTGTTAAGTATTAACATTTTTATATGCTTCTTGACCAATTTCTACTGTAACAATCTTAAATATCCTCCAAAATATTTTGTGTTACTCATAACTATGTAATCAGCCTCAAAGCTTTCCATACTTCTCATTTTTATGTAGATCTGTCCATCAGATTTGAAGTGGAGGTTGGTAGCTTCCTGTAATCTGTACTCTCCAATGTGTTTCAAACTCCACTCCCTTTCCCTGCTCCAGTTTTTAATCCAGAGCTCTGATTTCCAAAGTGAGGTTGAGTTTGCTCTATCTTGGTCTTAACAGGTGAATATTCACGCCAGCTAGATGAAAAGGACTCATTAGTTTCTCAGCTCTCCAGGGGCAAACAAGCATTCACACAGCAGATAGAGGAACTGAAAAGGCAGCTTGAAGAGGAGATAAAGGTAAACCCTACTTGTCACTGTCCTTATTTTTGAGGTTGTATTTCGCTTACTTCTACAGATTTTCTTCTGATGACCTATAGGGACTAAATGTCCTTTTAAAGATATCAAATTAAGTCTCTGATCTCTATATTTTTAGGCCAAGAGTGCTCTGGCTCATGCCCTGCAATCAGCCCGCCACGACTGTGACCTGCTGCGGGAACAGTATGAGGAGGAGCAGGAGGGCAAGGCCGAGCTGCAGAGGGCAATGTCCAAGGCCAACAGTGAGGTGGCCCAGTGGAGGACCAAATATGAGACGGACGCCATCCAGCGCACAGAGGAGCTGGAGGAGGCCAAGTATGTCCTAGTCCTAGCTGAAATTCAAATATCTCTGTTAAACAAAGTGCATCTGTCATAAGCACTGTATGGGAAAATATCCATTATTCCCCCAAACAAATTTTAAAACTAAGGAAAAAACATGCACAGACATAAACCAATACAATACAAGCAACCACTCTAGGTGCTGCAGTTAAAGAAATCAAGCTAGAGGGCAGAAAGAGAAAGCACCTAAGGCAAGAGGCAGCTGAAGGACCATTTCTTTTTTATAAAGATTTTATTTATTTATTCATGAGAGACACACACACACACACACACAGAGGAACAGACACAGGCTTCTCCCTGCAGAGGGGGAAGCAAGCTCCATGCAGGGAGCCCGACGTGGGACTCAATCCTGGGTCTCCAGGACCACACCCCAGGCCGAAGGCAGTGCTAAACCGCTGAGCCACCTGGGCTGCACAGGACCATTTCTAAAAAGAGGAACTTTTGACATCATTCTGTCTACAAAGGTGTAGACAAAGTAAGGGTTAATTGTACTCTCCTGTGCCTCTCCTGTGCCTCTCTTCCCTCTCAGCCATTAATGGGAAAATCAGCCCAGGTATTAGGTGTGTAAGGGAAAAGTAATCAGGCTTCAGAACATAGCTTATCCTTCAGAGATGTAAACACATGGCTATTTGTAGGGAAACAAAGGCATATATTGTTAAAGACTAAAAAGAAGCATAAATTCTGCAATAAGAAAGGAAACACATAGTTTCACACAGGACCAAATATTCAGTGCTATCAGCAGTTCAAGACAGAACTATAAAGACAGAGAATCTGGACTGGAAGAAACCTACTCATTCAACAGGATATTTTGGGAGAGATCTAGTTGTTTATCCTGTGACTCCTGTACAACCATGTAGTTGGAATCACGGTGGGCAGATGCCTTAGAAGAGAGTCTGAGTGGAGCTCACAAAACAAAGTTGATGCCAATTTGGAAAAGTTTATTTTTATTAAATGATTAATAAACAGCCACAAAAAATATGGGACTTGATTAGACAAACTCAAGTATATTTGATTTGAAGTTGAATTCACTCATTTGAATTCAATTCATCCAATGTTTGAGCACTTACACTGTGTGACAGTCTACAAGAAAACAAAGATTAGCAAGACATACACTCTACCCTCTAGAGATGAAAATTCAGTGGAGATAAGACATAAACAACAGTAATTCAAGGCAGATATTATTATTATTCTAAAGAGGAAGAATAAACTAGTCACCGTGATGGGTAAAATGTGGGCTTAGGCTGATCACAGGTGGCCTTGAAACCAGACTATGAAGTATGGTGATGCTAAAATTTGGTCTGTTTTCAGTATTTAGTTTGTAGAAGAGTGGGAATGGGTTAATACAAACCTGGCCCTACAAAACAACCTGGAAAAGTAGTATTAGGAGTCTGGCTATGGAAATCACTCTTTTGCACCTATTTCGAAACATCCAATTCTGCCAATGGCTGTTCACTTCTCTTGTCCTTATTTCACTTTTTAGAAAGAAGCTGGCCCAGCGTCTACAGGATGCTGAGGAGCATGTAGAAGCTGTGAATGCCAAATGTGCTTCCCTGGAGAAGACAAAGCAGCGGCTCCAGAATGAGGTGGAGGACCTCATGATTGACGTAGAGAGAACCAATGCAGCCTGTGCCGCCCTGGACAAAAAGCAGAGGAACTTCGACAAGGTAACTCATGTAGTAGCCTCTGCTTCTGTACTCAGCTCACAATGAAAGCCAGCCTGTTACCCTCAGTGTGCCTTATTCAAACTCCCTAAGGGCTGTTCTCAGTAACTCCTGCTCCATGGCCAGCAGTGGATGGTGACAACACCTGTGGTTTCTACTCTTCTCATTCATAACTTTTTGTCAGTCTCAGATCATTTCCACTCTGACAGGTGCCAGAATAGATGGTGTCCATCCCATCAAGCATTATCTATTAAATTTCTGGACCATTCTTTGCCCCTCAGATCCTGGCAGAATGGAAACAGAAGTATGAAGAAACTCATGCTGAACTTGAAGCTTCCCAAAAGGAGTCCCGTTCCCTTAGCACAGAGCTGTTTAAGATTAAGAATGCTTATGAGGAATCTTTAGACCAACTTGAAACCCTGAAGCGGGAAAATAAGAACTTGCAACGTGAGTACACTTCACCTTTTCTTAAACAAAGCATTTGAAAAATGTTTTCCCCTACTGAACAAATTTTTATATTTTTCTTCACCAACAGAGGAGATTTCTGACCTCACTGAGCAGATTGCAGAAGGAGGGAAACGCATCCATGAACTGGAGAAGATAAAGAAACAAGTGGAACAGGAAAAGACTGAACTTCAGGCTGCTTTAGAGGAGGCAGAGGTAGACATTTTATTGTGCATTCTAAAACAATTGCAAGAGGAATTAGAGTCCACTGCATGCAAAAATCGATGAATTCTTGAATTAAGAGAAAAGAAAAGTAGTTCTGACTCTGTACTCAGTATGAGGATGGAGAACTGACCATGTGTGCAACTACCACACTTGTATGTCAGGAACTGTGCTAGACACTGAAAAAACCAAAGATGAATAAAAAGAATAAGTTAAGGTCCCCACCCTCACAGGCACTATCTAGCCAGGGACATAAAAATATATAAAATAAACAACATACTGTAGAAATCTCCAGAACAATGGCATAAAGATGTGTTATGGCAGCACAAGAGCAAGAACTCATATTTCTAGAATACTATAAACTTCCATTCCCCACTAATATCACCTCTTGCTGTCATGAAGGCATCTCTTGAACATGAAGAGGGAAAGATTCTGCGCATCCAGCTGGAGCTGAACCAAGTCAAGTCTGAGATTGACAGGAAAATCGCAGAAAAGGATGAGGAAATTGACCAGTTGAAGAGAAACCACATCAGGGTCGTGGAGTCAATGCAGAGCACCCTGGATGCCGAGATCAGGAGCAGGAATGACGCCATCAGGCTCAAGAAGAAGATGGAGGGAGACCTCAATGAGATGGAAATCCAGCTGAACCATGCCAACCGCATGGCTGCAGAGGCCCTGAGGAACTACAGAAATACCCAAGGCATCCTCAAAGTAAGTGGGTTCAAAAGAGGGCCTCAAGGTGACTGGGGTGACCACAGCCCTGAGAACGAGGTATCTCAATGATGACTCATTCCCCAGGACACCCAGATCCACCTGGATGATGCCCTTCGGGGCCAGGAGGACCTGAAGGAGCAGCTGGCCATGGTGGAGCGCAGAGCCAACCTGCTGCAGGCTGAGATTGAGGAGCTGAGGGCCACTCTGGAGCAGACGGAGAGGAGCAGGAAAATCGCAGAACAGGAGCTCCTGGATGCCAGTGAGCGCGTCCAGCTCCTCCACACTCAGGTGAGCATAACATAATAGTGAAAAACACAAAAGGATGAAAATGAAATCCCTGCTCATATCTTAGCATTATCTAAAAATATATTCACAATGTTTCATGAATGGTAAAACTTAAAACATTTAATATTTGTGTATTAACAATACTTATACTATACTTTGACATCCAGACTTGACTTAAGCAGGCTCCATGCAGAGAGCCCGATGTGGGACTTGATCCCAGAACTCTGGGATCATGCCCTGAGCCGAAGGCAGACCTCAACCCCTGAGCCATCCAGGCATCCCTGACTGTCTTTTAAAAATACACTGTCATCTCAGATAATTTATGGAACACAGAGGGACACTAATAACTTAACTAGTTTTTGAGTTCATTAGAAATCTGGTATGTTAATTTTGTTGTCATGTACTAAATATTGCTAAATTTGATATTTTAACCAGAACACTAGCCTGATCAACACCAAGAAGAAGCTGGAGACAGACATTTCCCAGATCCAAGGAGAGATGGAGGACATCGTCCAGGAAGCCCGCAATGCAGAGGAGAAGGCCAAGAAGGCCATCACCGATGTGAGCAGAGGGCAGCATGGTGGTGGTCAAACTTGAATCTCGATGTGCTTGCTTCCCTTTCTCAACTGGTTTTGTTTTATTGCTGATCAGGCGGCCATGATGGCCGAGGAGCTGAAGAAGGAACAGGACACCAGCGCCCACCTGGAGCGGATGAAGAAGAACCTGGAGCAGACGGTGAAGGACCTGCAGCATCGTCTGGATGAGGCTGAGCAGCTGGCCCTGAAGGGCGGGAAGAAACAGATCCAGAAACTGGAGGCCAGGGTGGGTCTTCTGATCAGTGTATTTCTCCCTCATTTCAACCCATTGCAGTATTTTGAGTACCCTGTACTGCTGGATGAGTGGGGCATGCAGAGACAAATGAGAAATGTTCCTTGTTGCCCAAGGACAATGAGACAAGTGCATCAAAATTATATATGAAACAGGGTAAAAGAAGCACTACAGGTCATTGGAAGAAGCAGAAATCCACTGAGCAAATAGATCACATTAAATGACTTTTAAAATGCTTACCTTCTTGTAGGTCCGTGAACTTGAAGGAGAAGTTGAAAGTGAACAGAAGCGCAACGTTGAAACTGTCAAGAGTCTACGCAAACATGAGAGGAGAGTGAAAGAACTAACTTACCAGGTAAGGAAAATGGCCTATCTAGGTTTTCACTGCGTGGCATAAAAAGCTAATGTACAATAAAATGTTGATAGCATTTGTACTTTCGTGGGCTCACTCTTCAAAATATTATTTCAGACTGAGGAAGACCGCAAGAACGTGCTCAGGCTCCAAGATCTGGTGGATAAACTGCAAGCGAAGGTGAAAGCTTACAAGAGACAAGCTGAGGAAGCGGTGAGTTCAGAAGCCCCTGGAGTGACCACACAACCCCCTGGTCTTAGGTATGGCCAAGCCAGCTTAGTTGGAAGGATGAAAGGTAAGGAAATGAGGGTGCAATGAGGAAGGATCAAAGGAAAAGGGTCAACTACATTCTGAAGAATGAGAAGCAACCAACAACATGATGAGCCAGGGAAACTGTTCCTGGGAAGGGGAAGAGCAACCCAATGCTTTTGAGTGTTCAAGAGTCCAGTTCAACGAGCAGAAAGAACAATGGAGAGAGCAGTAGAGATGTGGCTGATGTGTGTGTGTGTGTGTGTGTGTGTGTGTGTGTGTGTGTGTGTGAGAGAGAGAGAGAGAGAGAGAGAGAGAGAGAGAGAAGGCCGATCACAGGGTCTTCTAGGCTCTGGTAAGAAGTCTGGATCACATTCTAAGTACAATGGGGACACTGGGAAGCCCCAGGAGGGTTCTAAACTGCTCAGTCATGCCCTGGTCTATACTTTTTAAATAGAATATTCTGGCTATTTGGTGGAGAATGGATTGTCTGCTAACACAGGCAGGGACAGGGAGACATTATAGGAGGCTTTTCCAGTGGGCCCATGGTTTGCCTTAGGGGCAGTACTGGAGCAGAGAGAGAAGAGTGGAGAGATTCAAGATACATTCTGGAAGGAGAAACTATAGGATATGCTAACAGGTTGCCTTGGGAAGGTGACAGGAGATCAAGGATAATTCATCAAGTTCATGGTTTGAGTGACTAAATGAATGGTGCAACAAAGACTACAACAGGGAACTAAGGGAGGAACAGAGTCACAGGGCAAGAAAGAAACAAGAATTCTTTTCTGGGAACACTGTTTGAAAGACCATAATTTACATAAGTGAAGGTGACAACTAAAAGCAGTTAAGCTGGGAGTTCAGATGGTCTTGGTCATGTTTGAACCAATAGATTCTTGGCACTCTACCTCACCTCATTTCCCCAGCCTATGATTTATTTGAAATAATAAATACTGATTTTCTAAGTATGTAAGTATGGATATATATATACCTACTCATCACAAATTAGTGGTTCCTCTCTTGGTTAGTGGTTTTCATTTTTCTGCTGACCCCTAAGATCTGGGGCAGGGAGTAAGAGTGAGGAGGACATAGAGAGAGAGAGAGAGAGAGAGAGAGAGAGAGACTTAATGTGTCTCTAGCCCCTACTTCCCTCATGTGTAACAGGAAGATCTGAAGTTTTATTCATGCTCTATTATTTAGTGATCCTAAGCTTTATTAATTTCTAAATTTTGATGCCATATTTTGGACAGTTGTCAATAAGCCTTTTTGAAAAGGACAATTACTAAAGACTAAACCCCAACTGGCCTTCCCATATTCACTGCTTATCTGTTTGAACATAATCTAAGACTACTGAAGGACTATTCTCAGAGACAAGTTTTGTTCCATTTCTACACTGCATTAAGTGGCAATATTTTATACTCAAGGGTCAATGATTTGTATTCAAGGAAGGCTATTAGCTTGATATAGATTTTTTAGAAGGTTTTTAGGTTTGGGTTTTTTTTTTTTTTTTTTTAAGAAGATTTGGTTACATTCACTGGACTCCGGGCTAAAAAAAGAGGCTGGAAAGATGATATATTTAGTAGTAGCTCTAAGATGTTTACATGTTAAACAGGAGAACTTTTAGAAATGTTGTCGGCAAATGTTACCTGTCCCCCTTTGTTATCCATGAGTTCAAGAAGGATGAGAAGAATACAAAAAAAATCAAGAGCATTTTTTTTTTTAAAAAAGGTTTACTAGAGTGAAGCATTTTTAAGTAAAAGAAACTGGAGACCCACTGATCTAAGAAACTAGAAATTCTGAACTCTTTCTCCCTCCTAAACACATCTCCATTCATTCTCAGGAGGAACAATCCAACGTCAACCTCTCCAAATTCCGCAAGCTCCAGCATGAGCTGGAGGAGGCCGAGGAGCGGGCTGACATTGCCGAATCCCAGGTCAACAAGCTGCGGGTGAAGAGCCGGGAGGTTCACACGAAAATCATAAGTGAAGAGTGATTCAACCAAATGCTAAAAAGTGACCAAAGAAATGCACAAAATGTGAACATCTTTGTCACTCTGTTTTCTACTTCAGTATTTTGCAGATAAAAAATTTATCCGCAAATAACTCGTCTCTTTTTTCCCTCCCACATTGTCAATTAATCTTTTTTCTGCATCAAGAAAAGAAAGAGAAAGAGAGAGAGAGAGAGAGAGAGAGAGAGGAAGGAAGGGAGGGAGGGAGGGAGGGAGGGAGGAAAAGAGAAAGAGAGAAAGAAAGATCTTGGCTTTTATCTTATAGAGCAGGATTTAGTCACCAAGAATAAAACATGACAGGAGCAGCCAGGCCAATCCCTGTTAATAAGTGCCCGAAGCCACACCTGCCTCTATGGGAAGCAGGTGAAGTCTTGAGGCGGGCATTACACATACAGAACATAGAATATCTGATAAATCTCACTGGGTAAAACATCAGCTAGTTATCAGTTAATGGAGTAATTTATTTCCTTCATAAGATGGTAGGAAATTCTTGATCTCAAGACTGAATAAAAATAAATCAAAACACTAATTACCTACATAAAACAAATGAAAATGTAAAACATTTGGACTGGACTCTCAAAAAATACTCCACAAAAGGCAACTCTTCACTATCACAACATGAACTAATAATTTGGGATGAGGATCCCCTGAGAGGGAAATATATTCTGTGGATTTTCTAGTCCTTTTTAAATATAAGAGAGATTTTTAGTGTTTTGCTCCTTGCAGTATGTTTAAGTGGTTTCCCTGGGCACCTTCCCTTGCTGTCACATTAGAATGGGAAGTGGGAGTTAAGAATGAATATATTTGCAGCATCTGTGCTCTCTCTGGAAAGTTCTGTGTCTCCTACAAGGCTTTCTTGGAGTGCTTCTGACAGTACTGGAAGGCCAATTAATTTTTTCCCATCAGTTCCGTGCTCTCATTATTTGATCTCTGGGTTGCTATGCTTTGCCTTTCTACAGAGCTGCAGCAACACCACCATCATGACTGTGATTGGTATCACCATTACAGAGCAACATGGCTGAGGCTAGCCCGGGCCTTCCTTTTACCTCATTTTTAATAGGCAAGGAGCAGGTAAAATAACAAGTATCTTGTCAACTAGCAAAGTAACAAAGATCTTACAGGAACCGTACAACTATTTAAAAAGAATACAAGACTACATGTCTCAAAGTGTGCTATCTAGTGGGTTGTTATCCAGCTACAGTCCTCCAGACTCAGCTCTGGGGAAAGATCCGTCTGGGTTGTTAGGTGCCTCCACTCATTTTGTGTTGATCCCTGGAGACAATTCTAATTATTCTAATGTGACATTTCAACCTGCACTTTAAATTGAAATCTATCCCTCCTGATCACAGCGCTTCCCCGGGAAGCTCTTCTAAGAGGTGATCTTTACTCTCGCAGGCTTTCAGAACTTAAGTTCTTGAGGAGTCCTGAGCTAGAAATGATATCCTGCCTCCATCCCCACTGCTGCTTATCCTTTTATAGAAAGCTTTTCTTGAGATTCATCCTATTCTGTTATTCCCCTTACCTGCTGCTGTCCTCGACTGACTTCCTTCATTACAATTTTGGCACCTCTTTTCTGTCCACCCAGTTCTTACTGCATGCTTGGGAGAGTTCACTGTCCACATGGATGATGCCATCAATATACTGACTCCCACCCTCCAGTGCCTTCTCCCCTCCACCTCGTTCACAGCCTCACTCAGGAAAATGCCCAAACTTCACACTCATCAAATCAAGCAGCTCCTTTCTGATCTTCTAGCTTGCATATTGCAATATCCCCAATCTAACAGTTCTTATTTAACCACATGGGACCTCCAGTACTCTAACCTTTTATTTCTTCCATATTCATCAGCCCCTATTTCTCTCCCAAGTAAGTAAAAATTCATAATCTGCTTTTTTGTCCACTCTCTTCACAACACCCGAAACTTCTCTGCCATCTTCTATCTCCTGTCACACTTGAGTGGGAAGAAACTAAAGCTGAATGAATCCAACAATTCACTACTCCACATCTGCCAGAAGATGGTACCACTATAAATTCCCGACCAGAAACTCCACTGGAGTTATGCAGGTAATTGCTCACTTCCTCTCTTCCTATTTCAAATGTTCTCTGCTCCCTTCAAATCTCCATTCCCCACCTTTGGCTCCAGCAGATGATCTCAAATCCTGCTTAAAAGAAAAACTAGATGCCATTAGAAGGAAATGGCCTCCCATTCCTACTGCCAAGCCATACTCATCCTTCCAATGTGGAGGTGGCTCCTCCAATTTAATTTCAGGGCCACCTCCTCAACCCAGTTCTAAATTTCATCCCTTCCCTTCTTCTTAGAATTATTAAACAGTGGACTCCTTTTCTCCCACTTTATTCCTAATATCTCCCACTCTACTGCATCCTTTCTTAAAACACTTTCTTGACCCTATTTCTTTCCTCGAGCTCCTCTCTCACTTCTCCACTTTCTTCTCCAACAAAATTTCTCAGATGTGTTGCATATACACACTATCTCCATCTGCTCCCCTCCCACCTACTCCTCAACCCACTCCAGGCTGGCTTTTGCTCCCTCCATTCCACCTAAATGGATCTCACTGTGATCCTCAATGATTTCTTCATTGCTAAATCAAATGGACACTTCCTAATCTTTAATCAACTCGACCTTCCAACTCCATGTTATACATCTGACCATTCCTCTCCCATTAAAAGTGTTTTCTTCCCTTGATTCCTCAAACTCTGACCTGCTTTGGTGTTCCTCATTGCTGCAGCTCTCCAGCCTCTCTTTCTCCTCCATCAGCTCATCTGTCTCTGCCCAACCATCAGATGTTTCTGTGAGTTCAATGTGATGGGGCCCACATTTCCATCTTGGGCGCCTTCTCCCCTCAGTTTACATTTCCTCCTCAGAGAATCTTGTCTATTTCTATTACCATCCATAACCAAAGAGAATTCGAAATTTAAATCCCAATTCCAATTCTCTCCTCTGAGCTCCAGGCTTGTTTTCTCTACTAACAGAAACTTTAAACTCAACACAGTCAAAACTAATTCATGACCAGAGCCTCCAATCCTTAAACCTCTCTTATATTCCAATACTGTTCCTCATCACAGTGGATCATTGAGTTGCTCAAGCTAAATAGCTAGGAAATCAACCTTGAAATGGATCTACCCTCACTCAGCCATATCCAATCAGTCATTCTGTTTTTCTTTACTACTCCTAAATATCCTTCAAAACCATCAACTTCTGTCTTTTCCGCCATATCCCCCATCCAAACGGCCATCACCTACTGCCTGGACTCCCACACATTTACTTTTCCATCCTGAGTCTAACCCATTCTGACAGAAACTAAACTGCTGCCAGAGAGAGCGTTCTAAGAATAATAAACTGATCATGTCACTGTCCAGCTTAAAATCACCCCCCCCCTTTGTTCTTTCTCAGCATAAACATTAAAATCCTGAACATGGCCCTTGCCCACCTTGCAAGCTCCACTTTGTAATATTCTCTTTCTCCCTCTGTGTGTCTCGGCCTCACTGACCTCTGTCCAGTTCCAGGAACAGTGAGCCTCCTCATATCAGGGATTTAGCACTATTGCAGCCACGGCTTCAAGGACTCTCATTTCTCATCTCTATACTTGGACCTGCTAAGGCCTATTCTTTCCTCTATATCTCAGCTTCAATTTCACTACTTTAAGAAAAAGACTTTACCCCTCTAGAATAGGTCCGATTTCTCTTTTATATGTACTCTTTACTTCTCACTTACAAAACTGCAAATAATGTCTTTCTCCTCCATTAAAATGTAAGCTACATGAAGCATATACAGATTGGGGTCTTATTTGCTCATTCCTATATCCTTCCACTTGGTACAGGGCCTTGAATAGAGGGTATGCTCAATAGTTACATTCGAAAGTATTGATGAATGAATGTTTTCATACCTTTGAATTTGCTGCCTGCATGCCCTCCAACCCTTACCCAACTGATAACTGTTTACCCTTTCCTTAAGTCTCCCCTTACACATGGCTCCCTGTAATGCCTTCTTTAGGGGTCATAGCATCCACTCTTACATGTCCTAGGACACCCAGGTAGACTTAAATGTTCCTTTCTCATATTTTAATATCACTGTCATGGTCTCCTTGCTCCTGTTGCTTCTGACCATGATACTCTTTCCTCCTCTTTGTGAGTCCACCCTCCTCATCCTTCAAGGGCACTGGCTCCAAGCAACCTTCCCTAGTAGGAGGGAGAATCTCTCTAGAGCGATCACCTATACCTTCTCCCGTTCCATGATTCTTTCCCATCTTATCTTTCCCCCTCAGTTCTTACATCTTCTCTCCTCCTCTCATTTACTGCATGCTTCCCCCTGCCTCTCCCCTTTTGATTCCTGCACTTTGTCTTAGCTCTTCTGTTCAGGTATCCTGTCCTGCTTTATGCCTCCTGCTCTGTTAATGCATCCTGTCTGACCTCCCCTGGTACTCAAGGAAAATCCAGATTTTAGATAGATTAGTATGTTTTACTTGTTTAAAGAAAAATAGATATTTCTTTACAGTTTACTTCCAAATTGTCATCAACTACAACATATATTTAAGGGAAAAAATGGTTTTTAAAATCCTTTCTCTTACTTTCAACACCTTTAAAACCAGTAGGCAACTGTTTACACAGTAACCTTTACAGAAATGCAAAATACCCACCAACAACCAGCACAGGAATACTAATATATTTACTCCCATCTCCCTACACAAGTGCCTTTTACTTCTTTCTAGTTATCTCTCATTGATATCCTGCCACTCAGGAATGTAATATATTCTCTTCCTACTTCTACTTCCAATTCTATTGAAGATACCAGCTGTCAACATGGATGGCAGCAATTTATTGGTATTCCTTTTCTGGAATAAAGGGAATTTAGCATCACACCTAAGACTTGACCAGAAAAATATCCTCAAAGTGTGTCTCATTGTCTAACTGGAAATAAGAAGGGAAAAAAAATTTAAAGATTTAAGTGAAAATTAAATTTGTCCACTGATTTAGTGGACAAAATCCACTAAATACACTAATCACTAATTTAGTGATTAGCCCACTGTTATAGTTCTACAATCCATGGGACATTATATTCTCAATTATTAATTATTAATGTTGCCCAAGTAGTGGGGACAGCATATGACTTCTCACAGCTAAGAGGTAAAATGTCAGATAACAACTAGAGGGGAAAATAAGAGTGAGCCAAACAACTACACACCAACCCCCAGATATCAGGAAGGCCCTAAAGAATGAAATAGAATTAACTAGAAAAAGCTGAATGTTTCTATCTCGCCAGTTTTTTCCCATTTAAACCTGCTTCACCAGGAAATCCATATGCCTCTGAGTTAATCATAACACCTAGCAGATGCTTGTCTATTCACTCTATTCAAATGGAAAGGTACAGACAGCTAAAAGGGGCAGGAGATGATTAAACAAAACTGCCACATGTGAGTAGGGGCAAATTAAGGATATGCTATCAAGACAGAATTTCTGAAGAACATTTTTAAGGCTCCACTTATTTCCTGTAGCACAGAAAATAGAAGTCCCTACATGTCTCTATGTTTAGCAGCATGTACTTTACATAGTTCTACGTGTCAGAGGGGTGGTTTGCTTATGGTACCCTGGTTTTTAATATGCTGGCTTCTGGTGGCAAGCATTATGGCATGTTCAACATCAGGATGCTGGTTTGCTTATGGTACCCTGGTTTTTAATATGCTGGCTTCTGGTGGCAAGCATTATGGCATGTTCAACAACAGGATGCCATAATACCACTTGCCATTCTCATAAATGCAGCTTTCACAAAATGCAGGTCATTTGATGGGAGTCATTTATTATTGTTAGCTTTTTACTTCTGGCATAGCTTTTATGGTATCAGTAAAATCATCAGATAAACATAGAATCTCTGAGTTGGAAGGGGCACTAGAGGCTGTACAGCAAGGGTCTGGGTGATGGCCTCTGAGGTGGCCCTTCCTGAACTGAGTCTTAGCTCTATCACACACACCAGCTATGCGACCTGGGGCAATTTATTTAACCAAATTGGCTCGATTCCTTGTCAGTATACAGCAATACTGACATTTTCTACTCTTTAGCTTTGCATGGCGATAAAATGAAGCACTGTAAATCAAATACTTAGAATATTCACATGGCTTTTGGTAGGCACTCAAAATAGGGACCTATTTTTCCCTCACTCACATCCCCATATTTTCCCTGCTTAGAATATTCTTCATTCAGATTTCTGCAGAGATCATTATTTCACATTATTCAAGTCTCAGTTCAAAGAGGCCTATCCTGCTTGCCATACCAAACGTGTCTCCTGCCCACAGTAAGCTCTACCTTGTTACTCTAACTTGTACTTCCCATAGAATGTGACAGAATAAGAAACATCTTTTTTTTTAAGATTTATTTATTTATTCATGATAGACACACACAGAGAGAGAGAGAGAGAGAGAGGCAGAGACACAGGCAGAGGGAAAAGCAGGCTCCATGCCAGGAGCCCGACACGGGACTCGATCCCGGGACTCTAGAATCACGCCCTGGGCCAAAGGCAGGAGCTAAACCGCTGAGCCACCCAGGGATTCCCGAATAAGAAACATCTTTAACTTTTTTTATGAGTTGTTTCCACCACCCCCTTCCATCAATAGCAATTAAATGAACGAGCATCACTATATGTACTATCTATTTGTATGTGGAGGAAATCACCCCCTGGAAAGTAGTTTGAGGTTGCTGAGCATGATCAAGATCTGACTTTCACAAAAATCTCGATCTCGAGCAACCCATTCGATCTCTGAACAAATGACCAAAGTGTGCAAGGATAAACAGATAATAATCTGAATTGGCCTACATCTGTTAAATAAATTTAATCAGTAATTAATAAGCTTCCAAAAAAGAAAGCATCAGGTCCAAATACTCTTATTGGTGAATTCTACTATACATTTAAGGAGAAATATGAATTTTCCATAATGTCTTCAAGAAAAAAGCAGAGGGAACATTTTCTTACTCATTTTATGAAGCAGAATGACTGTAATATTAAGACATTATAAGAAAGAAAAACTACAGACCAATATCTCTTATGAACGTGGATGCAAACGTCCCCAACAAGATATTAGCAAATCAAATCCAACCATATATAAGATAGTGACACATCTCGCCAAGTGGGATTTATTCCAATCTCTTTCCAATACCTCCTCTTCTTCCAGCTCACCTACTCTAAATATTCCATCCCTGTAATTCTTTGACATCATTAAGACCTCTAATCCATTGACTACCACTTTTTCATTGTTCTGATATGTCCTCTCATTTCCTTCCTTGTCCAGGCTTAAATTTCATAGTCGAATGTTGTATTAACTCACTTGAAAAGTTTAACTCCTTTGGCCCTGTCCCTACATTTCTCTTGTCTGATAAACTCTCACTTTGGTTAAATTTGGCTTTTCCATGGCTATATCCAAGTAACTAAACTTGCTGAAGAAAAACAGATCTGCTAAACTGGTCTCATTTTAAGTATAGGACTGTAACTCAATACTTCTGGCCAAGCCTCTTGCTTTCCAAAATGAATACTTCACATTTTCTCTCTGTATACCCCACTACAACTCCTTCACTGCCCTCGCTCTCAGCCAATGACCTCACACCTCATACTTCATGAAGAAAACAGAATTAAGCAACCCCACCATCATCTATCATCTTCCCACCATCAAATCTATCAACTAATCTGCATCTTGCCCTCACTCTCTGTCTTCTAATATATGAGGTGTCAGTGTTCCCCTTAGAGTTCAAACCTGCCACTTGGCCTCTGGACTCCAGCACCTTCTTGCCTTGTCTCCCACAATAATCCCCTCCTTCTCTTGTGTCATCAATTTGTCTTAACTCTACAGAATCCTTCTCATCAACACAAATATACTTAGTCTCTCCCTTCTTTTAACAGACCTTCCCTTGACCCCATATCAGCCTCTAGATACTTCATTTATTAGCTACCCTTTTCAACAATCCTTTAAATTTTAAAATCCTTTTAAAATTCTCTGACATTTATTATGAGACATAATACTTACCCCTAGCTGTTTTGAATCACCCCAGGCTTTGTTCTCAGAGGATCCAGGTACTACAGGACAGAGACTACTGTGTGCCTTCCAGATTCTATATTCCTGACCCTCAAAATCCATGTGTATAATAAGATGGTTGTTTTAAGCCATTATGTCAGGGGCAATATGCTATGTCAGGAAGACTAACCGGAACATGGCCCAAGCCACCATGATGTTCTATCTACACTGTTGCAGTGGCCTGCTGCCTCTGCTTGGCCTCTCTCTGCTGCCCTACAATCTATATTCAACACAGGAACCAGACTGGTTCTTTTAAGTCTTCATTCAGATTGCACTCCTCCCCTTCCTAAAATTCTCCTCTGGCTCTCCATCTCTTTCATATTAAAAACCAAAGTCCCTACGTTGTCCTACAAGCTCCCACATTAATGGACCCTCTCCACCTCATCTCCTGCCTCTCTTCCACTTGTCCATTTTGTTCTTGTTTCAGGCTTCTTTACTGTTCCTTCAACACTTTAGGGGTACTCCAGGCTTGGGACCTTTACACTTTCTGTTCCCTCTGTCTGAAATACTCTTCTTCTGGATATTCATATTGCTTGCTTCTTCTCTTCCCTCAAGCTTCTACAAGAATGTCACCATATTATAGAAGTCTTCCAAGATCACTCACCTTGCTACAATATCTCCCCCCCACCCTTACTCAGCTTCATTGTTCTTTGAAACATGTAGTATCATCTGGCACACCACATGTTGACTTGTTTGTGTAGGTCCATCCCCACTGACTGAAATTGCCATCACAGGATGGTCTTGGCCAGTTTTGGCAGCAACTTCTGAGCTACAACAGTGCCTGACACACAGCGGACATTTAAGAAGTATGTATAAACTAGAAAAGTGAGTGAGTGAATATACCCACACACTGGGATGAGAATTCTGCAGACTGTAATAAACAACTGACTTAAAATGAATATGCAACTTCTTTTCAAAAGTGATGACCCACTGGAGGCATATTTAAAAAGACAACAATCTGATTTGCCACATATCAAGGGGTTTTATTGAGGTTGTATTGCTACACTGGACACCATATAAGCTAGAACACAAACATCTCCAAAATGGCTTCCAACTATATTTTCTGAACAAAGTTTATCTAATAAAAACATAACAAGAGGGGCGCCTGGGTGGCTTAGTAGGTTAAGTGTCCAACTCAATCTCAACTCTAAGGGTCACGAGATTGTGTCCTCTGGTGGGCTCTGTGCTGAGCATGAGAGCTTACTTAAAAAAATTTTTTTTAAACATAACAAAAGTAATCTTGTTCACTGACATTTCCTAACCACCATCTCTCTGCAGCCTTTACTATGATTTTGACACCCTGCACATATTCAGGAGTGTCAGTATACCTTTGTGACCTTTACCTATAATTACAAAATGTGTTTCAGCAGCCCCTGTTGACATTGTCCTAAGCATTTTATGTATATATACATATATGTATATTTATACATATGTTGATTATACTCTCCAATAATAATCTATAATACATCTATTAATTATAAAGGCATTTATTACTACAGTTTATATGTATAGGCTCATTTAATTCATTCAACCCTATAAGGTAAAGGGAATATTACATTGTTGGTTTTTTTTTTAAGATTTTTATTTATTCATTCATGAGAGACATAGAGAGGCAGAGACACAGGCAGAGGGAGAAGCAGGCTCCCTACAAGGAACCTGATGTGGGACTCGATCCCAGGACCCTGGGATCATGCCCTGAGCTGAAGGCAGACGCTCAACCACAGAGCCACCCAGGTGAAATACTGGGTTTTCACTGAATTTATCTTTTTAATAGATAAAGAAGTGCAAGATTACCAAAGCCTGTAACATTTCCAAATCTGCAAGGATAATGGGGGGAAATGCTATAGAGAGGCTTTTATCCAGACTACATAAATACAGCATCCAACTCATAAAGAGAACCACACAAATACAAGAAGGTTTGGCACTGCTTTCCTCCAGTTCCTTTTCAGACAGTCCTTAGAGAAGCAGTTTTACGGGAAATGCCTCTCCCTCACTCAGCACTACTGTTCTGATTCAGTCCTTGTCCAAGCTCTGCAAGGTTCTCTGACCCACTCCTAGTGGTCCATGCCAGTCTCCAGCAGAACACCGCTGTTCTGTTCAAGATCTGGATGATCAATCGGGCTCTGCAACTGGTCAAAGCTCTGAGTTTTAGGTACGGTCCTCACTAGCTACAGCTTTGTAACTCAGCCTGCGTGTCTTGGTCTTATCCATAGTGCCCTCTTTTAACTTTCAGTTCTAAAAGTAGTGCACGTGTTTGATAGTATTTATTGTGTCTATAATTTAGATATCAATTTCCAAAAGAAGTAAAAAATAAATGAGCAGTAAAAATCTTAACATAGAGTAAAATCAAAGGACGTTTCCTTTCTGACTCAGAGCCCAGCATTTTGCACAAGTCACTAACCTTCTCAGAGCCATTTCCATAGAGACTTAAAAAAGTAAAAATAATGTCTACCTACAGTATTGTATCAAAAGAAATTAAAAAGAGTATAAAAGATTCTATTTGTTATTGTGTTAAAGAGAAAATTCTAAGTCAATAGGATGCATACAAGAAGTGATCACATTAATCAGTAGATTAAGCTAGCAGATGATAGTAAAAAGTATCACATCAGATCTTAGGGACACACTTAGAGTAGACAGATTTCCCATTATATTCAGCAACAGCTGTGTATGTGATGAAATCACCAAAACCCAATTTACAAGCATCATGGGCATATGTGATTCCCCACTCTTCTCAATCCACAAGTTTTATGGCTACCACATCTTTCCTCCCACCTTAAATAAAAGTATGTAGTACCCACCTCATTAGAGCTACAGTTAGTCATGAGGATTTGTCCATGAACTAGGAATCTAGGAATGCATGCCTGTGTCTCCTTGCATTATGAAGAGGAAACATGCGTGGAACATCACACAGCATCCTGGGGTTCCCTCAGTGAAAACAAATGAGCTGAAGATATCCATGGCAAGTCCTTCAGCAAAGGAACAGAAGGGTTTATATCTGTTCTAAATCCCTTAGGACTCCCTCACTGGTCGACTACCACTGTGTCTGTCTAACCTGACAACTCACTTTCTCCATCATGTTTAGCTTTTCAGACTTTAGAAGAATCTATTGCCAGTATTCATAAAATCTGGGCCCTGACTAGGAATTTTCTGCCTTAATATCCATCACTTGCTGCTTCCAATCATGGTGTCAGATCTAAAATTCATCCTAGCTCCTTAATGTCTTTAAGCACTAACACATCAATTAGTCCTAAACTCAGGTCCAGCTCATTCCATCAGACCAACTTTACAGGAAGGAGAGTAAGTGGGAACCTGGCTTTGAATTCCGTGGTGAATGATGTAACAGCAAAGCTGGTGAAACAGCCTTAGAAGCCCTGAATCCATATCCCCTATCAAATGCCTATAAAGAACCCTAGATTATCCTCTGTCAAATTATTTATAGGTGACAAGAAATATTTCTAATTATATCCATTCACAGACACAGTCAGTGAATATTGTGCAAAGAGTTTGCCAAAAAAGGTTTTGCCAAGTAGGTTTCAGCTAGGACAGCTGAGGTGGCTGCTGTGCTTGCAGAACAGTCTCTATAAAAGTGGAGCCCACATGCCTCCATCCTGTCCTTCCTCAAAATCCTTCAAGGTATGTATAAATGATGAATACTTGGCTAGTTTTACATTTCTGCTGATAATGATCATTCAAGGGAGATGGCTACTATTTCTCAAATTTTAATTTTTCTTTCCATCATTCCTAAGGATGACATGGTACATGATATAGTTACTAGTATTTTGCAACTATATGGGAAAAAGAAGAATCTGCGTTCTCTTGTTTGTTTGTTTGTTTGTTTGTTTGTTTTTTCAACAGTTGTCTTCCTCAGGCTTGCCACCTTCTTCATTTGGTAACACGAAAGGTAAGAGTGATTTATTATTAAACTCTAAAGAACAAAGGGATCTCCCTACTGCTAAGTTTTAAAGAGCTACCATCTTATCTCCTGGGCTAGGGATGGGAACAGGATAATACAAGGAGCAGCTGTTCTTTAAAAATGGCTTCTCATAAAATATTGACTTTTCAGACCATTTACACAAAATTTAATGACTTGTCTCTTTCACGTGTTGTTAGCACTTCAGAAAGAATACAACAATTACAATGTAATATTTAGTGAACCACTAGTCCAACTTAACCAGTGAAGATCTCTGGTAGAGACCATTTGGTAAAACCAACAATATGTTGAACAGGAAGTCAAAATTTCCAGGTGCCAATCCAGCTTTCCACAGACTCTGGCTATCTGAGGGAAGCCAGGTTGCTTTACGGATCTTGAGATACAGTGTGCTGCTATGGAATCAGCACCGAACCTGGACTTGGGAGAACAGGGCTCATGTCGCACTTACACTTCTGTCACATTGCATGACCTCTCTGGGCCCTTGATTTCTTATCAGTAAAATGAGGATGCTGCATTCTAGATGACTGCTAAGGTATCTGCAGCTCTTGCATCTACAACCTCAGACAGTGGCTTACAAGTACTCTTCCTACAATCAAAACATACAAAGACCCCCTCCCAACTCTGTATGTTGGGACCTGTATTTTTAGTATAATGTTAAAATATAATGATGAAAACCTGCTACACTTTTTGATAAATTTTGATAAATTTCTAACTAGTTGATATTTAGTAAGAAGCTATAGTGATTCAGACTTCCTAACAGAAAATTTACTGTTTGTTTGAGGATGTGCCTTGCTCAAACTTGAGGCAATTATCCCTATGCTGGTGGATTTAGGAACCCCTGCAACAATCCTGAGGGTCCTTGGGAGCTTGTGACCTACAGGTGGGGAAACCATGGATCTCAGACATGAGGTGGGAAGGGTGGCATCCTTTCTGTTTGGTGAATGCACTGTATTATAGTAATCTGTCCATGGTAGTGTGTTGTTAATGCAAAAATGGTCTTGTGTAAAAACAAACACAGAAACAAAAAAATAACGTATCAGGGGTAGCATTTTTCCTTTGAAGAAAAAACCCTAATTCAACACCTGTCCCTTGGATGTATGTCTAAATTTCACTTCATCATCAAGAGGTTTTCATAGGTGTGAACTAGACTGATTTTAGAGACACAATATATGGCAAATTCTATATCTAACAGTCGAGAGGAAGTTTAATGCTGATGACAAAATACCAAGACTCCTTCTGAAAAGCCTACCTAAGGGTGACGCTGCTGTTCTCACTGTTCTCACTGTGCTGTCTCACACAGACACTGCTTTCCACAATCCAGCCCCCCTCCCCCTCCACAAAAGTCACCTTTCTGTTACTGGTTACTCATCCTGTCCTTGCCATCAGAGCAAGAGGACTTATTTTCTCATGATTCATTAGTCAGTAGGAAAAAAATTTAAAGTTCATTTTGGTTTGAAATTTTATACCAGCTATTGACTTCAAAAGAGATATTTAGAGAATTGGTGTTTTTTTAAAAAAGGAGGCAGAAAGAGAGATCTGAAATAATAAGAATCAGATTAAAAACAACCAATATCCTGAAATCCAGCTAAAAACAAATTATAAATTAAAAATATATAAACACTATGATATGTTTTTAATTCAAATGTTTGTTCCCAAGAACTTTTTAAAGTTATCTTTTGTTTTGATAATACTACATTCACAATTTAAGAATGAGACTTAATTTTGACTTAGAACAAATCATTTGTTGGATTTTCAACTTTTGTTGCATTTACCTTTTCCTTTATTACCTGTACTTTATTACCTGTACCTAAATAGTTTACTCCTAACCTAGGCATTTATTCATGCTTACTACATGTTTTCAATCTGGACTGTCCCCTGAACGAACAAATGTACCTTTTCATCTATTCAATTTTAAGAATATTTAGAGCCAATTTATACATCTGATTTTAATAATTTGGACCAGGAGAAAAATTTGACTATTTTAATTTTTAAAATAGGCTCAGGTTGTTAAGTCATTGGAAACAATTATTTTGCATTTCTTTCTATCACTGCAATGTCAAAAGAAAAAAAAAAAGGTGGGGAAGAGGAGTAGAAAAAGGAAAACAAAGCAAAGCAAGTAGAAAAAGAAAAGATTCTGAGCACACTTGGGGCATCATGAATGCTGCTGACCACAACAGGAACTCCTCCATATTCCTCTACAAAGGCTCTCAGCACAGAGGATGAACAGAGGCTTATTACATCACAAGAATTAAGCTACCAATATAAGGCTTTCAAACCCATGATCCATTCCCTCAGCACCTTTGCACAGGATGCAGCAATGATCCTTAGAGGAGGGGCTGAGGAAACAGACCAGGCCAGTGAGACACAAGAGTGTGACACCAACAGGACAACGTTCACCCTCACCATGGGTCACTGTCCAGCTCTGTTTCTACCCTTTAGTTACATCGGTGCTGGGCTGCCACCAGTAACCTGCAACCATGAGCTCTGATGCAGAGATGGCTGTTTTTGGGGAGGCTGCTCCGTACCTCCGAAAGTCTGAAAAGGAGCGGATTGAGGCCCAGAATAGGCCCTTTGATGCCAAGAATTCTGTCTTTGTGGTGGATGCTAAGGAGTCCTATGTGAAAAGTACAGTGCAGAGCAGGGAAGCGGGAAAGGTGACAGTGAAGACCGAAGCTGGGACTGTAAGTAACATAAGGAGGGACAGGGAGGCATATCCGGTCCTCTTCTGCTTGGACCATACGCACCAGCTCCTTCTTTTCTTAACAGACTGTCACAGTTAAGGAAGATCAAATCTTCTCCATGAACCCTCCCAAGTATGACAAGATTGAAGACATGGCTATGATGACACACCTGCATGAGCCCGCTGTACTGTACAACCTCAAAGAGCGTTATGCAGCCTGGATGATCTATGTGAGCATTCCCGTTTTCCTTTCCACTTTTCGCTAACTTAAGACCGTGAACTATGGACTTAAGCTAAAACCAATTAAAGATTTTATTTTCTGATATGTTTACAAGTTTAAGACTGATCATCTGGCTAGTGTTGTGAATTCTGAAGTATCTGAATATGTTCATGTAACAAATCATCTACTTAATGCTGAATTCGTGGACAAACGAAAGGAAGCATATTGTGTAGGGCACGTGTGGGCAGGAGGCAGCCAGGGAATGAGACAATCAAGTCTTAGGACAACTGACACAGTGCTCAGGTCCCTCTCATTTGGCACAGTAAGCAGTATTTCCAAGGCAGATTAATGAGGTGACGGCTGACACAGCAACCTTGTCATTTCCCACAGACCTACTCGGGCCTCTTCTGTGTCACTGTCAACCCCTACAAGTGGCTGCCGGTGTACAACCCCGAGGTGGTGACGGCCTACCGAGGCAAGAAGCGCCAGGAGGCCCCACCCCACATCTTCTCCATCTCTGACAATGCCTATCAGTTCATGCTGACTGGTGAGTGAGTCCATAATTATAATTTATAGAGCCATTTATAAAGCTATAAAGTACATATACTGAGAACAAAGATGACACAGAGTAGTACTTGGAGAATAAAATGTTCAGCACAGACATAATAGTAATAACAGTATAATCATAGTATACTAATACGATTAGAATATAATATAATATAATATAATATAATATAATATGTATAATATAATTGGGGAAATATATTTAGAATAAAATGGGCCAGGGGTGCCTGGATGGTTCATCTTGGTTTTGGTTCAGGTTGTGATCTCAGGGTCATGGGACGGAGTCCTGAGTCAAACTCCACTCTCAGTGTGGAATCTCCTGGAAATTCTTTCTCCTCCCCACTCCTCCCCCTCTGATCCTCCCACATCTCCCCTTCATGCATGCTCTTTCTCTAAAGTTAATAAAATGTTTTTTAAAAATAATAAAATGGACTAGTTTCAAAAGCACAGAGAATTTTGCTTAGGTTTCTATGCTAAAATCCAAACTAATTAATGCATATTCCAGATCAAAATTAACCAAATTTAGATATGAACTAAGCATTTTAATTATAGCTAATATACCATCTCTCTTAAAAAGTAAGCTTTGAAAGCTCATAGTACAAGTTATCACAATTACTACACAAAACTTGGGGTTGACATAACATGATTTTGAACTATGAACCAAGTGAGTAAATGGAACACAGAACTAGTATTCACCTGACATTGATAAATTATCCTCAAAGATTGTATGGTGAAATAGTGCATTACATATTCTATCACACTAACAGGAGTCAACACACTATTTAGCACATCTTTTGCTACTTATTTAAAAAAGAATATTGTGAAAAAATAAAAGTAACTATTGATACAATTTTCGTGTGTGTGTGAGAGAGAGCTTTAAAAGACAATTTTGAGTTTACAAAACTTTTATGTGCTAAGTATATTTTTCAATATTATCTCCAATTTCTCATTCACAGATCGTGAGAACCAGTCGATCCTGATTACGTATGTAGATTTCATGCCTTTCTTTCTGTTGAATTTTTATCACTGTAGTGGTTACTTAGATTGTCACTTTTTCCTCTGTGTGGACTTGACAGTGGAGAATCTGGTGCAGGGAAGACTGTGAACACCAAGCGTGTCATCCAGTACTTTGCAACAATTGCCATTACTGGAGAGAAGAAAAAAGAGGAATCTACTCCTGGCAAAATGCAGGTGGGTACGATATTCATCCCAGAAGAGAAGAAATCCTAGGGAAAAAGGAAGAAGAAGAAGAAGAAAAGAAGAGAGAAGAGGAAGAAAGAAGAAGGAAGAAGGAAGAAGGAAGAAGAAGAAGAAGAAGAAGAAGAAGAAGAAGAAGAAGAAGAAGAAGAAATCTTAGGCTTTCAATAATTTGGCCAAGGTTCTTCAGAGCCATAGCAACCAATTCCAGGTGATGCCAAAATTTGCAAAATAACTCTTGGGTGGCTGGGCTGTGAGAATGAGATGTGTTGCCAGGTACAATAGAAGTTCTCATAAAAACAAAACAAAACAAACAAACAAACAAAAAAACAACAAGAAGTTCTCACAACTATTTATTAGGAGGGGAAAAAATGGGCCTAAGACCATATCACTAGAGTACCCCCTCCCCCAATGTGTCTTCCTTCTATTCACTTTATAAAAGCCCTGCTCACAAATTCCCTTTCTCAAATAATCTTTAAAAAAAGAAAGAAATGTATTTGAGGAAGGAAGGAAGGAAGGAAGGAAGGAAGGAAGGAAGGAAGGAAGGAAAGAAGGAAGGAAGGGAGGAAGGGAAAGAAAGACAGGGAGAGAGGGAAAAAGAAAAAGGAAGCAAGCCAGCCAGCCTCACCCAAAAGTTACAGAATCCTGGGAGCGGGGAACCAAGCAGGGGAGGAAGTTAATGGAAAGGCATTTCAGCAGACTGCATCATCTTTCGTGGGGTCTCTTTATCTATCTTACTCATTTCTCTTAAGGGGACCCTTGAAGATCAGATCATCAGCGCCAACCCTCTACTGGAGGCCTTTGGCAATGCCAAGACCGTAAGGAATGACAACTCCTCTCGCTTTGTAAGTCTCCTGGTCTTCCTTATCATGTGAGGATCAGCACTGACACTTCTGTATATGTGGTATCAATATCTTTCGCATCTGTTTGGTCTGTAGCTAAAGAAAAAAACTTGTCTGCCTTTGAAAATGTACAAAAAGTCTTTCTTTGCCTTTTTAAGGGTAAATTCATCAGGATCCATTTTGGTGCAACAGGCAAACTGGCTTCTGCAGATATTGAAACATGTAAGTTAATGAGGATTAGTGACTGACTATTTTTTTTTTAAGATTTTATTTATTTATCTATTCATGAGAGACACAGAGACACAGGCAGAGGGAGAAACAGGCTCCATGCAGGGAGCCCGACATGGAACTCGATCCCAGGTCTGGGCTGAAGGCGGCGCTAAACAGCTGAGCTACCAGGGCTGCCCGACAATATTCTTCTTTGGGGGACTATACTGACAATCTTGTTATCATCTTGTATGAACTTTTCGTATGCTTAATTTTCCATTGTGGCTTTTCTTTTCTGTGCGCTCAACTTGACTTTCTAGATCTGCTAGAGAAGTCTCGAGTTACTTTCCAGCTAAAGGCTGAAAGAAGCTACCACATATTTTACCAAATCATGTCCAACAAGAAACCAGAGCTTATTGGTAAGAAGTATCTATGATTTATTTCTACCAGGGAGAATAAAAGCCCTTTTTTTTTGTAAGAAATCCCCCTAAAATGTTTTTGATGACCAAAGTAATTCTGTCTACATTTGTTCTTCTTCATGTGTACAGAAATGCTTCTGATCACCACCAACCCATATGACTTTGCCTTTGTCAGTCAAGGTGAAATTACGGTGCCCAGCATCGATGATCAGGAAGAGTTGATAGCCACAGATGTAAGTAATAGGTACAGAACAAGAAAAAACAAATTAATCTTGCATTATACAACACTCCTCACCACAGAGTGAATGCCATCCATGGAAAGGCAATATAGGCAGTATTACCTTCCAGACTTCCTTACCCTTGGAATAAAATTATAGGATATTTCAATGCCTGCCCTCAAGCCTAGGTATCAGAAAGCTTTAATAATAGAACATGGTATTTCCACAGTTCCTCTATAGTCAGATGTAAACACAAGTTTTGTTTCAAATGTAACTCTGTGGGCTAACAGTATTCCCCTCTCCCCTCTATACAACATTTGAAGAAATGAATTCTCTAACCTCAAAAATTCTCTTTTTGGACTCTGTGAGCCTTTACTTTCATTTCTGGAACTACAGATTCTTTCTCCCCCCCCCCCCACCTTTTTTTTAAGGATCATTACTCTTTGGCTTATTTTCTTTATACATATACTTTATACATATTTCATGTTTTCTTTCTCATTTCTTAATAGTCAACCTTCTTTGATTAACTTTAATACCAGTGGGAGTATCCCAACATTCCCAAGATAGGATTGAGAGTTGCGAGAGTTGCGAGAGTTGAGAGAAAAAACACGTCTTCTCTTAAAATATTATTTTCAAAAAATCTATAAACTATTTATGTGCCTTCATCTCATAAATATCAGCTTTTACCAGCTTTGCCTCATTATTATTCATATGTCCAAAAGGGTTAAGGAGTTGAGAAATAAACTCTAGTGTCAGAAGTTCAAAAAAAAAAAAGCATTATAGTCTTGCTCCAAGACTTTGTTAATTTCTAGGTGTTTTAAATGGTTTAAGTCAGTGAGCTGGAACTGGAGGTAAAATAATCTGGAGAAAGAGTCTTAGGAGACTTGAGTACTATATAAATGAACTCCCCCTGCCTTGTCTGATGTCTTGTCTCCAGTGCATGAGCCTTTGCAAAGCCCAGCATGGCCAACTAAGGTGATCAAAACCTGCTAGAGAAAAAAGACACAACAATATTCCAATAAAGGAGTTCTTTTCACAAATGTCTCTTCCCTGTATGAGTAACAACCAGGTGAACTGCCAGGCATCTCATGGCCAGCTGAGCTGCAACCTGGTATCAGAGATGCACACAGGGAAAAACTCAAGGGCCACTGCTCTTCTCCTCATATCCTCTTCCCAACTGCATCCATCATAACAACATCCAGGGAGACAGGCTAGGATTCCATATTTGACTCGGACATCACAGGACGAAAAGGAGGCAACAGATTTGTGAGGCAAAGGAAATCCATGAGATAAGAAACCTATGAAGCAAGGCCTTGTTAGTGTGGAGAAACAGGAAGAGTGTTGGCCTTGGCATCCAATGTCAAGGCTCTGAGTCTTGGCCAGGTGAGCATGGACAGGTCATACAAGATCTTCACTGTCCCCATGACTCAATCAGAAACTGATGCATACCTATTGATACTGTTTTGTGGAACAAAGTGCTGAAGAATATGATTGCCTTTTGAAAACAGCAAGGTACTAGTCAAGACATAATGAGAAGGTGGGGAGGCAGGCCCCAGTGTCCTGAAGGTGTCTGCCGTGGTGCAAACTGGGAGCTGAGTTAAATTCAACTCTTTCCACAGAGTGCTGTGGACATCCTGGGTTTTAGCCCTGATGAAAAGGCAGCCATCTACAAGCTCACGGGGGCTGTAATGCATTACGGGAACATGAAGTTCAAGCAGAAGCAAAGGGAGGAGCAGGCTGAGCCAGATGGCACGGAAGGTACCACTCCCTGCTCACATCATTCAGCTGACAGAGCCGACACCATCAGTTCAAGGGCAGGGGCCAAGCTTTCACTTTCCTGACCTGATGGCAGGGAAAAGTATTAGATGACAGAAATAACACATGCATGTTCTACACAACTGAGGTTTGTGGAGGTGTGACTTCTGCTCATTCCCATTTTCACTGACTCACTGTTAGCCAGTATTTACCATCTTATTAAAACCTTTTCTATTCCAGTTAATAAATTCCATACCCACATGCACTGGAAGAAAAAAAAAAACGATTAGAATTTTCCTGTCACTACTCCTCTAGATTCGAATTTCTCAAATTATTTTTATCTGTGGTCTACTTTAGCTATATTTTAAATACCACACAGAGCATCAATTCCCTACATTCTAAATTATCCACTCAAAAAAAATTGACTAAAATTAGTGTGACAAATGGTTTTGTCACATTTGCATATATTCCTCTTCAAGCAAAACTTTTTTTTTTTTTTTGTCATTACCCTTCACACCTTAAACTGTGTAAGCTGTGCTTGGTTTCACCGCTGTTGCCTTGTTCTTGCAGTTGCTGACAAGGCGGCCTACCTCCAGAGCCTGAACTCTGCTGACCTGCTCAAAGCCCTCTGCTACCCTAGGGTGAAGGTTGGCAATGAATATGTCACCAAAGGCCAGACTGTGCAGCAGGTAAACATGACTGAACCCCCTGATTTGTCTGAGCCACAGGAAACCCAAGGCTCCATGACTGTGTTCAACTCAAAAAACCAAACCATCACTGTTCTTGAAGGTGTACAACTCTGTGGGTGCTCTGGCCAAGTCCATCTACGAGAAGATGTTCCTGTGGATGGTCACCCGCATCAACCAGCAGCTGGACACCAAGCAGCCCAGGCAGTACTTCATCGGGGTCCTGGACATCGCCGGCTTTGAGATCTTTGATGTGAGTAGTGAACAGACAGAAAATTAGCAAATGCTAATCCCCAGTCATTTGATATTTTCTTAGAGCATTCAAAATTATCTGTATAAAAAGTACAAAATGGAATTTGTGGAAAAGAAGAGCCTCTAAGGAGATTCAAAACAAGTAGTAAATTGGTATAAAGAAAGAGAACGTTTCTTTCAAGTCTAGAAGTCACAGAGAATGGTCTGTGAAAAGTTAATAAATATTCAACATTTATCCTGGATCCAAACAGATAGGTAGAGAAATGCTTTCTTAAATTACTCTAAGAGAATATTTAAAGATCTCCTTAGTTAATAGTATTTTCCCTATTGATTTCATCCAAAAAGTAAAGTATTTGAGGAGTTAATTCACCTTCTTTAGAATCATGTCATATATTAAGAAAACAACGTGAACAACGTTTGTAATTTAATAAACCAAAATCCCTTAAATTCAGAAGAAAGTATTAGTAGCTCCCCTATAGGTACAAATACTTAAGTTGTAATTTCCTATACTTATCTTCTCCTATAGTTCAACAGCCTGGAGCAACTGTGCATCAACTTCACCAATGAGAAGCTACAACAGTTCTTCAACCACCACATGTTCGTGCTGGAGCAGGAGGAGTACAAGAAGGAGGGCATCGAGTGGGAGTTCATCGACTTTGGGATGGACCTGGCTGCTTGCATTGAGCTCATTGAGAAGGTCTGTGTGACTTTTCAAGCCTTCAGTACATGAAAAACAAACTGTCCACCTCCTTATGCTTAACTGCAATCCCAATTCTCAAAGAGCAAGCAGTGGTGTTTGATGACATGCTTGTGTACTCTGATCAGTTGTCTGGTGTGTTGCAAGTGATGTACTATTCATGAATAGTTTTTCACAGAAAAATGACAGCAATGCAACAGGCATATACACAGACACCTAGATGCATGTTTCTCCCTCTTATAACTTCACTCTTCTTCACTGTTGTTCCTGCATAATCTCACATGCAGGGGAGAAAGGAATGAAATTGCAGCTAGGCCTCTGAGTACTATCATTGATCCTGGCGATTCCATGCTGGTGTGTTGTGCATGGATCATCCTTCATGGGTATCAAGACAGAATGTGTCAAGATGTCTTCCAGGCTGGAAGGGTAGCTCTTCACTTACTGCAGGCATTAACACCTCTGACAACTACTGAATAAACACCAAACCTCTCTATGTTCTTGCCTGGAAAATGAACCCTGAATTCTCCTTTGTCTAGGAGATAGGGCAATAAGTCTATCAGTTTTGAATATGTGAAAACATTAAACAATTTCAAATGTGTATTGGGAACTCATAGATACCAAAAAAGTATATAGTTATATGTCAACACTACCTGAAGCAGTGGGAAAGGAAAAGCAAACACAAAAATATTAAAGATGAGAGTATCACATCAGACTAGGTCTACCCAATTTGAGGAATAATTTTATTTTATTTTTTTTGAGGAATAATTTTAATTTGGTGACATAATATCTCTGCTATTCATGAAAACAACACAGTACTCAGTTCCTGGGACATCAAAATAGTTTAAGGAGACAATTTAAGACTGAAGCAAAATCATCAACATTGGATTTCCTATTAGTCTTTTATATCAAACTTGCCACTGAAACAGGAGTCAATCTGCTTACAAAGCAAAACTAAATTATCATCACTTACCTCCACCGTGGAGAAGAGAACACTGCTCAGAGTACAAAGAGTTCTAATGATACAACATGAGATGCACCCTCCTCCTGGGAATGGGTAATTTTTAATCATTATCCTTAATTTCTCTCCTCTTCATACTTTTTTTTTGTATATTTTTTATTGGAGTTTGATTTGCCAACATATAGTGTAACACCCAGTGCTCATCCCATCAAGTGCCCCCTTCAGTGCCTGTCACTCAGTCACCCCATTCCCTTGCCCTCCTCTTCATACTTTTGTCATGTCTAGATTTAAGGTGAAGAAAGTTACATTGTCAAGAAGAAAGAAAGCATTTAGATACATACATTTACAGGATAAAGAATTCAGCTTTGAAATGGTAGTCTTGGAATTTAATTTTATACTCTGAACATAAAATTTGCCAAATGGCACAGATGGGCTTCTTCTTTTTTTAATTGAGTCTTTCTAGCAAACATACTTCCCATATGTCCTTGGTACATGACTATTTCATCACCTTTCAGTAGCAGAGAAGAGGCAATAAAGTAGGATCATGCTTATTTAATTTCTTATCATCCCAAATCTTCTTTTGGAACATTTTCAGGTTTCTACCAAGTATGCATAAACTATTGGAGCATATTTTTCTGAGTAACTCATTATTATCATCCATTTTTTTCTACTCTCAGCCTATGGGCATCTTCTCCATCCTGGAAGAAGAGTGTATGTTCCCCAAGGCCACAGACACCTCCTTCAAGAACAAGCTGTATGAACAGCACTTGGGCAAGTCCAACAACTTCCAGAAGCCCAAGCCTGCCAAAGGCAAGGCAGAGGCACACTTCTCGCTGGTCCACTACGCAGGCACTGTGGACTACAACATTGCTGGCTGGCTTGACAAAAACAAGGACCCTCTGAATGAGACCGTGGTTGGGCTATACCAGAAGTCTGGAATGAAGACTCTGGCTCTTCTCTTTGCTGGGGGACAAAGTGCTGAAGCAGGTCATTCTTAATATCATTAGTATGTTCACAGAGTCACAAAACAGAAATATACGCTTTATCAGAGACCAATATAGTTACAGCAAAACCAAACATGAAAAACACTGGCCAATATAGACTTAATGAAAGGAAGGATGCTTTATAATAAGTGTGGTATGGTCTCATGACCATAAGCTTTCAGAGATAAAACTGACACTATGGATCGTTTTGTTCATGGCTTCATTTCACCAATGCAGACACACTTAGAGGATAATTGACTTGCTCAAGATTATATAGCTCATTTCTACTATTTTAATAGTACTGGTTCCTTCAAGGATCCAGCTAAGTTGGAGATGAGGAAATCCTTTGTCAAGGCAATAGTGCTTGAGGAATTGAAGTTCTGTTCTCCTAAGTCCCGTAGGACCAGAGAGAAGTGACAGTATAGAAGCAAAAGCAAATAGGAAATAGGACCTGCCTGCAGGTTAATTGAGGCTTACCCACCCAGTACCAAGTATGCAACTTTGCCGGTTCTCTGGGACCAGCATGCATGAAGAGGACATTACTACTCTATCTCTTGGACACTTCCTTCAGGGGACTCACTTTGCTGATCTGGAGGAGAGGAGGCCCATCCCTTCCCCACCTCTGCCCTTTTAATCCACAGTTCTCTTATTGTTGTTGTTTTCCTGAATACTTATAATGTGAGCCAATGCTTCTATTTTCCTATTCTATAGTTGGAGGAAAGATACAGAAAGAAAAACAGGAATGATACAAATGAATGAGTGCAAACTTAAATTCCAGGAGGAATTCTGGTAGTCCTCTGGTAGTCCAGGTAGTCCAAGTACCTATGGACAGTACTTAAAAAGCTATTGCAAATAGTTTTAATTTTTCTATTTTATTTTTCAGAAAGTGGCGGTGGAAAAAAAGGTGGCAAGAAGAAGGGTTCTTCTTTCCAGACAGTGTCAGCCCTTTTCAGGGTACAGTATATTCTTGAATGCCAGAAGATAACTTCTGTAACAAAATTATCATAACTTTAAGCAACTTTTTAAAAGAAATCTACGGTGAAACTGAAAAAAGCAATGCTATACAAAGTAAAATGAAAAATGTGTTAGGAAAAAATTTAACAAAACAAAAATCCACAATGTGCTTCTAGTCCTTACAATAAATGAATCAGTTCCCCTTAAAACTCCAAACCTAAAAGATCTAGTGTTGAGCAAATTTCACATGAAATCAAACCCTCTCTTAAAAGCAATCACTGCAGTCAGTTATATTTACTTTATTCATGAAATGGGGCACATGAAGTACAGATCATTGACAGGGACTCTTATGTAGATGCAACAAAAAAGGACTTCAAAACTTTTCATATGATTTACAGGAGAATTTAAATAAGCTGATGACCAATCTGAGGAGCACTCATCCCCACTTTGTACGCTGTCTCATTCCCAATGAAACTAAAACTCCTGGTAAGACATGATACCCAAGTAAGACTCCAGTGTAACTTCTTATTAGACTACTACAATAGAAAACACATCTTTTTTCTTTCTTTCTTTCTTTTAAGGGGCCATGGAGCATGAACTTGTCCTGCACCAGCTGCGGTGTAACGGTGTGCTGGAAGGGATCCGCATCTGCAGGAAGGGGTTCCCAAGCAGGATTCTTTATGCAGACTTCAAACAGAGGTTTGTGTCTCATTATTTTTCCCTTTCAATGTACTAGTCTAGATCAATATCACCACACCATTCAAACATCTTTTAACTTCCTTGAAATGCAATTAATTGAAAGGTGATCTTAAAAGAGTGAAGGCTTGCTTTATATTATCGTAAGTTTTTAAACATATTTTCCCAAGGTTCAACTAAAGCACTGCTTGATTATTTTAATGAAAATTTTTTTCTCCAAAGCTCATTCTACATATTTTCAATGATAGCTAGTAAGAAGAAAAACCACACCTTTACATTCTTTATATTTTGATAGATACAAGGTTCTAAATGCGAGTGCTATCCCAGAGGGTCAGTTCATTGACAGTAAGAAGGCTTCTGAGAAACTTCTAGGGTCTATTGACATCGACCACACCCAGTACAAATTTGGTCATACCAAGGTACCATCAACCTAAATCTATCTCTATCATAATTTCATCACCTTTGGACTTTCTCATGAGTGGAAATAACATATTTAGCTTGTTCTCTGGCAAGGTTTTCTTTAAAGCTGGCCTGTTGGGAACTCTAGAGGAGATGCGAGATGAAAAGCTGGCTCAACTCATCACACGCACCCAAGCCGTGTGCAGGGGCTATCTGATGAGGGTGGAATTCAAGAAGATGATGGAGAGGAGGTGAGGGACTGAATCCAAGTCCTCATTCTCTGCATTTTCATAGTTGAATATGATACAGTCATTACTTCTGTTGAGTGACAATCACTATCCAATCATTCCTTTTTTGCATTTTTTATCATTCCTACAGAGAGTCCATTTTCTGCATCCAGTACAACGTCCGTGCTTTCATGAATGTGAAGCACTGGCCCTGGATGAAGCTGTATTTCAAGATCAAGCCACTCCTCAAGAGTGCAGAGACAGAAAAGGAGATGGCCAACATGAAGGAAGAGTTTGAGAAGACCAAGGAAGAGCTGGCTAAGTCAGAGGCAAAAAGGAAAGAGCTTGAAGAGAAGATGGTAGCTTTGATGCAAGAGAAAAATGACCTGCAGCTCCAAGTTCAATCTGTGAGTGTCCACTGCACAGCTCAACCACTTCTTAACCCGCATATACTGTGGAGTGGATATGAAAAAGTTTTAGCTTAAGGTTTCTGATCAATGGTTTCTACTAGCTCAAGTGCTGCAATTGTCATTCAAAAATACGAAGACTCAGACCAAAAGAAGCAATAGATGTGAAGTCACCAATTATGCTGTATCTGATCATAGGCACATTCATACACAGTACGGTCATCAATGACCAAAGTCATTCTTTTTTTTTTTTTTAATTTTATTTATTCATGAGAGATAGAGATAGAGATAGATAGAGATAGAGAGGGGGTGGGCAGAGACAGGCAGAGGGAGAAGTAGGCTCCAAGCAGGGAGCCTGATGTGGAACTCCATCCCAGGTCTCCAGGATCAGGCCTTGGGCTGAAGGTGGCACTAAACCGCTGAGCCACCCAGGCTGCCCAATGAACAAAGTCATAAAGATGACCATGGACATTTTCCTTTCTTTACAGAACCTTCTCTTAGGTGAGACTGTTCTTTCCTTAGTGGATATTTGTGTACATAAATAGAGGCTATGTTGTTCTTACCAGGGCAAGGAAAGGTTAAATTATTAACTCCCTTGAATGTGAGGAAACAGAATCCTAGAATTATAAGTGACGTTTCCAAAGTAGCACAGGTGTAGATTTTCCCAAAAGACTAGTTTTTCCTGATCTGACCTTCCATACATGGATAGTTGGAGGAAATCTGTTATTATAATCAATACATTAAAAGTACTAACATTTTGTCCATTAGACTTTTAAAAGTTGGCATATGGGGGTGCCTGGGTGGCTCAGGGGTTGAGTGTCTGCCTTTGACTTAGGTCGTGATCCAGGGGTCCTGAGATTTGAGTCCCACATTGGACTCCCCACAGGGAGCCTGCTTCTCCCTCTGCCTATGCCTCTGCCTCTCTCTCCATGTCTCTCATGAATAGATAAAATCTTTAAAAATTAAAATTAAAATAAATAAAGTTGGCATTGTTTTGATCAAACTGGTTAAGTCACAGAAATATCCATGTTTTAATAAATTACTGTGTGATTATAGATATAGCTCAAATTATATCATTTCATTTCTCTCATTAGGAAGCAGATGGCTTGGCTGATGCAGAGGAGAGATGTGACCAGCTGATTAAAACCAAAATCCAGCTGGAGGCCAAGATCAAGGAAGTGACTGAGAGAGCAGAGGATGAGGAGGAGATCAATGCTGAGCTGACAGCCAAGAAGAGGAAACTGGAGGACGAGTGTTCAGAGCTCAAGAAAGATATTGATGACCTTGAGCTGACCCTGGCCAAGGTTGAAAAGGAGAAGCATGCCACAGAGAACAAGGTATGAAACATATTCTGTTCCACCACAAAGAGATTCTGCCCCCCCTAGTAAGCTGCTTTAGAGCAGGTATCATTTCTTTTTTAATTTTTTAAGGTGAAAAACCTCACAGAAGAGATGGCAGGCCTGGATGAAACCATCGCAAAGCTGACCAAGGAGAAGAAGGCCCTCCAAGAGGCCCACCAGCAGACCCTGGATGACCTGCAGGCAGAAGAGGACAAAGTCAACACCATGACCAAAGCTAAAACCAAGCTAGAGCAGCAAGTGGATGATGTAAGTGTGAAAAACACAGTATTTCATCTCAAGATAAACAGTTGTGACATGCTCATAAGCCCTTCACTGTGGCTTTGAAAATAATAATTAAAATTCCCATGCTATTTGGTGTATCTTTTAAAATTCTCCTTTGATGGTTAGTAACATATGGCTCAGTGCCTTAGGACTGAAATAAATAAAATACACAATATATTCAGCTTGAAGGATCTCTGGAACAAGAAAAGAAACTCCGCATGGACCTAGAAAGAGCCAAGAGGAAACTAGAGGGAGACCTAAAGTTGGCCCAAGAATCCACAATGGATGTCGAAAATGATAAGCAGCAACTCGATGAGAAACTCAAAAAGTGAGTCAATTCAAGTGAAATATATGTTTTAAAGACCTCTAAACTATTACTTCAGGGCACACTGGGAAAAAAATGGTACCTTAGACTTTTTTAATGAAAATGGTATATTATTGACTTATAAAAACATATATAGTATTCAGATCCTTAACACAGCAGTATAAAGACATTCCACTATTCATGAGAAAGAAAACTGGTAAGAGAATTGATGGAGAGCTTATATGTTGCTCCTATAACAGGAAAGAGTTTGAAATGAGCAATCTGCAAAGCAAGATTGAGGATGAGCAGGCTTTAGCAATGCAGCTACAGAAAAAGATCAAGGAGTTACAGGTGAGGAAGAGCCTCCACTTCTGCGCATTACAGGAATCAAAGCTGCCGTGAGTCAGCATTAATGTCCATGTGTCACTCCCAGGCCCGCATCGAGGAGCTGGAGGAGGAAATCGAGGCAGAGCGCGCCTCCAGGGCCAAAGCAGAGAAGCAGCGCTCTGACCTCTCCCGGGAACTGGAGGAGATCAGTGAGCGCCTGGAAGAAGCTGGCGGGGCCACATCTGCCCAGATTGAGATGAACAAGAAGCGGGAGGCCGAGTTCCAGAAGGTGCGCAGGGACCTGGAGGAGGCCACCCTGCAGCACGAAGCCACAGCGGCTACCCTGAGAAAGAAGCACGCGGACAGTGTGGCCGAGCTCGGGGAGCAGATAGACAACCTGCAGAGGGTCAAGCAGAAGCTGGAGAAGGAGAAGAGTGAGCTGAAGATGGAGATTGATGACCTTGCCAGTAACATGGAGACTGTCTCCAAAGCCAAGGTTTTTATGAACTTGATACTTTATATATGAATATATCTAACTGTACAAACTTTAAATGTTATCTCATTTTACATTTTTATTTAAATGCAATTAACTTTTAGTTTATTAGTTTCAGAGACAGAGATCAGCGAATCATCAGTCCTTATATATAACACCCAGTGCTCATTTCATCATGTGCCCTCCTTAATGTCCATCACCCACTTACCCCATCCCCCTCCCCCACCCCTCCCACAACCCTCAATTTGCTTCCTATGATTAAGAGTCTCTTACGGTTTGTCTCCCTCTCTGATTTCATCATTTTTTTCTCTTTCCCTATGATCCTCTGTTTTGTTTCTTAAATTCCATGAGATTGTATGATAATTGTCTTTCTCTGATTGACCTGTTTCACTTAGCATATACCCTCCGGTTCCAACCATGTCATTGCAAATGGCAAGATTCCATTTTTTTAATGGCTGAGTATTATATATATAATATATATAATACACATCTTCTTTGTTCATCTGTCAATGGACATGTGGGTTCTTTCCATAGTTTGGCTATTGTCAACATTGTTGCTATAATGTTACTTTATTTTTAAATTATCCCTATTATGCCTATTAGGCATCACTATATTGAAATGAATCATTTTGATCTTCCTATCTGATTTGCAGAAATCATGTTAACTTTTGTCACTATGACCATGAAAGAATGTAATTTCAGGGGGGAAAAAATTCTCTAAAAATCATACTCCACATGATGCAGAATTTAAATGATGTTCATGTTTTCCAAAGACAATAACCTACTTTTCACAACCATTTATTTATTCCTATGGCCCAAATTATGTGCCTCTACATCCAAGGTACCATGCAGAGCTTTGGAGTGGATAGAAAAGTAAATACAACTCAGCTCCTTTTCATAAGCAGTTACCCCAAATCCAGACTTAAAATAAAAATGTATCATCTTTCTCTGTTTTTCACTTCCCACCACAGGGAAACCTTGAAAAAACATGCCGCACCCTGGAGGACCAGCTTAGTGAAGTGAAAACAAAGGAAGAGGAACAACAACGCCTTATCAATGAGCTGTCAGCCCAGAAGGCTCGTTTGCACACAGAATCAGGTCAGTGGGCACATGCGGCCAGCACACAGAGAGCCAGAGAACCAAAGGCGAGCCTCCATTTGTGAATGCACTTGAACAGCCATCATTTCTTAAGCCACACATGTCCATTTATCATTCATTTGTATTTCCTTTTTCTTTTCATTGAGAGACAGTAAAAAGAATGATTATAAGCTATAACTAGAAGAAAATTAAGTTCCCTGGACTGAGATTTTTGTTGCCTCAGCATTACTAAAGGAAGGAAGGAAGGAGGGAAGGAAAGAAGGAAAGAAGGGAGGAAGGAAGGAAGGACCTAAAATATCCAAAAAAGCTCACATTTTTGAAAAAGCAAGAAATAACCATCTCAACCCCATCAAAATTCTTAAGTTATTCTTTTCATTACTGGAGTAAGAGTTCTAATATTACAGCATTCTTTAAATTAGTCTTCACCTAGCCAACAGAACTAAATCATTCATGTTTTGTCTTTTTTTTTTTTAATTTCTTATTTATTTATGATAGTCACAGAGAGAGAGAGAGAGAGGCAGAGACACAGGCGGAGGGAGAAGCAGGCTCCATGCACCAGGAGCCTGATGTGGGATTTGATCCCGGGTCTCCAGGATCGCGCCCTGGGCCAAAGGCAGGCGCCAAACCACTGCGCCACCCAGGGATCCCCATGTTTTGTCTTTACAGGTGAATTTTCACGACAGCTAGATGAGAAAGAAGCTCTAGTGTCTCAGCTATCACGAGGCAAACAAGCATTTACACAACAGATTGAGGAATTAAAGAGGCAGCTGGAAGAGGAGTCTAAGGTGAGAATTCTCCAGTCGAGACTTTCAATCACTTAACTTTGCAGCATGACACCCTTTGAACTTCCCTTAGAGAGTATCAATGACTAGAACATAAATGTACAATGCACACTTTTTGGTTGGTCCAGGCCAAGAATGCCTTAGCCCATGCACTGCAATCAGCCCGCCATGACTGTGACCTGCTGCGGGAACAGTATGAGGAGGAGCAGGAGGCCAAGGCTGAGCTGCAGAGGTCAATGTCCAAGGCCAACAGTGAGGTCGCCCAATGGAGGACCAAATACGAGACAGATGCCATCCAGCGCACGGAGGAGCTAGAGGAGGCTAAGTACGGGCTCTAATGATAGAGGAAGAAAGAAAAGTTTAAAATTAGTGAAAGAAAAATAATAAAAAGAAAGAATATTTCAAGCATGAAGACAAAAGTAAAGTTTTATCTGATTATACAGTTGTGGAATCCACCATCTTCTCCTTATAGACCATGCATGTCCACTGAAGAATGGACCAAGACCACAGCTTTCCCTGCATTTTGGTCTATTACAAAAATATCTTAAATTTCTTTCCACTGAAATGAAAAAAAAAATTATCAGTACACCCTTTAAGAATTAAGTAGAATTTCTTTCAGTATAAGGAAAAATGGAAATAGTGCTATATTATTATGAATGTTCTAATTAACAATAACCAGTTTTCCCTACCTAGAAGTTCAGAATAAGACTATCATACTCTGTCATTATTTAACTAACAATCAGTATCAATAAACTGATTTACTAATAACACACACTTGTTATGGAATAAAACTCATGGGAATGACACATGGAAGGGAAATAATCATTATGTTCCCAGTGAAGGAAACTTCTCTAAATTAGATTTATCTTCAGTAGTTGCTAAAATTAAACTGAATGAGGGGGTCTGGCAGGCATTTGCAGAGGGAGCATTTCACAGAAGTATTAGCTAGTGAGGGAAGCAGTAAGAGTTTGGAGGGCTTTTGGAAAATATAATTCTGGAACAGTATTTAATGGGCGGGGCACAAGACCCAAAAAATTAGTGATTAATCCTATGACCTCACATGCATCACTCTGGGCTGCAGTTTCATTTATGAACAGTAATATGTTAAAAAAGACTTAAGAACACTATCTAGTCCTAGCATTCTTTGATGATATGTCTCTTGTTCACAGCTGTCACGTCCTCACATTGTTCACTCAGCTGACATGCGTGGGGAGGGCTGTGGTCTTGGCCCATTCTTCAGTGGACATGCACTGGTCTGTAAAGAGAAGATAGCAGTCTCTACCACTGTATAATCAGGCCCATTCAGTCTCTCTCTGACTCTCACATGCATGCACACACTACCACTACACATATGAAAAAGGCCTCATGAATATGTTCAACAACCCCTGATATGAAGATAAAAATTCACTAGGGAAAACTAAAGAGACAAAATGGGTACTAAGAAGACATTTTAGAAAACCTTAACAATTTATGGACATAGAAGCAAAGAATCTTGGGGGAAATATGCTTTCCTGGTCAGCAGCTTTATAAAGTTCACTGTGGTAGCTCTAAACCTGCTCTTGGTCACTTGCACTGACCAACATTTTAGGAAGAAGCTGGCCCAGCGTCTGCAGGAAGCTGAGGAACATGTGGAGGCTGTGAATTCCAAATGCTCTTCTCTAGAAAAGACAAAGCAGCGGCTCCAGAGTGAGGTGGAGGACCTCATGATTGACATGGAGAGATCTAATGCGGCCTGTGCTGCCTTGGACAAGAAGCAGAGGAACTTCGACAAGGTGACCCACAATGACCAGCTTTCCTGGGGGGAAGTGGCCTCATTCCTGATTACAGAGGCTTAGTTCTGATGTACTTCCAGGTCCTGGCAGAGTGGAAACAGAAGTATGAGGAAACACAGGCTGAACTGGAGGCCTCTCAGAAGGAGGCCCGGGCTCTCAGCACTGAGCTGTTCAAGGTCAAGAACGCCTATGAGGAATCCCTGGATCACCTTGAAACCCTGAAGCGAGAGAACAAGAACTTGCAGCGTAAGTCTCTGTCACCATTCTACTTCAAAAATGGTAGGGAGACAAGTTTTCATTTCTCTCAATTGAATGTGGTATTTTACTATTAACCCACAGAGGAGATTTCTGACCTGACAGAGCAGATCGCAGAGGGGGGAAAGCATATCCACGAATTAGAGAAAGTAAAGAAACAAATAGATCAAGAGAAGAGTGAACTACAGGCTGCCCTGGAAGAAGCAGAGGTACATGTTCCATTTACTCACTTATGCATTACAAATAAGTTGAAAAATTAATAGCAGCTGAGGGTTATCGTGTTGCAAAGCTGCAGGGGATAACTCATTCAGTGAAAAATACTGTACTGTTCCCTGGGAATGCAGAACTAACAGGGTAAATTAAGATGTATGAAAGTTTGTACATTTTTTTAATGCCTTCTTCAAGAAACCATCATAATGCGCAACACAAACAGCAAGCAGCTCTTTAGGTAACAATCAGGAAAACACCATTAGAAAGATGTGACTGCCGATGGACTGTCCCACTATCCCAGGAATGTGGGTTCCACTTCCCTCTCCTGCTCCCAGAGGTTGCTCTAAAGACAGAGCCTTGAGCTAGTGGTGTGGTGTTGAGAACTCCTATATGGTGGTATATGTGACTAAATCTACTTAAGGTCCCTTTGTAAGCTTTTAGAATTTGGTGGGCGGATGAGGGGGTCCATTCATCTTCCTGCCACCCAAGACAAGCCTCTCATGTAAGTTCCCTTTGCTCTGATTAAACTGCCACTACCAAGCTGGAGTGGCCTGCCTCTTAATTTGGTCCTTCTGTACCCTCTAAGTATAGGGGCCAGTCTCAGATTACACCTCAGATTACTCCTGAGAGGGTCACAAGTCAAGAGTAACCTGAAACTTGCTTTTCATAAAGGGATCTCTTGAGCATGAAGAAGGCAAAATCCTTCGCATCCAGCTTGAGTTAAACCAGGTGAAATCTGAGATTGACCGCAAAATTGCTGAAAAAGATGAAGAGATAGATCAGCTAAAGAGGAACCATCTCAGAGTGGTGGAGTCAATGCAGAGCACCCTGGATGCTGAGATCAGGAGCAGGAATGATGCCCTGCGGATCAAGAAGAAGATGGAGGGAGATCTCAATGAAATGGAAATCCAGCTGAACCATGCCAATCGCCAGGCTGCAGAGGCAATAAGGAATCTTAGAAACACGCAAGGAATACTGAAGGTACGCCGGGATAAACATGTATGGTGTTATACAGTTTGGGTGTAATTGATGTGACATAAATCTAAATAATATGGTAGTCAGTTGAAAATTTACAAACACACCTAAAGAAATCTGGAAAGTCTTTAGACAAAGTTCACTTTGTCGACTGAAGAGAAGACAATTCAAAATCACTTCATTTATATAAACTTCACTTGTATAATGTATATAAATATATACACATATATTTTAAAAATATATATTTATACTTGTTTAACATATAAAACAACATCATTAAAGTAGCTCATCCTGAGGATGCTTTCTTGATCTGAAATTTTGTAGCTTTAGCCATGGTTATTCTTTTATGGCTCAATATCTAAAATAGAACAACCCTGTTCTTTTGAGGAGATCTGCTACTCTAGGCTACAAAGACTTGTCATTAAAGAGACTTGCAGATTTTCCCTCTCTAATCATACTCTACGTTATTGAGAACAAAGTGTGTATGTGACTCTAAATTTGTAACTGAAGCATGAGTAACAACAGTCTTTGCCTCTTTCTGTGTAGGACACTCAGCTACACTTGGATGATGCCATCAGAGGCCAAGATGACCTTAAAGAACAACTGGCAATGGTAGAGCGCAGAGCTAATCTGATGCAGGCTGAGACTGAAGAGCTAAGGGCATTGCTGGAACAGACTGAGAGAAGCAGGAAGGTGGCAGAGCAAGAACTTCTGGATGCTAGTGAGCGTGTGCAACTCTTGCATACCCAGGTGAGGTTCAGGACAATAGTTGAGCAAATGTACTTCCTAAAGTTGAAGATAATTTAAGGGGATAAGCTTGCTTGTAAAGTAAGGAGTAACTTTGGTAGGGGTCCTTTCCTAAAGTTCTGGAAAATGTATATTACTAAGACATACAGGGGCCTACCCAGTTCACAGGTATATTTATGTGCTCACATAATCATGTTGATTTGAAAAAATTTAGAGTTCTAGAAACTTCTGTAAAAAAGCAGAGAAGGCTATCTAATAATAACCATATATATGACATTAGTGGCCATCTTGTCTTTTGCAACTCTAAGCTGCAAATAGATAAGCAAATAAGAGAGACGAAAAAGAATACACCACCAAGTTATTTGTATGTATCCTGTATGCACATAAAGCTAACTACATGAAATATAAAAAGAAGCTTTTCATTCAAATTCACAGAGGCCATAGTTACTGGTGCTCAGCATTTGTTGTTTATAATGGATGTGCTAAATAAATGGTGGTATATCCTTAGAAGGTTTATAATAAGCAGCCATTATAGTATGCATTTCTATTGCCATGAAAAGAAGTTCACAAAATAGAATGTGAAAAGAGCAACTTAAAAATAATATATAAAGGATGGTAATTTTTATTAAAAATATATAGATGGGCAGCCCTGGTGGCACAGTGGTTTAGCGCCGCCTGCAGCCCGGGGTGTGATCCTGGAGACCCAGGATCGAGTCCCACATCGGGCTTCCTGCATGGAGCCTGCTTCTCCCTCTGCCTGTGTCTCTGCCTCTCTCTTCGCTCTCTCTGAATGAATAAATAAATGAATCTTTTAAAAAATATATATATATAGGAAATATCCAGAAGGATAAACAAAAGTGTTATCAATGGTTATCTCTGGGTAGTGTGAGTACAATACTTATTCTTTACCTCTTATTTTGCTAATTTGTATATTCTACTTTTTATAATAAACATATATTATGATATACTTTTTAAAAATTGCAATAAAGGAAATAGCCATCATGAAAACGTTAAAATCACACACTACTACAAATAATTTTAAATTCAAATTAAAATACATTTTTCTTACTCATTCTTAGTATCCTTGAATTGATTAAATATTTCAAATACTATCAACTTTCCAAAACATAACAGATGTTTGGTTCATTTTTGTACCAATAGTGATGCTATGTATGCCCTTTAAATATAAAGCCAGCCAAACATGAATGGACAACTAAAAATCAGTAATCCATTTTCCATGAGCTACACGGTGCTACATGGTATAGCACTTTCAATTTTTTCTTGAGTCAGGATTCTGCTTCATGCTTACAAGCAGTCACTGATAATAGTCAAACACCACTGGTATCAAAGATCAAACTCTACCTGGAAGAATTTCAGAAAACATTCATTAACAGATATACAGATAAAAAACTTAAGACTCCACTTTTGATTTGGTTTTTATCCCGAAATTTTTATGAATCAAGAATTTTTGCCTAAGCACACTAGTCAAAATGAAAATGTAAACAGAATATAATTTAATGGGCTTCCCTTTCTTTTTTTAATAAATTTTAACCAGAACACCAGTCTGATCAACACCAAGAAGAAGCTGGAGACAGACATTTCCCAGATCCAGGGAGAGATGGAGGACATCGTCCAGGAAGCCCGCAATGCAGAGGAGAAGGCCAAGAAGGCCATCACCGATGTGAGCAGAGGGCAGCACGGTGATCGTCAAACTTGAATCTTGATGTGCTCACTTCCCTTTCTCAACTGGTTTTGTTTTACTGCTGATCAGGCGGCCATGATGGCCGAGGAGCTGAAGAAGGAGCAGGACACCAGCGCCCACCTGGAACGGATGAAGAAGAACCTGGAGCAGACGGTGAAGGACCTGCAGCATCGTCTGGATGAGGCTGAGCAGCTGGCCCTGAAGGGCGGGAAGAAACAGATCCAGAAACTGGAGGCCAGGGTAGGTGCCCATCACTTCATTCAATTCCCCACCTGCTCATGCAGCTAGTTACAGCCAAACTGCTAAACACTTTTGTTCTCTTCCAGGTGAGGGAGCTTGAAAATGAGGTTGAAAATGAACAGAAGCGCAACGTTGAGGCTGTCAAGGGTCTTCGTAAACATGAGAGAAGAGTGAAGGAACTCACTTACCAGGTGACCCACCATTCCATCTATCTCAGGCCTACTACTCTCAAGAAAATAAAAATGATGAGTCATTTTCAGTGACAACACTGTTTGCTACCTCTCTCATTTCAGACTGAGGAAGATCGCAAGAACGTTCTTAGGCTGCAGGACTTGGTGGACAAATTGCAAACCAAAGTTAAAGCCTACAAGAGACAAGCTGAAGAGGCCGTGAGTAGCTTCACAATGAGGAAGAAAAGTTCAGGAACAGGCCCAGGTTGTGTGGAGTCTTTAGTTTATAGTATTTAAGAGCCTTTCGTTAAGGCAAAAGAGTACAAAATTAGATGTGAAAATAAATATTTGGAATGAAAAATGTTTACCAGTAATTACTAGAACCTTAGGAGACCTCCTTAAGCAATTTTCCAGCCATGTTAGTTTAGAAATGTTTCTTGGTTACCATCTACTTCCCTCCCTTATCTGGAACGCTCCACTACTCCCAGGAATCTCTAGCACTCACAGGGGCTGCGCATGAGGGCTCTGAAGTCTAAACTCTGTTAAATGAACTTCACAACAAATCCATCAGAACATTTTTCATTTGGCTCCTTTCTCATCATCTATCTTGTCCTGTTAATTCAGAAACTTTTCTTAAGTTTCTTCACCCAGTACTACCACTGTGCCTACTTTTAAAAGTTTGTCTCACAGATCCAGATTCCTACTACTTTGATCTTCCAGCATCTTAAGTTTGCCAGAAGAGAATCAAGTGAGAGAGACAAAACCGGGGTGGGAGTGGGGGGTTGTAAGCCCACTTGTTCACAGAGGCGACTGTGTGAGATGCCTCGCACCCAAATAAGTATATGACCAAATAAAAGAACCTTTGCTTTCTCATTTATGAAGTAAATCCAGTAGCTGCTTCTCATAACAAAGGCAGTGAGAATCCGAAAATGTCAAATATTCATGTTCTCTGAAATGCGTTTCTTGTCTCAGGAGGAACAATCCAATGTCAACCTTGCCAAGTTTCGCAAGATCCAGCACGAGCTAGAGGAGGCAGAGGAGCGGGCTGACATTGCTGAGTCCCAGGTCAACAAGTTGCGGGTGAAGAGCCGAGAGGTTCACACGAAAGTCATAACTGAAGAGTAATTCATTATTATGCTGAAAGGTGACCAAAGAAATGTGCAAAATGTGAAATTCTTTGTCATGAAGCATGTCATTATAACATCAAGGCAATAAAATCTGCAGAGAATTTTCCAATCTAAAAATACATGTCTCTCTTAATTACACGTTCTGCAGTGGTATAGTAACTTAACTCATTTCTTCAACATTTGTTAACCTCCTAACTTTGCAATCAGATGATGACAAAAATGAGTGTGGACAGTGAAAAAGAAGGCAAAGGAAATTCAGTTCTCTGAGAGGATACAAAGGTGGTTAATGCATCCCCAAATCCACTCAACCAATTCTATTGAGAACCAAGTGTGTGTCTATACTAAGTGGGCATCAGGGATATGACAGTGGTTCTGCCTTTGAGGAGCTCAAGCCAGCAGGAGAGACAGCAATTCAAACAGTTCCTAAAAGATGAGTAGGTAGTTATCAGGTAAAAGAGAAATGGAATTGGTCATTCTAACAGAAAACAAGCATAAGGTATCAGAGTAGTTTGAGCACAGGCTCAAAGAGCAAGGAGGTCCTCAGATGAGGCCTGAGACAGAAGGGCCTCTTGTGTAGTGCTGAGGAATCAGGATATGCATTGGCCTGGTGAGATTTCATGAGGAGAGTTGACCCATCTCTGTCAGTTGCACGGAGGATGGTGCAGAAGAGGAAAGACCAGAGCCTGGAGACTGCTGAGGCTATGAAAATAGTCCAGATTAGAGGTGATAGTGATGACAATGAACAAGAATGCAGACTGCAAGCAGGCTTGCAATACTGGTCCAAGGAAAGGACTGGAAGACCACTAAAAAGTAAGCCAGTTTCATGGCCTTTAAACCTCCCAGTTATCTTGTAATTATATGTTTTATTTCCTTTGGGGGAAATTCTCTTTCCCTGAATTCCTTCAAGGAAAGGAACAGAACTTCTTAGATAATTCCTAATTTCTATATACAAGTCTGCTTTACCAAGCCCAAGGAACCTGTTATACCTACTTAAAGGAGGAGGAATCAGAAAGGAAATTTATTTACTAATATCAAAAAGAATGTGACTGAGATTACACCACAGCCGTGGTAGCCGAAAATAGTCTTTTCTTTGAAACTTTTTTTAAAGCTTACCATTTGATTTCATTGTGTAGATATTTTAAAAATAAGATCATAGATCCCAATTTATTCTTTTACAGTGGTGTATATCCCTTCCTAACAAGGTGGCTGCTTCAAGGAATCTCCTTCCCCAGGGTGGGAATCCTAATTAGTAATGAGAAGCCTGCTTCATGAGAAGAGGATTTAAGAGGGATGAAAGATAATTAATAAGGAATATTTAACCTAGGCCATGATAAAGATTAATGAAATATCCTGCCTAGGGTAGGCATTTATTATCAAATTTTAATTAAACTCTGTAGAGTTAACCTACTGACCTCAAAAGCACAGGGCAATTGCTTTGTTATTCTGTCTCCTAACTATTTAAATACTTGCTTATGTAGAGAGTTGGGAGTGGATTTCATTATGTATGGGTCGATTATCCTGGGGCCCCTGATTAAAAGCAGAAAGGATCTAGAGTTACAGAAACTCTGATTAATATTCTTCCTCATCTTCCTCACAGATTAGATGATTTATAGACTTATAAATCTCTCTCGCAACAAAGCCACACATGAAAATCCAGAAATGCTTCTCATACTCTTGGTCTTTCCTTTCATTGAAATGAGGGACCACTAAGATTTGGGGAACTGTTCGTAATCTACTGATGCTGGAATATGAAGACCCAAATGGGATGCAGGTAGGGAGGAGGGAGGTGGCAGGAGACTGTCTCAAGGAACAACTCTGAATTGGGAGCAAGAGGCAGTTTACATCTGACACTGACACCTCCCAGACAGTAACACTAAGACTTACTGTGAAGAAGACTATGAGCTGTCACAAAGGGCAACCTCGAGATAACCTACAGATAAAAAACCTAAAGCATTCCATATTTGTAAGTAAGGAACTAAGCAGAGATGGCCATGCCCTAGTATTTTTGATATCCAGCCAGGCATTCTCACACTAATAAAATCTAAGAATCTATAAGAAGGCTAGATTCTTTACTTCTTCGTCTTCTAAGAACTTCAACACCATGGTTACTGAAAGCAAATATCAGTACCATTCACATATTGATACTTGAAAATACCATGAGTCTTTTTACTCAATTCCTAACTAAACAGTTATCAAGAACAGAAGTATCCCAAGATCCCTCTCCTCTGAAACATTACCTCCCCTTCTCTTTTATATATAAATCTCCCACTATGAGACTGAAATGTTTTGCATCCTGAAAGATGTTTACTTTATCTAACTTCCTATTATACTGGAAATACACTAATTTCCACTAACACTCTAGCTCTAGCATTACTGGATAATCAACTGAAAAGCATCTAAAGAAAGAGTCTCTTGAGATGTGCCTGAGGGAGGGAAAAGAGGAGATGTAAAAAATGCTTCTACAAAAGCCATTTGCCCACACTGAGGGCTGACCCTGGGTATCAAGACGCCTGGAACCCTTCTCCTCATGAGTCTAGGGATTATGTGAGCCTCCACATCAGGGGTTCTCAAATTTAGCATGCATCAGAACTATCTAGAGTCCTTGCTAAAACAAAGATTAGGGGGCCCCACCTCCTGAGCTTCTAACTTAGTAGATCTAGGTTGGGCCTCAAGAACTTGCATTTCTAACAGGTATCCAGGTGATGCTAATGTGGCTGGTCCAGGACAACACTCTGAAAACCGCAGTTCTACATTAACGCCAAATCTTTAAAAAAAGGAAATACAGATGATAATCTATAGCCCTGCATTTATATCTATAAATTCAGCTAAACCTCTCTGGATCTCAGTTTCTTCATCCATAAAATGAAAAATTAAGCTAAATAATCACTACAATCCAATTGAAATGCCTTAGACTCCAAGTTGGACAGCATCGTCAGTAATAATGTATAGCTATAGTATCTTACATTTGTAGGACATTTGTATTTGCAAAATGCTTCGACATACAATCTGTCAGTTACTGGATACTCACAACTATGTGAAACAGACATTTCTGGAAATCGAGGTACAAAGAGAATTGTGGCTTGTCAAAAGCTGCATAACTAATATATGATAGAGACAGACCCAGATTGAGATCTTCTAGCTCTTCATTGTGAACGTAATGTACTGCCCTGGACTTCCATTCGAGCTGACTAGTGAAAGATTCTGAGGATATTCTTCCCCTAGGAAGGAGGTCAGTAATCCATCATTTCACTATAGGAGAGAAAGGGTCTTTTCACCCGCGTATCCATACAGCTTCCTATCTGCAGGATTTTGTTCTATTACACCTTAACACAGAAGTCCTTGGCTACTGAGTATCAAAAGACAACTCTTTTTCCCTGTCCTGCCAATTATACTTTTTATCCCCTTGATTTACTTTAAATATATCCATACAATGAACTGCCATTTAACTATTATTTGTTTAGTATCTTGCCACTCTATGAAAATATAAGCTCCACAAGTGCAGGATGTCTGTTCACTGCTGAGTGTCCAACGAATAGAACATTTCCTGCCATGTAATAAGTGCTCAGGAAATATTTGTGGGACACATCACTTAATAAGAACCTAATCTGTGCCAGGCACTGGGCTATCTATTTTACATATATCATCCCCCAAAATAAATCCTAAAGCAAAGGATATTTTAGTACCTTTTTCTCAGTAATTGATAAAATCAATTAATAAGTCAGTAAGGAGACTTCTATTTCCAGGAAAATGGAGTTGACCCGCTTTTCCCTCCCACTAAGTGCAACTAAAAAAACCCCTGGAGGAAATTTTTTATAAAACTATCATGAAAGATTCTGAATGGTAGAGAGAAGATGAAGGACTAGCTACGCTCCCTGGTTTTCTTTTTGCATCATATGCCTCAGACTTGGGGTTGAAGAAGACAACACAGAAACATCAACAGGTGCACACAAAAAAATCCCCATAAAAAGCTTACTCTCTAGCCAAAGGATAAAATAATGGGAAGCCTAGAAAAGCTGGTTTAACATTCAAAACTCAATGTAATACATTATATTCACAGAATAAAAGTGAACATTATCTGATCATCTCAACAGATGCAGTAAAATGATTTGACAATATCTAGTACCCACTCATGATTTAAAAAAGAGAAACTCTCAGGACACTTGGGTGGTATAGTTGGTTGAGTGGCCATCTCTTGATTTCAGCTCAGGTCATGATCTCAGGGTCCTGGGATTAAGCCCCACATCTGGCTCCATGCTCAGTGGAGAATGTGCTTGAGGATTCTCCTTCTCCCTTTCTGTCTGCTCCTCCCCCTCATTCATGCTCTCTTACTCTCTCTCTCTAAAATAAGTTAATTTTAAAAAATTCTCTGCAAACTAGCAATAAAAGAGGACTTTATCAATTTACATAATGAGCACCTATTTAAAAAACAAACAGCACAAGGGCACCTGGACAGCTCAGTCAGATAAGTGTGTGCCTTCAGCTTAGATCATGATCTTAGGGTCCTGGGACCCTGAGAGCATCCAGCTCCCTGCTCAGCAGGGAGTTTGCTTCTCCTTCTCCTTCAGCCCCTCTCCCCTACTCATGTGTTCTCTCTCTCAAATAAATAAAATAAAATAAAATAACCAGCACAGCAAAAATATGGTGCTTAACAATTAAAGAGTGAAGACTTTCTAAGATTGGGACTAAGGAAAGGATATCCACTTTCATCATGTCTAGCTAACTACACTAGAGGTCCTAACCAATGTAATAAGACAAGAAAAGGAAGTAAAAGATACAGACATTGAAAAAAAAAAAAAAAGTAAAACTGCCTTTATTTGCAGATGACCAAATTGCATTGAATATTTAAATAAGTCCATAAAAAGCTACTTAATCCAAGAAGTAGAGCATGTGTTAAATTGTAAAGTCAGCATATAAAAATAAGTTTTCTTTTTATATTGACAACAAACAATTGGAAAATGAAATTCTAAAAATTAGTATCATTTACAATAGCATCAAAGAAATCACAAAATATTCTTAATATTAACTTAATAAAAAGTTTAATAAAAAATATTAAACTTAAAAAAATTTTTAAACTTCTCCATTGTAAACTATAAATCATTGCTGTCTTGGACTGGAAGACTCAGCATCATAAATCTGTCAAATCTCCCCACAGTGACCTAAATATTTAATGTAACCCAGATCAAAATCCCATCAGGCATTTTTTTTAGAAATTAGCAAGCTGATATTAAATGCATATGAAAATATAAAGAACCTAGATAGTCAAAGTAATCTTGAGAAAGAAGTACAAAGTTGAAAGACTTAGTGGTTTTAAAAACTTAAAGCTACTGTGGTACTTTAAAAAGTATAAAGACAGTGTGGTACTAGCATAAGGATAGAAAAAATATAGATTGCTGGAATAGAATAGAGAGGAATAGAGATCTTAAAAATAAATCCACTATATATACCATCAAATGACTTTTTACTAAGATACAAATGCAATTCAATGTATTAAGGAAAATCTGCAAGAAATGATACTGGATCAATCAGACATCTGTATGAAAAAATAGTAACTCATACAATATGTAATAATTAACTCAATATGGAAAACAAACCTACATGTTAAGTCCTAAAATTATATATCCTCTAAAATAAAATGTATAAAATACCTTTGTGACTTGAGCAAAAATTCTTTTTTTTTAAGATTTTATTTATTTATTCATGAGAGAGAGAAAGAAAGAGAGAGGCAGAGACACAGGCAGAGGAGAGGCAGGCTCCCTGCGGAGAGAGCCTGATGTGGGACTCCATCCTAGGACCTCAGGATCACAACCTGAGCCAAAGGCAAACACTCAATGATTGAGCCACCCAGGTGCCCCTTAAGCAAAAATTCTTAAACAGAATATAAGAAGTACTAAATAAAGAGAAAAAAATGATAAACTGTCCTCTTCAAAATTAAAACTGCTACTCACCAAACTGTTGAGAACATGAAAAGGCAAATCACAAGCTGGGAGAAAACATATAAAATACATATATGCAACAAGGAACTATCTATAAGAACACATACAAAACAATAAAGAGAAGAAAACAATAAAAATGGGCAAAAGAATCTGACACTTTCAAAAAAGGCAGGTGAAGATTCAATAACCACATTAAAAGATGCCTCGTATCACTGGTCTCAAGGATACAATTTAAAAACCACGAGGAAATTCCACTAAACATCCATAGGAATGGCTAAAATTATAAAGACATACAATAACAAATGCTGACAAGGATGCTGGGCAGCCACATCTCTCATATATTACTAGTGAGAATATAAAATGGTTCAACTACTTTTGAAAAATCGTTTGGCCATTTCCTATAAGTTAAACACACTCCTATACACATTTTAATCTGGCGCTTCCACTCTTTTGAATTTAACCAGAAGAAGTGAAAGAACATTCATAAAAAGATAAGAACATTCATTGGCAAAAAGACAGATGAACAAAATATGCTATACCCTCACAATGAAATACTACTCACCAATAAAAATAAATTAACTACATGCAGGAACACAGATGAGGGGCATCTGGGTGGCTCAGTCGGTTAAGTGTCTGCCTTTGGCTCAGGTCATAATCCCAGGGTCCTGGAATAGAGCCCTGCATTGGGCTTCCTGCTCAGCCAGGAGCCTGCTTCTCCCTATCTCTCTGCCCCTCCCCTGCTTTTGCTCTCTCTTTCTCATTCTCTCAAATAAATAAAAATTTTTTAAAATGTAGAGATGCCTTTAGTGGCTGTAATTCCTCTGCTTTTCTTCATTGGAGGGAGAGAACACACAAATCCTTAGGGCAAAGGGAATCTTAGGAATTGTAAATTAACTTCTGACATGGGCTCTTAGAGCAGAAGGATCATTAGATAGAGTAATTTAATGCTAGCCCTGGGCTTAACTGTAAGCAGATACTTGCAAGAAAAGGACAAGGAATAAGAGCCAGACCTTGGAAGGGCTTTTACTCTAAGTTAAATGAGTTGTCACACAAGAATTGTGTAAGAGATAGCTGCATATTAGATAAAGGCTGGAATATACCAATAAATAGGTTTTAGCAAAAATATATCTCACAGTTCAGTTTTGTTGTTTATATTGCCCATTAAAACTCTTCATTGTTATTTTAAATAAGGTTTTCCATTTTCAGGGTTACACCTCAAAGAAAACAAGTAGAAATGTATTATGCTAATCCTATTTCTCAAATTCAAGTGAGTGTCATGTATCAACAACCAGCCACATAATCAGAGCACCACCATTTAACAGGTGGCCACTCAACTAAATGACAAAGTAATTAAATGGACATTTAAGTTGTTTCCAAACTTTTGCTATTAAAAGAAATGCTAAATATACAACCTTGATATAACTTCCTAATTCCCTGTGCTTCTGAAGAAAAAAAGGACTAGGAGGAGAAATTACTGCAATTTTATTTTTCAAAAGAAGCAACAAATTGCTCTGGAATTTTACACTGTTACCAAAATCATATGAGGGCATCCACTTTCCAACATCATCATTTGCTACCACAAAATTATTTGTCTAACTAATGGGTGAGATATTCCAGCTGTTATTTTATCTTGCACTTCCTGAGGCTGAGTGTGTTATCAAGTTTATTGGCCATTTCTATTGCCTCTTCCATGAACTGCCCATTTATATCCTTTGGCTATTTTTTCTATTTGCTTGTATCTCCTTTTCTTCTTGATTTGAAGGATATGTATACAACTTCTACTACATTTATGATTGTGCTTTGTTTTAATGCTTAAGACTAGAATTTTTTATAAATGGTATCAGGCAAGGACCTAATATGTTAGTCCTTCTTTTCCTTCCATGATTTAAAATGCCACCTTTGGGGTGCCTGGGTGGCTCAATTGGTTAAGCATCTGCCTTTAGTTCAGGTCACGATTTCAGGATTCTGGGATTGAGTCCCTTATCGGGCTCCCTGCTCAGCGGGGAGCCTGCTTCTCCCTCTGTCTCTCTCCCTCTGCTTGTGCTCTCTCACTCACACTCTCTCTCAAATGAATAAATAAATAAAATGCCACCTTTATCATATTTTAAATTTAAATTTTTTAAAAATTTTTATTTATTTATGATAGTCACAGAGAGAGAGAGAGAGAGAGAGGCAGAGACACAGGCAGAGGGAGAAGCAGGCTCCATGCACCGGGAGCCTGATGTGGGATTCGATCCCGGGTCTCCAGGATCGCGCCCTGGGCCAAAGGCAGGCGCCAAACCGCTGCGCCACCCAGGGATCCCTCATATTTTAAATTGCCATACATGCAAGAACCCATTTTTGGACTATATTATGTTCTACTGATCTATTTGTCTTCACCTACACTAATGTTACATCATTTTAATCACCATATTCCTAAAATACGTTTGATGTCAGGGTGGCTTATTACTTCACTGTATGGTGGCTTATTACTTCATTGTATGGTAAAAGGTCAATCATCATTCCCAGATATCTGTGTTCTTTTACTACAAACTCTGAAATTGTGATGCACCACAGAGTTCTATTTCTATCTTTTGTCTAGTACTTCCAAACCTGTTCCCTTTCCATGAGAAACATTAACTCCCAATTTCAGGAAATTTAGTTTAATTTTAGTTGTCTGGAGGTAAAATAAATTTAAGTAATTCCTGAACATCTAAAATTTTTTTCTATTTCACCAGCAATAAGCAGTCGGTCTACAACTCAAGTACTTCTTGCTTACATCTTCTCTTTTCTGTTCCAAGAGCTGCTTAGAGCAGGTTCTCAGCTCTCCTAAAATAGTACAACTGTTTAAGTGGGTTCTTTATCTCTGCTTCACGCCTGCAATCCACCTCCCATGCTGCTACCATAACTGTGCTTAAAACACAAATCTTACAATGTCAGTTCCTTGGTTAAGACTCCAGTGATATTCTACGACTCACAGAGACAAAGCCCTATATATATATATTTTTTTTAACCTATTTTAGACACAGTGATAGTAGCCAGTATTTTTTAAATGCTTTCTATGTTGCCAGATGCTCTACATATATTTTTCACTGAATACTCACATTAATTCCATGAGATGGTAGAAAATTATTATTATTTTCCTTTGACAGATGAATAAACTGAGGCTCTTACAGGGATTAGGTGACTGGACTAAAATCATAGAAATAACATCTGATTAAATTGATATTTAAAACACTGTGCACAAAAAAAATAAGAAATAAAAATAAATAAAACACTGTGCATGATAACATGATAAATGGAAAAACATTCCATCCTCATGAAATGGAAGAACTAATATTGTAAAAATTCTGTGCTACCTAGAACAATCTACACATTCAATGCAATCCCTACCAAAATACCATCAGGATTTTTCACAGAGCTGAAACAAACAACCCTAAAATTTGTATGGAACCAGATAAGACTCCAAAGAGCCAAAGGAACGTTGAAAAAGAAAACCAAAGCTGGAGGCATCATAATGCCTGACTTCAAGCTGTAGTCATCAAGATAGTATGGTACTGTCACAAAAACAGACACATAGATCAATGGGACAGAATAGGGAACCCAAAAATGGACGCTAAACTCTATGGTCAACTAATCTTTGAAAAGGAATAAAGAGTATCCAATGGAAAAAAGACAGTCTCTTCAATAAATGGTATTGGGAAACAACTGGACAGCCACATGCAGAAAAATGAAACTGGATCATTTCCTCATACCATATACAAAAAAATGGCCTCAAAATGGATGAAAGACCTAAATGTGAGCTAGGAATCCATCAATATCCTAGATAAAAACATAGGAAGCAACCTCTTTGACCTCAGCCTTTGCAACTTCTAGCTAAGACACGCCTCCAAAGGCAAGGAAAACAAAGGCAAAAATGGAACTATGAGGACTTCATGAAGATAAAAAGCTTTCCTACAGCAAAGAAAACAGCTGACAAAACCAAAAGAACCTACAGGATGGGAGAAGATATTTGCAAATGACATATCAGATAAAGGGCTAGTATCCAAAATCTGTAAAGAACTTATCAAACTCAACACCCAAAGAAAAAATAATCCAGTCAAGAAACAGGCAGAGGACATGAACAGACATTTCTCCACAGAAGACATACAAAATGGCCAACATACATGAGCAATTGCACTACCAGCTATTTACACGAAAGATGCAAATGTAGTGATGATCCAAAGGGGTACCTGGACTCCAATGGTTAGAACAGCAACATCCACAATAGCCAAACTACGATGGAAGGAGCTCAGATGTGCACTGACGAATGGATAAATATGATGTGGTGTGTACACACACACACACACACACACACACATACACAGATGTCCATTGACGAATGGATAAAGATGACATGGTGTGTACACACACACACACACACACACACAAACAATGGAATACTCTCAGCCATCAAAAAATGAAATCTTGCCATTTGCAATGATGTGGATGAAACTAGAGGATATTATGATAAGCGAAATAAGTCAATCAGAGAAAGACAATTTTTTTTTTTAAGATTTTATTTATTTATTCATGAAAGACACAGGGAAAGAGAGAGGCAAAGACACAGGCGGAGGGAGAAGCAGGCTCCATGCAGGGAGCCAGATGTGGGACTCAATCCCAGGTCTCCAGGATCACACCCTGGGCTGAAGGGGGTGCTAATCCGCTGAGCCACCCGGGCTGCCCGAGAAAGACAATTATATGATCTCACTAGAGTAGAATTTAAGAAACAAAACAGAGGATTATAGGGAAAGAGAGGGAAAATATAAAATAAGATGAAATCAGAGAGGGAGACAAACCGTAAGAGACTCTTAATCATTGGAAACAAACTGAGGGTTGCCAGAGGGGAGGGAAGTGGGGGGACAGGGTAACTGGGTGATGGACATTAAGGAGGGCATGTGATGTGAAGAGCACTGGGTATTATATAAGACTGATGAATCACTGAGCTCTACCTCTGAAATCAGTAATACATTTTATGTTAATTAACTGAATTTAAATAAAAATTTTAAAATAAAACATTGTTCACATTATAAAAAGCATGCTAGCCAGTTTGCTGACTTTAAAACTTACCTATTAAAAAAAGCTTTCATATTAGATTTTTAAAGTAGCTACTAGTAATTTTTAAAGTTAGATGTAAATAAAATAACTCAGAAAAATAAAAAATAAAGGTATAGGAAAAGATCAGCCATCTATATGCTACCAAAAAACAAAAGCAAATATAGCAAAATATAAGCAAAAAATAGAATTCAATAGAATTCAAGGTAAAATAACACTAAATACAGCAGGGATAGTTTGTATTTTATTTTTAAAAGACACAATTCACCAGAAAGATGAAATGACCACAAATTTCTATGGAGTTATTAGCAGCTATCTTCAAATTATACAAACAAAATCTGGAAGATCTGAGAACAACTGTAGTGGAGTTTAATTTGGGTCTACTAGAGAAACTACAGACTAAGTAAACAAAACTAAAAATATAGATGGCTAAATAACACAAATAACAAGCTCAATTGTAAAAATAAATATTAATTTTGTATATTTCAATTGAAAAAAAAAAAAATCTAGAGTTTGCAATGGTGGCAGCCCCAGTCCCCTCAAGCCCTAATTGTGGAACTTTTCTTTACCAAACACCATTTTGAACAAATATTAAATTTTGTAGCCAATAATGAGAAACTGTGCTTTTTAAGCATCTAAAATATGCATTCATTTTTTTGAAGATTTTATTTTTAAGTAATCTCTATACCCAACATGAGGCTCAAAATCACAACCCCAAGATCATGCTTCACTGACTGAGCCAGCCAGCTATCCTAATATATGCACTTTCAACAGAAATTCTATCACTCTTTAAGAAATGAAAATTAGTTCTTAGAAGAGCAAAACAAATTTTAGGTATCATAATAGTTTGTGCCTCTTCCTACCCCTGCCAAGCACAACCTTACCTGAAAAAATTTAACTGCTTACTTTCTCTTGTTAGGGAGAAATTAATTGAATTTATACTTATTCAATTAAAATATTATTCCTTAGTGTTTCATTTCTTGGCAAGAATTAAACTTAATTAATTAATTAATTTTTATCTTCAGGAGGAAGTAATGAAAAAAACAGACTAAAAACACTGATCTAAAACATTCTTGGGATGCTTAAGTGGCCCAGTGGATTAGGTGTCCAAGTCTTGATCTCAGCTCAAGTCTTGTTCTCACAGTCATGAGTTTGGCCCCCCTTTGGGTTCCACATTTGGTGTGGAATCTACTTAAAATTTTTTTTTCAAAAATTGAGCTATGTAGGGAAAAGAAATATGCATATTTGTTAATATTTTTAATATATGCATAAAATACCTGCTAAGGGCACACAAGAATCTGAGAACTATTTTTGACTCTGAGGAAGAAAACTAAATAGTTTTCTTACACTAAATAGTGTAAGAAAAGGTTTTCATTGTATATTCTCCTGTGCTTCTGGAATTCTGAAGCATGTAATTACATAAACTACATGAAAAGCAAATAGTTTCAATTATAAAATAAGAAAAACCGCCAAAATTTTTCGGCACAGATACCAAGGTAACCTTGAAGAAAAGGGATAGTCTTTTCAACAAATGGCACTGAAAGCAGTGGATATCTATATGCAAAAACAAATGAACCCAGACCCTTCCTTCAACCATACATGAAAATTAACCTGAAACTGAGTAAAGACCTATACATAAGAGTTATAAACATAAAATATATAGAAGAAGACATAAAAAAATACTGGTGACTTTGCATTAGGAAATATTTGTAAAATGTATCAAAAGCATGATCCCTAAAAGAAAATACTGACTTCATAAAAAAAAAAAAAGGACCTCATTAAAATTTAAAATCAATTCTTCAAAAGAAACCATTAACCATAACTTTTAACAAGCAAATAGTAAGAAAATGACCCAATTTTTTAAATGGGCTGAAGATTTAGATAGACACTTTACCTAAAGAAATACATAAATGGCAAATAAGCACACGAAAAAGTAATCAAAATCATTATTCATTAAGGAAATAAATATTAAAACCACATGAGATACCACACTACACTTAGGATGGCCATAAGCAAAAAGGACAACACAAGTATAGGTAAGAATGTAAAGAAACTGGAACCCTCAAATTATTGGGAGAAGTATAAAATGGTACAGTCACTCTGGAAAAGAATTCAGCAGTTTCTTAAAAAGTTAAACCACCCAGCAATTCAATTCCTAATTATCTACCTAAGAGAAATGAAAACAAATGTCCATACAATTCCTTATATGGAATATTATTAACAAAGTTGTTCATAACAGCCAAAAACTGGAAACAATTCAAATGTCCCTCAGCTGGTGAACCTATAAACATGTGTGGCACATCCACACAAGGAGCTTATACTCTGCAATAACAATGATCAAAATATTGATACAAGCAACAACATGCATGAAGTTCAAAACAGGCTAAGGGAAAGGAGCCCCCCCACCAGAGAATGCACACAGTAGGATTCCATCTACAGGAAATTCCTAGAAAAGGCCAAATTATGGAGACAGAGAGCAGATGACATCCCGTACTCCTACTCGGTCTACCAGGAAACAAGCTGAGTGCACATACACGCACAATGGAAAGAATTAACAGCTAAAAGAGAACCCTCCCCCTCAATGCCCAAATTTATTCAACTGAAAATCTAAAAAATAAACATGAGAGTTGAAATGGAAATTTTAAAGTAATTATAATTGAAGGACAAGCAGAGTACTACTACATATCAACCTGTGAGATCCAACCAAAGTAGTTACCAAAGAAAAATTTATAACCACAAATAAACCTGTAAGATCATAAGAAAGAATGAAAATAAATGAAGCTTTCAGTTTAAGATGCTGGATACAAGCCAATAAAATAAACCTCAAGGAATAAAAGAATAGATGAGATTAAAAGCAGAATATAAAAAAGAAAATATGAAAAATACGAAAAAAATTGGTAAGACTAAATTTAAAAGACTGACACAAAAGACAAAACTTTAGCAATTATGATTTGAAATAAAAGAACAAAAACTATGTAGAAGAGGAATAAAAAGGAATAAAGAATAAAATGGAATCAATTGGGAAGCTTTTAACTATAAAAAGATATGAACAAAAAAAAGTCAAAACATCTGAAACCTCACATGAAATGGGCAATTTTCTAGGAAAACATGAAATTTCTAAACGGGCCAAAAAAACAAACAGAAACTCTGAACACATTTCTCAATAGCCATTTTTAAAAAACTTACATGATAAGAGTAAAATAAAAGATTCCTCCTCCAAAGAGTCTACAGGCCAAAAGAATTCCATGAAAGAACTCCATCAAATGTTCACAGAACAGATTACTAACATTCTAAACACAATGTTGCAGAAAACAGAAATGGAAAACTACTTTATTTTACAAGACCTATCACCAGGTCCATATCAAAACCAGAAGAGTATGGCATAAGAAAAGAAAACCATGTCATAGTCCCATAATGAACTCAGATGCAGAAATATCACATTAAAAATATATATATATATTAGTATACTTGAGTAGGAAATTAAACAATGTTATTCCTATAGGTTTCATTTCAAGAATTTTAGTGGTAAAAGTGAGAAAATCTAATACATAATTCTCTACATTAATAAATTTGAAGAAAAAATCTCAATAAATGTAGGAAAAAACACTGATAAAATCCAATACATTTTTAAAGATATAATTCACATGCCATAAGTTCTCCATTTAAACATACAATTCAGTGGTTTTAGTAGATTTACAAAGTTATGCAACCATAATCACTACCTAATTTCACATTTCATCCCCTCAAAAAGAAATCTCATTAGCAGTCACACTTCAATTTCCCCTCTCCAGACCATCCTCTGGCAACCACCAATCTCCTTTCTGTCTCTACGGACTTGCCTGTTGTTGACATTTTATAGAAATGGAATCACCAAATATAAGTGCCCTATGTCTGTCACTTCAGCATAATGCCTCTGACGTTCAAAGTTCATCCATGCTGTAACATGTGTCAGTATTTCACTCCTTTTTATGGCTGAAGAATAGTCTCCATCATATGGATAGACCACATTTCATTTATCCATTGTCTGTTGATGAACATTTGAGTTGTTTCCATTTTCTGCCTATTGTGGATAATGCTGCTATGCATATTTGTGTACAAATTTTTGTATAAGCATATGTTTTCAATTCTCTTTGTCATGTACCTAGAAATGAAGCAGCTTTATTCATTTTTATGATTAATATCACTAGCAAACTAGATATAAAGTGTACAGTAAATACCACACTTGAAACGTTAGAGGTGATCCAATTAAAGTCAGGAACAAAACAAGGATCGCTTACCTTGTCTAGAGTCTAAGTATCCTAGTGGTACTATTCAACATTGTCCTAAATGTCTTAGGTGATGCAATAAGAAAAGAAAAAAAAATGACATATAAAAATAACAAAAGAAAGAAGACACAAAATTGTGATTATTTGTGCATATCTACATCAAAAGCCCAAGAGAATCACATAATTGTCAGAAGTGATAAGGAAACTCAGTAAGGGGGCCAGATGAAAGATACTGGTAAAACCAACTTTCTGAAACACCACAATCTATTGAGGACTGAGTTGGCATGCAACAGAAAATCTGAGTAAATGGAACCTTATTAATATGTGGTTCACTTTCTTCTTCACTATTAAAACTCAATTCACAGATATCAACAGTGTCTCTGAAATTCTCTTGAACTTTCTATCAAGGTAGCTCAACCATCACACCTGTCTTCTATGCCAAAAAGGGGTGACAAGGGAAAGGGAAAGACAGTCCCAGTGGAGCCTGCTCTCTTTTCTGGAAGTCCCACCCAGCAACTCCTGCTTGCACTTCATCATTAGCCAAAGCAGTGTTACATGGCTGCCCTATGCCACAAAACCATCTGGGAAATGAAGAGAGGTAGCACACAACCGCCACAGACAGACCTGAGGTTCTCAGCAGACCGTCTTGGCTGCCACATGCCAGTAATAACCAAGTAGGAGGGATAATCAGAAAAATAATACCATTCACCATAGCAACAAAACACTAAAAATGTATACAAAGGAATGCAACAGTTTTCAAGACAACTTTAAAATAAATGAATAATTAGGGATAATGGCCCTACTGGACATCAAAGCATATGTACTATTGGCACAGAAACATGATACAAAATATGGAATTCAGAAACATTATGTTCACACAAACACACAAATACAGCTAGATTACAAATGTCAATATGTATTTTTAAAGCATTAGACTAGAAATACAGAAGAACATATTTATGACCCTAAATCCTTGAATTAGAGAAGGCCTTCTTTTATAATATAAACAAAAAAGCAAAAACACAAATGAAAAGTATAACTTTGACTACATAAAAATTTAAAACTTCCATAAGACTGAGATGCCAGAACAAAGTTAAGATCACTATTACAAGTCTCGGGGTCCAAGTCCCTCCTCCACTGTGTCGGGTACACTTGGACCCAAGGCCGAGCTTGTAAATAAACCCTCGTGTGTTTGCAAAAAAAAAAAAAAAAAAAAAATCACTATTACAAAACAAGACAACTCTTCTGGAATTTGTACAAAAAAGAAATAATCATAATCTAGACCAAAGAGAATTCTACATATAAATTTTCAAAGGAGTAATATCAAAATAATTCAGGGATAGTAGTGGTTTGGGGTATATGCAAAACAAGACTATGAACTGGTAATTAATTACTAATGCTGGATGATAACTACAATGGATTCATGTACCCTTTTCTCTACTTTTGTGTATGTTTTAAATTTTTGCCTATTTTAGTTTATGTACTAACATGGAAAATAATCTAAGAGTATAGAATGAAAAATATAAGTTGGTAAATATGTAAAGTATAATACTACCTACCTTATTTTAAACACCTCGTTAATATTTTTTTTAAAAGATTTTATTTATTTATTCGAGAAACTGATAGAGGCAGAGACACAGGCAGAGGGAGAAGCAGGCAGAGGGAGAAGCAGGCTCCATGCTGGAAGTCTGACGTGGGACTCGATCCCGGGTCCCCAGGATCAGGCCCTGGGCTGAAGGCGGTGCTAAACCACTGAGTCACCCGACCTGCCCACGTTAGTATTTTCTATGAGCCAATCTTCTTAGACCAGTTTCATTAATTTATATTTTCCAAAATATAAATTTCACTCAACCACTGAATCACCTAGGTGCCCCAGAAAGATTTTAATTTAAAAAGAATGATCATAACATAATCTGTTTAAAGAGTAAGGATAAAATTACATCACTGATATGAAAATTACCTATGATATAACTTTAAGTAGATTATAAAACATACACACACTATATACATGTATATAGTATGATCCCACTTATATGTCTCTATTTTATCTCTGCATACTGGGTTTATAGACATTTTTTTCTCTCTGCTTATCTGTAGTTTTTTCCTACACTGAATACATACTATTTTATACTGAAATAGTAATGTTTTTCAGTGCTAAGGGGGTGGGTACTGGGCCAACAGTGGAGACTCAATGGAGACTCTCCTCTCTCCTTGGCACTGCTGCCCAAGCCCAGACTCCAAGGGTGAGCCTTGGCAGTGACTCAGGGGGATGAATTGGAGGGCTCCTAGGTAACAAATAGGGAAAAATGGATAAGGCCATGAGAGCAATGTGTCACTGGGAATCAGATCACCGGGTTACCACAGGTATGCGTTGAAGAGTTTGCCAAATCGAATATAGCTCCTGGGAACAGACTCTGAGGCCCCACTAGGCACTGTCAAAGATCACCTTCCCAGCCTACTAGAAAGCATTCTCTGCAGGCAGATTGGTCCCTGTCAAATTATTTATAGGAGATTGGTTCACATACTCAAAATGATATGAATACTTCTAATTATATCCAAACATGCCAAATGTCAGTACAAATTACACGGAGGGTCATGTTGCCAAATGTCCTGCCCTAACAAAGAAGAGAGAGCCGCAGCGTCAGCACACTGGTGCCTATATAGGCACAGGGACCCCGCCTGCCTTATCTCCACCAAGAACCCAGAGGTGAGTGATGGGGGCCTTGGGGCTTGAAGGACCCCCAGGGACCAGAAGAGCTGGCCTTGTGCCCCACCCATGAGCATAAAACTGCCCCCTGCCCTCGTCTGATTTTTATTTTCACAGAGCTGAGTTTTAGACCAGGGCAATTATAATTCTGTAATTGTTTTACTGGAATGTCAGAGCTTTGCTAATAAGAGACCTGTCGTTTACAGTGTCAGCCACTTCTGAACCTGCGTTTCATCTGGAATTCGGAAGGTAAGTCTCAGCTTTTTGATGTGTTGATGACACAGGGCATTTAGGCTAATGAAGCTGGGAACAATTCCAAATTGTACACCATTTCCATGCCCCTGCTCTTACCTAAGCAGGCGTGCTTCCAAATGACTGCTTATCAATGCTGGGAAAATGCTGCTCCAGGACACCTTCTCCTCTACACTCCCCTCACCTGAGTTCCAGGGTTGAAGGACCATTTGGGATAGAATGGATTCTGATAGACCCGTCCAGGAGCAACAGACTATTCCAATGCCAAGCAAAGCACTGACCCTTAGACATCCAACATTTTTTAAACACCCCAGAAAAATCCTTATCAGAAAATGAAGACAACTTGTGACAACCATAATGTTTTAACTACTTTTTGATGACTCGCTGTTATTTGTTTTTAGGAAGTTTTATTATTGCTCATCTAAAAAGTCGCCCATGGTACACCCACAGAGTGCTAAATACGGTGCCTAATTGAGGACAGGTCCTGACCCTTCCCCAAGTAATTTACACCTGAAAGGAAATGACTCAAACAATCTAACAGGCCAACCCTACAGAGGCGTATCTTTCAATCAGAGGACAATGGTTTACATGTGATGAACCCTTAACTTTGTTTTTCTTTTTACTGATGGAAAGAAAAGAAGCCCAAGAATGTATGTGGGAAGAAGGGTCTTCATGCTGAAGCTCTCCTTTCTCCGCAATTAGATCTGTTAACTGGCAGTTGAAATCTCTCATGCGAAAAACAATCTGTCAAAAGAGATTCTGGAATTAAGGCAACACTAAGTCTCTTGGTAACAAGCCAAAAGGCAAAACTACCCATATTAAGAATTTATTATAACGTTCTTTCAATGACCCACTGAGAGATTTAATACTAAGTATTAACATAAAGTAGATTTTTAAAATAACAGAAGCTTTGGAGCACCTGAGAGGCTCAATAGGTTAAGCATTCAACTCTTGATTTCGGCTCAGGTCATGATCTCAGGGTTGAGAGCCATCCCTTAGTCAGGCTCTGTGCCTGCTTGAGATTCTTCCCATCCTTCCCCCTCTGCTCCTCTCCCCTCAAATAAATGAATTTAAAAAAATAATAACACAAGTCTTAAGAGTAAAAAAAAAAAATGGCCACTTATAAAGGCAAAGCACATTTTTGAAAACTTTGAAAGTATCATCCTCCCTTTGCACAAGACAAACCTTCTATCCTAATGATATGACTGTCCTGATATATGGCAGATGCAAACATCATGCAGAAGGAAAAGCAGGGATGAAAGACAGGCAGCTGCTATAGAACAATCCACCAGCTATAGATACTGTTACAGTGTAGAGATTCAAACACACAGGGTTCCAGTGTAGGCATTCTGGCCCTGAGGATCAAGAGATGTGATCTATAAGGAAATCTGAAAAGTACTAAGAATGAAGCTCCAGTCCTAACATGCCTGATCAGTCCTCTGGCCTGTGTGAGAAGACCAGTAAAGGACAGCCTGGGGGAGCACTGGCAGCCCAAGCAATGGGGTGCAACACTGCTTTCATGTATATCCTCGCTCACAGGTATAACTTCTGGTTTCCATTTCTCCCTCTGCCCCATTTCTTCCCCAAGGCAGAATCCTCTGCTAAAGAAACCGCAGCCATGAGCGCGAGTTCAGACGCTGAGATGGCGGTTTTTGGCGAAGCCGCTCCCTTCCTCCGAAAATCCGAAAAGGAGCGGATCGAGGCCCAAAATAAGCCCTTCGATGCTAAAACATCCGTCTTTGTCGCGGAGCCCAAAGCCTCCTACGTGAAGAGCACCATACAGAGCAAGGAAGGAGGGAAAGTAACTGTGAAGACAGAAGGTGGAGCAGTAAGTAAACACAGAGAGGAAACGCTCCGGCTGTCTTTCTGGGTCTCCTCACTTGGAGGTGAAGCTCTACTTGCTGGGAAGCTCTAAGTCTCCTGCCACTATAGACACCCTTCTGGTCCATTACGGACACCCAGTTTGCACAGCAAAGGAGGTTCCCAGTGGTAACCTCAGGTCCCCCCTTCCCAGAAGCTCACAGGACTTCAACACACTAGAGTTAGCCGCCACCATATCCCTCACTCCCACTTCCCACTCTAAACCCCCAAACTTGGGGGAAGTAGAAGCCAGCTTCTCTGGTCAGGAAACTATTGTTAATTTCTTAGCTAAATAATGTATTAGTAATTTCCCGTAATGAACAGCCAGGAAAAATTAAAAATTCAGCCTATTAAAATAAGAATAAAAAGATATAAACTGGTAAACCTGCGACAGGGGGACGTGGGAAGAAATAAAAATCTTTTAAAAAACGTAGTATTCTAGTTTGTCATAGGAGACGTATTTTCTTAGCATCAGACTCTGAAACAAATATAATTTCATGCCTTTATTTAAAGAATACTGAATAATATAATGGAAAGTGTCTGTAATGATAGTCTTATAAACAAAGCAAATAGACAAACCAACCCCACGTCCCACCATTTATATGAAGTGGTCTCTTGCTTTACTTGCCAGACTCTGACTGTCAGAGAGGACCAAGTCTTCCCCATGAACCCTCCGAAATACGACAAGATCGAGGACATGGCCATGATGACACACCTGCACGAGCCTGGAGTGCTGTACAACCTCAAAGAGCGTTATGCAGCCTGGATGATCTATGTTAGTGCCTTTCAGGATGTCCTTATTCTGTCTCTCTCTCTGAGTAAAGACAAGATCCACATGTTGCACTCTCTGGTTTTCTCAGACCTACTCGGGCCTCTTCTGCGTCACTGTCAACCCCTACAAGTGGCTGCCAGTGTACAACCCGGAGGTGGTGGCCGCCTACCGAGGCAAGAAGCGCCAGGAGGCTCCGCCCCACATCTTCTCCATCTCTGACAATGCCTATCAGTTCATGCTGACCGGTGAGTGAGTGACACACCTATTCACAAAAATGTGGAAACAGAACCCTTAACAAACAGACTGTCTGGGCTCTGATTATAATAATACATTGTAGCCGCATGGGGCTTCACTGTTTTCAAGGAACTTCCAAGAACTACAGTATCATATATTCTTCACAGCACTCATCCCCATGTTAGAGAGAGTAAAGGGAAGCTGGCTGAGTTCACTGAACTACCTGCCCAAGCTAACCCAGTTAGTAAGCAGAAGCCAGGCGGAAACAATTAATAGACCTCTGTAAACACGTCTGCTGCTTGCCCACAGGTTGTAATTTCTGATTTCAACAGGAGAAAAGTTCCAATCAATGATTTTAAAATAAGCACATCCACAGCGATCAAGGAACAAACACAGTTACCAGCTACAGCTAGAAAGCTTTGTGAATTCTTATCTTTAAACAAACTGCCAGCCTTTAGGGTATAACCCGTGTAAATAAAGAACTACCACTTTCCTCCTGATGATTCTGAAGCTTCTTCCTACTAGAATGGAAGAAAATAAAAATACCTCTTCCTCTGAAAATATTTTTGAAATTATATCAAACTCTGTTATTCCTGTCTTATCAAAGCATAAACAGCTTTGATATGCATTATAGGCCCAAATATGGCATTAAAACCTTTTATCTTCACACCAAATGTAGTGCCTTTGGAGATATTTTAAACTCCCGAGTTTCCTGTTGTTCCATAGAGTTTTGGAAACTGAAAGGGTTTTGTTCTTTTTTAGTTTTCATTTGCTTGTTCTGCTGCCCTTGTTTTTAAATCGTCTGTTGAAGAAGGGAGAAGAGAAAGGAATAAAATAGAAATCTTCCATTACAAATTAGCCAGCAATTCTATGAGGATTTCATGCTAGTAAACTGTTCTTTGGTTGTTAGCAGAAGCTAGCTACCTTCCAGAAATGATCCAAAGGCTGGCTCATTTCGGAGGGTTTAAGACTCAGCAGCTGCACTTACCCTGCTATGTATACCACTGCCCCACCAAGGTTTCCCATCCCCAAGCTTTGGGGCTGCTCCAAATTCACAGTTACTTAGGGCTCCCAAACATGACTTCTACATAAAACCACACCAAACTGCAGCATTTGACCTGGTTAATGTTATTTTGGCATTGCCAAAAGAGACTAAAACATTGTTCTCTTACTGGTGCTCCCATGAGATGTGATATGATCTCATAGTTTTTCTGCTACTAGAAAAAAAATCAATTTGAGTGTCTTCTAAAATCTGTGTCCACTGCTCTGAAGAGAACTCTGAAGTTCTCTAAAGTCTACACCTACATCAAAATAACATCCAGATTTATATCTATTTCTCCAGTATTTTTAGATATGAGAATTTATTCAAATAGAATTGGAGATCTAACATACCAGAAAATTGGTATAAATCCAATGTTATCAGTCATATAACTAGTGACAACATCTGTTTTTATCATTTAGAAATGTACATCAAGTTAAAAGGAACAGAAGACTAACTGAACACATTCACAATTCCAGATCCCTTCCCTATTTAGTGTTACCAGCAGTCACATTAGTCCTTTCAAGACCTAGCAGGAGGCTAGGTAGCAGAAAAATAGAGAAAGTAGAAATCAGAAGACCTGAATATATTTGACCTTAACAAGCTATATAATTATTATTCAAAAAGTCACTGATTCCTCTCTGGGTCCTAGCTTCTTTATCTGTTTGTTAATTGAAAGAGTTTGGCCTCAGTAATTTCTGATTCCTCATGACTTCAAAATTCTATCATTCTTACTGAAGTATTGATAAATGAAATTATAAAATGCTTGGGATTTTCTTTAAACTAATCCAGGGAGAGGGCAGCCTGGGAGGCTCAGCGGTTTAGCACCACCTTCAGCCCAGGGCCTGATCCTGGAGACCTGGGATCCAGTCCCACATTGGGCTCCCTGCATGGAGCCTGCTTCTCCCTCTGCCTGTGTTTCTGCCTTTCTCTCTCTCTCTCTCTGTTTCTCATGACTAAATAAATAAAAAATATTAAAAAAAAATCCAGGGAGAATGGGACAGGAAGGAGTATAGAGGATATAAAATTGGCCAAATGATAACAATTGTTGAAACTGTAGGATGGGGACATGGGGGGCTCTCTGTAATTGTCTGTGATACCTGTTTGAAATTTCTCATCACAAAGTCTTGAATAAGATACAAAAGGAAACAGATGATAGCTTGCCTCTCATTTTCACAAATTTTGCTCCAAGAGCCAAGCGCTCCTTGGGGACTAACCACCAAAACAAAATCATAGGTGACATCTTCAGAATGTCAGAAGAATAGCTGTGTTTGATCTAAATGGATTCAATAATCTTTATATTGAATATTCTTTCTTTTTTTTGACTGGGGGTCTTGATTTCTCTTCCACAGATCGTGAGAACCAGTCCATCCTGATCACGTACGTGATTATTCCCTTATCTGATTTGTGGTGATTGTCATAGATATGGACAATGTAAGCTGCAGTCGTTATGATCTCTTCTCTTCTCTAACAGAGGAGAATCTGGTGCCGGGAAGACCGTGAACACCAAGCGTGTCATCCAGTACTTTGCAACAATTGCGGTCACTGGAGAGAAGAAGAAGGAAGAAGCTACTTCTGGCAAGATGCAGGTGAGTTTGGGGTCAGACTCAAGACTCTCAGGCTCTCAGGAAGTCTGGAGCCCCAGAGGTAAGGATTGCTCTTGCCTTTGCAGGGGACCCTTGAAGATCAGATCATCAGTGCCAACCCCCTACTGGAGGCCTTTGGCAATGCCAAGACTGTGAGGAATGACAACTCCTCTCGCTTTGTAAGTCTCCTGGTCACAGAAGGATCTTCTCAGCCCTTACATGCCAGAGATAGCGTGTCTGAATTATTTCAATTCCATCTTTCTGTGTGCTTCAACTTTTTAATACTTAATAATCTTTCTCTTTTCAAGGGTAAATTCATTAGAATCCACTTTGGTACCACAGGGAAACTGGCTTCTGCAGATATTGAAACATGTGAGTAACAGGTCCACCGAAAATCAAAACAGAGAGAAAAATAATTTCATTTACAGAGCTATTCAGGAACACCTGGTATGCTCTGAGCCTGCTGCCAGTATTGCCCATAAGGTAATGCCAGACTTATCGAAATGCTCCGTCGACCTCCTCAGATTGATAGTTCTGGAATACATTCCTGAGATTCCTGCCACAGAAGTAACTTTGATATTTTTTTCCAAGAGACACGCTAGGGCTACTTCTGGGTTCCTATGAGTTACCTCTAGGTTTACAATACATCTCTGTGATTTGCTCTTCATTTGAGCTTTGGTAGGTGTTTCTAAATAGCCACTCACCATGAAGTCTCAGATAACATGAGGAAGGAGAAGATATTACAGATTGATTATAATACAGGGTCACAGGATCCCCTTATTAAAAGTTTACTTTTACTAGATCAGACGGCTTCAGTCTCTGCTCTCAGGTGGTGAGGAACTTGGGTAGTTGCTGTATTTGGAATTCCAGTATGCAGCACCAAGATGACCAATCATTAGGGAGAAATCTCATCGAGTCTAACGTAATGCTCACAGTTTTAGCAAAAACACTGAGGTTCACTTAATATTTCAGCAACATTAGGACACCTGGGTGGCTCAGTCAGTTCAGCATCTGACTCTTGATTTCAGCTCAGATCATGACCTCAGGGTTGTGAGATTGAGACCAGCATCAGGCTCCACACTGGGTGTGGAACTTGCTTAAGATTCTCTCCCCATCTCCTTTAGCCTCTGTAACCTCCCCAATCTCCCCACCCACCCAAAAATATATATGTATTTATTTTCAGCAGCATTTTTACCCTAATATAATACCTATTTCTATTTTTAGATCTTCTAGAAAAGTCTAGAGTTACTTTCCAGCTGAGGGCAGAAAGAAGCTACCATATTTTTTATCAGATCACTTCCAATAAGAAGCCAGATCTGATTGGTAAGAAAGAACTTAAATTCACAGATGAACATTAATATTTTTGTTAACAACTTCTAATATAAAATGTACACCTTGAATTGTATGTACTCAGAAATGCTCCTGATCACCACCAATCCATATGACTATGCCTTCGTCAGCCAAGGGGAGATCACAGTCCCCAGCATTGATGACCAAGAGGAGCTGATGGCCACAGATGTAAGTCACATACACATACACACACTGTAAAAAAAAATTTTTTATGTGTGGGAACAGCCCACTGGAGGTGGACACAGTCAGTATAGGATACAGTATAAATTCTTTAAAATAAATTAATCTCTTCTGCCCTAAACTTTTGTCCTGTCATGTCTCCTGGCAGAGTGCCATTGACATCCTGGGCTTCACTCCTGAAGAGAAAGTCTCCATCTACAAGCTCACAGGGGCCGTGATGCATTATGGGAACATGAAGTTCAAGCAGAAGCAGCGGGAGGAGCAGGCCGAGCCAGATGGCACCGAAGGTTACCAGATGAATCTCCTTCTGGAGAATACAGCAGGAAAAAAAAAAAAAAAAAAAGAAGCCTATTCTAAACTCACATCTCCATTATAGCTGAACTTCTGAAGGGCATATACATATTTACACACTGCACATTTTCCTCACTCCTTTTTCTCCCTCGTGTCCCCAAACCTCCATCATTTTTAAACAACCCAAATAAGTTAAAATGACCTAATAGGCACTTATAAAAATATATCTAAAAAAGCACAACTAGGGCCAGATGAGAGACAGAGAGAGAGAGAGAGAGAGAGAGAGAGAGAGAGAGAGATGGCACAGCACTCCTGCTCTGCCATGGCAATGGTGGCTAAGTACGAAAGACTACTTGGCATATTAGCTATTTCCACAGTAGCTCAGTAAACTAGTGGCTGGAGATACAGGATCTGCCCAACACAGAGCTGAGGGTGAAGGATGTCCCTAGATATCTGCGCATGTGTGCACTGTCTACATATGAACCCGTAGGCACTCTAGGCAGTCAGATAAGATAAAAACTGAGAAAGAAAAATCATGTATTCCATATGTGGAACATATAGGACCTACCAAGGAAGCTAAAGTTATCTGCTCCTTGAAGCCTTTCCCGACCACCCCAGCTTGACATATTCTCTCCCTCCTCTAAACTTTTCAGCAGTTACTGTGGTTCTTGACCTGTGACATTTATATTACAGTCCTTAGCAGAATTTCAGAACAAGACTCTGTAGGGGGCACACAGTGATATTTAGTATCCACATTGAAATTTAGTATCTAAATTGGGAGGAGTAAAACTGAAATAAGGATCTAAATATTCAGACCTTTATCTCTCTATAACAGCAAATATTAAGATGTATCTTTTCCTTCCAACCACACCTAATGTGTCTGCCTTAAGAGCAGGCACTGTGGCTTTTGTCTTACATAAAGTGTCATCATAAACACTGGACATATGTTAATTGTTGATGAATTTCTCATAAACTACTAGCAATAAAGTCTCCAAAGGCCAGCATAAGTGACCATTTATTAGCAAGTACGTGCTCTAATGCACAGGGAACCTCATCTGACTTTCTATAGAATCACTTAAAACATTTAAATAATAAAGAAAATGGATTGGAGAAAAATAGAAAATTAGGTTAAAAGGGATTTCCACCATTAAACATTTCTTAAATTGTGTCTCTGCAGTCGCTGACAAGGCAGCCTACCTCCAGAACCTGAACTCTGCTGACCTGCTCAAAGCCCTCTGCTACCCCAGGGTCAAGGTCGGCAACGAGTATGTCACCAAAGGCCAAACTGTGCAGCAGGTGAGTGCACGACCTCAATGAATGACACACATCCTAGGCCTTCTCAGCATGTCTTTGGTATGTCAACAATCACCACTCTGTCCATGAAGGTGTACAATGCAGTGGGCGCTCTGGCCAAGGCCGTCTACGAGAAGATGTTCCTGTGGATGGTCACCCGCATCAACCAGCAGCTGGACACCAAGCAGCCCAGGCAGTACTTCATCGGGGTCCTGGACATCGCTGGCTTTGAGATCTTTGATGTGAGTTGTCTTCATATTAATAAAAAGAGAGACAAAAACAGAGTGGATTCTGATATACAGGTATTCCTGTACATGTACAAATCCACATTGCTTCTTCCAACACTGCACCCAGAACAGGAGTTACCTCCCAAATACCTAGGCAATAACAGAAACGTAATGATAACCATAATGGGCATTTGTGGAAGTGTCAGTATATTTCAGGCACTACACTAAGCACTTTGAAATGTTACCTCATTTAATCTTTGAAACAACTCACTCAAGGGTAATAATACTACTACTAATTACATGTGGAGAAACAGAGATGCAGGAAAATCAAAACTCTTGCTAAAGAGCCATTTAAGGCACAGCCATTTAAGGCAAAGCCAGGACAGGAACCCAGATGCTTAGGGCATCTCCCATGGAGGAGAAGCACACAGAAAGGTCATAGTCTCTCCTGTTCCAGGTCCATCTGACACCTACTATTTCACCTCCAGGCCACCAGCTGCATCATGTGTAAAATGCGGGTGTAAGTTATTACAAAGACTCTTTCAGATCATCAATTACTACACCACATCTGGTCCCTACTTTCACAGACCTGGCAAAGGGAATTTGCCAAATGTCTGATATGAAGAGGAGAAAATTTTGCCTATTATTCCATTTGCACATCAACTAAAAGGTCTTAGGATAAGCTTTCCTTATAATGAGACAGCCAAAAGTGAAAATGTGAACTTTATCCTGAATTAGAAGAATGGGATGGTAAAAAAAGTCAAGGTTTCCAATAAATTACTTTCAGCCTTAAATTTAAACTATAACTCATGGGACTATGATTGTACTTTTAATATATGTTATTGCTTATGCAGTCTAGAGCTGGGAAGGAGGTAGATCCTACCAGAAGTGTTGCTGTATAACTGCCACCAGTGCCTTTAAATAATGCCCAGAATTCATGATAAATGCTGTTGTCAAAAAATGATCATTTTTTTCCCCTTGGGACTTCTAAAAGAACAATAATTAGTTTAAATTTTATTTCATTACTGTATTCCATTTTTTTCAATAACATAATTTTTCAGTAATCAATTTTACTGCTAAAAAATCCATTTAATGTTGAAGATTTCATTTTATGCAGTTCAACAGCCTGGAGCAGCTGTGCATCAACTTCACCAATGAGAAACTGCAACAATTTTTCAACCACCACATGTTCGTGCTGGAGCAGGAGGAGTATAAGAAGGAGGGTATTGAGTGGACCTTCATCGACTTTGGGATGGACCTAGCTGCCTGCATTGAGCTTATCGAGAAGGTCTGTTTGACTCTTTGATTTCTTTTGTTTTGTTGTGTTGTGTTTTAAGTAGGCTCCATGCCCAGTGTGGAGCCCAATGCGGGGCTTGTACTCATGATCCTGAGATCAAGACCTGAGCTGAAATCAGGAGTCAGACACATAACTGACTGAGCTGCACAGGCGCCCCCGTCCATTTGACTTGTAAAGAAAGGCAAATTGCAAGGATAACTTTCCCAAGTGTCTGAAGCAATTCTAGAAAGTATCACTGTCACCCTGGAGGGGTATCAGAACAAACAGAATTACTGTTTAGAACTTCCTCTTCTACATAAGAAGGAGCAGAGCTTTTAATTTCATTCTGTCCTAAAGTTTTGTTCTAACAGCAGTTCAAACCTGATTTTAAAACTTGATTGAGACGATTTGCTCCACCAGAACTACCTCACTAGTTTTGAATCTATCTCCATTAAGATCCAAGACATCAACAACATAAGTCTTTTTTTCTAAATAAAAATTAGTACATATATAATCCAGCTAGGACCTATATGAAAGATAATCTTTTTGGAAGTCAAGAAGTCTAATTGCTTATGATTTTCCATAATCTACCTTTAAGGAGATTAAATACAGAAAATGTTTTAAAAATAAGGTTAAGATTATTTTTATTATAAAATAATAAAAATATTTTATTTTTATAAAACATATATACATATAAACATCAGGTTAAGCCCGTAAATCCTCTTCAAAACAAAATAAAACAGTGACAATAGATTAATTCATTAAATAGGCAAAAATGCGTGAAAATATAGAACATTTTAACAAACTGCCCACACATGCTGTGCTGACATTTGGAGTTTGTACTCTGCTATTCTTTTAACTGAAAATGTTGCTATGGATTGAATAGGACAAGGAATGGTGGAAAAGTCACTCCAGTGATGATAAAAGGGTTTCTTTGTGAGCTATGACCCTAGTTTATTTTATATACATATTTTACTTGGCAGTTCTAATAATTCAGTCAGATACAGCCACCACATCTGCATCTTTTCGGAAAGATAGGTTGACACTAATGTCCACGTTTCTGAATCCAGCCACTGGGCATCTTTTCCATCCTGGAAGAGGAGTGCATGTTCCCCAAGGCCACAGACACCTCCTTCAAGAACAAGCTCTATGACCAGCACCTGGGCAAGTCTGCCAACTTCCAGAAGCCCAAAGTGGTCAAAGGCAAGGCTGAGGCACACTTCTCACTGATCCACTATGCTGGCACCGTGGACTACAACATTGGTGGCTGGCTTGACAAGAACAAGGACCCCCTAAATGACACTGTGGTCGGGCTGTACCAGAAGTCTGCAATGAAGACTCTGGCCAGTCTCTTTTCCACTTACGCTAGTGCTGAAGCAGGTACTCTCTGTGCTCTTAATCTCAATCAAGCCCATTCCCACAAAATGTTCATATAACATCACAGCCTCTAGGATTCTACTCTAATTGATGGGTTTTTCTTTCTACCTCAGACAGTGGTGCAAAGAAAGGTGCTAAGAAGAAGGGTTCTTCGTTCCAGACTGTATCAGCCCTTTTCAGGGTAAAGTACAAATTTCACCCAAAAACTCTATTCGGTTTCTATGAATTGTCATAATTATAGGGTTCAGAATAAATTAAGAGGGAATGGAATGTTCAAATATTCACTCTTATCATTCCAGAGCCAATGCAATGCTTCTCTTACAGGGTCAGATGCTCTACCCATTATTCCTCATTATGATCACTGATGTGTTCAGGAATGCCAAAATATCCTCAGAAGCTTTCTTACTATGTAATCAGGCTAATTTTTAAAGAAGCATAGCTGAACTTCAAAGTTGTCCCTAAGGAAAGCTGTTCTCTTTATTCCACTAATGCTGCCCTTTGAGAATGATCCTGAATTCCTCTTTGACAGTGAACCAGAGACACACTATTTAGCACACCCTTCCATCACATGTTGGTCCTCTGAGGTGGATTCAATTTTTTGTAATGACTGAAAATCATCTAACGTCAAGCATAGTAATTTATGTGGATGATTAATCTAGAAAATATCTCTTAAAATTAAAATAACAAATAATTTTACTACAAATAATGTGATTTTGTTAGGTAGCTTAAAAACAGACTCTTCCAAAGGGAAGTATGTGAAATGTCTGGACTCAGGGCTGCTTTGTCAGAATCTGTATAGCTAAGTCTCATTCCTTTTAAAACTAAAGGCTATAACCCATCACTGAAATAGGGAAACTGGCCTGTTCTTTTCCTTTCTCACTACCAATCTGCATCATCTCACCAAGTAGACTCTTGCTTCATCAACTTATCCTTGCACACATCTTCAAGATTAGAAGCTCACAGTACTTATTCTCTCTCTTAATAGTTAACTGAGATATGAAAGAAAACAAAGCAACTTTGTCTTCTCTCAAAGAGTATACCTATAAAATATTAAGAAATATTTACATGTGAGTTTTCTATAGTTGAATAAAACATCATAATCAGTCATAAACAATTACTCTTTCTGGAATAACACCCCTCCCAAGATGCTTCAGGCTGTGAATCATTCCCAGGCACCCAATATCCACCTATACAAGATTATACAGTCTCATGTTTTTAGATTCTTAAAAACAAAACAAAGCAAAACAAAAACAGTACAAAACAAGAAGACAGGTCCCAGGGATAATAATAAACTTGAGAGGAAGGAATGGTAAAGGCAGGACAAGCACTAACCTAGGTTCCCAATGTAAACTACTGTGAAAATTACTAGCACTGAGACAGATGGAAGAGGTTTTAGAGGTAATCTCAACTCTTTTCGAATTAAAGCCCAGAGAGACGAAGAGAATTTTACAGAGTCAAGCAGCTCATTAGTGGCAGAATGAGACCACAGTCTTTTGTCTGATTCCCAGTCGAAAACAATTCCTGTGCATCAAGGATATGGGATTTGCAGTTTGTTTATAGAATAGATCCTAGGTGTTATAAATGAATACCCTGGAGAGCTACATTTCTTCCGAGCACTTTGGCCTTGTGGTTATTTGTCAGGCTAGAATTCTGGAGACCTTAAAAATACAGACCAATTGAAGCCTCACAGGCTTATCCCTAACAGTTAAGCAAGTGCCTAGGTTCACACCAAATAATTAAAAAAAAGCAATCCAAGATAAAAGTTTCTCATCAAGTCCCTTCTGTCTGGTTTTCTAGGAAAATTTAAATAAACTGATGACCAATCTGAGGAGCACTCACCCCCACTTTGTACGGTGCATCATCCCCAATGAAACCAAAACACCAGGTAAGACACTTCTGATACCCAAACAAGCGCCAGGATGTTTGCTTTAGACCATGAAATAAGGCATGTGTATTCTTCCTCTTAGGGGCCATGGAGCATGAACTTGTCCTGCATCAGCTGCGGTGTAACGGTGTGCTGGAAGGGATCCGCATCTGCAGGAAGGGGTTCCCAAGCAGGATCCTTTATGGGGATTTTAAACAAAGGCCAGTCACTCTTTGCTGTATTTCACTGAATGCTGTGAACACTTTATCATCTTAATCGTTGTCTTTTGTTCATTGTATTTCATGCCCCCTGCTTAGTAAATTGTAAAATTAAGAAATCAGATGATAAAGTCTTGTGGAAACAGGACAGGATAACAGTTTGGAAGAGATGGTATTTCTTACAAACAGGAAGAAGGTGTGCATTAGACAACAGAAAAATCACATTGTTTTACTATTTGAACTTATAGGACAGCTGGATTTTCTACTTTTACTTTTTTTCTCACATCTTTGTTGATACTTCCTTTTTGGGTCATTTGGTCTCCCCATATAATCATACTTCCCTAATCATTCTTTTCTTTGTTTGACTGAACAGATACAAAGTTTTAAATGCAAGTGCTATCCCAGAAGGACAATTCATCGACAGCAAGAAGGCTTCTGAGAAACTTCTTGCCTCTATTGATATTGATCACACCCAGTATAAATTTGGACATACCAAGGTATAGCTGCCATTTATTCCTACCTGATCCGTACCCTTCTGCTATTTCTGTATCTCCTGTACCACGAAGAAGACTAATGATTCTCCTTTTCTCCAGGTTTTCTTCAAAGCTGGCCTTCTGGGTCTTCTAGAAGAAATGAGAGATGAAAAGTTGTCCCAAATTATAACAAGAACCCAAGCCGTCTGCAGGGGATTCCTAATGAGGGTAGAATATCAGAAGATGTTGCAAAGGAGGTAACAACCATGCAGATCATCTGCTTAGTAAAGAGAGTCCTTTCGGACTATCACTCAGCCTTTCTCATTTATTAACTTTCATTTTGTGGCTAATAAATGCTTCTTGTGCAGTTCAGAACTCACTCTTAAAATATATCTGCCTTTGCTTAAACCCTCATACTTGGACTCCCTTCAATTTCTCCTGGTCCAAGCACCTCGCATAGAGCTACCTGAATAATTTGCAATAAGCATGATTTTCATCATGCCATATCTCAGTCTGGGGACCCCTACCCACCCACCCCCACACCCCTCCCCCACTCAGCCTCTCATGTCAAATCCAAGTTGCTGTGCGTGGCTGTCTGGGGTCTCTGTATTCCCCAGCTCATCTGTCATTCCCAATCATACAGCTTTTTCCAGCTAGGCTAAACAATTTGCTTATCTCCTGTTTCCATGTTTGCCCCAGCCTTTCTCCTCATCCTAATTTACCTATTTACCAATTCAGAACTTGCACTTCTCCTTTCTCCAATGAGCCTCATTCAGCTGTATCTACCCAGCACTACTGCATTCCCTGCCCCCACCACACACACACATTTTGCATTCATTTTGCTTCTCTGTGCTTATTGGATTTGCATTATAAGTGTTCCCAAGTCCTTCCCATGTGTCTACATTATGGTTTGTGTCATGGTATTTGCGTTCTCAGAGTCATGGTTCTTGTAATTTGGACCTATACAGAAATAGAATTTACATTTTAATAAGCTTGAAAAGGCATTACAGATTGCTACAAGATAGTCAAACCTTGCTAGTCTAGTGCTACAGTTTACAGTTTTATTACTATTTAAAACTTGTATTTTAAAGAAACAAATCTGCATGCTCAATGCATGTTAAATTGCTTGCAGATACTAACAATCTAATTAAGCATATAAGAATAAGACATTTGAAAGAATCTGAGAAAAGCCAGTGTATTATCTGAAGAAGCTAACAAAAGTTTTTGAGTGGATACTTCAGTGATAATCAAAATAAGAGAAAAGGCTTCAAGAAAGACGTGCTAAATCCTAAGTTCCTCAGATGAGGCAACTTTGAAAGCACCCAGCATCATCTCACAGCTCACTCCATAGGCCAATGGCCCAGCGGCACAACCAATTCACAACTGCCACATCCACTCCCAAATCACTAGTATTATAATAGCTCAAATGATCTTAAATTGGTATGTGTTGTTTATATGTGCAAAGCATTCCTGCTCTCAAGTCTGCTCCTTTGCTAGTGTGGCAGGGTCGTGAGAACACAATTATTCAACATGAGCAGTACACATTAGCAACATGATTACACTGAGCACTAGTTTGAGTGTGTCTGTGTCTGTATAAAGCCTGCATTTAGCATATACAAAATCTGATTGATCATTTACACCTGGGATCATCACAAGGGGAACCTGCATGTAAAATAAAAAGTGACGATAACACTGCCCCTAATGGATGGATCTACACTGATATTTTTATGTCATTTCAGAGAAGCCCTTTTCTGCATCCAGTACAATATACGTGCCTTCATGAACGTCAAGCACTGGCCCTGGATGAGGCTCTTCTTCAAGATCAAACCCCTTCTCAAGAGCGCAGAGACCGAGAAGGAGATGGCCACCATGAAGGAAGAGTTTCAGAAAACCAAAGATGAGCTTGCCAAGTCAGAGGCGAAAAGGAAGGAACTGGAGGAAAAAATGGTCACTCTCTTAAAAGAGAAAAATGACCTGCAGCTCCAGGTTCAATCTGTGAGTATTCTGAATGTTGCATGTTACTGAAGCATTTCTGGAAGGCATATGCACTTTGGATTTACAAATAGCCTTGTTTTAAAAAAGAATATCTCAAGTTACTTTTTTAAGGATTTCACTCATCTTTCAGTAGTCCTATGAGGAAGATACACACAATGATTTCCAAATTACAAATGGAAAAGGGAGGACTGAAGAACATATTCACCAGTATCACAAATCTAGCAACCATGAGGAAGAATTTAAACGCCATGCCCCAGATCTCAGTCAGATATCGCACCCATTTGCCTTGCATACCTCATCTCAGCCTTACAAGGATTGTCTTAGTCTCCGAACACACGTCTATGAGATTGTTTTGAAATTAAAGCCATTATTTTTTAAATTCAATTAGCTAACATACAGTACATCATTAGTTTCAGAGGTAGTGTCCAATAATTTATCAGTTGTGAATTATTTGTGATAAGCAAATTGTTTAGCCTGGCTGGAAAAGGCTTTGTGGTTGGGAATGGCAGATGAGCTGGGGAATACAGAGAGCCCTGACAGCCATGCACAGCAACTTGGATTTGACAATGCTCGTTACATCACATGCCCTCCTTAACACCTGTCACCAAATTTACCCATCCCCCCCACCAACCTCCCCTCCAGCAACCCTTTGTTTCCTATGATTAAGAGTCTCTGGTTTGTTTCCCTTTCTGATTTTGTCCTGTTTTATTTTTCTCTCCCTTCCCCCATGATCCTCTGCACTGTTTTTTATATTCCACATGAGTGAAACCATATAATAAATGTCTTTCTCTGATTGACATATTTCACTCAGCATAATACCTTCCAGTTCTATCTATCCACATCGATGTAAATGACAAGACTCATCCTTTCTGATGGCTAAGTAATATTCCATTGAGTGTATACACACACACACACACACACACACACACACACAATCTTCTTTATCTATTCATCCGTCGAAGGACATCTGGGCTCTTTCCATAGTTTGGCTGTTGTGGACACTGTTGCTATAAACACTGGGGTGCCGGTGCCCCTTATTCTTATTTCTCTCCATGCCTAACCCCTGAGATTTAGCTCAGTAAATCTGTTTGCAGTTACATGAACTAAGCAACCAGGGTGTGAGGTAAAGCCAAGTTCCCTCTGTGATTCTTCCCAGTTCTTTTTTTTTTTTTTTTTTAAATGAGAAGCAGTTAAAAGCCTAGAAGGAATTTTCTTCCTATTTTTTCTTCTTGTCTTTTTTTTTTAATTTTTATTTTATTTATGATAGTCACGCAGAGAGAGACAGAGAGAGAGAGAGGCAGAGACATAGGCAGAGGGAGAAGCAGCCTCCATGCACTGGGAGCCCGATGTGGGATTCGATCCCGGGTCTCCAGGATCGCGCCCTGGGTCAAAGGCAGGCGCCAAACCGCTGCGCCACCCAGGGATCCCGATTCTTCCCAGTTCTTAAGGCTTCTGTTTACTTGGCTCAGGAAGGAGCTGTAATCAGAATAGGGGATAGTTTGGACCAGTGTTCTGGCCAAGCATAATTGCCCATTTCTATGGTCCAGAAGCCCACCAGTGTCATAAAGAAACCCGTGAAAAGAATAGTTTACCCCCAAATTTTAAGCTATCAACTTTCCCTTCTGATACTTTCACTTACATGAAGGCTGTATTTTCCCTAAAACACATGACCAACAGCCTCTTCACAGTTCTTACCATCGGTCAGGGAGAGAACACTTATGAATGCATCACTATTAAAAATAAAAGCAAAGGAACCCTGGGAAGTTCCCTATTATCATCTGTTTAAGCATTTAAAACACATAATCTATGAACAAAACACTGAGTGAGAAGTTAAAGAAATTTCCCAGGCCAGAGTACTTTAATAAGGCTGAGCTGATTTTTATTTGAGTTTTTCAGTCACTCATAAAAACTCTATGGAGCTATGTAATGCCTTAAAATTATATTTTCTTGCATATTCTAAAATTCATGTTGAGACTAATAGGTGATCCTTAAGATGGAAATGAAAACTGTGGACAGTTACAGCACTGCTATGGACTATCAGGAAGGTTGTAAGCATATAACAAATGTGCATGAAAATGTATTCACAGGCATAAAATTATTTAAGTTCTTTTTCTTTCCTTTTTAAAATTCAGTCTAACAACTAGTTGCTTGAGGTGAACAGGGAATGATCAAAACCAAATCCAACCAATCTAAATCAAAATCTTTGAATATTGCAGCTGAAATGTTCCTAGCAATCGTTTATTCCCACCTCCTCAACTACATGAGAAAATTGAGAATAAAGGAATAAAGTCATTTGCCTATGTTCATCCATATGGAGGAAATACTGAGACAAGAACTCAGGCTTCCCGTGGCCTATCACTCCTCTAGACACTACTTTGTACTCAACTGCTTCAAACCAATCATTTTTCACATTAATTTGTTTCTAAATCTATAGTCTTGCTTTTAATTAGCTCCATTTCTCCAGGCCATGTAATAATGTTCAATTAAGTTTAATTTATATTCATACTGAAGAAGTTACCAGCATTCAGCAAACACTACTATATTGTGCAAAGAACAAGTTCAAAATTGTAACAAGTTCTCTAAAGACCTTAATGAATCTCTCCACAGGAAGCTGACGCCTTGGCTGATGCAGAGGAAAGGTGTGAACAACTGATTAAAAACAAAATCCAGCTGGAGGCCAAGATCAAGGAGGTGACTGAGAGAGCAGAGGATGAAGAGGAGATCAATGCTGAGCTGACGGCCAAGAAGAGGAAACTGGAAGATGAGTGTTCAGAGCTCAAGAAAGATATTGACGACCTTGAGCTGACCCTGGCCAAGGTCGAAAAGGAGAAGCATGCCACAGAGAACAAGGTATGAAACATATTCTGTTCCACCACAGAGAGATTCTGCCCCCCTAGTAAGCTGCTTTAGAGCAGGTATCATTTCTTTAATTTTTCAAGGTAAAAAACCTCACAGAAGAGATGGCAGGCCTGGATGAAACCATCGCAAAGCTGACCAAGGAGAAGAAGGCCCTCCAAGAGGCCCACCAGCAGACCTTGGATGACCTGCAGGCAGAAGAGGACAAAGTCAACACCCTGACCAAAGCTAAAACCAAGCTAGAGCAGCAAGTGGATGATGTAAGTGTGTTTCTGATTATACACTGGAAGGATTTTTTTTTAAAATACATTTTCAGTATTTAATACGTTTTCCTTTCTCATTAGCTTGAAGGGTCTCTAGAGCAAGAAAGGAAACTTCGAATGGATCTAGAAAGGGCAAAGAGAAAACTAGAGGGAGACCTAAAATTGGCCCAAGAATCCACAATGGATGCCGAAAATGACAAGCAGCAACTTGATGAGAAACTCAAGAAGTAGGCACTCCAGAAAAAAATTCCATGTGATACCATCTTTCAATTCAGGAGTACTAATATGTCTTGTTCTTCTGTCTAAAGGAAAGAATTTGAAATCAGCAATCTGCTAAGCAAAATTGAAGATGAGCAAGCAATAGAAATTCAACTACAGAAGAAGATCAAAGAACTGCAGGTGAACCACCTCCCCTTCATTTTTTCTCTGTACGCCAAAAGCCCTGAGGTTGAGATGAGTTTATGTTACTGTGCATGTGTTACTCCCAGGCCCGCATCGAGGAGCTGGAGGAGGAAATCGAGGCAGAGCGCGCCTCCAGGGCCAAAGCAGAGAAGCAGCGCTCTGACCTCTCCCGGGAACTGGAGGAGATCAGTGAGCGCCTGGAAGAAGCTGGCGGGGCCACATCTGCCCAGATTGAGATGAACAAGAAGCGGGAGGCCGAGTTCCAGAAGATGCGCAGGGACCTGGAGGAGGCCACCCTGCAGCACGAAGCCACAGCGGCTACCCTGAGAAAGAAGCACGCGGACAGTGTGGCCGAGCTCGGGGAGCAGATAGACAACCTGCAGAGGGTCAAGCAGAAGCTGGAGAAAGAGAAGAGTGAGATGAAGATGGAGATCGATGACCTTGCCAGTAATGCAGAGACCATTTCCAAAGCCAAGGTACCCAATACCATCTCTAAATGATGGTAACATTCATTGTTCTGTCACTAAACATTGTTTGCTAGCAGTTTATAGCACTAATCTAGTATTTCCTATTCTAATATATTCCATTCTATGTCAGTTTTGTTAGTGCTTACTTATGACCTATTAAGACTATTTCAAAATCCCCTTTAATCAAGTGTCAATATCACTGGAAAAAATGAATGGGCTCTAACAATGGTCACTTCAGGGACATTCCATACTCACCATGCTTGAATCCTAGCCTGTCCCATCAAGTTTGTGCCATAACTTTCCACTCACACTTGAGTTTATTCACTCTAAATATACCTGAAGAATCAAGTTTTAACGTTTTTGTTTGTTTTTTACTGCATTCAATGTCTCATCTTTCACTGCTACATGTCCTGTAGGGGAACCTTGAAAAGATGTGTCGCACTCTAGAAGATCAGGTGAGTGAACTTAAGACCAAGGAAGAGGAGCAGCAACGGCTGATCAATGACCTGACAGCTCAGAGAGCGCGTCTGCAGACAGACGCAGGTGGGGACTTTTCCCTGGACTCTGAAACTGCATGCTAGATAAAAGTGATTCCAGGGGTTCTGAAGAAACAGCAATACTCACTCCCATTTTACAGAGGAATAAACAAATTGTTAGAATCTGCTGAGCAGGTCAAAAAGAATACAAAGCAAGAATTGACAGGATAGTTTACTTGCTACACTCCTGTGCTATCTGTGCTTTTTACTGCCAGTACTAATCAGTTCTAAACTCATATTTACAAGCAGATAAAGTATATATTTGATATATAAATAAATGTATAGGTATACACAGGTATGAAAGCTTAAGCTTATTTTTATGCTGTTAACCAATTCATTTACTTCTATTATTCTTAGGTGAGTATTCCCGACAATTAGATGAAAAAGATGCTTTAGTCTCTCAGCTTTCAAGAAGCAAACAAGCATCTACACAGCAGATTGAGGAGCTGAAACGTCAGCTGGAGGAAGAAACTAAAGTGAGTTTTACCAAAGATCATCTTGGCTGAGCAAATCTAAACATGTCCATTCAGATTCTACTCTGGGTATGTAAATTATGTATCACTAAATAAATGAATTTAAGTCACGAAACTAGTCCTCCTGCAGGCCAAGAACGCCCTGGCCCACGCCCTGCAGTCCTCCCGCCATGACTGTGACCTGCTGCGGGAACAGTATGAGGAGGAGCAGGAGGGCAAGGCCGAGCTGCAGAGGGTGCTGTCCAAGGCCAACAGCGAGGTGGCCCAGTGGAGGACCAAATATGAGACGGACGCCATCCAGCGCACCGAGGAGTTGGAGGAGGCCAAGTACGTGCTGCAAACGCTGAGGGAGGAAAAGAACATGGTTTCCTAGCTGCACAACTCAGCAGCTCTCCTGAACACTATGATGATGATGTTGTTGATGGTAACAACAGCAACAGCACACACTAAATTTACTGAGAGGACACTATGTGTCAAGTATTTATATATACCCATTAGCTCATTTAGTTTTCATAGCAACATCATGTTTTATCCCTATGTTCAAACAAGGGAACAGGATTTGAGAGGTTAACCAACCAACCCAAGGGCACATGATTAATACACAGTATGGCTAGGATTAGAACCAGATATTCTGACTCCAGAGACCACCTTCTTCAGTCCTGCAGTAGGAAGACACAGCTCTCCAACTTCATGCTGGAGGCCACTAAACTGTACATAATGTCCAGGGCTGGCCTAAATAAAATAAAGCTTAGTCTCATAGATCAAGTATAGATCAAAGAGGACCTTCAAGTAGATCTTCTTGGGCTTCAGGGCTAAAGGCTTTCCTATACCTTAAAGATGCAGAACTGGCACATGATGGGGCAATGAAGAATATAGGTGACTCAGAAGGAATCACCATGCTTCACCTGCTTTTTGTCACAAAGTTTCTAAAGAAACTTTCCCTGGTTTTCTCTAGGGAAAAAGTACATAAATGAAATAGAAAGTCTAAGAAAGCAAATAAATAGTCTCAGTACATTTTTGCTCAATAAAATACCTAGTTAGCCTCATATCCTTACTGGAATGAGAGAAGACATTTACACCACTCAGCAAAATTGTCCTGGATAATCATTTTCTGCAACCATACTCAATCAGAAGTCCTGAAAGCCCTGAATTACTTATGTAGTAAGACACATACAATGGAGCACTAACAGCAGCCTCAAAGAACTGAATCCAGGTGCTCACCACTTTGGACCTTTTCATACAGGACCAATCAAGAAAGCAGTTCTGGATGCCACAGTTTGAGTAACGATATGTTACCTGCCATTGTAGAAGTAGGACTGTCAAAGGGGCCTAGGGTGTTATCTCTTGTCGCTGTTCTAAACCACTCTCCATAACTGCCTGGCTAACGTTTCAGGAAGAAGCTGGCCCAGCGTCTGCAGGAAGCTGAGGAGCACGTAGAAGCTGTGAACGCCAAATGTGCTTCCCTGGAGAAGACAAAGCAGCGGCTCCAAAATGAGGTGGAGGACCTCATGCTGGATGTGGAGAGATCTAATGCTGCCTGCGCTGCTCTTGACAAAAAGCAGAGGAACTTTGACAAGGTGCCCAGGCCTACTTAATAAACTTCATCAATGTTTTATGTGGTCTCCCTTTTTCCTTGCAGCAGCTGACAATCTGCTGCTTTTCAGGTTCTGGCAGAGTGGAAACAGAAGTATGAGGAAACTCAGGCTGAACTGGAGGCCTCCCAGAAGGAGGCTCGCACTCTTAGCACTGAGCTGTTCAAGGTCAAGAATGCCTATGAGGAATCCCTAGATCAAGTGGAAACCCTAAAGAGAGAGAACAAGAACTTGCAGCGTGAGTGCTCTTGAACTTCCAACGGCCCTGGCAAGAGCTGGCAGTTAGGTTCCCTGTTACCTCAGTCTGACTACTACTCTCTTGTCTGTTCATCCACAGAGGAGATTTCTGACCTCACTGAGCAGATTGCTGAGGGAGGGAAGCAAATCCATGAATTGGAGAAAATAAAGAAGCAAGTGGAACAAGAGAAATGTGACATTCAGGCTGCCTTAGAGGAAGCAGAAGTACGTATTACCAGGTTGTGAGGAAAATTCAAAGACATAAGTGAAAATACTCAATGTGAGCAATGGACCCATTATTACAGAGCTGGTGGGAATATGAACTCGTATAGCTTTATGAAGGACAATTTGGCAATAGTTATCAAAAGCCTTAAAAAGTAATACTATGACCCACCACTTTTGTAAGAATCTATCTCAAGAAAATTACCTTCAATAGAGGTAAATCTTTAAGCACAAAGATGTCTAATCCAAGAACAAGATGAAGCAAACTATGGAACATTCATTATGATGCAATTGTATACAACCATTAAATATAATTAATATAGAGAAATATTTATGGTAGACATTAATTTTTAAAGTGAAGACACATTTGAATATACACTATAATTTCATCACCCAAAAATATATATAAGTAGGAAAAAAGACTAGAAACAATGTACCACATTAAAACGATTATCATTGGGTGGGGGGGCACAATAGGAGGTTTTTCTTTGTTTTTATATATTGCTCTATGTCCTACAGTGAACATACATTTTATAATCAGAAAAATGTTTTAAAACTGAGAATTCCTACAAACATATTAATGTAAAAAACAGATTAAGAGTTCATGTTTAGTACGAGTTTAACTGTAAGTTTTGTTAGTACTCACATAAATAATATTTATATAGCACTTCATACTCTATAAAGCACCTTTATTACAGAACTGCCCTGTATGATCTATGACTGAATACACAAACAAAAAAAATGAATTTACCTAGCAGGTCCTGGAACTGTTGTATTGAAATTTATAAAATCAGACAAATTGATGTAAGAGTTCAGCTCACAAGGGAATATACTCCAAATATTCAAGTTATTTTCCATCATTAACTGATCATTGTTTTGTTAAGGCATCTCTTGAACATGAAGAGGGAAAGATTCTGCGCATCCAGCTAGAGCTGAACCAAGTCAAGTCTGAAGTCGACAGGAAAATTGCAGAGAAGGATGAAGAAATTGACCAGCTGAAGAGAAACCACATCAGGATCATGGAGTCGATGCAGAGCACCCTCGATGCTGAGATCAGGAGCAGGAATGATGCTCTGAGAGTCAAGAAGAAGATGGAGGGAGACCTCAATGAGATGGAGATCCAGCTGAATCATGCCAACCGCTTGGCTGCAGAGAGTTTGAGGAACTACAGGAACACCCAAGGCATCCTGAAGGTAAACAGGTCCACATAAATAGCTAAGTCAGGCAAATGACCTGTTCTCCATTCAGCAAAGTATCTTTGTGCTAAACAATCTAGTTTTTTCTTTTAACAAATTATGCAGCTCACAGTATGGAAACAGCTAAATGAAACGTGCACAGAATATATTTTTACAGAAATGCTATATAAAAAAACAGAAGCCCCAAGATAAGCTTTGATATGAAAGAAAGTACAAGACTTTTGGTACCAATAAGCCTGAAGTGGAGCCTTAGTTGTGTTACTTAATGGCTGCCTGATTTTAGGCAAATGAGTTAAACCTCTCAGAACCTCTGCTGCTGCTTCTACAAAATAAGAATGAAACTACTCACCTCATAGGGTTCCTGTGAGAACCAAATGAGATAACAGATGTCAAGTACTGGGGGGAGCATATGGAAAACAGTCTATAAATGACAGCCACTGGTTACTCACACATGAAAAAAATAACCAGTTAATGGCATAAATAGAATGACAATCTGTCTCCTGATCATTCTTGCTCACCTAAGCCAGTGACATCACCATTTTCACACTAATTCAAATGACAGGCCAGTCATTTCCTGCTCCTGTAGGCACCAGTACCTTCTTCCAGTTCACCTCCACGGATGTTCACATCCTCTTCAGAGTGTCTATGGCTTTTTTTTTTTTTTTTAAACTTGACAGGACACTCAGCTCCACCTGGATGATGCTCTCCGAGGCCAGGAGGACCTGAAGGAGCAGCTGGCCATGGTGGAGCGCAGAGCCAACCTGCTGCAGGCTGAGATCGAGGAGCTGAGAGCCACTCTGGAGCAGACAGAGAGGAGCAGGAAAACTGCAGAGCAGGAGCTCCTAGATGCCAGTGAGCGCGTCCAGCTCCTCCACACCCAGGTAAGACCTTCGCATCAAACAAATGTTGGTGTACGGTTAAGTGATGGATCCATTACCTAACAGGGAAATACTCCATTTTAATACAAAATGTGTATATTTTAAAAAAGGATGGGGGATATGCTCTAAAATACTAACTGCAGTTATCTTGGAATGATAGGATTGTAGGCGATATTTTGGTTATGTGTTCCTCAGACTTTCTACCAAGAAAAAGGAGAACATTTTATTTAAAACTGGGTTTGACTCTTTAGATTATTTTGAAAACCATGATGTAGAATAAACTTGAATAAACATGATCTGTTAACTCCAAAATCCAAAAATGTGCCATGTAGTGTTTCTCGTCGGGAGTCCTTCTGCGTTTAGTATTGTGCTTACTGTCCTTGTGTCCTACAGGACACTGTTGATGTGCCTGGACATTAAATGCAGTAGCACTGGGTAGTCATTTTCACAAGCAAAAATATCTACCTACAAATATTTCCAAATACCCATTACAGCAGTGTTGATTCCCTCTGAGAACCACTGGGTTAGAATTTAAAATGTTTTCATAAAACTAATTCAGTATTCCCCCAGGGAGTAAACTATAAAAGTTAACAGAGAACAGATCCTTTCTAACTAAAAAACTCCCAATGCCAGGCACTCACAAAAAGAATTCATTGTTTTCTATTATTTCCAACCTTTTAAGAATAGAATATTAGTAAGGTCTGACTGAAATATAATTGAAAGAGTAATTAGTATTGGCATTCTTAAAAATCCCAAGTCCTTATGCAAAAATTAGACAGACAAGGGGACCGGGGGGGAGAGGCATGTTCCGACTTTTCAAATGATTAATATTTTGCACTGAACAAATATTTAAAGCTGAATAGTAAACTTGCCATTAGGTCCCCTGCACAAGCCAACAAGTAAGACATCTATAAAAGCCCACATTGGCAAATAGCAAGTCTTTGAAATTCTGATGGACTATTTTTAACAGAATACCAGCCTGATCAACACCAAGAAAAAATTGGAAAATGATGTTTCACAACTCCAGAGTGAAGTGGAGGAAGTCATTCAAGAATCACGTAATGCAGAAGAGAAGGCCAAGAAGGCCATCACAGATGTGAGCCAGATAAGCACTTGTTTTACTGATACACGTGTGTTACCTGCCATTACTAGATTTCCTTATTGTCCTGGTCTATTTACTAATCAGGCGGCCATGATGGCCGAGGAGCTGAAGAAGGAGCAGGACACCAGTGCCCACCTGGAGCGGATGAAGAAGAACATGGAGCAGACAGTGAAGGACCTGCAGCATCGTCTGGACGAGGCTGAGCAGCTGGCCCTGAAGGGTGGGAAGAAGCAGATCCAGAAACTGGAGGCCAGGGTGGGTCTCTCAATCTCTCAATCTTTCGGAATCTGGGAAGGGGCTAAGGGGACTCCCCCTATCTCTCTCTCTCCCTACATATTGATGCCCATCTTCGTCCTGAGGCTGAGGACATCCACTCAGTATCTTCAGCAGGTCCTGAGCTAATTAATAGCCCCCAAGATTGGCTGCATATGTATCTTTCTTGATTGTAGGTACATGAGCTTGAAGGAGAGGTTGAAAGTGAGCAGAAACGTAATGCTGAGGCTGTTAAAGGTTTGCGGAAACACGAGAGAAGAGTAAAAGAACTCACCTACCAGGTAAGGGGAATAGTTTTTTAGAATATCCAGACTTCCTGTCCAAAGGGAAACTGACAATCTGGTAACTATGTGGTACTCACAGTCAGATCCACGTGAACTTGATATATAAATACAAGGGCAGGGGATCCCTGGATGGCTCAGCGGTTTGGCGCCTGCCTTTGGCCCAGGGCGCGATCCTGGAGACCCGGGATCGAATCCCACGTCGGGCTCCCGGTGCATGGAGCCTGCTTCTTCCTCTGCCTGTGTCTCTGCCTTTCTCTCTCTCTATGTCTCTCATAAATAAATGAATAAAATCTTAAAAAAAAATAAATAAATAAAAATAAATACAAGGGCAAATGATAGAACTGTTTATCCTAAGCTAGGAAAGGCATGGAGGCCTTTGAAAACAGCAATACCAGAAAAAAGGACATAGGTTTTAAAGTCAGATAAACTAAATATTAGTTCTAATTTGGCCTCTCTTAATTTTTGAACTTGGGTAAGTTACTTAATACCCTAAACCTTAGTTTCATTCCCTATAAAACAGAGTAACAACATGTAGGGAGTAGGGAGGTGATATTACAGAACATGTGTAGAAGTCCCCAACACAGCACCCACATATGGTGATGTTCAGCAAAAATAGCTACTATTAATACTATGGAGGAAGTCTCAGCATTGACCAAGTTTACCCCAGGCCCACCTGCCATCATACCAAAGTGATTTATTTTACTACCTGTAGGAGGCTCATTTCATTGTACTGAATGCAGATTGTTTTTCAAACCCCCAGACTGAGGAAGACCGCAAGAATGTCCTCAGGCTGCAGGACTTGGTAGATAAATTACAGGCGAAGGTGAAATCATACAAGAGACAAGCTGAGGAGGCTGTGAGTATCTTTAAGCCCTTCAGAGAAGAAGAAAGCTTCTTTTGGGGTAGAAAGTGTATTAGAAAAGAAAAGAAAAGAAAAGAAAAGAAAAGAAAAGAAAAGAAAAGAAAAGTATTAAGAGAATGTGTCAATGAGAAAAAAAGCAAAATAAAATATACCACTCATATTATAAATATGAATTTATGCCCAAATCCTGATTATAGAATAAGACTTCAAGAGGAGGTATTTTTATTAAGCAATTTGTGAGCACTGTGGGGAAAAAACGAAGTTCTAAATAACCCACCTTACTTGATAGCTGCAAAGAATATACCATCCCAACTCTAATCCATAATAAATACTCTTCTCCTTCTAGAAATGCACAAAATCAAGTATTCTCAAGAGTCAAACATAAATCTTTACCCCAACTGACTCATTCACACACTACCAGTGTCAGCAGGGGCTCCTCTCTCCACACGTCCTGTGGCAAATAAGAACATGCTAGAAGATTCTCCAGCTTCCCTTTTCCTGAGTGTTCCCCATTCTTCTAAACACAATGTGGTAGGTAGAAAGCAGACAGGAAGTTAAGAGAGCTTCTTATCCCCACTGCCTACACAGACAGGAAGTTAAGAGAGGGAAAAGGAGAGGAGAGGCTCAAATGGTAATTAGTAAAACCAACAGCTGCATGCTTCTTTCCAGACCAACTTTTCCCCTTTCTCCATTTACCAGAGTTACCAACATATATGGCAAAACTGGTTAAGTGAGGTTGTCCCAAAGTTAAAATTTGACCTTGCATTTACTTATTAAACTCTGTCAGGGAATATGGCTCTCTTCCTCCTTTTGACCCAGTCCATGTATCACAAACAGATTTCATATACACATGGGTGTTATATACTAACGTTATCTTTCCACTTCAGAAGTGTTTCTTCCTTCGTTCTTTAGAATGAAAAAAATACATAATTGAAGTTACAAATTCTGTCCAGATTTGAAGTCAGGCATGGCAAGCATACCATAAGAAGGATATATCTGAGTTGAGGAGGGAATTCTGTTTGGTGACAAGTACAGTAACCACAAACCCTAATTCTCACAATTTTATCTTACTTCTTAGGAGGAACAATCCAACACTAATCTTGCTAAATTCCGCAAGCTCCAGCACGAGCTGGAGGAGGCCGAGGAGCGGGCTGACATTGCCGAGTCCCAGGTCAACAAGTTGCGGGTGAAGAGCCGAGAGGTTCACACGAAAATCAGTGCAGAGTGAACACATCTGCCTGATGCTGCCAAGGGGCTGAAGAAATGCACAGAATGTGCTATTCTAGGCCACTTGTTTTTCTCTTAATGCTGAATAAATAAAAACTCTAGTAAACTTATAAATTAAAGCAAACTCATTTTTTCATTTGCAAATTATGTACTCTCAAGTATAGTTCTCACCTAGCTATTTTTTATACTACATATGGCTTTGCCAAGCATTCAATATTTTGTATCTCCATCACCACCCAGCATCCCCTTTCCCACCCCTACTACTCCCCATATACACATACAAGTATCTTTTGCTCGACTTGAATTTATTAACTCTCTCTAGATCATTACAAATTATTAAGGAAGACATTCCCTAAGGCTGCCTCTCTAGACAGGGTCCATTGATTGATCCACTTCACAAGTAGTTATGGAGCATCTACTCTGTGCTAGGCACTGTTTTTTTTTTTTTAAGATTTTATTTATTTATTCATAAGAGACGGGGGGAGGGCAGAGACACAGGCAGAGGGAGAAGCAGGCTCCATGCAGGGAGCCTAATGTGGGACTCGATCCCGGGACTCCAGGATCACGCCCTGAGCCAATGGCAAGCACTAAACCGCTGAGCCACCCAGGGATCCCCTAGGCACTGTTTTATGTTCTGTGCATACAGCAGTGAGCAAAGAGAGCTCCTGCCCTCTGAGAAGTTACATTCTACAAGAGTAGAAAGGAAACCAACAAATAAGGCACATAACATGTCAGATGCTAAGTTTTAGTGGGAAATAAATAAGTAGGGTCAGGCTCCCTGCTCATCGGGAGTCTACTTCTCCCTCTCCCTCTGAACCTCACCCCCCGCCCCACTCCTATTCTCCCTCTTAAATAAAATCTTAAAAAAAAAAAAAAAAAGACATTTGAGTGGAGATCTGCAGGAACCAAGTGAGTAAGCCAAGTGAGTATGTGAGGTCAGAATACTTCCAAGCAGGGGGAAAAACAGAAAATGCCCCTGGAGTAGGGGCAGGTGGGCATATGGCAAGGGCTGGAGAATGAGCAAAATAAAGAGTTATGACATAGGAGAGGAACCAGGGGCCAGATATTGTACAGCCTGAGGCTTTCTCCACAGAGTTGTGTTTTTACTCAGAGTGAGATGTGAAAGCTTTGGAGGATTTAAAGTAGAGAAGACTTAATATAGCACACATTTTTAAAAAATTACTCTGGCTGCCACGTTGAGAAACAGACTGAAGGTGGCAAGTGTAGAAACTGGGAGACTAGTAAGGAGCCTACAGTAAAATAAAAGATAACAAATGACAGTGGTTCAGACTGGAGAAACAGCCCTGGGAAATTATGAGAGTGCAGGATGCTAGCTGTATTATGAAGGTAGCACACAAGAATTTTCTGCCAAATGAATGAGAAAATCAGAGAGGAAGAGAAGGGGAAAAAAACCTTCAGAAAAGAAGGACAAAAGATTATGCAAGAAAAAAGTGGCAGAATGCAAACATTAGGAATTTGGTCTCCAGAAAGAGGGGAGTCAGTACAGCAAAAATGGTGACTTTACATAAGACTATCTTATGGGCTCCTGTCCCTCTTGCAGCATCTACTCTCCCCTACCTCCCAACCCTGTCAGCTTCAGTCTTTTACAGTATAAATTGTACAACCCACAGTCTCAAATATGTCTAAGATTACTAACAAAAGTTTAAAATGAAGAAAAATTCAAAATAAATAAATTTCTCAAGGAAAATTTTAGATCAAAGAGAAAATCAAAACTACAATCACAAAAACTTCTAGGAGTAAACTTGAGAGTAAATCTTTGTGACTCTGGCTTAAGCAAAGATTTCTTAGCTACATCTCCAAGAGTACAAGCCAGGAAAGAAAAAACTGATAAATTGGACTTCATCAAAATGTAAAGTTTCTGCTCTTTGAAAACACTGTTAAAAAGGATGAAAAGATAAGCCACAGATGAACGTATTTGGAAATTACATCCCTGATAAAGGACTTGTATCCAGAAGACTTAAAGAGGTCTAAAAACTCAAAATAAATAAATAAATAAATAAATAAATAACCTAATTTCTAAAGAGCCAAAAGATTTAAAATAAACATTACACCACTTCATACCTGTCAGAATGACAGGTGTTGGCAAGGATGTGTTAAAAAGGGAGCCCCCATGCACTGGTAGCAGGAATGGAAACTGGTGCAGCCACCATGGAAAACAGTATGGAGATTCCTCAAAAATTTTTAAATAGGACTACCCTACAACCCAGCAAACTCACTTCTGCGGATTTATCTGAAAAAAAAAAAAAAAAAAAAAACGAAAACTCTAAGTTGAAAAAATACATGCACTAACTACCACCACACTACCCCCCAGACGTGTTCACTGCACAATTATTTACAGTAGCCAAAATATGGTAGCAACAGTTAGTGTCCACCAGTAGATGAATGGATTAAAAAAATGCGATATATATATACATATCTGTACATATACATGTGTGTATACATACATATATGTGTATATGTATATATATATATACACACACACACACACACACACACACACACTATATAATGGACGATTATTCAGGCATAAAAAGGAATGCAATTTTCCCATTTGCAACATGGATGGACCTTCAAGGTTATTACACTACATGAAATTAGTCAGAGTAGGACAAATACCATGTGATTTCACTTATATGTGGAATGTAAAAAAATAAAATAAAATAAATGAACCAACAAAACAAACTCATAAATACAGAAAACGGTGGCCGATGGAGGGGAGGGAATGGTGAAACAAGTGTAATAGCCTCCAAATAGAAACAACCCAAATGTCCATAAACAAGTGAATGGAGAAACGAACTATGGTAAATCTGTACAATGGAATGTTACTTAGCATTAAAAATAAATTACTAACATATAAAAAAGTGAACAAATCTCCAACTAATTATGCTGAGTAAGGTAGACAAACCCTCCCCCAAAAAAGTGTAAACTCTATTACTCCTTTTACATAAAATTCTAATATATAAAAACTAATCTGTAGTGACTGAAACCTGATCAGTTGTCACCAGGAGGAATTACAAGAAGCAGAGGACTTAGGGATAATAGGACATGTTCATTACCTTGACTCAGATGATGGCATCACAGCATACACATATGCCAATACACTTTAAATATGTGCTTTTATATTATGTCGGCTATACCTCCATAAAATTGTTTAAAACTTCTCATTGAGGGAAATAATACAATCACCATGTTTTGGCAAAATTAATAATCTGAATGCTGTATGTCAAACTTTAAAGCTAGAGTTTTAAATTCTGATAGGAAGTGTATTAAATCTGCTTATTGGTTTGGTAGAAATAACATATTTACTATGTTGATTCTTCCAATTCACGAATGTGGTATGTCTCTCTATCTGTATCTTCCCTGAATTCTTTAATCAGTGGTTTTATAGTTTTTGACATACAGAATCCCACTTTTTTTTTTTAGATTTACATCTAAATTTTTCTTTTCCTTTCTGTTTTTTAGCTACTATAAATGGTACTATATTTCTAACGTTGGTATCCACATTTTCATTACTAGCATACAGCATACACAAATACAATTGATTTGTGTATGAAACCCTACTGAACTCACTTAATAGTTTTGCGGGGTTTTTTTATAAATCCTTGTGATTTCCTACCTAGACAAATGTGTCATCTAGGAAAACCACATTTCAAAGTGAATCTAAATTAAAATGAAGTCCAAAACTACAATAATAAATTTGGGAGAGAGGACAGTCTGAGATTTTACCCCAAAAATAAAACCAAAATTATTGAAATAAGTTTATTTTGTTATATTTTACAAGATTTAGCTTGTAATTGCAACTCTCTGCTAATCTTTAGACTAAATACATGCTATAACATCCCTTATGCTGAATTCTGCAATGCAATCACAAAGAATGTCCTTTTTTGCAAAAATGTGTGATGGCTTCATTGGTATTTTTAAGGGCCTTCCTAATCCTTTGATTCTGAACTCATTCTTGTGAAACAATTAGATCCATTTCAGTTCAATTGTTAACTAGTTAAGTTCAATGCTGCTGCATTCATATTGATCAATGGCTTTTCAAAATTCAAGCAGATTTCTAATACCACTTCCACCAACTTCATTAAATTCTGCAATTTTTGCAAGTAGGTTGCTGCATTGATTATGGCATATTTACAACATCTGATGATCATGATCATTAGTATTTTTTGCTTTCCTATGAAAAAACAGTCTCCATCACTGTGGAGACTCCAACAGCAGGGACTCCATTATTGCAAACCTTAAAACATCTGTAGCCTTTGACCACAAAATTTACTATTTTGTAAGTTTCATAATTAAAGATATGCATAAACATATATGTGCACATAGGTTTACTAGAATATTCCAAGGAACAAAAAATTAGAGCACCATAAATTCCTAACAATAGAAAACCAGTTAAGTATGTTATGGTACATTCACAGGATGGAGTGTTAAGTAACTATTAAAAAATCATGATGTGGGGGTCAGGCCTGGGTGGCTCAGTCGGTTAAGCCTTGGACTTGTGGTTTTGGCTCCGGTCATGATCTCAGGGTCATGAGATCAAGCCCTGCATCAGGCTTCCTGCTCAGCCCAGAGTCTGCCTGAGACTCTATCTCTCTGCCCCTCCCTCCCCCCCACCTCTCTCAAGTATATAAAATCCTTAAAAAAAAAAAAAAATGATGTGGAAGAAGAGTTAACATACAAAACTTTTCATCATCTCTTAAATTTTAAAGGCAAGACACAAAAACATGCCTATTGGCTGTGTATATGTTTAAAAACTTGTTTTAAAAAATTGTGTAGAGGGCAGCCCAGGTGGCTCAGCGGTTTAGTGCCACCTTCAGCCCAGGGTGTGATCCCCGGGTCCCGGGATTGAATCCATCCGGCTCCTTGCATGGAGCCTGCTTCTCCCTCTGCCTGTGTCTCTGCCCCTCTCTGTGTCTCTCATGAATAAATAAATAATTTTTTTTAATTGTGTAGGGGGCAGGCTGGGTGGCCCAGTGGTTTAGCGCTGCCTTTAGCCCAGGGTGTGATCCTGGAGACCCCAGGATCGAGTCCCATGTCGGACTCCTTGCAGGGAGTCTGCTTCTCCCTCTGCCTATGTCTCTGCATCTCTCTGTGTCTCCCAAGAATAAATAAAATCTTTAAAAATTGTGTATATGTTTACAAATATGGGGTGAAATAGATCAATGGAACAGAACAGAGAATCCAGAAGTGGACCCTCAACTTTATGGTCAACTAATATTCGACAAAGGAGGAAAGACTATCCACTGGAAAAAAGACAGTCTCTTCAATAAATGGTGCTGGGAAAATTGGACAGCCACATGCAGAAGAATGAAACTAGACCATTCTCTTACACCATACACAAAGATAAACTCAAAATGGATGAAAGATCTAAATGTGAGACAAGATTCCATCAAAATCCTCGAGGACAACACAGGCAACACCCTTTTTGAACTTGGCCACAGTAACTTCTTGCAAGATACATCCATGAAGGCAAGAGAAACAAAAGCAAAAATGAACTATTGGGACTTCATCAAGATAAGAAGCTTTTGCACAGCAAAAGAAACTGGAGGGTATTATGCTGAGTGAAATAAACCAATTGGAGAAGGACAAACATTATATGGTCTCATTCATTTGGGGAATATAAAAAATAGTGAAAGGGAATAAAGGGGAAAGGAGAAAAAATAAGTGGGAAATATCAGAAAGGGAGACAGAACATGAAAGACTCCTAACTCTGGGAAACGAACTAGCGGTGGTGGAAGGGGGGGGTGACTGGGTGGCGGGCACTGAGGTGGGCACTTGATGGGAGGAGCATTGGGTGTTATTCTGTATGTTGACAAATTGAACACCAAAAAAAAATAAATTTATGAAAAAAAAGAAACATTTAACAAAACTAAATGACAACCTACAGAATGGGAGAAGATATTTGCAAATGTCGTATCAGATAAAGGGCTACTATCCAAGATCTATAAAGAACTTATGAAACTCAACACCAAAGAAACAAACAATCCAATCATGAAATGGGCAAAAGACATGAAAAGAAATTTCACCAAAGAAGACATACACATGGCCAACAAGCACATGAGAAAATGCTCCGCATCATGGGCCATCAAGGAAATACAAATCAAAACCACAATGAGATACCACCTCACACCAGTGAGAATGGGTAAAATTAACAAGCCAGGAAACCACAAATGTTGGAGAGGATGTGGAGAAAGGGGAACCCTCTTGCACTGTTGGTGGGAATGTGAACTGGTGAAGCCACTCTGGAAAACTGTGTGGAGGTTCTGCAAAGAGTTAAAAACAGATCTGCCCTATGACCCAGCAATTGCACTGCTGGGGACTTACCCCAAAGATACAGATGCAGTGAAACTCCGGGACACCTGCACCCCGATGTTTCTAGCAGCAATGTCCACAATAGCCAAACTGTGGAAGGAGCCTTGGTGTCCATCAAAAGATGAATAGATAAAGAAGATGTGGTCTATGTATACAATGGAATATTACGCAGCCATTAGAAATGACAAATACCCACCATTTGCTTCGACATGGATGGAACTGGAGATTATTATGCTGAGTGAAATAAGTCAATCGGAGGACAAACATTATATGGTCTCATTCATTTGGGGAATATAAAATAGTAAAAGGGAATAAAGGTGAAAGGAGAAAAAATGAGTGGGAAATATCAGAAAGGCAGACAGAACATGAGAGACTTCTAACTCTGGGAAACAAACAAGGGGTGGTGGAAGGGGAGGTGGGCAGGGGGTTGGGGTGATTGGGTGACCGGCACTGAGGCACTTGGCGGGATGAGCACTGGGTGTTATGCTATATGTTGACAAATTGAACTCCAATTAAAAAAATATGTAAAAAAAAAAACAAATATGGGGTGAAAAGTACAAAAGAATTTAGCCCAAAATTTAGATAAACTCCTAAAACTTTAGGAGTGATTTAAGTTTTTCCTTTGAAGTCTGATTCAATTTTTCAGTCTTTCTGTAACATAAACGCTAGTTGTGGAAACTTTATTTAAGCAATGTCTAGGCCGGACATGAGGTTTGAATTCACCACCCCGAGATCAGGAGCCCCACACTCCATGGACTGAGCCAACCAGGCACCCCTGGATCTTGGAATTTTTTTAAAGGCTCATATTTTTTAAGTAAAGAAACAAGGGACGCCTAGGTGGCTCAGTGGTTGAGCGTCTGCCTTTGGCTCAGGGCGTGATCCGTGGTCCTGGGATCGGGTCCTGCGGAGCCTGCTTCTCCCTCTGCCTGTGTCTCTGCCTCTCTCTCCGTGTCTCTCGTGAATGAATAAATAAAATCTTTAAAAATAATAATAATAAATCAAATAAACAAAAGTAACTGCTCCTTATGGAGAGTTCACATCCACATCTCCTCAAAGAGGTGCATATAACTGAGTAGAAAGGTGAAGAGGAGAGGGTCATTTGATGGATGAGCTCAGCAGCACAGCTGCTAAAAAGCCGCTGCCCTCCTCCAAGCCTTGGGAGGGGATTAACATTCCAGGGCCAACACAGCAGCTGTCAGGGAGCAAACCTAAATTCTGCCTCCGGGGCCGGGCCGTGGCAGAGGTTAGGCACATGTGACACATACCAGTGTCCCCGGCCACCTTCGCGGCGGCCTTCAGGGGTCACATTTCCCTAAGCGGGAAGCCCAAGAGTCAGCCGTAGGCAGAGAGAAAGAACTTGACTGGAGGATGGAATTTACCAGCCTTGGTTCCTCCCCTGCCGTGCAGGGTTCCCAGGCCCCGGCAAGATGCTGCTTCGGAGCCCACCAGGAAAAACAAAGCCGGCCCTGTGACGAAGGGACAGAAACAGCTCTCTTTGGGGGAAGCACCCAAGAAAAGCGCTTTTCTTCTCTTGCGGGCCGCCTGACCTTCACAGGAGGGCGGCCTGTGTCCTCAGCCCCCTCACGGAAACCAGGGTTCAAGGTTCTCTCTCTCTCGCTGCTCTGGGAGACGGGAGTCCTAGCTGCAAAGGTTCAAAGGGCAAAGGGTCAAAAGGGGTCAAATGAGGAGACACGGGGTGAGCAGCGCGGATGGAGCCGTGGTGCCTTCTGAGCATCACAACCCTACACTTCCCCAGGATTCCACCAACAGCGCCGCTGACGCCCAGGGGGCAGAACCCGAACTAGTTTCGGCATGAGAGATCACAGGGGCACATTCACTTTATAACCGAACCGCATGCCACGTGGCTCAAGAACTTTCCAGAAATGTTCTTCGGGCACCCCACCCCCGCCTTCAAAATTCACTCCCCAGGCCCAATCTCATCCCTTTGCCGCCGCACTGCCTCAGGAGGCTATTCTCTGTCACCTCCAGCAAGAAATGAATGGGGGCGCAAACCCCTCCCGCCTGGCGAACCGCCGACTCGCACACTCACTGTCCGGGCGCCGCTGTCGCCTACGCCAGGCATCGATCATGGCGGCGGACCACTTGGACCACTTCCGGCCTTTCCATCCTTCCACCCGACTCCTCCCATGATGCTCTAGGGCCCACCGGAAGTGGCCCCTCCCCTCTCTGGGAATTGAAACAGTGTTTCTTTCCAGTGGTCCGGCAGTGTGTCCGTCAAAGCTCAGGAGGGGTGTCTTTTCCCGCGTTTCCAGAGCCGTGACCCAACACCCCCCCATCTAACCCCCAACCTGAGAACCAGCTTTTTATCCCCCCTGCCTACACAACAGTGTCTTCATGAGCCATTTGTTGAGTGGAGAGCAGACACCAAATTCTGCTCTGCAGGAGGAAGCAGAGCTGCTTATAATAGGGCCAACACTCGGGACACAGCAAAGAATAAAGCTGCCATGATAATAGCTGACATTTAAAACCCAAAGTCCTTACCTTCGCTTACAGGGCTCCAAACCATCTGGCCCCTGGCCACCTCTGCCACTTCATTCCCTCTACTGTTTCCCTGGCTCCCTTCACCCCTGCCCTACTGGCCTTTTTCCCCTTCCTGTGCAGGCACACTCACCTCCCAGAGCCTTTACTTCTGTTTCCTCTGCCTGGAATAGAGTCCCCCTTTGATGTTCTCGTGGCTTGCTCCTTCACTTCACTAGGCATCTGCTCAAATATCACCCCTTTGGCGAAGCTTTCCCGACCAATCTGTTTAGACACCACACAGCCACTATAACCTTACCCCACTGTTCCTTTCCTTTGGAGCATTTATCACTAATTGACATCAGATAAGCAGTTGTTTGTTGTCTGTCCCCAGAAAACAATGCATACATATTCGAGTAGAAGATACTTTGCCTATTTTGTTCCCCAGCACTTACAACGCATAGTAGATGCCAATGGATGATGAATAAATGATTGAAGGAGTGCATGCTCGCTATGTTGCTGATTCTGTGCATTACAGCCTCAAAATTAACAGTTCCAGGTATGAATTTTGTCACCTTCCTGGCTTGGTGGGAGATCTCAAGTTGGTTCCATCTAGCCCCGTCTCAGCCAGGTGTGACAGCGTGGCCATCATACCCCCAAACACCTTTGAAGTAGGGTGATGAACTTAATCTGGATTTGCCTAGGACTATACTGATTTTAAAACTCAAAGTCTCAGGAACCTCTTGATCCCACACAAACTTGCTCAACCTACTTTTCAGTATCCTGGCTCCATCTTGCTTGTTTTGTTTTATTGTTGTGTGTGTGAGTTTGTGTTTGGGGGAGGGGCTGCTGTTGACTAGAAAGTGTTCTGAGCCATCTGAATAGCAAACAGGAATATGGCTAAATGCAGTGGATAGTATGGGAGGACTGGACGGACAATGGTCAGACTGTGGTCAGCCAGAGAGCTTCACCAAATAGCAACACAAAAGAAATTAAATAATAACAAAGAAGACCTTGTCTCGGCTTCCAGAGACCTCTGGCACTGACAAGAGAAAGCTCTAGAGAAAGCTCTGGGTTTCTAAATCTCAGGCTGTCCCGGTGACATGGCCCCACCTATTATTCCCTTTCCCAAACCATCGAGTCACTTCCATGGCATATCCTGCCATGCATCCATTAACTCAATTGTCACAAGAACCCCATGAGTTACGTATTGTTATCATCCCCATTCTACAGATGAAGAAACAGGCTCAGAAAAGTTAAATATTTGCCGAAACTCACATAGTTTAAATAATGAAGTCAGGATTTGAACCTCAGTATTACAATTCTCAAAGTTCACTCTTAGTTATTACAATATGTGCAGACTTAAACCATATAAATACATATTTTGGCTATGTCCAGCAAAGAATATATACATTTTACAATACATCGTTTAATACCTAAACAGTTGTAATTAGAAGTAATTGATCATGCTGTTCCTCATTTTAATGAGTCTTTAAGCAACTGAACTAACCAAAACAGAACTAATAGATGAAAATGACAGGAAATTGACAGGAGACCCTAATGCTCTCAGGCATTGATCCAGGTTCTGAGGCCAGAGAGGGAAGTCTCCAGTTCACTAAACAGACCTAGCTGGCAGGGTTTCTTCCTCAAACACAGTATTCCCAGACCATCCACACAATCTCTCCATGTTGTTTCAGACAAGGATGCCTGGTTTGTGTGTAATTCTGAGAAGCATGTATAATTTTGAGAGCATTAGTGTCTTACAGGATCCTGCAAAGCCAGAAGCAGCTATCTTGTACTGAAAAAGACAAACTGGACTCGGAGACAAAGATGTTTGTCCCAGTTTCCACTCTGCCACTGACTAGCTATGTGACTAGTCCCTTCACCTTGCCAAGCCTCGGTTTTATCTCACATAAAACTGATCAGTCCATTTCCTCATTGAGATTTAAGGAGAATCTGTTAAAATGATTCTCTTTAGGGACACCTGGGTGGCTCAGTGGTTGAGCATCTACCTTTGGCTCAGGTCCTGATCCCGGGGTTCTGGGATCGAGTCCCACTTTGGGCTCCCTGCAAGAAGCCTGCTTCTCCCTCTGCCTGTGTCTCTGCCTCTCTCTGTGTGTCTCTCTTGAATAAATAAATAAATAAATAAATAAATAAATAAATAAATAAATCTTTTTTTAAAAAAGGATAAAATGCTTCTCTTGATAATCCCCCATCAACTGTGCTTTGCAAAATTTCCATGCATAAAAGCCAGCAGTGAAGAAAGGTATGTGTTGCATTTGAACAAGTTCTGAACTAGGTCTCTTTGGTTTGGGAGTAGAATGGGGGTGGGGGGTGTCTGTTTCCACCTTTAGCATTAACTAGGTACTTTGCCCAGAACCTCAATTTCTAAGGTAATTTGTAAGGTCAGAGTTGTTTAGATAATATTCCAAGTCCCCTTGTTCTGCAATCTAATGTTCTCATCAAAATCTTGAATTAGGCAATGCGGATGTGAATTTGTGCCATTCACTAATGTACCTGTCCATAACTTTCACCCAGAAATTTCTGTTCCTGGCTGAGGAACCTCCTGCTGCTTTTTAAAGGTTCATCTGTTACATAAGCTCTTACATAGCTGTGAGGGGTAAGGTATGATCCCACTATCAGCACAATTAATTGACCTTTCTTCTCAAGTAGCCCTCTGAGGAATGACCTTGGTCACACTTGTTTCCTAGTCTTCTCTATTTGGCCCTGCTACTGATATGTCTTCCTTGCACCATCCAAGTCTACGGTTCCTCCGAATGCATCTTGTGTTGTGATTGGTGGAGAGATTTACTCCTAGGAAAACCAGGAAAACTTTTTCCTCCTCCTTAACACCTGTTCATTCCTTAATCTCTTGCATTCAAAGCTTCCACCCCCACCATCCTGCTGACATTAATGTCAAGATCATCTCCCTGACCAATCCAATGCCCTTTTTGGGTCTTGTTTTTCGCTGGCTTCTCTGTAGTGCTCTCCGTTAGATCCCCTCTCTTGAAAATATCACCTCCCTTGACTTTTTTTACACTAATAATAAAGGTCCCTTCACTTTTGAGTTGACAAGCTGATTTTGTAACAAGAATGGAGAAAGGCTTCATTCACAGAACTCATCTGGAACGTGGGAGAGATGAGATGCAGGTTGGTGTGTGAGCTATGGACTATGGGGGATAGTGGTGGGATAAGGATGAGACCCCCAAAAGGGCATATGAGTATAAAAATAGATAGTCACCAAACTTGCTAAGGCCAAAAGTGTCTTCTTTACTTGAGGACTTCTTTTTTGTTGAGTAACCAGATGAATAGGATAGGAAAGCAGGTCTATGACAGAGCTAAATGGCTCCATAACAGAGGAACAACTGGGTGCCAGCACTGGTTGGGGGAGACACCCCAGGGGAAGAAACAAAGTAAACCACCAGCATCCACGTGACGAAAAATGGACTTTGTAGAGTGACATTTCTCTCTTTTTAAAAATATTTTATCTAGGAACACCTGGATGGCTCAGTGGCTGAGCATCTGCCTTTACCTTAGGGTGTGATCTCGGGTCCTAGGATTGAGTTCCACTTTGGGCTCCCCTTGAGAAGACTGCTTCTCCCTCTGTGTCTCTGCCTCTCTCCGTGTGTCTCTCATGAATAAATAAATAAAATCTTTAAAAATATTTTTTATATCTATTTATTTGAGAGAAAGAGAGAGCACAAGCAGGGGGAGAAGCAGAGGGAGAGAGAGAAGCAGATTTCCTTCCAAGCAGGGAGCCCAATGTGAGGCTCCATCCCAGGACCCCTGAGCCGAAGGCAGACACTTAACCAACTAAGCCACCCAGGCAACCCCAGAGTGACATTTCTGATGTACACTTTGAATACTTAACTCTAGGGTTTGCAATAGAACCCTCTTCTATGTCTCCTCTATAGAATCTTCAGTAGAATCCACATTGCTCACCTGGGTTTTTAGTGCTAATGGATTATTTGCTTTGGTTTATGTCAAGGATGACACAGATGGAGACACAATGTTTGTCATTGTCTGAAAACAGACTGCATACAGAGACAGCCATATGTAGATGGAGATGACAGTATTTCATTTGATCCCCCACACCATCCTCATTGTTTGAGCAGAAACAGAATTATCTACATGCTTTTGCAGCTATAGGGAAAACACCATAGTCGCTAAAAGGGGTGATGTGATTTGCCACAGTCAATAAATGGCAGAAGTAAAATATGGATCCATTGGCTCTTTGGGCTCCAACAAGACCTCACTAAGATATTTGTTTATCTACAGAATGGCCTTTTCCCCCATTCTTTCTGTCTTCATTCCCTTCTCCCACTCCCTAAATATGCAGCCTTCCTCTGAAAGCTAAACCTCCTTGATGAATTCAAGTGTCGCCCCATACAAGTGACAGCCCTCCACCACTGCCCCTTCCCTATAGACTTACATCTTCAACCTTGACTTCTTTAAACTTTAAACACTTGCCCCTCCCATAATCTCAACCTCAATATAGCAAAAATCTAAACTCATCTTTCCTTTCTTCTGTGTTTCCTCCGGACTGGGGTCACATCCCTAGATTCCCAGGTTGAAATGAGGACTAGAAGAAAGGCAGGAAAGGTCCTTCCTCCTTCCTCAAACCTGACAGCCATCAAAGTCCCAGGGATCCTGCTTTCAGGGTGTCCCTTGTGTTTTATCTTCCCTTTCATTTTTTAAAAAAGATTTTATTTATTTATTTATGAGAGACACAGAGAGAGGCAGAGACATAGGCAGAGGGAGAAGCAGGCTCCCTGCAGGGAGCCCAATGCAGGACTCGATCCCTGGACCCTGGGATCACAACCTGAGCCGAAGGCAGATGCTCAGCCACTGAGCCACCCAGGTGTCCCTCTTTTTTTTTTTTTTTTAAGGAGGCACTGCAACCAGAGTGGGGCTTGAACTCACAATTCTAAGATCAAGATAAGAGCTGAGATCAAGAGTCAGACACTTAATCGACTGAGCCACCCAGATGCCCCTTCTCTTCCCTTTTAAATCTCATTTCTATCTTAATCTTCATTTTACATCATGATTATTTTTTGTATTCAACGCAAGTAGATTTTAATATATTGATATAATGTGGGGTCAAGGCTTCAAAAAATAAGCCTACAGCACCCAGAGGTCTTTTCACCTCTGGGGTTTAGTAGTATTCTTTTCTTGCTACACCTAAGTGGGATAGTGAGGCAGAAAATCTTTGATCCACACAATGTTCTCCTTGAATCTGCAGGATGAACTCAGAGATAGCAGGGTACAATCACTGTGAAAGCCATCCCCCTGGTACTGAGGGGAGTTTTCACACAGATCTGAGTTTGTAGGGGCATCCAGGGGATAATTCCAACTCTCTAACTACTTGCCTGCACCACAGGCTCTGACAAACCTGTGTGATAATTTCATCAAGTTTTATAGCAAGGTTTTTTAAATAGTTGCTAAATGACACTAGGCTCCCCTGGGTTCTCCCCTGTCCATTAAACCCTACCATCAGCTCTAGAATCATCTTCAAATATATATTCATATATATGCTCACTTTTCTATTTAGAACCTCCAAAGATTCCTGAGTGATCTCAGAGCAATGTCCTGACTCCTTCACTGGGCCTTGGAAGTTCTTCACAAATGAACCCAGTTCCCTTGTCTGGTCTTTATCTCCATACTACCCACCAGCCCTCCCCAACCCTCTCTACCAGGCTTGCCTGACCAACCTTCCTGAAATATACCTTGGGCAGTCTTGCTTCAAAGCTATGATCCCTAAGCCTAGAACCTCCTCCCTATTCCTCTCACCCATGTAATAATCCCTCTTTTTTAAGGCAGGGCACAGAATAGGGGTGCCTGGGCAGCTCAGTCAGTTGAACGTCCAACTGTTGACTTTGGCTCAGGTCATGATCTCAGGGTCATAGGATCAAGCCCTGACTCAGGCTATGCACTCAGTGGGGAGTCTGCTTAAGATTTCCTCTCTCCCTCTCCCGCTGCCCCTCCCCCTGCTTGTGCTCTCTTTCTCTCTCTCTCAAATAAATAAATAAATCTTATTTTTTTTTAAAGTGCACAGAATAAAGGAGACAGCAAGAATTTAGAATCAGAAACCCTGGATTTCAGTTCTGGCTCTGTTGCCCACCAGCTGTGGGGCCTTTTGGCCAGTCACTTAACCCCCTTGGGCCTCAGTTTCTTCTTTTGGGAAATGGGAATAGTAGTAACCTGAATATGAATATTATAAACCCCTGAATAATAATTGAATATGAATGCAATAAACTCCTGAATAATAATCTGAATATGAATACTATAAACCCCTTATATTGTAGAGAAAATCAAGCATAATAAAATATACAAAACTGCTATGTAAACTGGAAAGTACTACAAGAAGGTCATTATTTTCTTTACAGTTCCCACTCCCCTCCAGATCCCTTTCTCCTCCAAAGAAGTATCACTATCACTGGTAACAATTCGATAAGATTCTGCATATACAACATATTTTATAGGTGTTTCAAATGCCCTGTACATCCATCTAATCCACAGCACATCCCATGCATTTGGCACTTGGTTTAATGGCAGAAGAGTGGTTTATCCTTTCCCATTCATGAGCTCTGTCCCCATACCCCTTAACAGCTCCTTTGGGAGCAATGACCCTGTTCCACATCCCCATTCCCCATTGCATCAAAACTGATGTGCTTGCAAAAGCTACAGATTATAGGCACAGGCTCTCAGGCCAGAGAAACTTTGAATCTCATCTCTGCCACTTACTAATGTGGCCTTGGGCAGGTTACCTCAATTGTCAGTGGTCCAGTTTCATTTTCTATAAAAAGGTCAGTAGAAAAATATTAGCATTTACCTCACAAAAGACACTATTATGAAGCCTCAGTGAGCCAGTAAGGACAAAGCTGGTATGTGGTAAGTTCTTAATAAATGTAAGTCATGACTAGTGAATGAGACCAAATCTGATTCCATATTCCTCCTTATCACTTCCCAAGTTCTCCATGAATCTTCTCGACTCATTTATTCACTGGAACATTTACTGAGCATCTGCTACATGCAAAAGGCTGTCCCTCAAAGGAAAGCAGCTGTGTTTATGTCTGATGGCTCTGGTGCTTTCTTCTGGGCCAAATGCTGCTAAGGAACAGAAACAACCTCTATGTGGATTACAGCCTTCAGGCTCCCCTCTCGTTTTCTGGAGTAGAAACTAAGATGGTGATCCACCACCAGATCTTTGCTGAAAGATGGCTCAGATGGTTCTGATCCCTTAATATGTGAATATTTGTGGTGAACCTCTGAGGCGGGGAACAGGGTTTGCCACGTTTCCTAAACTCAGTTAACCACGGGACTATTTATTTCACAGTTTCCCCCAGAACCAGCATTCTGTCAAACCCGCTTTGGAAAAACACCATGTGGAAGTCCTATTCCTGTCTATTCCTCCTCTACCCACAATTTTATCTTGACTCTCACCAACTGTCCTTTGGCAATACCCCGCCTGTATGAGACTACTCACAGGAGGACTGAATGAGAATCTTGATTCAGCAAACATTGATCACATACGATTTAAACAGGTCATTTGGTCTTGCTGTCAATGGGTGTAATTTCCTACAATATTTGAACATCACTTCTATCTGAGAAAGAAAAATCCCCAAAGACCATGTATTTTCATTAGAACTTCAGAACTTCATTCGGAACCTACTGACTCCTACTTTAGCCTGATCTGAATGAATTTTGTAATCTGCTTCCTTGATTATGGCAGATTAGAAAGAGTAAAACCAGGCCAGTAGAGGCAAGCATACGAACCATACCTGAGAGGTTGGCCGTGAAGGTGGAGATTAAAAAAACTAAAAAATAAACACAATTCATAACAATCTAGAAACAATCAACACATGGAAAAAACCCTGCCAATAAACCCCAATATCCCAGATGACTGCATTCCATCATCTCCCAGATGTCTGAATGATCGAGAAAAAGTTAAATTCTACTCAAGATACAGATTTAAAACACAAGATAATATGTAGTACATTTTAGAAAGCCTTCCTTCATCAGTGGATTTTTTAAATAATAAATAACATTTAACACTGGATGTGTTAAATGGTCCATCTTAAATTTTCCAGAAATTTCTGAGAAGAGCTGCACACCATCCCACATCAACGCTAGGTGGTTGAGTTGGAGTTCCTGTCTGTGCTATCGATCTCCCATTGCTTGACAATTCATCTGGTGGTTCTACCCTTCACTGACCTTCTTAGCACACTCTGCCCCAGTGCACTCAGCCCCTAGGACTCTCTAAGTCTCAAAGATCTGTGTCCAACGTCAAAATCCCTACGCAGCTGACTTGGCATTATGCAGCCTCCGCTGGTCATTTATCCAAGTAATTTAACAAGAGTGAGAGATCAGGGCTACGACGCATTTACATCTCACAAGTAAATGGTGATCCCCCAAATATAGCCAAGTTAGAGTGCTGGGCTGGCAGATTTGGAAGTATAAAGGGTACTGGAGGCCCACACTCTTGAAACTGCCTCATCGCGGTCTCTCAAGGTAAGTACTCACGAGTGTCCACTTGTTTGCTCCATGTAACTGTGATTAAACCTGGTCAGGTCAAGGAGGAACAGCCACACAGTAGTCTTTACTGAGGACCTACTAAGTGTAAGGTCTGGTGTTAAGGGCAAGACGGGGCAAAGATAGTAAGACAGGTAATTGCCTTTCAAGATACTTTCACAAGATGTCAAAAAACAAGAACATAAGCAATTATGAGACCAAATAATAATAATAATAATAATAACCTGCAGAATAAAACTGAATATGATGCTCAACTCAACTCTCCCTCTCCCTAATTGTCTTGGTCAGTGTTATATCATGCAGTTAGCAAATAAACATGCTAATTTGTGACATGTCTTCTGTAATTGCCTTTAACTATCATTTGAAATTATTGTGGTTACTTAAAATTTTGTTCCCACATCAGGATTTCTGGGAGATGATTGCAGGAAGAAATCCTCCCAAGCATTTTATCCCTCCTAGGATGCACCACAGTCTGGTCATTATTGGCTGGTTTCCAGACTGGTCTTGTGCAGCATGCTTTGTGGACTGTAGACTGGGTTGTGTCTGACTGCACTTTGCATTGCTCAGAGGGGCTCCAAGCTTGGGAGGCTTGTGACATTTTAATTCCAGGCCACCATCTCCACCAGAGTACTTTCTGTCATACGTTCACAGGGCTAAGCGGACTCTTGGAGCTTTCTCTGACCCATCTGTCTCATTTTATAGAAGAAATCAAAGTTCAAAGAAGTTACAAGAGCTTCTTAACAGAGCCAGTATTAAGAAACTGAGATTGGGTCACCAAGTCTTATTTCTTTTAAACTAAGGATTCAGGATGTAATCTGTAATCATTTAATTTTTTCCTGAAAAATTGATAAGAAGTTTACAGGATAACTGGAGATTAACAGAGACTCATGAGAGAAAGAGAAGGGAAGAGACAACCAAAATAATAAGCCAAGTGTTGAAATGTCTCTTCCTGCCCAAATGGCATTTCATGACATGGTCCTCCCTGGTTCCACGGAAGTACTGCATTATAAATGGGAAGTTTCTTTAAATTAAATTTGATGTTGGAAATGTTCAGACTCTCACAGCTCCCAGAGATCATCATGGAGGTTATAAACTCCTGGACCTGAGATGCTTTAGTCCTAGATGAATTTTCAGCTGCCCTACCTACCTTCATCTTCTCTAGGAGAAGTTAGAATAATTTAAACGAGTGCTCCTCCTAGATCCCTTAAAGGAGTCTTGCCTACAATTCACGACTTAACTGCCAAAAGAATTTGGCTACTGGTTCCAAGCATCCAGATTACAGTTTGGATCATTCCCTCTCCCTCCTTTCTTTTTGCCCTGACCACTCACAGCCCCCTACCCTCAGCCCAAAGTATCTCTCTAAGTCCCCCTAACATTTCATTTAGGCTCCTTGAGAATTTGTGTTACTCTTCTTTGTAGAGCAGAGATTGTCTTTATTCTTCTCTGCACCTCATTGTAAAGAGCTCACGTAGTACTTCACACACAGAAAATGCTTTTAAAAAAGTATTAATCATATGTTGTAATCAGCTAATTATTTAAAGAGTGATCATTTCAACCACAGGGTGAAAATGGCAAATATAATTCCATCCCACGTCTACTGTGTATCTATTTAAAAATAGAACTTGGAGCCAGCCAAGTTTCTAGATGTATTTAAACTCTTTGTAGTTCATTTGTTCTTTGTTTTTGTTTGGTTTTGGTTTCTGAAATAACTCCCAAGAAGGCACTTTGTTCCTGAAGGACGCTGACCATCACTTTGGGAACTGAGAAGGTAAGAATTAATTTCAACCAGATTGGAAATGCAATCATGAAAATTAGCAAACATTGTTTTACGTATGTTCATTCTTACTGCACTCACAAGAAGCCGAAAATGGAGGGCATTGAAACCAATTACTTAAGTATTCCTTAAAGGCAGATTTCAAAATATGCGGGTTTTATCAAAGGAAGAATAGCTCCCCAAATTTGCTTATCATACCAATAAGCATAAAATACAGTGCAGAATTTTGACATGCAAGCTCCAGGTCACTATAGTTAGTTGGCCCAGAACATGTTTATACTGTTACAATTCGGTTTTCACACACAGGCTAACTTTGCTACTCCTTGAGCAGAGTTTGTACCCCTGAATCCACCCAGCTGTGCCCTTACTCACAAATAATGCTGAGAAGGGACATCTGGGTGGTTCAGTGGTTGAGTGTCTGTCTTTGGCTCAGGGCGTGATCAGGGTCCTGGGATTGAGTTCCACATCAGGTTCCCTCCAGGGAGCCTGCTTCTCCCTCTACCTGTGTCTCTGCCTCTCTCTCTCTGTGTCTCTCATGAATAAATAAATAAAATCTTTAAAAAACAAATAATGCTGAGAGAATAAAGAGAGATCAATTCAAACCTATACTCAGTGTAGTAATAAAAAAAATCTTTTAAAAACAACCTTTCCTTGCCACCTCTTGCAAAATTTGTGTTTAATAGAGACAATTCTAGGTGAATTAGAATCAAGGAAAGCAAAATATGATTGAGTCATGCCTCCACCATTGTTGACAAGATACAGTGGCTGAGAAATTTCCAGGAGACGGATGAAAGTCAAGAGCAGCATCGGGTGTCCTCAGAGCAAACAGAAAGGAACTCAGAAAGTGGCAAATGGAGATTAAATGGGCTGGGACGGCTGTCTCAATGAGAAGACCCCTAGAGACAGGAACAGAATTGATGGTTGATGGAACACAGCCGTGCAGGAATATAAGCAGGTCAAGTTTTTGGAAGAGAGAAGGAGCTAATTAGGAGACTTTCAGAAGATAGCGTCCAGGGTCACCATGAGTCACACCTAGAGAGTTGGATCAGACCTAACAAGACAAAGCTTATCAGCCAAGAATGAATGGTTTTATCCTTAGGTCCTAGAACACAGTTGCACAAATATGACAAGAAGATTTGACTTAGCAACCGCACGCAGGCAGAGGATTGAGGGGTTTTGCTTGACAGTGAGCAGTGAGTCAGCAGTGTGATGATACTGCCAAAAGGCAGTCACCATCTCAGGCATTACACCTGGGTCAAGAGAGGTGAGGCCCCAGGCTGATGGAGGGTGACATGTGGTTTGGATGTCACACTTTGAGAGATTAACAGGAGTGGGGTCACCATGACAGTAAAGGAGATTCAGAAGCACATCACGGAAGAAACAGATGAAGATCCAGCTGGGGTTGTTTAGCATGGAGAAGGTAAAGCTAAGGAGAACACAGAGCCACCATCAAATGAGTGCAGTCATCTTCTGGGAAATGGATTTGAACTCCTTCTGCTATTACCGAGAGCCGGAGCGAGGATCAACTGTCCTCAAGTTACAGAAAGCCAGATTTTAGTCTAAAACAAGAAGCATCTTCAACTTGTGAAATCTTCCCAAAAGGAAAAAAATATTTCCTCAAGGTGTTCAAGTAGGTGGGATAACACCTTTGTGAGAATATTGCTGACATGATTCATGCCTCATCTAGGCGGTAAAATTAGGAGATAACTATGTTCTCAGTCATGGTTAGAGTGGTGGCCAAAAGGAGAAAAATCTCCACCTCCAAAGTGGTCATGACTTGAAGCCCACATGGAATCTTATTTCTCTGAGATGCCTAAAAGTTGAGTTTGACCAACAGCTATTATAGTTAGTTCAGGCTGTATTCTTATGCTATTGTCACACATTTTTTTTTAAAGAAGTCTTTTTTTTTTTATTTTTATTTATTTATGATAGTCACACAGAGAGAGAGAGAGAGAGAGAGAGGCAGAGACACAGACAGAGGGAGAAGCAGGCTCCATGCACCGGGAGCCCAATGTAGGATTCGATCCCAGGGTCTCCAGGATCGCCCTGGGCCAAAGGCAGGCACCAAACTGCTGTGCCACCCAGGGATCCCCTACTGTCACACATTTTGTGATACCATTTAACACCAGTACTGTGAATTCACTTAATATTTTCCTTTACCTCATTCCTTCCCCCCCCCCCTTAGGTTTGTTTTTGTGTTTTTTTTTTCTTTCTTTTTTTCAGAAAAGCCCAAAGCAGGGCTTGAACTCAGGACCCTGAGATCAAGACCTGAGGTGAGATCAAGCGTTGGATGCTTAATCGACTGAGCCACCCAGGCACCCCTCCTTAGATTTCTTTTTTAAAGTCACCCCACCAGCATAAACCAACATAGCACATATTACACTATCTGATCAAGTTTAATTTTCTTTACATTTTTCACAAACTATTATCTCTGAATTTGAAAAACATCTTACAATCAATGAAAGGAGCACTATAATAAGATGCATTTTTAATTTCTGAAATAATTTATCTTACAATTGATGACAATGAGATTTTGATAAAATAACAGATTTAATGAGCACATAATTATTAAAATTAAGAAATATTTGCCTAAAGTCATTTTAGGTATGATCAATGGGACCATGGCATAGTTTTGGAAAACAAATAATGACTTAAGCTAGTAATTCCCGAACATCACTGGATTTGAGGCCCTTGGGAAAAAATTCAGATTCTCCAGACCCAGCCACAGAGATTCTATTGCAGATAATTTTGATGTAGATCATTTTCCAACACTTTGGATACCATGCTTAATACTAAGGCATGCTAAATCATGTATGGTCATAAACCTGCAACCTGACAAGAATCCCTCATAGTGCAACCATTCTCAAGAGTGGCCTATGGATCTTTGGAGATTCCCAAGAACTTTTCAGGAGGAACATGAGACCCAAACAATTTTCATGATAATAATACCTAAACACTATTTGCCTTTTTTTCCCTGTGTTAACCTAATGATGTGAAAGCAAAGGTGGATAAAATTTCTGGTGCGTTATTACAAATCAAGGCATGCTACTAAACCAAGTCATTGTCATTGCTATACAACGGGCAATGAAAAACATTTTTATTTTATTTAAAAATTTTTACTTTGAGCATCTGGGTGGCTCAGCAGTTGAGTGTCTGCCTTTGGCTCAGAGTATGATCCCGGGGTCCTGGGATCAAGTCCTGCATCGAGATCCCCGCAGGGATCCTGCCTCTCCCTCTGCCTGTGTCTCTGCCCCTCTCTCTGTGTCTCTCATGAATAAATAAATAAATTTTTTTAAAAAATTAAAATAAAATTTAAAAATAAAAAATAAACATTTTACTTAAAAATTACTTGAAATTTCCAACAGTTAAAATTATTAATTCTAGTATGATTCAATTCTCACATATATTTATAATATTCTCTGTGATGAAATGGGAAGTGTGCATAAGGCACTCTAGCTGCGTACCAGAGTTTGATGGTTGTCTTGAGGAAAAGCGCATGTACAGTTGTTTGAGTTGCAATACAAACTAGCCACTTTATTCATGTGGTATCATTATTACTTGAAAGAACTTCTAGTGGACAAACTGGTTTTTCGGAGTTGGATATTTGGCAGATATATTCTGAAAAAGGAATGAAGTGTGCTTATCATTTCAAGGAAAACAACTGACAGCATTTGTTACTAATGATACACTTAAGCTTTCAAGCAAGAATGAGAATTTTGGAAAACTTGCACCTGCTATCACTAACTTGACAACTTTCTAGTACTTAAAGAATTTCCTAATGAAATCAGTGGAAATATTAATGATGGTGATTATTTTATATTCTATAATGAAACATGTCAACATTCAGAAGTTTTGTATAATTCAGGGAATCAAGATTTTCCAAATGACTAATGTATGATGTTCATCCATGGGGAAAGATCCATTCAGAGTTCAAAACCTGACCAATGGGTAGAGTACAAAATATTCATGGATACAGTTTCAGATCTTATTTCACATTGCAACTAGCCCTTAAGGAACTACCACTTGTCAAGTTTTGGTATAATATCTAAGGAGAATATTCACAATTATTTAAAAAGACAACAAAGGACCGCACCTAGGTGGTTCAGTCAATGGAGCATGTGACTCTTGATCTCGGGGTCATGAGTTCGAGCCCATGTTGTGCAGAGATTACTTAAATAAATGAATAAAGGTTTGGTTTTTTTTTTTTTTTAAGAAAAGACAATGAAAATTTTCCTTTTCTAAATTCCATACCTGTATAAGGCCAGATTTTCTGTATTTATTTCAACCAACCCCCCAACCCCAAAACAAAAAAACCTTACAGCAACAGACTGAATACAGAAGCAGACAGGAAAATCCATCTGTCTTTTATTCAGTAGACATTAAAGAAAGTTGTAAAGGGGCACCTGAGGGGCTCAGTCCGTTAAGCATCTGCCTTCTGCTCAGGTCAAAATCTCGGAGTCTTGGGATCAAGCCCTATGTCGGGCTCCTTGCTTGCAGCAGAGACTGCTTCTCCCTGCCCTACCCCCCTGCTTGTGCTCTATCTCTCTCTCTCTCTCTAAAATAGATTTTAAAAATCTTAAAAAGGATAGTAAGTTGTGAAAACGAGAAGCAATGCTACTCTTCTCACTAATTTATTTTCATTTTGGAAAATACAGTCATTTTCATAAGAATGTTATTCATGTTAACACGCAATGCAAGTTCTAATGTAATAAACATCAATAAATATAACCAACATAAACCAACCTCACTGGGTTCTCAATTCTTTTTGAGAATGTCAAGGGATTCTGAACCACTGCTGTTGTATAAACCCACTTAAGCCACACACAATATGGGGGACCATGGTTAGAGAAGGGGTAAGCTATGTGCATGAATTCTTCTTCATCTGTTAGCTAGGAAGTGAGAAAATTTAACCCGGCAGGATGGCTGTAGGCCAGGGGCCCTCTTTGTGGGAGCCCTACTGAATTCCTATGAAAATCTAATCACTGCAGTTCAGCACAGCCTCTGGCCAAAGTAAAACTAAGATATAACTTAGCTGAATAAGGTCCAGAGGGAAGCAGATGCTTCTCTTTCTGTAGGAATAAAACCCCACAGCAGGGCAGGACGGAATAATAAAACAAGTCACCAATGAAGAGCGATTTCATAATGGGTGAGCAGGGGGAGGCCGACTTCCCAGAGAGAACCACAAAATGTTCAGTTCTCCTGCTTTTAATAGAAAACATAAAAAGCCTTATTAAAAAAATATGAACTTTTCTTAAGAGAGCTATGGGGATACGTGTGTGTAACTTCACTCCTTAATCAGTTACAGGAGAATGGGTGGGAAGGGAAAGGGGAGGAATCAGGAAGAGGAACAACATGGGGAAAAGAAGTGGAGGGCTCTGGAGGTCAGAATCCAGAGGGAGCGGGACAAGCAGATGCAGACTCAAAAAAGGAATCTGAGAGCCACACAGACTGCAGAGGCCTTAGAAATGAGCTACACTTGCTACCTCATTTAAATCAAATGGACAGGACAGCCCCTGTGGCGCAGCGGTTTAGTGTCGCCCGCCTTTGGCCCAGGGCATGTTCCTGTAGACCCTGAATTGAGTCCCACGTCAGGCTCTCTGCATGGTGCCTGCTTCTCCCTCTGCTTCTCTCTCTCTCTCTCTCTCTCTCTCTCTCTCTCTCTGTGTGTGTGTGTGTCTATGAATAAATAAACAAAATCTTTAAAAAAAAAAAAACAAATGGTTTCTTTAAAAAATCAAATCAAATGGACAGGGACCCAGAGAAGCTAAGTGGTTTGACCAAGTGCAGTGCTAGGAATCTAAAGCCAGATTTCCTGGCTTCTAAGTAGGGAAAAACAGATAAAGGCCAAAGAAGGGGGAATGGTTTGGGAAGAGACTGATAGGAGGGATGGGAAAGAGAGAGTGGGAGAGAGAGGCAGAAACAGGAAGGCACTTATACACACACATACACGCATACGCACACCAGCCAGTGAGTTTTAAGGTGGGTATTAACCTAATTAAGCACTGCTTGTCACTGCTACACGCAAGTGAGGTTCGGAGATCACTGCACTAGACCTGATTCTTCTTCTCACGTCTGCTATGTAATCCCCTGGAGATCTCGTTAAAACGAAGCTTCTGATTCTGTAATCTGGGATTGGTCAGAGATTCTAACACACTCCTGCGTAAGACGATACAACAGATTCAAGGGCCACACTTGGAGGAGGGCGCAGGTCAGCCGTTCTCAGACATGGTCCCTGGATCAACAGCATCAGCATCACCTGGGAGCTTGCTAGGAGTGCAAATTCTCAGGCCCCATTCCATACCCACAGAATCAAAACTCTAGGGTTGGGGCTCAGCTGTTTGTGTTTTAACAAGCCCTCCAAGTAACTCTGGTGTATGTTAATGTTTGGAACACTGCATTTGGCCATCATGCCTCCCATCAGCTCACTACCTGTAATGTGCTAAGCAAGCATGGCAAGACTTTACATTCAAGTCATTGCTATTCATTGGACCCCCTGAAATTTCTACTAGGAATTATTGACATTCCAATAACTCTTTTCAGATGCCCTTAAGATTTGGGGATGTTGTGACACCTGGGTGGCTCAGTGGTTTAGCATCTGCCTTTAGCTCGGGATGTGATCCCAGGGTCCCAGGATCGAGTATCACATAGGGCTCCCCACAGGGAGCCTGCTTCTCCCTCTGCCTATGTCTTGCCTCTCTCTGTATGTCTCTCATGAATAAATAAATAAAATCTTAAAAAAAAGATTTAGGGATGACGCGGAGATCACAGGGTTCAAACGTGATGTGTAATTAAGGAAGTGCTTCCCAAGTCTCCCCTTCATTGGGCTTACCTTAATTGGGCTCAATCTAGTTGGCTCACACTTCCTTCCACTCAGGGATGAAAGCAACCCTTCGAATGTTTTTCTTAGAGTACAGTCTCACTTTCAGCTCACTTCTACTTGCCTGATCTAAACCCCTACACCTGGTTCTGGATTCCTTGGGAGCTAAATAAATCCCAGGAGCTTTTGATCGGTCTGCATGGAAATAACAGGGTGAGACCCTTCCCATTCAGGCTTCATGCGAGCTCCAGACTCAGCCATCTCCCTGGTCTTTCCAGCACCCCCTGCAGTCATGAGCTCTGATGCAGAGATGGCCATTTTTGGAGAAGCAGCTCCCTACCTGCGGAAGCCAGAGAAGGAGAGAATCGAAGCACAAAACCGCCCATTTGATTCTAAGAAAGCCTGCTTTGCAATGGATGATAAGGAAATGTACGTGAAAGGTATGATCCAGAGCAGGGAAAATGACAAAGTCACAGTCAAGACCCTAGATGATCGGGTAAGTGTTGATTTCAGATGTCCTGGGTCATTTGGGCATCCTCACTAGCCTTTCCAGTGGGATATTAGAAATCACATGCTGGTCCATAGGAATCTGATGATAGAACATGACTTACAATAATCTATTCCATAGTGAAGCGAAGTGACAGGTGATGCTCCTATCGCAAACACCTTTATTCCCATTTCTTTCACTTTTCCAGGACTTGGGCTTTGAGAGTTGTTATGATGTTTGCTTTGGAGAAAGGGGAAGGTGAGGGTGACAGATGTTGGACCATTTAAGGGAGAGATTGGAGCTGATCACTGCTGGGTAGTCTGGGCAAATATCCTTCCCTAGGCTGCAGAGTGACTTCCAGAGAAAGCACTGGAGATGATGCCTAGCTTAATGTAGAAAATTACAATGCATCATTCAATTAAATATTGACTGGACACCCATCATGTCTAGCATCCATCACTTTGCAAATTGAAGCAAATCTCGGCACCTGCCTTCCCAAAGTTGACCATCTACTGTAGGAATCAAGATGTGCCTGGCAGGTGTGACTCTCAGTTTACAAACTTAGGCATACGAGACACATCTTTATTTTATTTCTTGTTTGTTTGTTGCACTTAATGTCTGATTTCAGCCTCTTTTCACTGGGAGGGAAATAATTTTTCTTCAGTCATTCTTGGGGTCTCCTCCTATGGGTGTACCTCACACACCCATATTTCTGGACCTTACACAGTACCACACTGGGGGTCTTGTCTCCTCTCTGAATGATCTGCTAAGAAACAAATCCTTGAAGCTTCAGAATGAACAGATCTTTCCATCTCCCCTTGTGCTACTTTGGGTGTCTCTCTAGGGTAGGGCAGTGGGACAAAGGAGTCTCCTTTCCCCAAGAAATTTGGCATGTGGGGCACCTGGGTGGCTCAGTGGTTGAGCATCTGCCTTAGGCTCAGGTCGTGATTCTAGGGTCCTGGAACAGAGTCCTGCATCAGCTTCCCTGTAGGGAACCTGCTTCTCCCTCTGCCTGTGTCTCTGCCTTCTCTGTGTCTTTCATAAATAAATAAATAAAATCTTTAAAAAGACAGAGAGAGATTTGGCATGTACCAACAAATCCCCCTACCTTTTGTCTTTCACTAAAACCCTCAAAGCTTTTCTAAGGACTTAGGCTTTGGGAAAATAGAATCCAAAAAGCCTTTTTTAAAAAAATATTATTTATTCATGAGGGACACAGAGAGAGGCAGAGACACAGGCAGAGGGAGAAGCAGGGTCCCTGCGGGGAGCCTGATGTGGTACTCGATCCCAGGACCCTGGGACTGAGCTGAAGGCAGACGTTCAGGCGCTGAGCCACCCAGGCGCCCCGAATCCAGAAAGCCTTATAGGCTTTTTCTCTTTTCTGCCCTATTTTCTACCTCTCCTGAATTAATGGTGTGCAGAGTCAGCTGTATACTTGAATGGGGGAGTTGAGAGGGGGCAAACCCAGAGAAACAAAATTAAGTAGTAATCTCAGAAATACTGTTCAGCCATGGACCATGCTCCAAGTTCAAATGTTGTAACTATTATAGCAGAGCTGTTATAATAGTAATTCCGTTACAAGGAATTATGAAAGTCTTGAAAAGATGAAGAGACAGGAAATATGGCGTGGAAGAGGTGTCCCTTGAGCTGAACTATGAGGGTTTCTGAATATAATGTCAATAAAGATATTCCAGACAAAGGAGCAGAGGTGATGAGGTGTAAATGCACAGAATACATTGGAGTATTCCTTTCCAACCTTCCAACCTTTGTCTCACTGAAGCACCCAAAGCAAATGGGGTAAACAGAGGCAAGCTTCCCTGGCCTTGGCCATGCTGAGTCCTACCTGGATCCTGAGGGCTGAAAGGCTCTGTTGCTGTGCACATCTGTAACTCATTCTTGGCACCAGGTGGCACACTGACTGGGCGGCATCAGACCAGCACTGGTTACACAGTTTGGCCAGAATTGGGTTAACCAATGGCAGTTATGTGTGGATCATCTCTGGGAATGAAAATGATCCATGAAGCTATTCATGGTAATAGGGTAATTACATCACAGTCTTTCACTACTTCCACCACACCAAGCAAAGCAGAGTTCAGATTATTGGCTCTCCTATCTATCATATGCTTTTCCTCTCAATCCCCAGACCCTCACTTTGAACAGTGACCAAGTCTTCCCCATGAACCCTCCCAAATTTGATAAGATTGAGGACATGGCCATGATGACACACCTGCACGAGCCCGCTGTGTTGTACAACCTCAAAGAGCGCTATGCAGCCTGGATGATCTATGTGAGCACCTTTCAGCCTTATTCCATCTCTCTCTTTCTCTGAGTAAAGACAAGATCCACATGTTGCACTTTCTGGTTTTCTCAGACCTACTCGGGCCTCTTCTGCGTCACCGTCAACCCCTACAAGTGGCTGCCAGTGTACAACCCTGAGGTGGTGACGGCCTACCGAGGCAAGAAGCGCCAGGAGGCCCCGCCCCACATCTTCTCCATCTCTGACAATGCCTATCAGTTCATGCTGACCGGTGAGTGATTTCTTCAATCCCTATCTTTTATTTATTTTTTTGAATATTTTATTTATTTATTCATGACAGACACAGAGAGAGAGAGAGAGAGGGAGAGAGGCAGAGACATAGGCAGAGGGAGAAGCAGGCTCCATGCAGGGAGCCAGACATGGGACTCGATCCCAGGTCTGCAAGATCACACCCTGGGCTAAAGGCGGCGCTAAATCACTGGGCCACCAGGGCTGCCCCAATCCCTATCTTTTAAAATAGTTTTTAGTTAATTATTCAAGTCTTTTAGCTAGACTGGATCTTAGCTAATTATTCAAGCCTTTTGGAGACCTTGATTATCTGAATGCAGTGATGGTCGAGGTGACCTTAGGAGAGTCTGATGATTCCATGATGAAAAGCCAGAGGTGCATATCTCCTATTAGCAGCCATGGTGCATAGGTCAGTGCTCATGGCTGAAGCCATGCTGCATAAATGCTTATTTGGGGGAACACAGAATACAGGAAGATATCCTGCCGCTACCTCCAAAGAATCCCCCTAACATGAGCATGCTTAGAAGACCAGATTAGTAACTTGGAGGATGTAAAGTTAGAGAACTGGGCATAGCAATGTCCCTGCACTGTCTTCTTCCCTAGACTTGGGCTCCTCTTTCTCTTCCCTAAATTTCGAGAATGGCATAGGAAATAGAGATGTGGTAACACAGGTCATGTTACCCTGCACTGTCTTCTTCCCTAGACTTGGGCTCCTCTTTCTCTTCCCTAAATTTCGAGAATGGCATAGGAAATAGAGATGTGGTAACATGGGTCATGCCACCATGTTTCATGTCACTCTCGCCTTTCCCACTTTCACCTGACTTGGTTTGGTGCAGACTTAAGAAGCAGAAGCAATGCTCTTAGATCTGAAGACAAAGGCTCATCTACTAAACCTTGGGTTGCCCAAACCTCAGCCCTTCCTCTCTCACACTCAATCCTAGCCATTCCTACATACTTAATATCTTTCTTCAAATTGGCTGAAGTTGCATCAATTTTAAAAGGAAGATCGATAACACTATTTGTATGAATTTCCTAGGGCTGCCACAACAAGGAACCACAAAATGAGTGGCTTACACAGCAGAAATTATTGTCTCAAAGTCTGGAAGTGGAAAGTCCAAGGTTGAGATGTCAGCAGGGTCCTCTCCTCATAAGGGCTAAGAGGCAGAATCTGTTCCCTGCCTCTCTCTCTCTCTCAGTTTCTAGGGGTTTGCTGGCCATCCTTGGGGTTTCTTTGTAGAAGCGCCACCTTGCTTACATGGTATTTTCATTTATGAGCACCTGTTTCCAAATCTCTCCTTTTGATAAAGGTCCCAATCGTATTGGATTAGGGCATCTCCCTCCCACTCCCATATGACTTCATCTTCACTAATAACATCTACAATGAACCAGTTTCCAAATAAGGTCATATTCTGAGGTCATGGGCATAAGCACCTAGACAGGTGAATTTCAGAGGGAGGGGGAGGGATACAACTCAACTCATAAACGATTGTAAGTGGAAACCCATGATCACTTTCCACAAACATGGAGTAAAGGTAAAAGAAAAACCTAATGACAGCCAATCAGTGCACATAGATTCTAATGAGGAGCTGTGTCTTCCCACGAGCCTTGAGTCTGAGACTTGCTCTCTTTCTTAGAAAAGGATATGAGAAATTGCTGGCAAGCAGTTATAGATCTATGAACAAGAATCACATTCCCTCCACGGGATTCACTGTTCACTTGCCATGCGTGGTCCGTTACACATCCCACATTTGGGAAATCTACACAAATTGTCTCCAGGAAGATTAGACACATCCAAGTCTTCACCAAGCTAGTTCACAGCAAAGCCATGTACTCCAACCACCCCCACTATTGCCCTATTTTTATATCCCATGCATTTGCTGTTTCTTTATTTTGTTTTCTTCCCTCTGCATTTCTAGATCGAGACAATCAGTCCATCCTCATCACGTGAGTAACCTGTGTTCGCAGCATGATGACTTGGAAGCCAGGGTTGTCCCTTCCACTCCTTTATCTTACGTGCTTTTCATCGACAGTGGAGAATCTGGTGCAGGGAAGACCGTGAACACCAAGCGTGTCATCCAGTACTTTGCGACAATTGCAGTCACTGGGGAGAAGAAGAAGGAGCAGCAGCCAGGCAAGATGCAGGTGAGCAGCTCCCTGCATCTGGAGATATGCTGGAATAAGGACAGCTTAAAGATGGGGTGAGCACCAAGGGTATGCCTAGCTCAGTGCTCAGCAAGATGCATGGCACAAGGTCTTGTTTCGGGGGTGCTTGTGGGGCTAGGCAGGAGGGGGTTCCACCTGGTGGCCCCAGGCAGGAGCACTGGCTCTATCAGTAACAGCCCAGCAACCCTGAGCAACATCCCATGCTCCTCCAGAGAAGGGAAGCTTTAGGCTCTCAGATGGGAGCGTACATCAAAATCACCAGAAGGGCTTGTTAACAACCAATTGCTAGGCCCCAGGCCCAGAATTTCGAATTGAAATTCCTAACTCACATTCACAGTCCTGCTACTTCACATTTCTATCATGATCCCACTGTTCATGCAATGGGTCTAGGGATCACACTTGGAGAACATGGGGTGGGGCAGTAGTTTGAAAACTGCTCTGGAGGCAAAAGGATAAACAGTCATGGGGAGTGAGAGTAAAAATTCTGCATTCTATAAGCAGACTTTTAAAAAGATTTTATTATTTATTTGAGAGAGAGAGCACTAGAAAAGGAGTGCAAGCATGAGGTGGGGGTGGGCAGAGGCAGAGGGAAAAATAGGTTCCCCGCTGAGCAGGGAGCCTGACACCGGGCTCCATCTCAGGACCCTGGGATCATGACCTGAGTCTAAAGCAGACACCTAACTGACTGAGCCATCTAGGTGCCCCAATAAGCAGATTTCTGAGCAAAAATTCTCATGAAATATATTTTGTGACTTAAAAATATTTTTTTGAGAACTGCTATTTCTACTGTATGATCTTTTCAGTGACTTTCTATTATATTTAAACTATTATTTCTATTCCATTTATACTATTAATTCTATTTATACCTCTGAACCCAAATGTCTAATAGATGGGTCATGATGCATGCAGTAACAGAGGTATGTATTCTAAAAAATCCATGAGTTATAATGGAGTGTTATCAGAGAAGAAAGACAGTCTGAAAAATCAAGAGGAAGCCTAGAATCTGCTATGGCCAGAGTCACTGATGCTGTACTAAGGAGACCCTCTGCAGGATGGGATTTGAAGCCTCCTCGGGTGGTGGGGGCAGGGCCCATGGGTTCCTTCACCCATCTGCATTGGTCTCCAGGCTGAGCTGGTCAGCATCTCTCCCTGGACCCTGACCAGAGCATCCACACTTTCAAGTCACCATGGGCTCCTTCAGAGGATACTCTTAAGTCTTCCCTTTGCTTTTTCTTGTTTATTTTTAGGGGACCCTGGAAGATCAAATCATCCAGGCCAACCCCCTGCTGGAGGCCTTTGGAAATGCCAAGACCGTGAGGAATGACAACTCCTCGAGATTTGTAAGACCCAGTCCAATTTTAACCACCTGCCTCCCCAAGAACCAAACCCTCTCTTCAAATGCTGGAGATAGATATATATATTTTTTAAATCCCACGTAAACTAGAATAGAGCCAGCCTTATTTTACCCCTAAGTGATTTAGATTAATTGAGCCCTTCTGGGATAATCTGATATACTGAAGAGTGTGTTGGCTTGTTGTCAACAGAGGGAGGATTTACCTGCTTGTTTCTAACAAGGCAGCGTTAGCTCTGAGCATCCTGAAGTCACTTGGTCTCTCTAGGTGGAAGCATTTTAAAATGCTGAAGTCCATTGAGCACTCTCCATTGCCTCGTTAACCACGGAAACCGTAGTGTGAATTAAGTGAATAGGTTTGAACTCCTCCAGGTCAAAAGGCATTGGGAGAAGGAAAAACCTGGTGAAAGCAGGAGAGCCCACAACTTGGGAATACGTTGATGTTGAAGATACTGAAGGATATGTTCTATCCTTCAACATTTCACTTAAGATTGGCCCATCCAAAGAGGCATTTACCTACCCCCTGCCCCACCAAGGGCAAATAAACAAATATCCAGCCCTCTACCTAATCTCACTGTACCATGAAGTGAACAACTACCATGAGGTGAAGCCCTTACTTATGCCTATAGTTGCAGAAGCATGTCAGGCCTTCACACATATAGAGAGCTTGATAATCTCAAGCTTGTGTTTTATTATTGCTTCTCAAGGATAAAATGGTCCCTGATGTGAAAGTACATACAGATATCAGGCTGTGAGCCCTGACCTGTCTTTCTTTCCCTTGGTCCTCTGTGCATTGCCCATATGCACATCTCTCTTCCTAGGGTACAACTAAAAACTCTTGCTTGTAGAGGATCTGGGTGTGTTTTATGCTGCAGAGATATGCATACATACTTGCACCAAGTTCATTATTGCACTAACCTGGCACCAGCTTAAAGTGGAAGAAAATGCTTTACATACCTACCCCTTGCCACTCTCATTTAGTACATGGGCCTCTCCTCTTGGCCCTGAACCAGAAGTCACGAAAAACCCACTGTGTTATTTTGTCTACCTTCCACCCAGCAAACAAACATTTGCAAGCTAAAACTTGCATCATCTTCCACTGAGAAGCTAACAATACTGAAGACCAAGCCTTACAGTTCACTCATAACTCCACTGACCCTTCACTGACTCTCCCTGAGCTTCATTCAGAAAATATTGAGAATGTGATGGTGGAGTACTGACTACATTCCAGCTTCTATGGGTGAGAAAGAGAAGGCAACATTTTTGCCTTCAGATTTGCTCACAGTGTGGTAGAGCTTGGTCACTCATAAAATTTCACCTCTTGCCCCCCCCCCCCTCAAAATGGAGGAACTCAGACTCTGAATGCATATTTTGGTAGCCAGAGAGCCTGGCCCAAACCTGGGAACTAGGTTTGCCTGTAGTAAGTGGTAAGAAAAACCAAAGCAAGAAATCTCACAAGGAATACCCAGAGTAAAAAAAGAGAGAGAGAGAGAGAGAGAGAGAGAGAGAGAGAAAGGAAGGAAGGAAGGAAGACAGACAGGCAAAATGGCCCAAGCAGGCCTATCAAAGGTATCATGAAGCATTTGGGAATCCAGGTATCAGAGAGCAGGATAAAAACCAAGGGGACAGTCAAGAGTGAGGTGGCCCCAAGCAGAAGTTGGAGAGGAGGCCCGCAGGTGTCTCCAAAACTGGATGAACAGAGCCAGATGCTTTGGGTAGAGCTATCTGAGTCTGGCTAACCCAGCTTGGGGACTCTGGGTGCCAGGCAGACAGAGAGGAGGGAAGTCCTCCACTTCTGGCATCACTTCTTCCCCGACCCTACCTTTCCCACCCGTGGCTGGTAGCAGCTGGCAAAAGCCAACCACAATACCAAATAAATAAAATAACTGTGATGTTTGTCAACCTGCCATTGGACAGGGGAAGTTCATTCGGATTCATTTCGGAGCCACAGGAAAGTTGGCATCAGCGGACATTGAAACCTGTGAGTCCTGGCACCATATCGGGCACCATGGTACTTGGAGACACAGCCACCTCCCAGACACCTGAAACCACATTCTTTCTTATTACCTTAGATCTCTTAGAAAAATCCAGAGTGACATTTCAGTTATCCAGTGAGAGAAGCTATCACATTTTTTACCAAATCTTGTCAAACAAGAAGCCAGAACTAATCGGTAAGTTCTTGGGGGTATTGGTCTCATCCTCTAAACCAGGCACCTTGGGAAAACACCCAGAGTGCATCATGCATGTGTGAGATGCTAACGGGACCTTCGTGTTTCACAGACTTGCTCCTCATTTCAACCAATCCCTTTGACTTCCCCTTCGTGAGCCAGGGAGAGGTCACTGTGGCCAGCATTAATGACAGTGAAGAACTGCTGGCAACTGACGTAAGCATTTTCTTTCCTTCCTTCTTAATTCCAGCACAGAATTACCAAGTTTGTGAACTGAGAGGCATCCTAGCAATCTAATCAGAAACTGGGACCCAGGGATGCTCAGTGAACAGACCCTAGATCTCAGAGATCTCAAGATGTTGAGACAATTAGCCCAGTTTGCTCCCCTCCCCACTCAGCTCCACCTCAGGAGATGCCAGCGGGGGATACAGAAAGTTCTCCAAAACAGGCCTCCTGTTCCATTCTCTAGCATGGTAGAGTTGTGTTTTGCATGTATAAGGTTTTTGAAGGTTTCGTTGGAACTTCTCAGGCCATAAAACCATCTGCATGGTTCTTCTTTTTTTTTTAATATTTTATTTATTCGTGAGCGACACAGAGAGAAAGAGAGGCAGAGACACAGGCTGAGGGAGAAGCAGGCTCCATGCAGGGAGCCCAATGTGGGACTCGATCCCAGGACTCCAGGATCACGCCCTGGGCCAAAGGCAGGTGCTAAACTGCTGAGCCACCCAGGGATTCCCCCATCTACACGGTTCTTGAAGAAAATTTTAAAAATGCAGTAAAGTATCAAGCAGGAAAAACAACCTACTGTGTAGCAGATGCTCCACACCTCGTGCTACCTGCCTCCTCAGACTCACATTCGGCTCCCACGTCCTTAGTGCACCTGTCAGGCCTCCAGCCATTAGCTTTGGGAAGTATTTCCAAGGTTAAAAACTAGAATAGCAATAATAATAATAATAATAATAATAATAATAAGTGCATTGAGCATGTATATGTGCTAGGAACTGAGTTGAGTGGTTCTCCCTGCTTTATCTCATTTAACCCCTCCAAAAACCTCAAACCAATAGGTATGACTATTGCCTCATTTTACAAAAGTGAAAGCTGAGTCTTAGAAAAACACACACAATTTGCAAATGACAGAACACTTGAAGCCAGATTTGTCCAACCCCGAACCTGTATTTTTAACCAACAGACACCATCTCTAAGCAATTAATCTTCCTCCAAGCTTTTCCTGGGTAATGGTCTATGGCCCAGCAGAGGGGGATTGGTCTCTCTGAGGGTCTGCATTCCCCAAGAGGATCCACAGACAGTAACCCTTTCGCCTGGTTCCTTTCGATGTCAAGTGAAAGGTTTTCTCTTTTAATCCCTTCCTACGACACAGAGATGCATTTGTTGGGGTAGGATTTGGAGTCAAGGAGGCCATCGTGGCTCAGGACCTCTCCTCCCCCAGGTGGGCTCCTGGCCTGGACTCTCCCTCTCCCAAAGGGGGCACCACCCCAAGAGTGCCTCATTGTTCCATATCATCCTGCTGACATGGACTTACCCGCTCACTGACCTACCAGCTCACCAGACCCATCCAGACATGCCATCTCCACCAGGGGGGCATCACTTAGGCTCAGGCCGCAAGCCCTGCTGCATAATCAATACATCTATCCAAGGGAAGGATTTTTTGCTTAAATCTTTGTGGTAGGACATGAGCCAAACGGCTATAAAACCAAATCAGCAAATGCTGTAGGCTCTGAAATGACCCGACGCTTGCTCCAGCCCATTTTATCACATGCTACCTGTAGGTCACTTACCCTGTTAGAGCCTCAGGTCTCACCTGGAACTTTGGAAAGATCCACATACCTATGAGTTTCTCATAGCAACTTGGTGAGATGACATATAGATGGGTGCCTAACCCCGGGCCTGTTAGAGCCTCAGGTCTCACCTGGAACTTTGGAAAGATCCACACACCTATGAGGTTCTCATAGCAACTTGGTGAGATGACATATAGATGGGTGCCTAACCCCGGGCCTACCACAGGGAGAGCTCTGCAAAAGTTTGCCCCTTTCTTGTTTGAAAAATGATGGCATTCTCTTCGATGACCGCCCCTTCCAGTTCTAATAGCCAGGAGACCATATTGTCTCAATTCTGAACAACACCAGAATTTCTGGGTTACAATGCCACACTCTCAAGCTGTTGGGCACTATTTCTCAGACATTCTTCATGAGACTTCCTTCTTGTGGTGTCACATGATGGTTCCCAGTAGCCTCATCCAGAAAATAGCCCCAAACATATGTACAGCAGAAAAGGATTCAAATCAGTGCTTATTGGATGGAAGAAAGCAGTCATCACTTTTTCTTCCCATAATCTCCACCTTTCCACACAAACATGTTAAAGAAATGGTTTCTAACCCCTAACTTAACATATCACCCTGTCATCTACTTCTTTGGGCAAATGCTATCTCACAGGCTGTACAGAAAGGGTGAGGTCTTGACCAGGGGCAACTGAGTCCCTGTGACAACTATCCTTTCTCTAATTCCCAGAATGCCATTGATATCCTGGGCTTCAGTTCAGAGGAGAAAGTCGGGATCTACAAGCTCACAGGGGCCGTCATGCACTACGGGAATATGAAGTTCAAGCAGAAGCAGCGGGAGGAGCAGGCCGAGCCAGATGGCACCGAAGGTAATCACATCAATGCAGGGACTGGCATCTGACTCAGCACCTGTGCTTATCTATGGATGGGGCCCCATGAGATACGCTCTGGGTTCATCCCCAGAGCTGCTCTTCGAAAGTCGCACAAACTGAATGTGGGGTGTCCAAAGCTCATTGATTGTACTTGAGCTGGAGAAGTCCAGGAATCGTAGAGTGGTGGACCCTTGAAAAACAAAAGACATCATTCTCATGAATGAATAATCACTGTTCACATTGCTACCTCTCACCATCATGGTTTACCTGTTATCTTAAGGGTAGACATTTACCTGTTCTGTGGACTTCAATTTCTCTCTGTACATCCTTAAAACTCAGAATGCTGCCCTAAGCACCTGTGCCAAGTGAAGAGGTTTCCTCCTCCTGTTGCCTTCAATTCCACTCTGACATCTGTTGAACTTGATCCTGAAACAAGGACTGGTGTACCAGTCTCCCCTCCTCCCCACCTCAGGACTCTCACCGGGGTGATCTCCCCACCCCCTCAGCCTGGTCCTGGAAACAGAGCAGAGGAAAGTAGGAGGGGCTACCAGCAGTAGGACCAACCCACTATATGCCCTGCTCATCAGGCCTTATTTCTCACACTATGTCTTATAAGCTCTGTAAGTAAAAGGCTGGTTCATCTCCAATAGTTCTACCTATTTTAACATCCCCCATGATGTGTGAAACAGTGTGTCTTGAGCCCCAGATGATAGGCAGGAACAATAGCCTTGAAAGAAAGGCCAGGAAAATACACGTGACTCTATCACTGCCCACAATGGCTCACCTAATTAGGCTAAGGTTGCCCAGGATGACCTCTTTTTATTAATTCCACATCAACTGTTAGTGACATCATCATAGGAATAATAGCCCATCAACATTCACTGGTTCAACTCCACCCCCCACTCTCCCAGCCCCCACCCCCCCACTCTCCTCTGCAAGTGGAGGGGATTATGCAGGGAATGTACCAGGGGGTATCAATCCTTGGGGCCATGTGGGAATCAGGCCTGTGGCAGTGTGCCAGACAAGCGGCAACAGAGAAACTCAGTGTTCAGAGCAAGAAGCACTTCTGATTGGGATAATCAGGAAGTTTTCCTGGAGGAAGAGGGTACTGGCTTGAACTTTGAAGGATGGATAGGATTCTGAAAGGTGAAGAGGGAGGAGAGAAAGCAGTCCGGGCAGAGGAAATAAAATGATGAAGGGGGCACGGGAAGGAATGTGATGAGACTGAACCCCAGAGTGGTCCACTTTGGCTACAGAAGAGGATGTGTGCTGTAGATCTGTAAGAGATGGGGATTAAAAAGTGATCATCTTGGTATCGGTTGGAGAAGGCCTTGAGTGCTGGGATAAATAGTTTAGAATGTACACGTAGGCACCGGAAACCATGAACTCTCCACATAGCAGGGGAAGTTCGTGTGAATTAATCTGTGATCAGTCAGGTTCACCAAGAGTGTGGGTCCTTGAAAAGAAAGTGTACCAGCCTCCTCAGCGAGGGTGGATCATATGATAAGTATCATGGCCCAGTCCTCCTTCCAGCCCTGGAAGCCCCGTGTTCAGTGTGTAGGAGCAGTGGGGGCCAGAATCTGTCTCTGAGGTCCTCTGATGGTGACCAATCCAAGTGAATATTTGCTGAATGCTCACCACACACCAGGCCCATTTCACGACAACCCAACCAGTGGGGTACAGCCACAACCCCTCCACCCCAGTTTTCAAGTGAGAAAAATGAGTAATAAGTAGGCAAGACCAAAATCTGAATGTCAGGCCATCTGAGCCTAGAGTCCAGGCTCTCTGCCGCTGTACTATTCCAAACAATGGAAATGTCAGCTATTTTGAAGGTGAAGTGAACAGGATTTAATGCCTATCTGACCACAGGCATGTCAGGGATGAGGAGGAAGGATGTAATCACCCCAAGCTTTCAAGTTTAAGTGACAAGAAGAATACCACCCATCTACAGTGCAAAGCGAGAGAAGGGGATAGTTTGAGCCAAGAGGAAGGCATATATTTGACTTTTTATTAAGCACTTGACAAATACAGTCCTGGATTTTCATTATCTCATTCCCCAGCCATCTCTAGGGTAATGGTCCCAACCAAAGAGGGGCTGTCCCTAGAGGAGTAAGATTTCTCTATCCTCTGGATAGAGGATGTACTTGGCAGACAACCAAGTACATCCCAAAGTCAACTCAACTTCCAACAAACTATATGAAATTGCCAATTCTCAACTGCTTTTGACCCTCTCCTAACACCTGAAGACTGGGTCAAGTTTTGTAGTCCGTTCTCAGCTATGAGCATGGCATCTTGCATAAATTTCAGAAGCTGCTTAACATGTATTGTTAACTATCCAAATGGTGCTTCCTTTAGTCATAATAGTATTTTGTTGAATTATCATAGTCCAATGTCACTGTGTCACTGTATCCTCTTAAAAAATGAAATTTAGGGGGACCTGGGTGGTTCATTCAGGTGTGCATCACTTGATTTCAGCTCAAGTCATGATCTCAGGGTCGTGAAACTGAGCTGCACATTGGGCTCCATGCTGAGCATGGAGTCTGCTTAGGATTCTCTCTCTCCCTCTCCCTCCATCTGTCTCCCCTACTCTCTTTCTCGAAAAAGAAAAGGAAGGAAGGAAGGAAGGAAAGAAGGAAGGAAGAAATTTAAATATCAGTAGGTGAAGATCAACCTTCAATTCAAGATTGCATCTAGAAGGCAAACTGGCAGTTCTGGAAAACCTGCATCCCTGGATTATGAGATGGAAGCTTCCTTGGACAATTCCAGTCCTGATGCACAGAGGCCAATATAAAAACACCAGAAAAAGGGGGCTTGGGAGGCTCAATTGGTTAAGCATCTGCCTTTGGCCCAGGTCATGATTCCAAGGTGTTGCGATCAAGTCCCATGCTGGGCTCCCTGCTGAGCGGGGAGTCTGCTTCTTCCTTCCCCTCTCCCTCTGTGTGCTCACTCTCTTTCTCTCAAATAAATTAATAAATAAAATCTTTTAAAAAACATTTAAAAAAATACCTATAAGGATTATAGGGAATATTTCTAGGAGGTCCCAGGGCCAGAATGGCCCCATCAGCCACTGCCATCTTTGTGTGACACCATTTCTCTCTTCTTTCAGTGGCTGACAAAGCTGGATACCTGATGGGTCTAAACTCTGCAGAAATGCTGAAAGGCCTGTGTTGTCCGAGGGTGAAGGTTGGGAACGAGTATGTCACCAAAGGGCAGAACGTCCAGCAGGTAAATGGAGACACTCTGAGTTCAGCCAACTCGGTTATTCTGCTGTTTTAACCACCATCTCAAGGTTCTTTCAGTTGCAGGTGTCAGAAATACATACGCAACTGGCTTCAGCATTAAGGGAAATTTCATTCTTACACCCTAGGGGTAGCTCAAGGAATGCAAATCGAGAAGTGGCTTGTAGCCAGGAATGAAAGACCCCTCGGGAGTGGGGCAGGCCTTGGGCAGGTCCTCCCCTGGGGTTCCATGAACAGTCATTGTTCTCCTTCTCTTCTATATTCTCACTAGGCGGACAAAGTCTCTGCATCCCTCCTGCCCACGGCTACCCCATAGCTCACATCTCCAGTTGACATCTCCATAGTTGAGCCTCCCACAAGACTGAGACAAGTGTCTTCGGCCCCAATTCCAAACTGAGAGAGCAATACTCCGTGTAACCCAACTTGGATCAGAAGTCCACCTCTGGTTCAGTTATGTGCGGCCAGGGTCTAGAGTCATGTATTATAACCATGGTTGTTAGAAGACTACCTTTGTAAATGAGATAGTTCTCAGAGGAAGGGCAACACCCTAAGCCAGCAAATGTTTTAAGAAATATTATTAATATTAATTATATTAATTAATTATATTAATATTAATATTAGTTTGGACTATATGAAGTTGCCAATCTCCAACTGCTTTTGACCTTGAAGATGTCATTGGCTTCATGCTTCAACTTAATACAACTATAAAAGCACTAATTTGAGGGCTGGGTGGGTGACCTTTCTTCCAGGTGACCAATTCAGTGGGTGCCCTGGCCAAGGCTGTCTACGAGAAGATGTTCCTGTGGATGGTCACCCGCATCAACCAGCAGCTGGACACCAAGCAGCCCAGGCAGTACTTCATCGGGGTCCTGGACATTGCTGGCTTTGAGATCTTTGATGTGAGTTGTTTGAATAAATGGCCCTTTAAGTTGTTTGAATAAATGGTATTCTACTTTGTGTCTGCTTTGCTGAATCCCCACTGGATTTTCCAAACTCACTCAAACTCTTTGCTATTTGCAACACCTAGTTCAACAGCCTGGAGCAGCTGTGCATCAACTTCACCAATGAGAAGCTGCAACAGTTCTTCAACCACCACATGTTTGTGCTGGAGCAGGAGGAGTACAAGAAGGAGGGCATTGAGTGGGAGTTCATCGACTTCGGGATGGACCTGGCTGCTTGCATCGAGCTCATCGAGAAGGTAGAGAAATAGAGGCTGCTCCCCAAGGTCAGCTCCTCCTTGGTTGGGACCATCATCTCTTTGCTCTCACTCTACCCTGATAATAGAATGGTGATCCCAACTCTACTCTTCCAGCCTTCAGATAGCTGAGTCCCCTTGCAGAGAAAAGTGTTTGGAAAGCATGCATAATGCAGACACCTAAAGAGGTACATGGGTGGTTAAGATCCAAGGGCTCAGTTCTTCCCAAGGATGGGAATGGGAGCTCAGGAGGAACTATGGCATTGCAGAGCTTTTTGACTTATTCGAAGACCCAAGGAAGATAGACCAGTGGAGTTCTTGGAATAATGTTACTATAAAAATAGCAGGGGACATTAATAAGAAAAAAAAGAAAGAAAAACGAAAAGGAATTCCCACAATGTTTTGATCACTGGTCCTGTTGGAATGAGTTTATCTTCCTAAGGTGGCTACTAAAAAATCCAGACATTATTGTTTCAAAATGACTCATATTATTTTATGTCTTTGTATGTAATTTTCCCTTTTTTGGAAGTGGGATAAGCCTATAGCTAAAAGTGAGTTTATATACATACAGTTTATATACATACAGTTTATATACATACAGTATATATACATACAGTTTCTTTATATACATACAGTTTCTTTCCACGTTCATTTGTTCAACAAACATTAATTAAGCACCTACTCCATGCCTAGCGCTGTATGCTGCAGTGCTCCTGGTGACAGAGCCATAGCACCAAAGAAGTTGTGTTTGGCTCCTGCAGACAACAGAGTCCTTGAAACACACTATTAAATGCTGAGTCATGGCCTGTCCTCCTACTTTCAGCCCATGGGCATCTTCTCTATCCTGGAAGAGGAGTGCATGTTCCCCAAGGCCACAGACACCTCCTTCAAGAACAAGCTCTATGACCAGCACCTGGGCAAGTCCAACAACTTCCAGAAGCCCAAGCCTGCCAAGGGCAAGGCCGAGGCACACTTCTCACTGGTCCACTATGCGGGCACCGTGGACTACAACATTGCTGGCTGGCTTGACAAGAACAAGGACCCCCTGAATGAGACCGTGGTCGGGCTGTACCAGAAGTCCTCGCTAAAGCTGCTGTCATTCCTTTTTTCCAACTATGCTGGTGCAGAAGCAGGTGAAATTCTTTCTCTCCTCCCCACTGCCCTGTGCCCCGTGTGGAAAGCTCTGTGTAATTACTTATAACCCAGAGCTGCTCCTGAAGGACCAGGATTCAAGTGCGAGTTTCAGACTAAGCTGGATGTATCGGTCTGTCACCGATAATCAATTTTCTCTCTCCTATTCTTTCTCTGCCTTAAGAGATTGAGCTCTAATAGAGGTAAACAGGGCCTCTCAGGGGACAAAAGAGCTGATACCACATTTTTAAATACCTTTTTAAAATTGAGGTGGGGTGGGTGGCTGGCTCAGTCGAGGGCACATATGACTCTAGGTTCAGGGGTCATGAGTTCGAGCTTCATGTTGGGTGTAGAGATTACTTAAAGAAAAGCTTCAAAAACTGAGATATAATTGACATGCCACACAATTTACTCTTTAGAAAATTCAGGGGTCTTGAGTATATTTACAGGGTGGGCAACCATCACCGCTATTGAATTCAAGAAGGCTTTTAAGGCTTTTAAGCTCTGTCACCCCTTCCCCTGGTCCTGGCAACTACAAATCTCCTTTCCACTTCTATGACTTTGCCTATTCTGGTCATTTCATGTAAATGGAATCATATGCTGTATGGGCTTTGGTGTCTGGCTTCTCTCATGGAGCAGAATGTTTCTGGGATTTGTCTGTGTTGGGACATGTATCAGTATTTGACTTCTTTTTATAGATGGGTGATATTCTAGTGCATGCATAGCACACATTTGTCTCTCCACTCACGAACTGATGAACATTTGGCTACTGTGGATCATGCTGCTAGGAACATTTGTATACAAGTTTATCTGTGGGCATATGTTGTCAGTTCTCTTCGATGTATACCTAGGAGTAGAATTGCTGAGTCATATGGTAACTGTTTATTTAACTTATTGGGGAATCTCCAGACTGTTTTCCAAAATGGTTGCAGAAGCCAGTATCACTTGTGAAGTTTACTCATATTTTAAAAATAATTGCCAAAATAGGGTTTGTAAAATTATGGACTATCTTAAATGCATCAAATTTTATTTTATTTTATTTTATTTTTTTTAAATTTTTTTTTTTTTAAATTTTATGTATTTATGATAGTCATACAGAGAGAAAGAGAGAGAGGCAGAGACACAGGCAGAGGGAGAAGCAGGCTCCATGCACCGGGAGCCCGATGTGGGATCCGATCCCGGGTCTCCAGGATCGCGCCCTGGGCCAAAGGCAGGCGCCAAACCACTGCGCCACCCAGGGATCCCGTCAAATTTTAAAGTTAATGTTCTTAATGTGAAAATACAGGCAATATAATCATTCATTCTATAATTAGATCATTTTTAAAGACTTTATTTATGCATGAGAGACACAGAGATAAAAGCAGAGACATAGGTAGAGGGAAAAGGAGGCTCCATGCGGGGAACCCAATGCAGGGCTCAATCCCAAGGACCCTGGGATCACAACCTGAGCTGAAGGCCGATGCTCAATCGCTGAGCCACCCAGGTGCCCCTAACTAGATCATCTTATTTTTAGTTTTTTTTAAGATTTATTTTTATTTATTTATTTATGATAAACATAGAGAGAGAGAGAGAGAGAAAGAGAGAGAGAGAGAGAGAGAGAGAAGCAGAGACACAGGAGGAGGGAGAAGCAGGCTCCATGCTGGGAGCCTGACATGGGACTCGATCCCGGGACTCCAGGATCACGCCCTGGGCCAAAGGCAGGCGCCAAACAGCTGAGCCACCCAGAGATCCCCTAATTAGATCATTTTAAAAGCAAACAAGTAGGGGCGCCTAGGTCGTGCAGTCAGTTAAGTATTCAACTCTTGGTTTCAGCTCAGGTCATGATCTTGGGATCCTGGGATCAAGACCCACATTGAGCTCCACACTCAGAAGAGAGTCTGCTTGAGATTCTCTCTTCCTCTCCCTCTATCTCTCCCTGCGCTCTCTCTCTCTCTCTCAAATAAATAAATAAATCTTAAACAAACAAGAAACAAAAACCCTTCAGCTCTGTCAAAAGAAACCCAAAAGTCCCATTTCAGGGTTTGTAGGATGTGGCCACCACTAAGAAAAAGCACTGTGCACTGTTGGTGGGAATGTAAACTGGTGTAGCCACTATGGAAGACAGTATTGGAGGGTCCTCAAAAAATTAAAAATAAGGTTACCATATGATCCAGCAATCTCACTTTGGGGAATATATCTGAAATGAACAAAACCACTATCCTAAAGAAATATCGACAACCCATGTTCACTGCAGCATTATTTACAATAGCCAACACATACAAACAACCTAAGTGTCTATCAACAGATGAATGGATAAAGAAAATATGGTGTAAGGGTGCCTGGGTGGCTCAGTCCGTTAAGCATGTGCCTTTGGCTCAGGTGATGATCCTGAGGTCCTGGACTCAAGCCCTGCATCAGGCTCCCTGCTCTGTGGGGAGTCTGCTTCTCCCTCTCCCTCTGCCCCTCCAACCCCTACTCATGCTCTCGCTTGCTCTCTCTCTCTCAAATGAATAAATACGATCTTTTTTTAAAAAAAAATATGGTGTACTATTCAGCCATAAAAAAAAGAGAAAATCTTAGATTTGGGACAGCACGGATAGACCTTGAGAACATTATGCCAAGGGAAATAAGTCCGAGAAAGACAAATCCTGTACAATCTCACATATAGGTGGAATCTGAGAAAACCAAACTCACAGAAACAGATCAGACTTTGTGGTCACCAGAGGTGAGAGTGAGGGGTGGAGGAACTGGATGAAGGTGTCAAAGGTACTAACTTCCAATTATAAGATAAATAAGTTCTGCGATGTAACATACTGTGCCTACCTGGCAGGGACTATAGTTAACAATACTCTGTTGTATATTTAAAAGTTGCTAAGAGAGTAGATCTTAAAAGTTCTCATCACAAGAAAAATTGTAACTGAGTATGGGCACAGATGGCACCTAAACTTAATGCAACTATTTCAAAATATATAAGTGTATCTGTTATGTGAGTACACCTGCAAGTTAGACAATGTTCTATGTCAGTTATATGTCAATGAAACTGGGGGCTTTTGGCGGGGGTGGGCACCACTGTGTCCTCAGGGCTGCATCTGACACACCCTCTGTGTCTGTCTCCAGGTGATTCCGGGGGAAGCAAGAAAGGTGGGAAGAAGAAAGGCTCCTCTTTCCAGACCGTGTCGGCTGTGTTCAGGGTTTGTGTTTTGGCAGCTTCCCCGTTTCGCTGATTTTCTGCCCAGTGAAATGGCATTTGCTGATAAGGTATAAATATGCTTGTTCCGATTTGTGTCCCAGGAAAATTTAAACAAATTGATGACCAATTTAAGGAGCACTCACCCTCACTTTGTGCGATGTTTGATTCCTAATGAGACCAAGACTCCTGGTGAGTAAGGATCCATCAGAACAGGACTCCCTGAAATGTGTGCAAACTTCTGCGTGTGTGCGTGCATCCATGTGCACGTATGTGTGTGTTTCCCTGAGAAGAGGGGTATGGTGTTTATCACCTCTCAACATCCTATGAAGTAAGAAGGCCAGATTGAGCAAATAAAAATACCAGATGCCCTGTTAAGTTTGATTTTGAGATAAACAATGTCTTCCTGTAAGTACGACCCACGCAATATTTGGGATACACTTACCCTAAAAAATGATTTACTGTATCTGAAATTCAAATTCACCTTGGCATCCTGTATTTTCTCTGGCTCCCCTACTCTGAAGTCATACAGAAAAGAGCAAAGTAGGTAGAGAGGCACATCAGAGCTGGGACTCTCCTAAGGTTCCCCAAAGGTTCCTTTCCCCCAAAGAGCACCTTTCCCCCAATGAGATAGGTGTTCCACTGTCAAAACAGCAGCAATTCCACCGTTTCCAGAGCCTCTATGGTATGCAGTTACTCTATCATCTCTCCTGCTTACAACAGCTAGGTAAGCAGAGTTCTCTCCACTTTACTGAGAATTATAGAAAACTGAAAACTGAGAATTATAGATCTAGAACCCTCTGCAGTGTAGTAGGACCCTTAACCCTCACTCAGTCCCCGATTCACAAATATTCTTAGAGGGTAGCTGTGTCTCAGTGTCATCTGTCACAAAGAGAAAAATACGGTCACATAGATCAGTGGTTCCGAGGCAGCTCATTTACAGCCAGGTTATCTATCCCAAATGTAAGTGTCCTGCCTCTGCAATGTGACAGGTGAACAGAGGGTTTCAAAGGCCTGAGGGAAAAAACAAACAAAACAAAACAAAACACCCTAAAAAAAAAAAACGAGCTCCACCTGCCACTGCCCATGGGACCCCCTAGCTGGGTACTTTAGCTTTCTGGGCTATAAAATGAGGATTAAAGTGGCATTTTATGCATGCATTCACTTAGTTAGCTATTCATTTATTTATCTAATGAGCGCTTATAAACTTTGTAAATATTAATTCACTCAACTTGCCTTACGGGGTTGCTGCGAGGATTGCATGAGTGAGTGCACGTCAAGCATTTCAAGCAGGGCCAAGCACGTTGTGAATACTCAGTCTATCTGGCTGCCAATTATAACAACTATTAGTATTATAATTACAAGAAGAAGAAGAATTGTGATAATAATGTTACGGATGATAATAACCATGAGGGAAATGATAACATTGTGGGGGAAATAATTGTATTACTACATTAATGATGATTGTATTGTTTATTATATAGTACAGTATAATTATATTATTAGTTCTTATTCTGATTATAATAACCATCATTATGATAATAATCATATTATTGTTATAGTAATATAATGATTATCAATATAATAATTCTCATTACCATTATTATTATTACCAAAAACCAGACATTTTAATTCTCCCAACAACCATGTCTACTATGTGTAGTGGACTCCATCTTCCGTGAAAGCCTATGTCAAAGGCAAAAGCCAGCTGGTGCACTGTTTGGACTCGCCTTGTCAGGGCAGGCTACATCCCTCCCAGTGCACCCAGCATGGCCCATTTATCCTCCAGTGTCGGAACAGAGCTGTATCTCTGGTTATGCATCAAACGAAATTGTTGGCCTTCGTGTAGCTGGTTTGTCATCAAGAAGACGATTTGTTTTTGAGCAACGTGTCTGCACAAATCAAATGTGCCATGGCATGACTGGTTCATCAAGCATCTGCCCACAAGCATCAGGTGACAGGGAGACAGATTGCCCCTCACCTGGGGCAACCTATGCCTCTAGGTTTTGGCAATCCACTGGTTTCTTTTTTCCCTTAGATGGTAAATTGTGACAAAATCTCCATCCCTTCCTCTCTGTTTTGTGTCTCCTTTGTTCGGGCACCCCTCTGTTTTCTTCCTCATTTCTAAGAATAGACTAAGACTGATTCAGGAGCATGAGCGAGGCTTTGGAAAGGACCTAGTGGGGCGTCTTCATTTTCTAGAAGAGGGGATTGAGACTGCAGAGATGGAAGTGCCTGCCCCAGGGTGTCCAGAACTGCAGCAGGAGTCGTGGTCCTTGATCAAACCTCAAACGGCTTTTCCCACCCCCGGGAGCACACTCGGTGCATGGTGGCCTCTCTCGCATGGGGAGCAAGGGGAAAGCTTGGGGGAGGACTGGGCAAACAGGCTGAGCTGGTTTGGCTTGGCTAGTTTGGATCATTTCAGTAGGCCACAGGGTGCGGATGCTGCCCTGGTTGTCTGGTGCCTGGCCTGGAAGTCTGGAAGCCTGATAAGGCAGTGGTTGGGGGATGCAGGGTTTGGGTTGGTCAGTGTGCAGGGGTGTGAGATGCGTGCTCCCAGGGTGCAGTTTGCCATCCTAGGAACTGGCTCTCGGGGGAGGGCAGTCTCTCTCTCGGGCCCGGCAAGGCCCTAGGATGCCAAAGCATCACACGATACACACGATTCACACAACTGCCCACGAAGCTGAGATGGCAGGAGAAAGGAATTTGTTGGAGATGATGAATGAGGGGTAGCAAGAAAATTCTTTAGCAGCAGTAATGTGGTAAAGACAGAAGGGGACTTTTTAGAAGTTTTGCACATGGGGGCAGAGGGCAAAGAGGATTCTTTTACACGCTTTTCCAGACACTGTCTCCGCCTGGGTTGGGATAGACATGGAGAGACCCCTGAGAGAAGTCAACCCAATTTTGAGCTGCACCAACAGCAGGGGCCCCAAGGAAGGAGGGAGTCCAGTCTCAGCTCCGCAGGAAATGGGGGACAGAAAGTCCAAGGGCATACAGCTAGAAAGCAGCACAGCTGGCATCTGAGCCCCTCAAAATCCTCATCCGAGAAATATACTGGGAGTTAGACTGGGTGACCCCTCAGGTTCGCCCCCACAAGAGGTCCTCTGAGTGTCTAATGTGTTTCTCCTCGGTCTTAACCACTGCTTTCTCGAGAGAATCACCAGCCAGTGGAACCTCCTGGAAAGATGGAAATATTCCACATCTGTGCTGTCCCATACGGCAACCACTGGGTACAGGACATGCAGCTAGTGCAGCTAAGAAAAACTTCTCATTTTAATGAATTTTAAATTTAAATAACCACAGGTGGTCAGAAACTATTGTATCAGATGGCACAGATCCAGCAGAACAATGATAATTGCATAAATGAATAGTCATCTCTCCTCCCAGCCACCAAGGAAAGCTGTGAGCCTCCTAGAAGTTTCCAGAAGGTTCATCAGAGACAGTTTGAGTGCCCTCTCTCCCCAACAACCTAGGCAAAAGTCATTATGCAGCTATACTACTTTTCCTAACCACTCACACAGCCCCAGAACAGAATTTTCTCAGTCCTCATTTGATTTGTGCCTGACCCAAGAAGATCCCTGGTGAGGGCTTGTCCCTATGGGTCCTCTTCTTCCTCCCAGAGTTGATGCTCCTTCTTCCTTCCCAGAGCTCATGCTCAGCAGTTAGCAGATGATCATCCTACATTCAATTCCCTGCACCCTCTGGCACAGGTGTCCTTCTCTCTGTTCCTCTGCTCCCACTAAAGGCACAGCCCACAGTTGCTACATCACTGACCTTGAGTAAAGAAGGGCATCTCAAGGTATCTAACGGGAAGTCCAAGAGGTACCCATATTCATTCTCTCCTCCTTTGGAGCCTAGCTACAGACTCAAGGGCCATGAACAGGGTAAAGACCAATATTTTGGCTTTTAGCCCAGAGCAGTGGGGTGCTCGAGTGTCCCCCAGGAAGCTGGGATTATTTCTACTGTGAGGACTGTAGTCGGGCTCCAGGCATTCCCAACCTCTCCATTGTAGAGCTGACACTAACTCTTTCCACGCAAGTCTGGGTGTATTGGCGTGTGTTCTGGTGGCCGTCAAAGACACTGAAAAAGCCACTGACATATCCCCCGGGGACATTCTCTCCCCAGGTGTGATGGACCACTACTTGGTCATGCACCAACTGCGCTGTAACGGGGTCCTGGAGGGCATCCGGATTTGCAGGAAAGGATTCCCCAGCCGGATCCTCTATGCTGACTTCAAACAGCGGTAGGTCACCTGGCTTTGCATCTCTCTCCTTTTTTTTTTTTTTTAAAGATTTTATTTATTTATTTGAGAGAGAGTGAGAGAAAGAGCACAAGTAGTTGGGAGGGGCAGAGGGAGAGGGAGAAGGAGGCTCCCTGATGAGCAGGGAGCCCAATGTGGGGCTGGATCCCAGGACCCTAGGATCATGAGGTCAGTTGAAGGCAGATGCTCAACCAACTGAGCCACCCCAGGGCCCTCCATCTCTCTCATATTGAGAGTGCCTTGTGCATCTCCCAGAGGTGCTCCATGCACTGGGTGTTTGGTGAGCTCACAGCCTCCCAGAGTTTCTGTGAGCCTTGTTTTTTGCTGGAGGGAGGATCTACGCCCAAAGTGAGTGCTGGGCCAGGATCAGAGCCTCCACCCTCAAGCTTAATTGTTCCCCCAGAACAGAGTTTCTCCACTTCTGCACTATCAACGTTTAGGGCTAGATAATCCTTTATTGTGGGGGTTGTCACGTGTGTTGTAGGATTTGAGCAGCATCCCTGGTCTCTACCTACCGTGTTGGGAGCAAACCCCACCCCACCCAAGCTGTGACAATCAAAAATATCTCCAGCCCTTGCCAGATGTCCCCTGGGCAGGAGGGGGAGGAAGGAGACGGGGGGGGGGGTTAAGTTGTCCCCAGTTGAGTTCCGCTGCTCCAGACCAGCTCTCTCTTCCCAGCTGCCATCTGAACCCACAATTCCAGGCCTTGTCTGGAGTAGAGGAAAGGAAAGGACCCTAGAGACCCTTGCAGACCACAGATCTGCAAGTCACAGATGATTTCAAGGTTCCTCTACATCAGATAAGAACTCTTCCCTCTGGGGGCACCTGGGTGGCTCAGGTCATGATCTCAGGGTCCTGGAATCAAGCATCACATTGGGCTCCCTGCTTATAGGAGGAGTCTACTTCTCCCTCTACCTCTGTTCTCTCTCAAATAAATAAATAAAATATTTAAAAAAAAGAACTATTCCCTGTGGAAGCAAAATTCCGGCTGTGTAGCCCCTCAGCCAGACATGCTGTACAATCTGCCATTTCCTCCTAAGGCTGAAGCAGGAAAAGGTTCTTGAAGGCCTGGCCTTAGGTAGAGGGACAGGACTTGTCTCTGGTATGGGGCCCTTCTCAGGAGATTGAATCCCTTCAAGAAATTTTGTCCCTCAACCGAAACCACTCCCCACCTAGCGCTGCCAAACAGACAAAGTGGGGGCCCTAAGTAGATGCTAGGCCTGATCCAGCTTCCAAAGCCAGACTAGATTGAGGTAACTCTTGTTACCTAAACCGAGGTGGCTCTCCAGAGTCTGTGTCCACGCTGGGGAAGGCCTATATGCCTGAGTCACTGCAGAATGGGCTGGGCCGTGGCAGGGCTGAAGACCCCTGGGCACAGAGGAGCAGGGTGCAGCAGGGTGCAGCGCTCAGGAAATTGTGAGGAGAGAACACCCTCCCAGCTTCATGCAGCCAGAGGCCCTCTGTCCCTGAGACTTCTCTCACCCAGCTGCCAGCAGGTGGCCCACCCACCACTCTCCCCGTCCCCAACCCAGGTACCGGATCCTCAACGCCAGTGCCATCCCTGAAGGGCAATTTATTGACAGTAAAAATGCTTCTGAGAAGCTTCTGAGCTCCATCGACGTGGACCGGGAGCAGTATAGGTTTGGTCACACTAAGGTGAGAATATCTTAAGCTGGGACACCCTACCCCCACTCCACCCCATGTAACCCATACCCCTGGGGCTGCTTGTCCTCTGGTGGGAGGAAAGGTCTTTCCCTGTCCAGCCAACCTGATGACCCCATTGCATAGGAGCCCAAGCAGAAGGAACCAGGGTCTAGGTATGGAGAATCCTGTTTCCATGTTGGTTTCTAAGTGTCTAGAGGCTTCTCCACCCACCCTCCCACCACTACCCTCAGCAATGGAAGAAAGCAATAAAAAGTTCTAGTGTCCTAAGAGAGCAGAACAAAGGCATCTCGTGTGGGACTTAAGAGCCAAGGAAAGAGGAGAATACAGCAGACTCCGGGAACCCAGGGGTGATAAGGCTAGTCCTGACCTCATGGAGTTACAGGTAGGGCAAGGGAAACAAAGGCTCCCAGAGGGCAAGAAACCTGCTCTTGAGGTCACAAGGACAGAGACAGGCAAAGGTCAGCTTCAGATCCTGGCCTGTCTCCAAGGCTCTCCTTCCTGGAAAGGGCTGGCCGGGGCCTGTGGAACCCCCAAGGGTGCCCTGCTTCCTCGGAACATGGGCCAAGGAGGGCCGTGGGTGAGTGGGCCTGCAGGTAGGACCAGTCTTCCCAGAGGGGCAGAGGGGAGGACAGGGAGGCAGACTGTGAATTTCTCCTAACCTGGGCACAGCTGAGCTTTGAGGGTATTTTCTGGACTCCTCTTTGCCGCCTCCTGTGTGTGAGCTCTGGCCCAATCCGTCCATGAGGATTGGCAGGCCCTGGGACGTCCTATGGGAAGGGCCAGAGGAGAAGCCACCGTGGGGTGCAGAGGACTGCCAGCCCCAAGCCGGGGCTCCAAAGGCGGCAGGCTGGGTCGGGCACACACAGGCTCCCAGGGTGCAAGAGGGGTGCCTGGCTGGCACACCTGCTGAGAACAAAGCAGGGCTCGTCTCTTCTGTGATGCAGGTGTTTTTCAAAGCTGGGCTTCTCGGACTCTTGGAGGAGATGAGGGACGAGAAGCTGGTGACCTTGATGACGCGCACTCAGGCCGTCTGCCGGGGGTACCTGATGCGGGTGGAGTTCAAGAAGATGATGGAGAGGAGGTGATTTGGACCCTTGGCCCACCTTATCCTGCCCTCCCCACTTCACAGCTGTTTTGGTCTTAAAGCATCAATGTTTTCTTTCATTCACTGGACCAACACCTGCCAAGGGGCCATTCTATGCTAGGGACCCTGCATGATGCTGGGGATACAGAAAGGAACCCTGCCAGGGTACCTGGCGGGGGGGCTTAGTGGGTCAAGCCTCTGCCTTCAGCTCAGGTTGTGATCTCAGGGTCTTGGGATCAAAGCCTGCATTGGGCTATTTGCTCAGCAGGAGAGTCTGCTTCTCCCTCTGCCTCTCTCTTTCTGTGCTCTCTCTCTCTCTCTCTCAAATAAATAAATACAGTCTTGAGAAAGAAAGAAAAAAAACCTGCCTTCCAGGAGCTCAGGGATAGGCTGGGAGCGGACCCCTGCATGGCTGACCGTAACACGCATGACAAGTACAAAGTCAGAGTCACATTTGGGGCGATGCGGCATAGTGACAACAAGCCCTCAATTGGGCTGGGAGTTTGTGGGGGTGCTGCAGGGGTCAGCAAGAGGAGAGAACTCTCTGAAGGAAGCTTTGCACAGCCTGGAGGTCACCGTGGGGCAAGCAGAGGGAGAGGCACCCAACGCAGGCTCCTCTGCACCCTGTTAATGAGGCTAGACCCGAGCATCTGGCTGGGAAGCCACAGAAAGCACGTACAGGGACTAGTGAGAGGATCAGGTTTGCAGAAGGTGACAAGGATCTGAACTAATGAGGAGTCCACCCATGAGGGAGCAGGGGATGCATTCAGAGGACACTGAAGAGTCTTACTCCTTGGGTAATTCAGCAGCAGTACTAGGGATTTCAGGAGGGGTAAACCTTGAGGGGAGGCCCATTCTCACCTATTTCCTGATGCCCTACATGGGTCTAACACTGGTGTCACCACATGGGCCACCACTGTGCACCTTGCAGGCATCTAGCTGGGTGAAGAGAATGGAAGCCAGCATGGAAATGGGGGAGAAACGACCCCTTAGCAGGTGCCAGCTTATGGGAAAGAGAAGCATTTTTTCAGGCACACGTGAGCTGTGGGGGATACAGCATGAGATACGGCAGGTGGCACTGGGACAGGCACTAGTCTAAATCAGGGAAGTAGGCCATTCTAGGAGGGCAAGAGTCGGGGAGACGGTCCCGGCGTACACCCGCGGGTAGGCAGGAAGAGGAGCCCACATGCCGAGTACCATGAAGCCGTGAGCACGGAATCAAAGGCAATGGGGTCTTTCAAAATGGTGAGAGTCAGCCGTTGAAATGTGGGAGACGGGCGCAGGGGGCTTCGGCTCAGGTCATGATCTCAGGGTCCTGGGATCCAGTCCTGCCTCGGGCTCCCTGCTCCGCGGGGACTCTGCTTCTCCCTCTCCCTCTGCCCCTCCCACCCGCTTGTGCTCTCTCTTCTCTCTCTCTCTCTCTCTCTATCAAATAAATAAATAAATAAAATCTTTAGACTCAGGGGACTAGGGATGAAGATGCTCATGGTGTCGGGAATCAGGACCTTGGGCATCGCGGGGGTCTCCAGGGAAGGGTAAAGGGCATGGGCCCCCCACCCCCGGAGTGGGCAGGGGTGGACAGCGTCCTTGCCATGGGTCATTAACCCAGCCCACCGCAATGTCCAGGGAGTCCATCTTCTGCATCCAGTACAACATCCGCTCCTTCATGAACGTCAAGCACTGGCCCTGGATGAACCTGTTCTTCAAGATCAAGCCGCTCCTCAAGAGCGCGGAGGCTGAGAGAGAGATGGCCACCATGAAGGAAGACTTCGAGAGGGCCAAGGAAGAGCTGGCCAGATCTGAGGCTCGCCGCAAGGAGCTGGAGGAGAAGATGGTGTCCCTGCTGCAGGAAAAGAACGACCTCCAGTTGCAGGTGCAGTCTGTAAGTACCTGCCCGCCTCCAGGGTCAGTTAGAAACAGTAGCGAGGCCCAGGCCCCTGCAGGTGCCTCTATTCGAGAGGCCGTGGTGCCACCTAGTGGGCCTACGGAGTACTGCAGCTCCCCCTGCGGGGTCCCAGGACGGAGGGGGCGAGGCTTGGCCGCTGCCGAGCTGCAGGGTGAGCTCCTCTGCACAGTGGATTCTGCTCACCCTCATTTCTGTCCGTCTTCCACAGCGGCGTTAGGCCTACTTTGCTGTGGACATGAGGGCAATGTGTCTGTCCCCGTAATTAAAGCCTGTCAGGGATGCACCAGGTCTTAAGAAAAACAAAAATTCCAAGTAAGTCACTACAACAATTCAAATTAGGAGTGATCGTATATACGTGAGTTTGGGTAATATGATTATACTAAAAATGCCTTGAAGATAGGCCCTTTTTAAATCAAGAAGATAGAGACCCCTGGGTGGCTCCGCGGGTTAGCGCCTGCCTTCAGCCCAGGGTATGTTCCTGGGGTCCTGGGATCGAGTCCCACATCGGTCTCTCTGCAGAGAAGCCTCTGCTTCTCCCTCTGCATCTCTCATGAATAAAAAAATACAATCTTTAAAAAAAAAATAAAATGAATCAAGGAGGTGGGGGAAATGAACACTCTGGCAGGGCAATTTTATCAATTCATGAATGAATTGCCCTTTTTAAATAAACCCCCAAATGCCTCACATACAAAGCATTTTCTCCTCCCCTTCTTATTCTCCCAATCAGTACAGCCAGCGTGGTCATTGGAAGCACTTTCCCAAGCTGAGTGGGAGAGAAGACAAATTTTAGAACCAGGTAGCTGGATTTATATCCCAGATCCTCCATTGGAGAGCTGTGTGGCCTCGGGCAAGTTTCGCAGCCTCTCTGTGCCTTGCTCTTCTCATCTGTAAAATGGGCACAGTAATAGGACGCACATCATAGGGTTGTCAGGAGAATCGGGTGAGTCCCTGCTTCTGAAATACCTGGCACATAGTACATGCTTAATTAACACTGACGCTTATTCTTACCCATAATCTTGAAATGTGGGCCCAGTTTTTACAGCACTCTTACACAACACGGTATAGCCCGATTATTAGCTGATCTTGACCTATCCAAGAGACTCATTACAGAGCCCTCTGGGACATATCTCTACATATTCATTTTATTACTATTTTGAACTTCCTGCTCTGTGGCTTGAGGAGGCAGGGCTCACAGGGCATAGACTGCACTTTTTTATTGGAACTTAAAAGGTAGTAATGTTTTGAAAATACCAGGTAACTTGTGGTAACGAGTAGATGAGTCATTTTTCAAGTGGTGGTGAAAGGAAGAGTGAAATGGCAGGCCGGGCGATTTGGGGCAAATTGGCAGAAGCCTCGTGAACTGTATGGAGTCCTGTGCTTGAATTATTTCAGGTGAATTTCTATTAAGTGGATGTCCTTGGTGGTTAAAAAAAGGTATACCAGGATCCCTGGGTGGCGCAGCGGTTTGGCGCCTGCCTTTGGCCCAGGGCGCGATCCTGGAGACCCAGGATCGAATCCCACATCGGGCTCCCGGTGCGTGGAGCCTGCTTCTCCTTCTGCCTGTGTCTCTGCCTCTCTCTCTCTCTCTCTGTGACTATCATAAATAAAAATTAAAAAAAATATTTTAAAAAAGGTATACCAATGAGATACAAGTGATGTGCGTGTGTGTGTGCATTTATGTATGTGTGTACGTGCACATGTGTGCACATGCGTGGGTGCATGTCTCTACACATGAGTGTGTACACAGACATGCACCCGTGCATGCAAGTGTGTGTGCATATTCATAGGTGCACATGTATGTGTACATGCGTGAGGGTGCATGTGTGCACGTGAGCATTGTGTGTGTGTGCGTGAATATATATGGGTACACATGTATGTGTACATGCACGAGGGTGCAGGTGTGCAAGTGTGTGCACATGCATGGGTGCATATGTTCATGTGTTCACATGAGTGTGCATGTGTGCGAATGTGTGCACATGTGTACATGTGTGAGTGTGCATGAGCGTGTGTGTGAATATCCATGGTTGCATATGTTCATGTGTGCACATGTATGTACGTGCGTGAGTGTGCATATGTGCATGTGTACATGTGTGTTCAACTGTGTATGTGAGTATGTGTGTATGCATGGGTGCATATGTGAATGTGTGTGCACACCTGAGTGCGCATATGTGCACGTGAGAGTGTGTGCGTGCCTGTGACCCATTCCTTGCCGTAGGTCCAGGTAGTGGGCTCTTGGAGGGCAGAGCACTTCCCCTCATGGGGTTTGCTGTAGTCTGACGGGAACACGATGATCTGGTTCTTTCAGGAAACGGAAAACCTGATCGATGCGGAGGAGCGCTGCGAGGGCCTCATCAAAAGCAAGATCCAACTGGAAGCCAAAGTCAAGGAGCTGAACGAGAGGCTGGAAGAGGAAGAAGAGGTGAATTCTGACCTAGTGGCAAAGAAGAGGAGCCTGGAAGATAAATGCTCGTCTCTAAAAAGGGACATCGATGATCTGGAGTTGACGCTGACAAAAGTGGAAAAGGAGAAGCACGCCACCGAGAACAAGGTGGGCAGTGCTGGGAGTCCTCACAGCTTCTGGAATGGTCCTCACTGCCTCCCAGTGGGGAGCAGACGTTGCCCGGAGTCAGAGGTGGGAGCAAGCGGACAGGTGGTGAGGTCCCACCAAGTTCTGTCCTCTGCCTTGTTGTCTACACTGAAGGCTCTTGTCAACCCTCCTGCCTGGCTGGGTGTACCCCAGACTTCCAGCCCCAGACCCTCCTGCATGAAGCAAGAGAGCCTGGAGAAGGGTGGCATCTTACTCATCCTTGTTTGCATTTGGCCCAGGAAGAGCAAACCAAAACACCTCCAGGGGGCGGGTGGACAAGGAGGGAAGGAGGTAGGTGGCCAAGGGGGCAGACAGCTGGATGACACCAGGCACTGGCAGGGACCCTCGTGCATTATAGGCAAAGTGCAGAGTATCTGGAAATACCTGGTCAAAACGAGAATCCTCACCTTTTACAGAAATCTGTGAAAAATCACAGCACTTGATTCACGTAATAATAGTTACTAATGAGGTAGAGTAAGGGAGGGGGTTGACCTGGGGTGAGACCACCCAGGGTTAGTGTTGGATGGACACTCTTGAGTTGGGTAAGGGACAACGGGGAGGTGTCGAGACTGCGGCAAATGGGTGAGCACCTGCCCTGTCCAAGGCAGCACGCCCGACCCAACAGCTGCCAGGTGGGAATGTGAATCCAGCATCCCCAGAGCTTCTAATTTTCCATCAGCAGCCAGGAATCCGGGTTTTATGCGAAATTTCACTTCTTTTTTCAATATTGATAACTTATTGAGAAGTTGTAAACTGGGACGCCTGGGGAGCTCAGTGGTTGAGCGTCTGCCTTCCGGCTCAGGTCATGATACTGGAGTCCCGGGATCGAGTCCTGAATCGGGTTCCCCCCAGGGAGCCTGCTTCTCCCTCTGCCTGTGTCTCTGCCTCTCTCTCTGTCTCTCATGAATAAATAAGTAAAATCTTTAAAAAAGAGAGAGAGAGAGAAGTTGTAAACTACTGTATGAACTAGAAAATACACATCCGCGGCCAGATTCAACCAACAGGTCAGGAGGTTAACAACCTCCGATCTGGGAAGAGTGTCATACGTAGGTCGAGGTTCAACTTAGGCCTTGAAGCTTCATGTTTGGTGCCCCTCTCCCGCGTCCTGGCGGCCCAGGCTCCCATTCTAGATATTCTTGCAGAGACACTTGGTATCTCTCCTTACTCTTCCTGCCTTAGTCTGAACCCCAATAGCCCAACCCGGAAAACGCAGTCCCATGGGTACATGGTGATACATAGAGATCAATGGGTGGCCCTTCAAAAGCATCCTACTTGCATTTATCAGCACCCTCCCTTATAAGACATAAAACCCTCTCTGGAGGAATGTTCCTAACGGGAGGATCCGAGGCTCCTGGGCAGGCCAGAGAGGAAATTAAGACCTGAGGGGCTGCCAGTTTCCGAATGACACAGCCAACAAGTGAACACCTGCCACGGAGCTAGAGAAGCAGAAGCCAAAAAAGAAAGAAGAAGGAGGGATCCCTGGGTGGCGCAGCGGTTTGGCGCCTGCCTTTGGCCCGGGGCCCGATCCTGGAAACCCGGGATCGAATCCCATGTCGGGCTTCCCGTGCATGGAGCCTGCTTCTCCCTCTGCCTGTGTCTCTGCCTCTCTCTCTCTCTCTCTCTCTCTCTGTGACTATCATAAAAATAAATATAAAAAAAAAAATTAAAAAAAAAAAAAAGAAGAAGGAGAAGAAAAGCACAGGGTGGGGTGGGGGAGACACACCAAAAAAACCAATAGCTGTGGATTGAATTGTTTAAGCACTCCATATTGTGTTGGTATTCTCACAGGTCAAGAACCTTTCTGAAGAAATGACAGCGCTCGAGGAAAACATTTCCAAACTGACCAAAGAGAAGAAGTCTTTGCAGGAAGCCCATCAGCAAGCACTGGATGATCTTCAGGTGGAAGAAGATAAAGTCAACGGTCTAATCAAAATAAATGTCAAGCTGGAGCAGCAAACGGATGACGTAAGGATATTTTACTACTGGGTTCTAACAGCTGTTACTCTGCAGAGGCAGGGGTTAGGGCTTAGGAAGGGGGAGTCTCACTTCTGATTCAGAGTCAGACTCGCTGAGTCTGGACCTCGGCCTGTTCTACATGAGTCTGGAATGCTGAGCCAGCCACTTAAAGTAAAGTGGGGGTACGACCAGCTCATCTTGGAGGGTTTCCACCAAAAGCTCAGCTTCGGGGGCGCCTGGAAGCCTCAGTCGGTGAAGCCTTTGCTTTTGGCTCAGGTCATGATCCCAGGCTCTTGGGATCAAGTCCCAGCTGGGCTCCCTGCTCAGTGGGGAGTCTGCTGCTCCTTCTCCCTGCCCCTGCTCTCTCAATCTCTCTCAAATAAATAAATAAAATCTGAAAGAAAGAAAGAAAGAAAGAAAGAAAGAAAGAAAGAAAGAAAGTTAGTTAATTCAGCACGTAGAGCTATCACCATCATCATCATCACTGTTTTTAGCATCCACTTGCAGGTCCTTGGGTTCCAAAAGCTCTGATCCTGTTCTAACATTATTAACAATGAGTCCTGTTTGTGGCCATGACAATTTTCATTTTTCCCCATCATGTTTCATTTTTGTTCTTCTTCTTTTGTTTGTTTGGTTTCAGAGGTAGAATGCAGGGATTCATCAGTTGCATATATGTTCTAGGTTGCAAGAGCCAGGCCTGACGTTTTCAGGCTTACTCACAATTGTTGCTGGAACTTGCCCAGATTGCGTGTTCCCCTGAGCAGGCGTGCTTCACCCCTACAGCCCTGGTCCTCACACACACATGTGTATGTACACACATGGACACACACACACACAAATTTGCCCTAATCTCCCCACGGATGCATGGTGTTGGTTGGGGAGGAGTGACGGTGCACAATCTAGACCCTCATGGGCCTGGCTGTAGCAGAGCCCATCCACGGAAGCTCCCCCTTGCTCCCATCTGGGCACGAGCATGCATCTATGGGCACCATGTTTCTAGGGAACGTGGCCTAGGACAGGCCAAGTGGGAATCAGTGGAAAGAGGCACCAGAAGGCCTCCGAGAGATCCAGCCCCTTGGGGTAGCCTTTGCTGGAGGAGGGAAGAGTGGAGAGGCAGGGGAGACTTGCTCCCTCCTGGGGCCAGAGACCAGCAAGCACACTCCCAGGAGCCCAAAGTAGACCGCCAGTTCATGTGCATCCTCACTGGCTTGAGGGGTCAGCCCCAACCTTTCTGCCTGTGTCTCCCCAGCTCGAGGGCTCCTTGGAGCAGGAGAAGAAACTGCGGGCAGATCTGGAGAGAATAAAGAAGAAGTTGGAAGGGGACTTGAAACTGTCCCAGGAATCCATCATGGATCTGGAAAATGACAAGCAGCAAGTGGAGGAGAAATTGAAGAAGTAAAGATTTCGTGTTTGACTTCTGTGTCTGAGCCCAAGTGCCAACTTATCCCTTTAAATGGCTGGGATTTTATGTTATTTTAAACATATGCATCTATTTTCAGGAAGGAGTTCGAAATCAGTCAGTTGCAAACCAAAATTGACGATGAACAAGTGCACAGTTTACAATTACAAAAGAAGATCAAAGAACTGCAGGTAGAAGTGCCAAAACCTTCTGGAACCCTGAAAACCCTCTGGAGGGGCCCCTCCTGCCCTTTTGCCTTTGTTCCTTTTGCTGCTTATTTTCTCTGTGTCCTCGGAGCTGGAGAGGATGTCCTGTCCTTTTTATTTTTTCTGAAATTAACACTTTGATTTTGCCAGTAGCACACACATAGATTTCCTTGAGAATATCGCAGTGTTACCAATAAGGCTAAATAAGGATATTGATAAGGACACTTTGATCACCACCCATAATCCCCCTTCTCAGAGGTCATTCCCACTTTCAGGTGGATTCGTATTCTTCTGGATCTTTTGCTACAGGTTTATGTACGCATTTAAAACCCAAAGAAGGACACCTGACAGGCTCCATTGGTAGAGCATGCAACTCTCAATCTCAGGGTTCTGAGTTCAAGCCCCACACTGGGGTGTAGAGATCACTTAAAAATGAAACTTAAAAAAAAAGACCCAAGGAGACTATATATGGAAGATGTATATATAGAGAGATATATATGTGTGTATATATATGATACACATATACATATGGATATGTACATATATATTAAAATATAAAGAAACAGGAACATAAATATATGCAAGCATATATTATCTATCTTTGCATGTATATTTATGCATGTAAATATATTCATTAAATAGATGTAGATTTTATATTCTATATGCTTTATATTTTTTAGTTTAAATATGGTAATACAGAGATTATGGTTCTGCAACTTGCTCCTTTCATGCAGCAATGCATCCTGCAGAGCTGGCCGTGGTAGACACGGGTCAAGTCTAACTGCTCATGAAGTTCTGGAGCGTGGCTCCATCATGGTGGATTTGGCCATTCCCTTACTGATAGACATTGGGATGGTCTCCAAGTTTACTCCTCACTACGTGAATGTTATGTAGTCTTTCCTTTGTGATGCCCACCCCCAGCCCCTCACCACCCTGCCCCTTCCAAAGTGGGCTGCTCCCTTTTCCCAACATTCCTGATGCAGTGACCCTTTCAGGCCCGCATCGAGGAGCTGGAGGAGGAAATCGAGGCAGAGCGCGCCTCCAGGGCCAAAGCAGAGAAGCAGCGCTCTGACCTTTCCAGGGAACTAGAGGAGATCAGCGAGCGCCTGGAAGAAGCCAGTGGGGTCACGTCTGCCCAGGTGGAGATGAACAAGAAGCGGGAGGCCGAGTTCCAGAAACTTCGCAGGGACCTGGAGGAGGCCACCCTGCAGCACGAAGCCACCACGGCTGCTCTTCGGAAGAAGCACGCGGACAGCGTGGCTGAGCTTGGGGAGCAGATAGACAACCTGCAGAGGGTCAAGCAGAAGCTGGAGAAGGAGAAGAGCGAGATGAAGATGGAGATTGATGACCTTGCCAGTAACATTGAGACTGTCTCCAAGTCAAAGGTACCTGAACCCCTGCTCTTAGCAAACGTTGAGGTGGCCACATACACCACCCCAGGGAGCAGGAGAATTTGATCCCCCCAAACTCACTGCCCATTCAAAACTGAAAAGCCCTCTTGCCTTCTGCCTGACCCCAACCCCCCAAATCCATTCCTGTCATTCAACCTTGACACAATGGCCCACTATGACTCAAGGTCTCATCATCCTTCCAAAGTTTCAGAAAGCTTTCAGAATCTTCCAATCCATTGGTCATTTTCTAGAACTAAACCTGTGGATGGATTGCACCAAACGGCTTTCTACGTGCCACCTCCTTAGCCCATGGTATTGATCTCTGGGAGGCATAACCAGCATGAAGTTATGTGTGAGAACAGGGGTAGATACAAGTTTTGTGCCACTTGAAGCATGTGAAATTCAGGAGGGGAGGGTCTCTCTAAGAAAACATATGCAAAATTATAAATACAAAGTTAGGCATGAAAGCAAATATTCATTTAGAGTAGAAAAAGAAGTTACAATTTACTGGCACCCTGGAGACTCAGATCTCTGTCTTCTGAGACCACTTTAGGCCATTTGCCAGTGATGTCTCCCTACAAATATATTCTGCTTGCATCTAGCTTCCCTTCCCCACCTGGAAACTTCTATACCACCTGCATGATCTAGGGCCCATGCACGTGAAGGTCTTAAGCTCCAACCTCCCCAGCTTCCTGGTAAACCCACCCCTGTGTTTGACTTCAGGGCAAAGGCTTCCTTAGAGAACAATGGTGGGCTCTTAGATCCATGGGGCCTCTTGCTGTCCTACTTTAGGATCTGGACTCCCACAGCCTGGGCTTCCTCTTGATTTCTTTCTCACTGTTTGACTGCAACTCCTTTTTCTCTCTTGCTTGCTTCCCCATTTTTCTGCTCTTCTTGGCTTTTTCCTCCCTCTAAGGAGTTATGTCTGTATGTATTCTCTGTCTCTATCTTTGTCTCTCTCCCCTGTAGCACCCAGGCCAAGTTGCAGGGTTTTCTGGGTTAGAACAGATGACACCACCACCCACATGCAGCACCTCCTTGCCACCTCCCTTTCTCTGCCACTGGTTCATGCTATCTGTTCTCAATTTTAGAATCCAGTGGAAGAAGTACCTATATTGCTTTATATTTTTTAAATTGTTGTATCCTTTGATTTTTCTCCTTGTGAGTTGCTGTCTCTTTTTCAGCTATCCCATATAAAGTTGTTTTATGTTCATGTGCCATTTTCTTAAAGATATCCTAAACCCCTTGAAAACTTCCTTCAAATTTAATATTCCTGCCTCTTATACCACCATCTTTTACTTCTCATTCTGAGGAAAAATAGATGCTCAACATATTTGTTTTATGTTATGAGTTAGGAGGAGGGAATCTACAAACTTCACAAAAATACAGGCTAACTAGAGGCTGGGGGAGTGAATCCCTCCATGCCACCTCCACCATAGGAATCCTTCGTATAAACAAATGAAATATTCAACACTATCATCTGAATATACTGCTTTCAAATAAACAAATCAGGTGGTAATATTCACATGACAACAGAATTACTTATATTACAAGAGGATTCTGGGGTTCCTTTGAGTAGCATCTTCTCAAAGGTTTTTTTGTTTTTTTGTTTTTTTACAAACCAATCAATACTTATCTACCTAAAGCTATTGCTCCAACCTATTGGTGGTGACTAAGCAATAATCACAGATAAAAATAAAGCAAATCTGAAGTGATTATAATTTTTTAAAGATTTATTTATTTATTTATGATAGACATAGACAGAGAGAGGCAGAGGAGACACAGGAGGAAGGAGAAGCAGGCTCCATGCCAGAAGCCCGATGTGGGACTCAATCCTGGGACTCCAGGATCGTGCCCTGGGCCAAAGGCAGGCGCTAAACCACTGAGCCACCCAGGGATCCCATGATTATAATTTTTTAAACTGACATTTATGTGCTCTGCATTTTTATTTTTATTTTACCTGCCAAGGGGCTAGACTATCAAACTCCCCAGCTCAATACACCAGAAACCCATTTTTCCCATTAATATTGATTTTTTTTTTTTTTTTGAAAAGAATAACGTGGAAAGAATGTGCCGGACTGTAGAAGACCAATTTAATGAGATCAAAGCCAAGGATGACCAACAGACACAGTTAATCCATGATCTGAACATGCAGAAGGCAAGACTGCAGACCCAAAATGGTAAGGATGGGCAGGGCTTCTCTAGCCCAGCCAGGCCACGAGTCAGCGACAGTCAGCAACACTCATGCATCTGTTTGGTAGGGGAGCTGAGCCACCAACTGGAAGAGAAGGAGTCTCTAATTTCACAGCTAACCAAAGGCAAGCAGGCCCTCACCCAGCAGCTGGAGGAGCTTAAGAGGCAACTGGAAGAAGAAACCAAGGTAAGAATGCCTCTTTCTGAAATGGCAGAGTCAGAACGAGAAGCCACAAAAACTGTTTGGAGGCAATGCATGAAGTCTGATGCTTCTCCTCTCTGCTATGTGGCAAGGTGGGAGCCCATTCTTTGAGGCTACAGGACTTTGGCATTGGATTTCCTTCCTCAGAGCCAGGGTGCTCCATCCTCTGGGCTCCTCTGTCCCTCACAGGGTGGTCTGATAAACACCCCTCTCCAGCCAGGGCATCCCCTCCCTGCCGCCGCCCCAGCTTGACCATCTCTGCTGCTGTGTATTCTTTCACTCTGCTCAGCCATTCATCCTGGCCACCTGAAATGCCTTCCTTTTTCTTCCTCATCACTCATGTGTCACCTGCTACAGCACCCGATTTTAAATCCTCCTCCTTCAAAAAGACTGCACAGCTTTCAGGGGCATGCTTGGGACATAAACATGACACCATCATCGCGTCTTGACTTTAATACCTAGATTTTATGTTCATAATGCCCATCTCCCCACTGATCTGTAAACTCTCAGACAAGAATAATTTTTCCCTAGTGGTAAACATGTACAGTGCACAGTAGAACAGTACACACATCAGGTGCCTAATAAATGCTGTCAATGTGTGTTCAAGCATGAGAATAAGAATCCAGGAGTCTACAAAATTACGTTCTGTGATTTTGAGATTGCCATGCACCGGGTGGGACTTACAAGGCAATCTTCTAGAATTTTCCCAGGCTCTACTTCTTCTAAAGACGAAACCAAGCATTTTATTAGTCTCCCATCTTTCCACTATATGGTAAGGGTCTTCAGGGAACTGGGGCAGGGTTGTGGCAAGACCCAGAGTCTGAACAAGCAGTGAGAAAATCCATTACAGGAACGAGGCTGTCTTCTGGCCACGATACAGTAGCAACTGAATTCTCTTCCTTGGGCAAAGTTTCGCTGTCTATCTGTTTCCAAAAAGATGGAAATGTGCACATGACTGTGCTGGGTGAACAAAACTTTCTTTGATGGTGGCATCAAGTGTTGTGTGGGGCACTTGGCTGGCTCAGTCTGTAGAGCACACAACTCGATCTCAGGGTTGTGCATTCAAGTCCCACATTTAATGTAGAGATTACTTAAAATCTTAAAAAAAAAAAAAAGTGTTTTGTGATCATCAAGATGAGAGCTAAATTGTCCTCCTGACCAAGTAGGAGTATGCGAGGGAGGCCCCTGCCCAGGAAGAGGTAGGACAGCCATGGAGACAGAACAGCTCACATCAGAGTTCCCCGGTGTGGGGACACAGCCCCTGCTGACACCAAACAATGCTTTTGGGTTTTTCATGGCGACATCTTTCCATAGCATTGCATCAGTAGCAAGAAAATTATCCCCTTTCTAATTCTGTTTTAATTCTTCTGATTACATAAAGAAAAGAGCTCAATTTGGATACTGTCTCTCTAGCAAGGGCTCATTTTTCTTATCAAGGTGTACAGAGAGTGGGCTTCAGGCACAGAGCCGAGCCACAGTGACCAGAACCTAGCTAGAAGGGGATCGAGAACACTGCTTTATCCCTGTTGCTTTTATTCTTATGGCTTCCTTCTGCTTGTGGCAAATGTTAGTGCTTGTTTATTTAATGTAGTTTAATAGTTTACTGGCAAAATCTGAATATTTAAATACAATCAGGAGGGCAGCCCCGGTGGCGCAGCGGTTTGGCGCCGCCTGCAGCCTGGGGTGTGATCCTGGAGGCCCGGGATCGAGTCCCGCTTTGGGCTCCCTGCATGGAGCCTGCGTCTCCCTTTCCCTCTGCCTGTGTCTCTGCCTCTCTCTCTCTCTCTCTCTCTCTGTGTGTCTATGAATAAATAAATAAAATCTTTAAAAAAAATACTAAATACAATCAGGGAGTCAACTTGAAAAAAATTAGATAACACAGGACATACGCAGGTACTGCTAAGTTTGTAAAGGCAGGTCGGGAATAGTTCACATTGGGAGAAGCCGGTTTATTTTATTTTATTTTATTTTTTATTTTTTTGTAAAGTTATTTTTTATTGGTGTTCAATTTGCCAACATATAGAATAACACCCAGTGCTCATCCCATCCCATCAAGTGCCCCCCTCAGTGCCCGTCACTCAGTCACCTCCACCCCCCGCCCACCTCCCCTTCCCCCACCCCTAGTTCGGAGATGCCGGGTTAAACGAAGATACTTTGGCTTGGTAACGGCCAAATGTCTTTGCAATCTGCTACCACCATCCTCCCACAGGCCAAAAACGCCCTGGCTCACGCCCTGCAGTCCTCCCGCCACGACTGTGACCTGCTGCGGGAACAGTATGAGGAGGAGCAGGAGGGCAAGGCCGAGCTGCAGAGGGCGCTGTCCAAGGCCAACAGCGAGGTGGCCCAGTGGAGGACCAAATATGAGACGGACGCCATCCAGCGCACGGAGGAGCTGGAGGAGGCCAAGTACGGGCTCCCCGGCCACGGCAGCAGAGGTGACCCCAAGACATGAGTGAAGGGACAGAGAATTCTTCCTGCCTTGAGAGACCCTCTCTTCCTTCCCATGCCCTTGAGTTTTTGTTTAGCATCCAGGTAGGGCATCCCTGTCCTTCCCTTGGGACTGTCCTTGTTCCCTTGGCGGCTTCTTGGTGACCAGCTTTGCCACCAAGCACTTTGGGATTCTCTAGGTGATGCTTAGACCCTGCCCACTCATCCAATTCTAGGTCTGCCTCTTACCAAGTTCCAGCTCCAAATGGACTGCCCATCCTTGTCCGATCCGACAGGTAGTTCTGAAATAGTCCACCTTTGTCAAGTTAAAAAAAAAAATCTGGTTCTCCTAGGAAAAAACTGGCCCAGAGACTCCAGGAAGCAGAGGAGAACACAGAGGCTGTGAGCTCCAAGTGTGCCTCCTTGGAGAAAACCAAGCAGAGGCTTCAGGGGGAAGTGGATGACCTGATGCTGGACTTGGAACGCACCAGCACAGCCCGTGCCATCCTGGACAGGAAGCAGAGGGACCTTGATAAGGTCTGTCCCCAGGGAGCCTTGGCCTCTCACACTTGGATGTTTATCTGGGAGGTCCCCCGAGCATCAAGTCATAGTGTGGGGAGTGGTTTGTGCAATACGTGTTTGCTTTGCTGACACTTCCAACAAAGTGAATTTTCAGTTGAAGCTAATTCGGATTACTTCGAGATCCAAATACCTTAAAGAATACAGCAGATGCAGGCGCCTGGAGGGCTCAGTTGGTGAAGCATCTGCCTTTGGCTCAGGTCATGATCCTGGGGTCCTGGGATCAAGCCCTGCATCAGGCTCCCCGCTGGCCTCTCCCTCTACCCTTCCCCCTTCTTGTGCTCTCTCTCAAATAAATAAAAGAGAAATCTTTAAAAAAATAAAGCGGATAGCCTGTAGGAGCATGAGTCTGAAGCCCGTGCTCTAGAACCACCCTGTCTCTTGAGTCCATAGGACAGTAGGTTAAAACCTTGGCGTTGCATCCAGACAGCCCTTGTTTTTGTGGCCTCTCCCAGGTGCCTTGGTCCTTCCTGCTGTTCATGTGTCCCTTTGTCATCTCCAAGGTCCTTGTAGAGTGGAAGCAAAAGCTGGATGAGAGTCAGGCTGAGTTGGAAGCTGCTCAGAAAGGATCCAGGTCGCTTAGCACCGAAATCTTCAAGATGCAGAACGCCTACGAAGAGGTGGTCGATCAGTTGGAGACGCTGAGGCGGGAGAATAAAAATCTGCAAGGTGAGCCATCCATGCCACCCCAGGTGTGCACCTATCCCGCTCTGGCTTCCTTCCTCCCACTGCCCCACAGGACCCTCCTGTCTGCTCTGCTGACCCTGGAGCTCAGCCCTGCTCATGTCACAGACACAGTGGTGGCTAAGTCTTAGTCTTGAGTGAGTTGCTAAGCTCACCTCTTCTTGGAGAATGAGATCTTTCACAAATCTGTCCGTACATGGCTCTGTGTCCTTGGGCATGTCACCAAATCCCTTAGGACCTCGGACTCCTGATCCGCAAAATCAGACCAGACCCGATGCCCCCTAAGGCTCCCCTCTGGTTCCGAAAGACTAGGACTCTATATTCTGTGCTTTGTCTCCAGAATTTTCTTCTCTGGTCCTCACGGTGACCGTTTTTATATACTTTGCGAAATTTTAGGGCCACACACAGCAGTGTTCTTGCCACTCCTGTGTCTGCATAGTTCAGGTGAGACAACACACATGTGTCGTGCTGATACCTCACCTCAAGGGCTCCACTGTATTGTCTCCCATATAAACGTGAATGAATCCCCAATCCCAAATTGCCAGGCAAAATGCCTCTACTGTCAACTGGAGCCTGATAAAACAAGCTAAATCAGGATGTCTGGGTGGCTCAGTCGATTACGACGCAGGTCATGATCCCGGGGTCCTGGGATGGAGTCCAGCTTCGGGCTCTCTGCTCAGCGGGGAGTCTGCTTCTCCCTCTGCCTCTGCCTCTGCCTACTTTCTCTCTCTCTCTCTCTCTCTCTCTCTCTCTCTTCCTCTCTCTCCCTGTCAAATAAGTAAATAAAATCCTTAAAAAAAAAAAAAAAAAAAAAGCAAGCGAAATCAATCCTGTCCTTTGCAGAAGAGATTTCCGACTTAACCGAGCAGATTGCAGAAACCGGCAAGCATCTTCAGGAAGTGGAAAAGAGCAAGAAACAGGTGGAGCAGGAAAAGTCAGACCTCCAGGTCACCCTAGAAGAGGTGGAGGCAAGTGTTCAGGATGTGACCCGCGGAAGCGCAGGAGGGCAGGACACCAAAGGAGTGGGGAGCCTCCGGGCCTTTGGGGTTGCTGCCTGCCGGGAGTGCGGAAGTTCCGTGGGGAGGAACATCCAGTGGTCCCTGGGGGACCAGCTGTGCTGTGCTTCATTTCCTGGGTGTCCCCTAGTTTATCACTTCTCCCTCTTGGAAGATAAATAAATAAATGCGTTCATTATGTCCTTGCTGGCTTCCTCTCAGGAAGCAAGAGCTCAGTCACGAAACATCCTGAGAGCTGGCTTGGAATTCCTCTGCTTTATACCAGAGTCACACGCCAGATGGGCTTTGGGAATTCCATCAAGTCAAAATCGGCCCAGTGTCCTGAGGCCCCAACCAGTGTGGCCAGTGCAGGGTGGAGGGTGGAGCTATTTCTGGGGGAAATTTGCATAATGCAGGGTGACCTGACCGGAGAGTGATTAACCTGTCCCTCCAGAGGATTGGTGGTCTCCTGAGTTACAGCTGCCTTTAAAACACACACCCAAGAAAAGTTTTACTAATTCAAAAAGGTGCTCTGTCCCTCTCCAGACATAAAATTGTTAATAACAAATGCAAAGTTTTGGTTCCAGTTTCGTTACTTGTTGGGATATTTGAGGGCACATTGTTTCTCCTCTACTCATCTATAAAATGGGTAGAGTGATACTGATTTTATCATTATCGGGAAGGAAAATACCTGTTCAAGTAGATGGCTGCTGGGGCGCCTGGGTGGCTCAGTCGGTTGAGCATCTGCCTTCAGCTCAGGTCGTGATCTCAGGGTCCTGGGATCAAGCCCCACATCCTGTTCCCTGCTCAGTGGGGAATCTGCTTCTCCTCTCCCGCTGCTCCTCCTCCTGCTCTAGATCTTGCTCGCCCTCTCTCAGATAAAGAAATAAAGTCTTTTAAGAATAAAAGAAGAGGACTGCTCATGACTCCCCCTATACGCCCCCCCCCATCACTCCTCTGCTTTTATCAGGGCTCCTTGGAACATGAAGAAAGCAAGATCTTGCGCGTCCAACTGGAATTGAGCCAGGTGAAATCCGAGCTTGACCGCAGGGTTACCGAGAAGGATGAAGAAATCGAGCAGCTGAAAAGAAACAGCCAGCGAGCAGCAGAGGCCATGCAGAGCATGCTGGACGCCGAGATCCGCAGCCGCAATGATGCCCTGAGGCTGAAGAAGAAGATGGAGGGGGACCTCAACGAGCTGGAGATCCAGCTGGGCCATTCTAGCCGCCAGGTGGCAGAGACCCAGAAGCACCTGCGCACAGTGCAGGGCCAGCTCAAGGTGAGCACGTGCGTGTGCGCGGGCTCAGGTGGGCCTGGCGGGCGTTGCACCTGTCCTGGGCTCCGGCCTCACACCTGGCTTTCCTGGAAGGACTCCCAGCTGCACCTGGACGATGCCCTGCGGAGCAATGAGGACCTCAAGGAACAGCTGGCCATCGTGGAGCGCAGGAATGGGCTCCTGCTGGAAGAGCTGGAGGAGATGAAGGCGGCCCTGGAGCAGACAGAGCGGACCCGCAGGCTGTCGGAGCAGGAGCTGCTGGACGCCAGTGACCGCGTGCAGCTGCTGCATTCCCAGGTGGGTGCCTCCTCCCTCCACCCGGGGCCCACCCTGGGCCCAGGTAGGACCCACCCTTCCTCCCAAACTAGCGGTCAAGACCAAGGTGCATCAAGCTTCGCTCTTGGAGGGCTGGCTGGCTGGCACAGTTCAGTAGAGCATGCAACTCCTGATCCCAGGGTTGTGAGTTGGAGCTCCACTTCGGGTATAGAGAGTACCTAAAAATAAAATCTAAAAAAAAAAATAAAGCTTAGTTCTTGGAATAACTATGCTCCAGATGCACAGATTTCTGAGCTTTATTTAATCTGAAGATAAAAGGTGCATGCATCTTGTGGGAAAATCAGAGAAAGGAAGGATGAATGATTCCATCAAGGGGCTTGGAGGAGGCTTAGACGGGGGAAGTTGACAGCTAAGGCACAGCCTGGGAAAATTAGAATTGCATTTCAAAATAATTATTTTTATTACCTTTATGAAAGTTTTTGTTTTTTAGTATATGTGCCGCCGAAGAGAGCACAGTTGTTGTTTGTTTTTTAAGGAGATAGAAGTTTCTTGAATACACCGCAAGGGAGCAGTGAGCGGGACAGCAGAGGCGAGGCTGTCTGCCACCTTTATAAAAGTTTTCTAAAAGAAAAAAATCTTTGTTAGAAAATAGAATATAAGCAAACAAATAGAAGAGAAATACCAACTACCGTGTTACCATTTTGAGATCTTTCATTCCAGGCTCTTGTCCATGTGTATAAGTATTATACTTTTGTAGAAATGTGATCAATTTTTTTTGCAACGTCTCATTTGAATTTTAACACTTTGTCACAAATGTATTCCTACACCTTTAAATAGTCTTCTAGGACTACTTTTTTAAAGATTTATTTGAGGAAGGGGCACCTGGGGGGCTCAGTGGTTGAGCATCTGCCTTGGGCTCAGGGCGTGACCCCAGAGTCCTGGGATCAAGTCCCGCATTGGGCTCCCCACAGGGAGCTTGCTTCTCCCTCTGCCTGTGTCTCTGCCTCTCTGTGTGTCTCTCATGAATAAATAAAATCTTTTAAAAATATATTTATTTGAGGATGAGAGAGCACATTCGTGCATCAGTGGGGCAAGGGGCAGAGGAAGAAATCTTCAGGAGGACTCCCTGCTGAGTGCAGACCCCCCCCCACCCCCCCACCCCCTCCACGCAGGGCTCCATCCCAGGACCCTGAGATCGTGACCTGAGCCGAAACCAAGAGTCAGTCGCTTAACCCACTGAGCCACCCAGGCACCCCTCTATGACTATTTTTAATGGCAGATAAGTGATCCGTTACAGTAGGGTGGTATGGCACTTTTATTTAATCGGTCCTCCATGGCTGGATGTTTTAAATTATTCCCAATAAAATGTTTACAATCAAAAAAATTTCTATGATGAACTTAACTTCTAATTAAAAGTTCACATTTTCCCCATTATTATTGTTATTATTATTATTTCCTTATTACTCCTAGAAGTAATTAGATTGCTGGAAGCAGAATTTCATGGTCCAAATGATAAAGACATTTGTAGCCTATTAGAAATTTGCCTTCACGAAGTGGCCCCAATTTTTATTCTCATTGGGAGAATATGTAAGACCTCTTGCCTCTAAATCCTCAAAGACCCCCCATTATACATCTTTTAATCCTTACCGGCTATATTGTTAGAAAACACCTCACCTTTTTCATTTTGATTTTCATGAGGTGTCTGGCTGGCTCAGTGGGCAGAGCATCTATCTCTTGATCTCAGGATCATGAGTTCAAGTCCCACACTAGGTATGGAGCCTACTTAAAAAAAAAAAGATATGATGAAATTTTGATTACTAATGAGTAATTATTTCTTCAGGTGCATTCCACCTATCTGTACTTTGTGTCTTGTTTTCTTACTTGCACGATTTTGTCCTTTTTATATGTTAAGAAAGAGAATGTTTCTCCAAAAACCTACATTGCAAGTGTTTTCCACTTGTCATGACCCTTATAATTCTATGTATAGTGTGTTTTGATCATTAGAACTATTTCTCATTTTATATGCTTATGCCTACCCACCCTTTCCTTGCTCTGATATCTTTTAATGAATTCTCTCTTCTTCCTCAAATATGTGAAAGTCTACCTTTATCAGTTACTCACTTATTTTATTTACAGTTAGTTCCTGGGTCTGTTTCAGGACCTTCTGTTTGGTCAAGAATGAAACAGCACCTAGCAAATCCCTGAGATGAAAAATAAGAAATGAGATGGCGATTAATTTCCTTCCCCATGCAACTGTCTCCTGCTCAATTTGTCTCAAGCATCCAAAGATAACCTACACCTCTGGGATCTGATTTTTCCTGTAGAACACAAGCCTGATAAATACCAAGAAAAAGTTGGAAGTGGACATAGCTCAGTGCCAGGCAGAGGTGGAGAACTCCCTCCAGGAGTCCAGAAATGCGGAGGAGAAAGCCAAGAAGGCGATCACAGATGTGAGCTCCATTGCTTCTTTTAGGAGCAGGTGTTTGGAGATAGGAAAGGGGTTTCTGGGTGGGGACCAAGCAAGTAGGTTCTTTTGCCTGGTGACCTCTAGAATCGTGTTGGCTTCCTAGAGTTAGATGAAGCCTCAGCAGAGACCAAGTGGGGAGGAGATGCATCACCAAGTGATGGCAGGATGAAGTAGGCAGGATCAGCATGCACAGTATTGACCTTGACAGCATCCTCTGTATCCTCCTGGTGGGGATGCCAGGTGACCTACTAATACTTCCTATGAACTTCATCAGGCGGCCATGATGGCCGAAGAGCTGAAGAAGGAGCAGGACACCAGCGCCCACCTGGAGCGGATGAAGAAGAACCTGGAGCAGACGGTGAAGGACCTGCAGCATCGTCTGGACGAGGCTGAGCAGCTGGCCCTGAAGGGTGGGAAGAAGCAGATCCAGAAACTGGAGGCCAGGGTAGGGTGACTTGAGAGGATTCTGACCTTCAAAGTCCTGTCTGATTCAACCATCTCTGATGGGGCCACAGTCCAGAAATTAGGTTGCAGGAAAGTGGGCATTGGTGGAGTGGATGTGAGTTTGGTCTGAGGACTACTTGCAGACCTCTCTGTGAGCCGATTTTCCCACCTAGTTCTCCTGTTCTCCTTCACTGGTTCCTCCATCCCCCACAACACACACACACACACACACACACACACACACACACACACGCTTTGCAACACTTAAGTCTCGGGAGCTGCAGTGTGAAGACACTTGCAAATGTTCACATCCTGTGTTTATAGGAATTCAGCTCCACATAAGTGAGGGGAAATGTACTTTACATGCACAAAATCACATATTTGGTGTAAGTTACATTTTCTCCAGCCTCCACTTGGGTGAACAACAGCCCATCCTCTGTAGAGTCTAGAGTCTCTCTTCACCTCCCACCCCCGGCTCACATTCGTCCCAGATTTCGCAGTCTCTGAATGAAGTCAGTCCGAAATGCTGGTTTGCTTCTCACTTGCTCTGTCCTAAGTGGCAGGTGGCGGGTGCTCTGCAGCCCACTGCCCCAGGAAAATTCTACCCCCTGCTCAAAGCAGTCCTGCTTTTTCTTTATCTGGGAGCCTATTTGTATTTGTATTTGTTTCTGTATTTGTTTTTTCTTTTTTTTAAAAGATTTTATTTATTTCTTCACAAGCTACACAGAGAGAGAGGCAGAGATACAAGCAAAGGGAGAAGCAGGCTCCCAGTGGGACTCAATCCCAGGACCCCAGGATCATGTCCTGAGCCGAAGGCAGGTGCTCAACCACTCAGCCACCCAAATTCTTTAGATGCTTACTTTTCCTTCTTCCCAGTCATACTCTATTACATGAGCTTAGCCTGTCTTCCTCATGGATCCCTCCACTGAGGGAGTGAGGGATCCCATGCCACCCTCCAGGATTCTTTGATTCCTGAGCTGGCAGGTAGCCCTCGGCCAGCCCCCCTCATCCCATGGGAGGCACCTCAGCCAGTCTCCAGTCCCAGCTGCCCCTTTATCTTTAGTTCCACAAACCTCACAGAGGCTACAAGGGCATTGCCAGGAACATAGATGTTTGCAAGAAGCTAATAGTAGTAAACAGCTTCCCGGGGCTTATGGGGTGGCAGGGGTGGCAGTGGGGGGAATATTTTTGGAACAGTGCCCAGAGTTACCCTGTTCCACTGGTAGATGCCAAGGTCGATCTGGTGAGTCCCCAGGCCCAGAGCTGCCTGTGTCTGTGGCCACTGGGATTCCTCCCAGGGGCTAGGCTGCCACCCTCACTTCTTGGCTCTCTCTGGACCATGGGAGTCCGGGGCCAGAGTTAGTGACCTGTGTTCTCAGTGGCCATCCTGTCCCCTCAAGACTTCAGGGAAAGCCCTATGCAGCTATGAAAGAAACACCTGCATAGAGATTTATCATTTAAAACACACTTGCATGTGCTTTGTCTAATTTGACCCCCACATTTGAGGTAGTGGAGCAGGAATTAGAGCCTCCATAGAAACAGAGAACACATAGAAATTCATTCTTGGGGCACCTGGGTGGCTCAGCAATTGAGCATCTGCCTTTGACTCAGGGCGTGATCCCGGAGTCCTGGGATCAAGTCCCACATCCGGCTTCCCTCAGGGAAACCTGCTTCTCCCTCTGCCTGTGTCTTTACCTCTCTCTGTGTCTCTCCTGAAAAAATAAATAAAATATTAAAAAAAAGAAAAGAAACTCATTCTCAGGGGCAGCTGCTGATGTGCTTTGAATCAGCCAGCTCGACCAGGGCTTGAACACACCTTGAGCATTGCTGGCCCAGGCTCTCTCCATGACCCACCCCCCACCATAGCTTCACTTGACTAGGAATCAGGGCCCCCTAAATGCTCATGCAGGCTTCACCTGCAGGGATGGGTTGGGGCTGAAGCCCAGGCCTCACGAAGCTGCTGGCCCCAGAGGAAGAGGCCTCTCCTGGGAGCCCAGTCTGGTGGCCCCACTGTGTGCACCTAGGAGGGCTCCCTGTTCTCATCTGCACCAACAGTGGTGGCCCTGCAACTAAAAAGTGGTCCCCCAGCCTTAGGAAGAGACATTTTTACAAACTATAATGAGGGGATCCTGAGTCCTCCCTAAAATGACCGACTTGGGAGTACGTGGAGAAGCCTGGCTGCTCTGACCCCAGCCCCGTGCTCTCTCCACCAAACCCAGGTGCGGGAGTTGGAAAGTGAGCTGGATGCTGAGCAGAAGAGGGGAGCCGAGGCTCTGAAGGGGGCCCACAAGTACGAACGCAAAGTCAAGGAACTGACGTACCAGGTAGGGGGTCTCCAAAGCCTCAGTAAGCAGGTGTGGCTCTGACCCCAGCAGAAGCAGCAGCATGTCCGGGGGACCCTGGCATGGTGCTCTGTTTACAGGCTGAGGAGGATCGCAAGAACATCCTCAGGCTCCAGGACCTGGTGGACAAGCTACAGGCCAAAGTGAAGGCTTACAAGAGGCAGGCGGAGGAGGCTGTGAGTAGGGGGCCCCTACTCCTGAGCAGGAGTACATCCTGTTCCATAAAGTCCACAGAGCCTGAGGCCCAGGTTTTCATGTGCAGGCTGCAAACTCAGAGCCTGCCTGCACCTCCTTGGTACCTCCTGACTCACCTCATGTAGCCAGCACCCTCACTTTAGCCCGCACCTCTGTCCTCTAGCCCACCCTGCCAGCCTCACCTCGCCCTGACCTGACACCCCGGCCATCCCAGCCCACCCCACCAGGACTCCTTAGACCCCCCCCCCCCATCCTGGTTCACAGCATCCCACCTTGCCTCCATCCCCATCCCCACGGCCTCCTCCTTCTCACCCTTCCTCACCACCACCCTCCCATTCATCCTTCCTGACCTGCCCCCTTATCAAACAGGTCTAAGAGATATTACTAGCAGGAAGCTGGGGTGGGGGGCTTGGGATGGGGGGGGGAACTTTCTCTTTTACAGAAAAGAAACAGTTTAGTTGGCAAATTGAATTTAAATTTTTAAAAAAAATTTTAAAAAGAAAAGAAACAGTTTGGGAAACTCTAGGTTAAACAAAGTTGAACTGGTTGCTTTCAGGGATTTCTCAGATTTGGCAGGTGACATGTCATGCACTCTTCAAAGTGGACAAGCCATTCTAGAATGCAGCATGGCCCAGCCCTTCCCATACCTCCCCGCCACTTTAGTGGAACTTGGAACCTTTTTACTGTATGCAGAGCAGCCCACAGGACCGGTGTTCTGAGGAACAAAATTTGGGAGACCCTGCTGTTGATAAATGAGCATATGGCTCCTCTGTTGGTCCTTTCTGCCCTCCCTGCCTAGGGGCTGGTGGTTCCACCCTGACCACAGGGAAGCAGATCTGAGCTGGTTCAATGGGGGACGGATGTGTGCCCATGGGATGAGCATGGTCGCAGCAGGACTGCCTGGGAGGGTGGGTGCCAGGGGGCCACCTTCTTTGAGAACCCTCAGATCGCCTGGGGGCACCTGGGTGGCTCCGTAGTTGAGCCTCTGTCTTCGGCTCAGGGCAGGATCCTGGAGTCCTCAGGATCAAGTCCCGCATCGGGTTCCTCAAAGGGAGCCTGCTTTTCCCTCTGCCTGTGTCTATGCCTCTCTCTGTGTGTGTCTCATGAGTAAATAAATAAAATCTGAAAAAAAAAAAAAAGAACCCTCAGATCACCTTCAATAGACGTGCACAGTGGCCTGGCCACAGGCAGACAGTACTGGGTCACGGCATTGGTCTCTGACCCCTCCAGGTGCCTTAAGAGCACTCAGAACTTGGGGAGCCCCAGCAGGAGAGTCGGCACAGAGGAGGGATGTGGGGGGCCAGGCAGGGATCCTAGGAGTGGCGGCTGCACCCTCGAGGTGACCAGACAGCGTACATTGGCAGGGGCGGGGAGCGTTGTCCTCACGCCAGGAGAGGACAGGGAATCTGAGGCCCAGGAGCCCCAGACGCAGAGTGAGGGCCTTCCTCAGCCTCCACCCCTCCATCTCCTGGTCAGGAGGAGCAGGCCAACACGCAGATGTCCAAGTGCCGGAGAGTCCAGCACGAGCTGGAGGAGGCGGAAGAGAGAGCGGACATCGCCGAGTCCCAGGTTAACAAGCTGCGAGCCAAGAGCCGAGACGTGGGGGCCCAGGTGAGAGAGCAGACCCCTACCCTAGATTCCTGAGACTGGGACCAAGGGGGCATCCAGGGAGAGCTTGTGGGGCAACGAGCAGCAGGGCTCAGGGAACCCAGACCCCCTATCACCCCCAGCCCTGCCCAGAAAGCCTCTGCTTTTGGGGGGACCCTTCCCTCTCCAGGGCCTGCACAGCTTTGTGTCTACAACGTGCAAGGGCAAACAGTGCCATTCCTTAATATTTTAATGGAACTTCCGACTCTCCAGCTGCTCCACGTGAAGGCAAAGCTCAGCCTTGCCTTTGGTTTGACTCATTTCCTGATTGTTTTTCTCCCACAGAAGATGGAAGAATGAGGCCTTCCAGACGCCCGTTGCCATGCGACACGTGGGGGGAGAGAGGAGGGATGGTGTCGTGAGAAATAAAGTCTCCTAACGCTGTGTCTGTCTAGCTCTGCGTGTTCATGATCACCGTCCGTCCCGCTTGCTCAGGGTGGTTTGAGGGCCTTGCCTCATCTGCTGTACATATAAAGAAAGAAGGGATGAGAAAGTGGCCTCCTGGCCCTGAGCAGAAAAGGTGGAGAGCCAACCCTCTGCTAAGCGAATCACCAGCTTCCTTCGCACTAGAGAGAGCAGAACCCCTCCCACATAACTAGAGCACATTTTCCTCCTTGGAACACAGAGTGGTTTCAGACTCACTTCCCCAGTGTCTCTCTAAACTGTCAGGTGGGGAAACTGACTCCAAAGAGATTAAGGCCCCTCTGGTTACCCAAGGCGGGGTGGAGACCAGATGCCCAGGTCCCAGACTCCCAGGCAGGTGCTTTCTGCTAAGAAACTCTACTTTTTCATCCTGTCCTTCTTAGGGGCCGTGTTGTACAACCACTGCTCCCCGTGACATCTCAGCAGGGAGCAGGTGTACCCCCAACTCATTCGCTCCTGGGAAACACGGGTAGGGGCTTGTGTGTCTTCTTCTTCCAACTGTGTTCACTCTACCTGTACAGATCCTTCCCATGGTGCCTAGAGCCAAAGTGTGAAGGGGGCAGGTGGGCCTGGAGAGCCGTTCGCTTCCAGGCTGAGGCTGGCCCAGAGTAGATCCTGCTGGTTTAGGGGCTCACTCCTGGATCCTAATCAGATTGGGTAGATTTGCTTACACCAAAGGGTTAAAGCTATAGCAGAATATAAGGACAGGATTAGGAACCAAGAATTAATTTGAGCCTCATCACTTCACAGCTGTAAAGGCACCACCTTGGGTTGGCCTTGAGTTGGCCACACATTCTCTGAACCTGACTTGCCACAGTGGTTGTACTGCCAGGGGCATGGGCCCGGGTTCTGGCAAATCTGGATGGAATCCCAATGCTGTCACATGCCAACTGTGTGGCCTTGAGCATGTCAGTGTTCTCTCTGAGCCCCATTTTCCTTATTCTGTAAGGTGGAGATAATAAAAGTCATAGCTTTGCTGGGATGGGGCTGGGCCTGGGGTGGTGACAAGGGCTCTAGGGTTTCTTTTTGGAGTGATGAAATGTTCTAAAATTGATTATGGGGATAGATGTGTAGCTGTGAATATACTGAAAGCCACTGAAATATATGGTATGTGAATTACATTTCAATAAAACCAAAACTGGCTTACTCTGTACCAGGCACCAAGACAAGTACACTATCCTTTAACATCTTGGATCAGCCCTTCTCTCTAGCTTTCTGGATCCAATCCTCCTTTCCATTTCACCAGCCCACCCCACATGCTTTCAACATAGTTGAGTTGGAAGCTGAAGGCAGCTGGCAGCAGTGATGGTGGCAAGAAATAATCCTGAGGTCAGGTGACATCATATGTCTGACATTATCATCATCATCACCACCATCATCATCACTATCACCACCACCACCACCATCATCATCATCACCACCATCATCATCACTATCACCATTACCACCATCACCATCATCATCACCATCATCATCACCATCATCATCACTATCACCATTACCACCATCACCATCATCATTATCACCATCACTACTATTATCACCATCATCATTATCACCACCATCATCATCAGTGCTAAACTTTAGACTGGACGAGTCTATTTAAAAAGATCTCTTCAATTTCCTCAATTTTGTAGTCAAAGAAACCAAGATGATTCTCAAGGTCCCCAAATATCAGCCCCAGTCCAGCCCTTCCAATAAGAGTAATAGCGTTTCAAGAACACAAGGCAATTGTATATGTGTTGAATGTTTACATGCTCCTTTTTCTCCTTTCCATTCAAGCCACACAACAAACCCATCAGGAGATAAGGCCTATATCAACACCCTAATTTTTAGACATGTTGCAGACAGGCTGTGGCTTGTCCAGTGTTGAGAAGAAGAGATTGCAACCCTTCAGACTCTCTGTACAGCACACGGTCTCACAATGATGGGTACTGGGTGTGATGTAGTGGTAAGAGCTCTTGATGCCGACCTGCCTGGATCCCAGACCTGCCCACCCCCACCCCGACCCCACTAGCTTTGTGATCTGGGGCAAGTGAGTTCACAATTATAAGCCACAGCTTCCTTTTGTGTAAATGGGGGTGTAACACTGTACTTTTCTAGGGTTATTTTGGGAAGTAGAGAAGATAACACAAGAAGCACCCTTGGCCTAGAGCCTGGCACATAGTTAGCATATCATGATGGGGAAGGGCGAGACGTGGCCTCAGGACACAGGTGGAGTATAACATAGGGAACCAGGCGCACCACAGTCTGGGGTTTGGCTGTGTCTCTAAGGGGCTTCCTCTGGTTTGAGGAGATCATATACCATGTAGTTGGGGAATCATCAAAAAAATTCCTATGAAATTACACTTCTCTCTGGCATCCCAACAAAAGCAGATGGGGATCCCATCTCCTCAAACACTCCCCAGTTCACCTGGGGTTCCCTAAAACAAAGCCACTCTCAGACATCTCTGCACTTACCTGGCTCCCCACATCCCAGCTCTGGGCCCCCCAGATCTCTGAGTCAGAAAGAAAGGACATTCCTATATCCTTCCCAGTGCATGACAGTGTTTCTACTACAGCAGAATCCTGATCACGGAATGAGGGTATGAATGAATGACCGAGAATCTTCCATATCTAGACACCAAGTATGTCCTGATGAGAATAAAATAAAAATAATTGTTTTTAATTTTCTTTTCTGAGGACTGGAAGAAGACAAAGGAGTAAAGATAAGGTTTCTGTGCTGAGTTTTATTTTCCAGTGTCTTCATGTTGAATTCCAGCTGGCAGCTGAACCCTTTGGCTCTTTGGTTGGGCCCCTCTGACCCCTCTAATTCTCTGGAAAAAACCAAGAGGGTAGCAGAAAGTGCCTTGTCTTGGGTCTCCCACGTGGTGAGGGAGTGTGCATGGGACCAAGGCATGGGCTCCTGTCTCAGGGCCCCATACTTTCTAGAAGTCCTTGGGCAGGTCAGGTGATATCTCTGAGCTGCAAGAGGGAGCTAGAAGTCCTGGCACTGCCTACTCATGGGATGGGATTGTTGAAAAATTTCTAGGTGATATTGTTGTGCAAAAGGTTTCCTCAACTGTGCATGATGCCCAAACTGAAGGTAGCATTGCTATAGCCTCACTAGCAATAATGGCAAAGGTAATGACACGGTTGTCATTATCATCAAGTCATTCTTCAGTGGCAAAGCCCAGCCATCATACCCTGGACCTGGGGCTTTGGGCTTTGGAGAGCAAAACCCACCCTGGCCCCTTCAAAACAGAACTTTGCTGCCATCTCCTGGCTGTAAAAAGACACAGTTTTCATTATGCAAATGACCTTGACACCCCACTCCTAAAGTCTGCAATAGAGGTATTCGGCGAATGCGAGGTGTCCTTGGGAATCATGGTCTTCTGGTCCATCTGGGATGCTGGCTATGCAGATGAGAAAATCTAGATTAGTGGTAGGGTCTTGTTATCCCTAACAAGTGTTAGGGATGAGTGTCAGAGCCAGGCACCAGGGTCTCCTGGCTACTAGGCCAGGGGTCCCCACACTGAATGTCCATAGAAGAGGGCCCCATAGAATAAACTCCAAGTGGAGGGCCTCCTAGCCAGGCAGAGAGAGTGAATGGTCCCTGGGGATGGCCCTGGCAGCAGAGGCTGGGAGCACACTAAGGGTCTGCTCCCTAGTCGCCTTCTCCTCATCCTGGGAACCTCTGCCAGACTGGAAGAGGAGTGTTGGCCCCAGGGTGGAAGGCAGTACACCTTCAGAAACAGCCCCCTGCCTCTAACAGGGGCCATGACCAGACCCTGAATGGTTCTGGGATGAAGGTGGCCCAGGATAGTTTAAAAAGTCAAGTTCCTTGACCCTAAGAAAAAGGATCTGCGTGTCGATGCCTCAGGGAGATACCCAAGATGAAGAGTTGTGCCATTGGACCCTTCAGACACCCTCTGCCTTTCTGCAGTCTCCCCAAGAGGTGGAAAGGGCCAGCTTCCTTGCCCTCCAGCATGTGAGTGGGTCCAGCCAATGCAGAGCTGAGATAGAAAAGCAGAAGGAAGGAAGAGAGTGAGGCCAAGGATGTTTGCTCCCTGGATCCCTCTCTATAGATCTGCAGGCAAAGATCCCATTTCCTAGGAGACATCCCACTCCCCCCAGCCCTCTCCATCCCCATCTTCTGTAACTGGTCCTCACACCCACTGCTTGCACATTCAGGCCTAGGGTGACGGGAGCCCTGAGGTATCAGATCTGGCCTCTGGCTGCATCCCTGCTGCTTCCCTATACCTGTCCACACCTTTGGGAGGTGCATCTCCAGCAAACACTCCTCACGTTATGCTAATCTGGGCACCCTGCCTATTTTCTGCAGGACCTCTGCAAGGCATAGGAACCCCCCAAGTCTGCACACCTATTTTAGGGCTCTAGAGCTCTCCTGTGGAGCAGACCCAGCAGACCATGCCAAGTTAAGAGTTGCAGGCCAAGAAGAGGCTGCAAAGCAACCCAAGCATTTATTTGGGGTCTTCAGGATTGAAATCCCGGAGGCGCACAGTTTACACAGAATCGAAAGGGTGCTCCAAATTACAAGCAGGGAGTGCAGGCTTGTAATGGCAAAACCCACAAGATCACATGGGTTCTTTTGAAAGAAGTGTGATTGGCACTGACAGAGTTAAACTATCTCCTGCATGATTGGCTATTCAGAGAACAGATGCTACATTATCTCAATTCCAGCCCAAAGCAGAAGGATGTGTTCTAGAAGAGGAGTTGGGAGGAGAGGTGCACTTGACAAGTTGCAATTGATAAAAGTCAAAAGTCCAGGGTGTTTCAAAAATCAAAACAGGAGGTGCACAAAAGCATCTTGTCCTCCCCACCCTGTCTGAATGGTTCTCTGAGCTGTGCTTACTGAGCTTTTGGAAGCTTCTTTCAACAGAGAACTACCTGGCTCCCCTGCAGGGACATCTCTGCATCATAATCCCATCTAGATAGCTAATTCCACATTCAGGTTCATTGCACGCATGGGGCCGGCACAGACCTTCACCAAAATCAAGCTTTTTAAGATTGCTTCCAGGTCCTTTGGTTTTCATTTAAACCAGAACTCACACGCATGCAGGCATAGCTCTTGAACCCAGTCATTTCTTCTGGGATCCGAGTGGCACCGGGGGTGTCCTGCGACTAGCTCGTACCAGCTCATGCCAGCTCATGAGGGCTGACTGTAACCATTGTAGGAATTTCCTGAGCCACTCAGCGCTCCATTGATATTATTAAAAATTCAACTACATGAATTTACCAGGAGATAAAGCATATGAAAAACAAAGGTCATCAAAAACTCAAAACTTGGGACTCCTGGGGGCTCAGTGGTTGAGCATCTGCCTTTGACATGATCCCGGGGTGCCAGGATCGAGTGCCACATCAGGCCCATTGGAGGGAGCCTGCTTCTCTCTCTGCCTGCGTCTCTGCCTCTCTCTGTGTGTCTCTCATGAATAAATAAATAATCTTAAAAAATAAAATAAAAACTCAAAACTTTCAACTTCCTAATTATTTGCTACATTTTATTATGGCTTCTGCTCTTAAGGTTATTGACAACTATTCAAACTGGGTGGTGGGAGGACTATTTAACGGTGTGCTACATGGATCTCTTTGGAAGCCAGCCTTCAGCTAATGTCATGCTGGTAGCTTGACCTTGGCCGTGGTGGAAACACAAACTACAGAAATGGGTGAACACGGCAAGGCTGGGCTGTTTTATCTGTTTGCAGGTTACACACTGACCAGCACCAAGGGGAACCAGTGAAATCCAAGTAAAAACCAATCTGCAATTCTGTACATAGATACAGGGGTATTAGGGCCAGCCCCCCACCCCCACCCCACTGGCCTCCGACCAGGCCTGCTAGGTCCGCTTATTCAAGGCAGCAAGTTGAGAGGTCTTCTCAGGGTTAAGGATCTACGTCCTGCAGAGTGTGAGGCACCCAGGAGAACCAGGAAAGTGGACCCTGTTGCCCCAGTCCCAATTCCTGTGCCCTACGCCAGTCGTAAGAATTCATTCTGCTCTGACATAAAGTCAGCTCCAAGTGTCTAGCCAAAACGAAGATTTATTGGTTCACCTAAATGAAAATTCCGAGGGTAGTCAATCCTCAGGCTGCCTGGCCCCGCCAATACGTGGTTGGGGCTAGGTTTTCAAATGATTTCTTATTTTTCTCTTTTCTCTCTGTATCTCAGTTCTGCTTTCCTCTAAATTAACCATATTCCCAAGAAGCCTGCCCCTTTGGGATTCCAAAACAGCCACGCTTCTGTCTTTGCTCTTAAACTCTCACTCCAGCAGCCGAAAGTTCTCTTTCCCAGGAGCTTCTGCAAGAGCCCGGGGCTGGGTCTCACTGGGCTGCCTGTCCAGGTGGTCAGGGCCCTGGTCGGGAGCAGGTGGGAGCTTAAGATTGGCGGAGTCTGAATCATGGGGGTCAGCCCCAACCAGACCCCATAAACAGAGAGTAAGGAGGGGTGTTCCTTCCTCCTCCTATTAGACAAGGCTCCTGCTGGGGCCCCTGGGGGGCCCAGTGGTTGAGCATCTGCCTTCGGCTCAGGGTGTGATCCCAGGGTCCTGGGATCGAGTTCCGCATTGGGCTCCTCACAGAGAGCCTGCTTCTCCCTCTGCCTGTGTCTCTGCTTCTCTCTGTGTTTCTCATGAATAAATAAATAAATTAAAAAAAAAAAAAGAAAAAAAAAAGATGAGGCTCCTGCTCCCAGAGGGCTGGCCATGAAGAGGGCTCAGCAGCATGTGGCTGCGGGCTCTGCTGAGTCGGCCTTCCCACTTTTGGAATTGGGCCCATGGTGCCCTCCCATGGTGTGAGCCAATCCGCACAATGGCTGGGGCCCCCTGGCACAACAGTGGGCCATCTAGACATGCCAGCTGGCATCTCCCCTTTACTCATCTTCACGTGTCCCCTTCCACAAAAGAGCCACCCTGCCAATATACGACTCCGAGCTCTAGGAGGTGTATGGGGTGTCTTTGCTCCACTCCCCGCCCCCCCTTGAACCAGCTGGCACTCAGACCCAGCAGACACTGGGTCCTTCCACAGTCCTGCTGAGAGCCTAACTTCTCCTAACATAACACCACTTCCTCCCCTCCATGGTGACCTGAATTCCATGTAGGGCCTTTCACTGCTGACGGAGGAGGAAGACCATTCATTGCTCAGAGGCACTGCCCTGCAGCCCAGGGAGCTTCCTGCCCCGTGAGTCAGAAAGGAGAAGAAGAGAGGGCCGGGTGGGGCCAGACAAAACATCTGGGCCTGTGTCAGGACGAGGCTGGGATCCGAACCCAGGGCCGGCCCCCAGCAGGCGGTGGCCCTGTGCGGGGCGATGCTGATGCATTCATTCCACAGGGAACTGACACATTGACAGAGGGTGTGTGACCAGCCAGGAGCTGTTCTAAGTACTGGGAACATGGCTGGGAAATAAATAACAAGTGTGAGAAGTGCCTTCCTCTCAAAGACATTCCAAATTTATCTAAAATGTCAGCTGCTCCGCCGAGTGGCTTCTGATTCTCACCTGCCTCACGTGCTCTCTCCCGGGTCTCTGCAAATGCACGGCTCTTCCCATCAGGGCCCTGTGAATTCTGCTCTCTCCCCCTCGGAACTGCCAACTCCATCCAGGGCCGACCCGCTGTTCATCATCGTAGGATGCTCTTGTGTGCATGAGGCAGTCCTTAGACGTTGCCAGAAAGGATGACTCTTCACAATAGCATTTTTATAAGAAAATCATTGAAAAAAAAAAAAGAAAAGAAAAAAGAAAGAAAGAAAGAAAGAAAGAAGAAAGAAAGAAAGAAAGAAAGAAAGAAAGAAAGAAAGAAAGAGAAAATCATCACAAATAACCTAAAATGCTTAGTACTAGAGGACTGTCGGGATACATTATGGGCATAATTACAGTAATAGCTACTAAAATGAACTGAGCTCTTTTTTATGTGCTGGATGCTTTTTAAAGAGCTTTACATGCATTGTCTCATGTCTCACCAAACTCTTCTGATTTTATTCTCATTTTATTTTTAAGATTTTATTTATTTATTCATGAGAGACACAGAGAGAGAGGCAGAGACACAGGCAGAGGGAGAAGCAGGCTCCCTGCGGGGAGCCCGATACGGGACTTGATCCCAGGACCCCAGGGTCACACCTTGAGCCAAAGGCAGACTCTCCACCACTGAGTCACCCAGGTGCCCCTTATTCTCATTTTAAAGACAGAAGCTCAGAGAGGTTATGAAGTGGCCTAATGTCACACAGCCAGTAAGTGGCAGGGCTTGAGCTTGCAACCACCATGCTAGTCTAGGATTACATGGAGGTTATATATATGGTAAAAGGCAAAAGCACAAACAACATTTGGCTACATCGACATGTACATATTAATTTATTAAAAGAAATTTTTATTTTTTAAAAAAATTTTATTTATTTATTCATGAGAGATACAGAGAGAGAGGCAGAGACACAGGCAGAGGGAGAAGCAGGCTCCCTGCAAGGAGACTGATGCGGGATTCAATCCCAGGACCCCGGGATTACAACCTGAACCAAAGGCAGATCTTTCAACCACTGAGCCACCCAGGGGCCCTAAAAGAAATTTTTTAAAAAGAAGCCTAAGTCAATATATCCGTACCGATCATAGCCCTGTGAAAACATATGGATGTGTCAGACAGGCCCCTGATCAGAGTAATGAAAAGGAATTTCTAACCCCTGAGTCTTCATTTACCTGTGAAGCTGTGTATAATCTCTTACAGTTATCTGCCTGTGAGTTTTATGCCCCTGAGACCAGGCAAAGTTATTACTAATTTGATGGAGGAATCCTTGCTGAGATTTAAGGTGTAAGACTGGTCCCGTTCTGCTCCTTCCCAGAAAACATATTTCACAAGTTTTTCTGAAACAGAACCTTGGTGGAGGCTGGCTCTGGGGGAGTGCCCTTGGCTCTGGGCAGTCCCAGGAGACTGGAGAGGAGATCGTGGGGTGGTGGGGATGAGGGATCCTTGTGAGGTGTGCCACCAAAGGGTCAACCCAGTCACAACGGCTACTTTGTCTTGGCCTGGTGAGAGAGCTCCTTCTCCCCAGCAAAGAAAGGATGGGCCCTCGGCTCTGTACTACCCCTGTGCTACTCAGAGCCCTGGGATGCTCTATGGGGCAGCAGAGACAGGAAAGCCCAGGCTACTGGTGTTGATCTGAGTTGACTCCAGAGGGGGTAGGCGGGAGCCCTTGGAGGGGGTGGTGGGGGTGGGAGGCTCAGCAGGGCGTGAGGCCAGGTTGGGCAGATGCTCACTGCACGGTCCAGCTCTGTAGTGATTTCCTTCCTCTTGCCTGAAGAGTTTCCCAGAAGCGTGAACAATCTGAAAATTCCCCCCCAGAGGACCGGAGCCAGCCTAGAAAATGCTGAAGGAAACAGCTCCAAGGGCCAGGAACAGGGTGAAAGAGGATGAAGAGAGAAGAGACCGCACCAGCTGAGGGCCAGGGAGTGGATAACATCTGTAGGAGCAGCCTAAATTGGGGGAGGCGGGGGTGGGAGAGGTTGGTGTGTGGAAGCACAACTGCCTGCAGAGTCGTTGAAGAAACTGGTCATATCAAGCCCAGAGAAGAAGCCTGGGAATGAGACTGTGATTGATGGCTGGCTTCACATATGTAGGTGGACACTCATGAGAAAAGACAGCAGGCTCTAATCTAGAGCCTTGCTACCCTAAGTGTGGTGTGGCAACATCGGTATCCCCTGGGAGCTTAAGGGATGCAGAATTCGGGGTCCCTCCCAGATGTAGTGAACCCATGTGATGCTGCTGTGATGTCCAGGTTCGTGGTCAGTGGACCCATTCTTACCACTGAACAGGACGCATCTGCAGGGTGGCAAAATGGGCATGTGGGTTGTGTATGGTGTGAGCTGCATTCTCACTGCACGGGGTTGGTCTCAGAGTCACTGCAAGAGCTTGTGAAACTGAAGGCCGCCGAGCACCATGCCCGCAGTTTCTGATTCATTCATTCTAAGGGGGTGGGACAGGGGATCTGCATTTCTCATATGCTTCCACATGAGGCCGATGCTGCTGGTCCTGGGACATGGGGAGAGGACCAGTCCAGACCAGTGGGTAAGAGTTACAGCACCAGGTGCTTGCTTAATGGAAAGAAGAATGTCCTACAGGTGAGTGTTGTCCAGCACAGAAACAGGTGAGCTCACTCTCATTTTTTTTAAGATTTTATTTATTTGAGGGAGAGAGAGAGAGAGATCGCATGTGCGCATGAGTGGGGGAGGAGCAGAGGGAGGGGGAGAAGCAGACTCCCCACAGAGCAGGGAGCCAGATGTGGGCTCCATCCCAGGACCCTGAGATCATGACCTGAGCCAAAGGCAGATACTTAACCAACTGAGCCACCTACGTGCCTCTGGGTGAGTTCACTCTTTACAAAATGCCTTAACATGCAACACGATAGCCAGGTGAGGCACGCCGTTGCCTTACCATTTCTGTTTCAGGGATAGGGAAACTGATTTGCCCACAGTCAAGTGTATCAGATGGAGTCTGAGGGGCCTCCCTGTGGGTGGTGCTGAAGGGATTCTGGCATTGCGTGAGAGTTTGGGTCTGACGGTTTTAAGGCCCTCTCCTACCTTGAAGAAGCTGGAGCCTCTTTCATGAATTCTGGCCAGCTGGCTTCCCTGGAGCTCATGCAGATCTATCATCCTAGTACTCTCCTTCCCCAGAGGTAAAGCTCTCCTTTCATTGGGAGTCAGGCTCTAGGCTAAAGGACTCAACTATCTTGAGCCACAAATCTTATAGTGGGCATGGTGGTGGTCCTCCCAGGTCCCCTTCAGATGCTCAGACAACCATCACTGCCACTACTGAGCATGTTGGTAGCTGAGAGTTCTCAGCCAAGGCCCCCCACTGCCACCAAGAATTGTACCTCACCCGGGGTCATGGCCCTGCACCCAGGCAATCTGCATCTGATGACCAGGCAGAGAAGGGGCAAAGAACGATCCCCTAGCCCAAAGCAAGAGAACAGCCCAGCTGCAGAGTCCCACCCCATCACCCCACACACATGGGATTGGCTGAAACCTCTCTTGTGGATGCATCACGATCCAGCATCTTCCATGACCAGTCCTGCTGCCTTCATCTCCCCTGAGTTGTTCAGGAGAGCCAAAGAGATAGAGCTCATAGCTCCCCAACTCACTCACCAGACAGTCTCAGGCATAGTAAACCTGTCTACCCATCACCAAAATGAAAATAATAATAAACTCTGTCTCATTACTGGACCCAGGTGGCAGAGATGGGGGCCTCCCAGGATGGAGGTGGCCTGGGTATCTGAATTGTAGCACAGAGCAAAGTTGCTTGGATGGCCACTGGACTGCCTTGGATGGGCTCCAGATGGTCTCTCCAGAGAAATCCCACAAGAACCCATAACCAGCTAGGGCCAGCTCAGTAGCATCATCCAGTATCTGCTCTTCCTTCCTCCCTGACTCTTCCCTGTTCCTGTCACTTTTTCTGCTGAAAGTGAAGCCAGTCAATAAAGCATCAGTGCATTAAAAAAAAAAAAAAAAGAAAGAGGAGGAAGCACCTGGGTGACTCAGTTGGCTAATGACTAACTCTTGATTTCAGCTCAGGTCATGATCTCAGGGTCATGAGATTAAGCCCTACATCTGGCTCTGTGCTAGGTTTGGAGTCTGCTTGAGATTCTCTCTCTCCATCTCCCTCTGCTCCTCCCCCAGTTCTTACTCTCTCTTTCTTTCTCTCTCTCTCTCTCTCTCTCTCTCCCTTTCTCTTTCAAAAGAAGGGATGGGTGAGGGTTAAAAGAAACAACTCATGAGAAATGATTAAACAAGAGCCGGCACACACTCTGCACTCTTGATTAGTAGTAGAAATCACCATCACCTTCATCATCACCCTCACCTTCATCATCATCATCATCATCATCATCATCATCATCATCTTGAAGGCTTATTTTTTCTCAGGAATTATCAAAAATTTCTAGATCCACTTGAGTTGATGTCATAGTGCACGCATTCCTGGAGTGTGGCCCACGGACCTCTGGAAGTCCTCAAATGTGCAAGACCACGACAACCTTCATTGCAATTCTGACATGTCACGTCCTATTTCTCTATGTCACTGTTAGTCTTGACAGCACAAAAGCAGTGGTAGACAACTGGTGCTTTAGCTGAATCAAGGCAGTGGCCACCATGTTCTACTAGTGCCATTGTATTCTCTCTGCCTGGTGCTCTTAGGAAACACAAAATTCAGTTTTCCTTCTCCATGTCCTCAATGAGGCAGGATGACCATTACTTTTTTTTTTTAATTTTTTATTTATTTATGATAGTCACAGAGAGAGGGAGAGAGAGAGGCAGAGACATAGGCAGAGGGAGAAGCAGGCTCCATGCACTGGGAGCCCAACGTGGGATTCGATCCCGGGTCTCCAGGATCGCGCCCTGGGCCAAAGGCAGGCGCTAAACCCCTGTGCCACCCAGGGATCCCGACCATTACTTTTGTTAAACCACAACCCTTGAATACACTTTTAAAAGACTCTGTGACAAAATGGAATGACTGCAGAAGTATTTCTACCGGGAGCTGAATGAAGTAGGATGGTTGTCTTGAGAGAAACCACTCGAGCAACTGAGTTATAGGTTGAGCAGACACTTTAGTCACCCAACACCATCTTTCCTTCATTCATGGCGCTGGATTTTACAAACTGTGGCTGTTCAGCAGAAAACATCTCCAGAGCAGATCACATTAAGGGACTGCGAATGACAGTATTTGTGGTCAATAATCACACTTGACCTTTCAAATGAAAATTCAAATTTTTGAAAACTTGTATCTGCCACCCTAAGTGCTACAGTTTCCCTACACTTTAAAGGCATTTCTGATGATAATGGAGGTGATGTAAATAAATGTGATGTTTTGATATTGTACAATTAAATGTGTTAACATTTTGAATGCCTATTATAACTCAGTGAACCAACATTTCTTCAGTGACCAGGAGCGTGATGCTACAAAATCCTACGTGGGTGCAAGATCTTTCCAAAGTGCAAAATAAACCCGTGGATTTTAATGTGACAGAGTACGGAAGTTGAAGGGACAGGGCTTTAGATTTCACACTGCAACTCACTTTTTTTTTTTTTTGAGATTTTTAATTTATTTCAGAGAGAGAGAGAGAGAGTGCACAAGCAGGGGAAGGGGTAGATGGAGAGAGAAGCAGACTCCCCACTGAGCAGGGAGACTGATACAAGGATCACAACCTGAGCTGAAGCAGACACTTCACTGACTGAGCCACCCAGGTGCCCCTACAACTCACTTTTAAGAAACTACCAGTGGTGGGCAGCCCGGGTGGCTCAGCGGTTTAGTGTCCGCCTTCAGCCCAGGGTGTGATCCTGGAGACCTGGGATGGAGTCCCACATTGGGTTCCCTACATGGAGCCTGTTTCTCCCTCTGCCTGTGTCTCTGCCCCTCTCTCTGTGTGTGTCTCTCATGAATAAATGAATAAAATCTTAAAAAAAAAAAAAAAGAAACTACCAATGGTCAAGTTTGGTGAACATTCAAAAAAATCCATAATAATCTAAAAAGCTATTAAAATATTCCTCATTTTCCAACTATATATCTATGTGAACCTAAATTTTCATCCCATACTTTAGAAACAAAAAACAAAAAGCCTTACTGTAATAGATCTAATACTAGAAGCAGACATGAGAATCAGCTATCTTTTATCAAGCCAGAAATTGAGGAGATTTGCAACATCGTACAGCAATGCCACTCTTACCATTATTTTTTTGTTTTTTTGAAAAGTCTAATATTGTGAAAAGTTATTTTTTTGAAAATGCAGTGATTTTTCATAAAAGTATATAATTTTTGTTCATTTTAATAGATTAATTTTTGTTATTTTAACTGAATTAAATATTTTTAAATTTCTCAGTTTTGTTCTTTTAGCACAGTAAATATCAGTAGATAGGATCCACACAGACAAAAGTCCTTTGAGTTCCTCTAAAACTATAAAGGGGTCCAGAGAACAAAACTTTTTGAGAACCGGGGCACCTGGGTGGCTCAGTGGTTGGGTGTCTGCCTTGGGCTCAGGGCGTGATCCCAGGGTCCTGGGACTGAGTCCCCGCATCAGGCTCCCTGCAGGGAGCCTGCTTCTCCCTCTGCCTGTGTCTCTGCCTCTCTCTGTGTGTCTCTCATGAATAAATAAATAAAATCTTTTTAAAAAACAAAAAGCAAACAAATGAAAAACCAAATGGCTGTGTGGACTTCCCCATCACAGAAGATGCTGAGGATGTCTTGGCCAAGCTGGAGAAGTGAGGGGTGGAGGGAGGCTGTGTGGCCAAAGAGCAAGAATTGCTTATTGTCGACACTTGAATGCTGCTTCTGCTGCTTCCGGCCCATACTCCAAGGAACAGCTTTGCAGTGACTATGAATGTCGCTGCTCTGCTGGGCACTTGGGACTCTCTACCTTGGCTTTTTATGATCCCCCATCTCCTTTGCAACCCAGAAAGCAAGCTCCTGGGGGCACCTTCCCCAACCTCTGCATATCCCACAAGAAGAACTGGTTTCCTGCTCAGCTGCGGTCAGCCCCCCACTTCCAGGTTACAGAGCCCTGAGAGGATGAGACAGACATGTATGTGCTCTACTTGTTACTATAAATGGCTAGATTAATCTACTAGGGGCTCCCCGAGGCTCTGGAAAAACCAGCGCGGTACAGGTGGTCTGGTTGTGAGACACTCAAGTCAGGATCCCCGTGTTTCTTGGCCATCGACACCCATGGGAGTGAAGCATTTAAGGAAGACATAATTCCAAGCTTACCCAGACCCTTCCAGAGAGCAAAGTAAGGAAAGCACATGCCCCAGCTCATCTTATGAAGCCAGCGTGATCTTTGATATCAAAACAAAAATTGTAGGTCAGTTTCAACCAAGAACATGAACATAAAAGCAAAAAAAAAAAAAAACAAACAAACAAACAAAAAAAACCCACCCTCTAAAAATATGTTAGGAAACTGAATCCAGCAATATATAAAGAAGATGATGTATCTTGGGATAAAATTGGGTTTATTCCAGGATTCTAAATTTGATTTAATGTTAGAAGATCAATTAGTGGTGGAGCACCTCGCTGGCTCAGACAGTTAAGCATCTGCCTTAGGCTCAGGTCATGATCCCAGGATCTTGGGATCAAGCCCCACCTTGGACTCCCTGCTCAGTGGGAGCCCGCTTCTCTCTCTCTATCTGCAGCTCCCCCTGCTTGTACGCTCTCTCTGTCAAATAAATAAATAAAATATTCTTAAAACTAAATAAATACAATAAAATCTTTAAAGGGCATCTGGGTGGCTCCGTTGGTTAAGCATCTAACTTCGGCTCAGGTCATGATCTTGGGGTCTTAGAATCGAGTCCCGCATCGGGCTCCCTGCTCAGTGGGAAGTCTGCTTCTCTCTGCCCCTGCTTATGCTCTCAAATAAATAAAGAAAATAGTTTTAAGAGAAAAGAAAAACAATTAGTGTTAATACTCTACATACATAGGAGTGCCTGAGTGGCTCAGTCAGGTAAGTGTCCAACTCTTGATCTCAGGGTTGTGAGTTCAAACCCCATGTTGGGCTCCACACTGGGTGTATAACGTACTTAAAAAAATACTCCACATACATAGATTAAAGGAGAAAAATTATGATGATTTCAGTGGTCCAGAAAGAAATGTTTGATGAAAGTTAACACCCATTTACTATTTTAAAAAATGCTTCTTAAGCTAGGAATAAAAGGGAACTTCCATGATCTGATAAAGAGTTTCTGCAGAAAGGCTTACAAAAACATCAGACCCTAATGGTGACATTTTGAAAGCTTTTTCTTTACAATCAGGAATAAGACATGGATTCCCACCACCATTATTTCTATAGATCAGAGTCCCACCTAATATAATACAGCAGGAAAAGGAAACAAAAAAGACAAGGATTAGAAAGGAGAAAACAAATTTGTCATTTGCTGGTTGTATACATAAACTTTTCCAAGGAATCCATATGTAAATATTAGAATTAATAAAAGGACTTAGCAGATACCTGTTTTCAAAATCAAAATATACTAAGTGTGGTGTAGTAGCCACGATTGTATCTTAGAACCAAAAAAAAAAAAAAAAGTCACTACTGGAAAAACTGGTGAAATCCAAATAAAATCTCGAGTTTATTTATTGGTAATGTATCGATGTTGATTCTTAGTTTTTTAAAAAAGGATTTATTTATTTATTAGAGAGAGAGCAGGGGATCCCTGGGTGGCGCAGCAGTTTGGCGCCTGCCTTTGGCCCAGGGCGCGATCCTGGAGACCCAGGATCGAATCCCACATCGGGCTCCCGGTGCATGGAGCCTGCTTCTCCCTCTGCCTGTGTCTCTGCCTCTCTCTCTCTGTGTGACTATCATAAATTAAAAAAAAAAAATTTATAGAGAGAGAGCATGAGCAGGGCGGGGGGGGGGGGGGTGGCTAGGAAGGGCAGAGGGAGAGGGAGAAGCAGACTCCCGCTGACCAGGACCCTAGGATCATGACCTGAGCCACCCAGGCACCCCAAAAGTAGTTTACTTCTAACAAAGAGCATCCTATGGAAAATAGCTGTTGTTTACTGAGCGCTTACATGTGCCAGGCACCGTCCTAAGCCTTTTTTGGTAAAAATTCTCATTCTATCTTCCCCAACACTTCAGGGAGGCAGCTTCCATTATGGCCACATGTAACATCTTCAGGGAGCAGCAGCGAAGCCAAGAAAGACCAGTGAGAACAAGGCCCACAGGGGAATCCCTGGTCCCCAAAGGGCTCTGGCTGCCAACACACTGGGGAGAGATTCAGACGCGCCCTGAGCTCCCCATCTGAGCTCACCTGCTTTACACATACTGTCTCCTCAGGGCAGACCCAAGAGAACCATTGGAACCTCTGGGAGCTTGTTTCAGGCTCAAACCAGCCCCAGATGCTCCCAGTGTTGGAAGGTGTTAGGAGGAAGGGGGCGGGTGGGTGGAGGAGATGGGGATACTGAGAGAAGCTTCCTAAAGCATTAAGATTCTTACTGGTGCCAAGGACAAACTGGGAATTCCCAGAATATTTCCTTTTGTTTTTTCCTCTTGAGGGTGAGTGCCCTTCAGGAACCCCCTGGCACTTAACAAAAGCAGCCAAAATTCCAAATGTGATACAAATCACCCCTCCTGCTCCAAGCACCCCCCCCCCCCACTCCTCCTGTTAGGGCCAAGGGAGAAACTCAGCAGTGAGCAGAGAGAGGATGGTTGTCCTGGCAGCGCAGAGTCTAGGTGGCATCATGTCATGGGGGCGCCAGGGAGGGGCGGGGACAGGCAAGGACTGTTACAATGTTCCTTCCGTGATAACTATCACCCGGGCTTCAGAACTCCTGGAGAAAGGGTGACAAACTGGGCTTCCTTGTTTGCAGTCCTCCTGGGAACATTAGCCCAAGGTGACCCCACCCTTGGAGACTCACCACTTCTCTGGAATGAGGAAGGAAGTGGCAACTGAGGAGTCTGGGATGTCACATTAAGGTTTGTCCTTAGATTTCATCTTGCCCTGAAAAACTCTGGTTGCCCTTGAAACTAAGGAACAAGGGGAAATGGTATATCCTGAAGAGCATGTGCCCTCCCTGCGCCAAGCAATCCCAAGAGTAATACCAACAAAAACGATTATTTATGTTTATTGAGTGTTTACAATGTTCTATATAAAGTTATTTTTAATTTAAATTACATTTAATTTAATTTTTTAAAAAATATTTTTATTTATTTATTCATGAAAAACAGAGAGAGAGAGAGAGAGAGACAGGCAGAGTAAGAAGCAGGCTCCCTGCAGGGACCCCCACATGGGACTGGATCTCGGGACCCCAGGATCACGCCCTGGGTGGAAGGCAAGCCTAAACCGCTGAGACCCAGGGATGCCATTAGTTTTATTTTTTTTTAAAGATTGTATTTATTCATGAGAGACACACAGAAAGAGGGGCAGAGACACAGGCAGAGGGAGAAGCAGACTCCCTGTGGGACCCTGATGTGGGACTTGATCCCAGGACCCCGAGATCACGCTCTGAGCCGAAGGCAGACGCTCAACCACTGAGCCCCCCAGGTGCCCTCCATATAAAGTTCTTTTCAGCTTTTTGATCCGCCCCCCCAGAACACCATGAGGGTGACAGTCCAGTGCCCACTTTGTGGAACCTTTGCAGAAGCAGAGGTTAGAGTTTGCTCAAAGCCACCCTGCAGAAAGGGAGGGAGCCTGGATTTGGCCGTGGGGGTGACTCTAGAGCCCACACTCCATGGTCCTTCCTTCCACATCAGGAAAGGCAGAAGATCCCAGCCTGCTGTTCCCTGAAGCCCTCTGTCACTCTCTAGTCTTCCCTTGAACCAGAAGACAGGACCCCCTGCAGCCTCTGGGGTCACAAGGGCTCCCTCAGGACAACCGTGCTGTGCTCTCACGTTCACTGGTTCTCTCTTCTCACCTGGAGGCCTTGGGGCAAATTCTCAGGGCTACAGGCAGTCCCTGCTCCTCCCTGTCACCTGGACCCCCATCTGGTGGCCTCTGGGCCCCCAAAGCCGGTGCTCAATGCCCTGCTTCTGATCTGGCAGCGTCATAGTGCTTCACAGAGAATCATGAGCTGTGAGTCCGGCACTCAACATCCCCACCTGTCTTGATGGTGGACGTCCCCTGTGGAGGCAGTTCCAGCCTTTCCCCTCGGGTGACTACAGGGTGCAGAATTGCTCATGACAGGGCACCTGGGTGGCTCAGCAGTTGAGCATCTGCCTTCAGCTCAGATCATGATCCCCAGGGTCCTGGGATCGAGTCCCACATTGGGCTCCCAGCAGGGAGCCTGCTTCTCCCTCTGCCTGTGTCTCTGCCTCTTGTGTCTCTGCCTCTCTCTTTGTGTCTCATGAATAAATAAGAACCTTTAAAAAAAAAAAAAGATTGCTAGTGACAATCATTCTGCATTTGGGGTAGGGGTGTCCTCCCAGTCCCTTTCTCTCTCTCTCCCCTCCTTGTTTCTCTCTCTCTCTCTCTCTCTCTCTCTCTCTCTCTCTCTCTCTCACACACACACACACACACACACACACTCACACACACACAAGCTTCTTATTTCCTGTGCCCCACAATGGCTTTCCTTATTCGACAGAAGAACAAAGCCCTTTTAAGCCTTAGCCTGTACAATCACCGCCAGCCTATTTCCAGGCACTCGTGAGAATCCCTTTCATTACCACTGGCTCCTCTTTCTGCCCTGCCAGTGTTTTAAGGCTTTTCTTAACCACCCTATTCTCTCTGTGCGGTGCGGACGCGTGCTCCTCAGACCCCTGTCGCTCTTTTCCGCTCTCCCCTCTTTCGTTTTTCCTTTCATGGTTCAGACTGATCTCTGCCCAGTAGGTTTTGTGAAGCTTCCCGCTGCGATCCCTTCATCTTCAGCCTGCCTTGTCTGTGGTATTGTAGTAGTAGCACCCTGTCGCGGGGCCCATCCTCTTCCCATCCTCAGGCCCAAAATATTGCAGCAGGCCTGCTTGATTTCTATAACTGTGGGCCCATTCATTTTTTTTTTCTCACTTCTCTGTTGACTTTACTACCCTCACTGGGACTGGAATGTCAACCCCATGAGGACAGTACCCTTCCTGCCATATTCTAGCCTCCATCACTGGTAGTACCAAGGACAGCACCAAGCACCCAGTAGTGGCTCAGCAAAGGATCTGCAGACTTCATTAAGTTAGCTACTGGAGTCATCCATCCTTCACTATTCAAGCCATGTCCTAATACAATGCACTTGGGAGGGAAAACATAGCCACCCTGGGCCTGAATTTCCTTGTCTATAAAATGGGGTTATCGGGGCACCTGGGGGGCTCAGTGGTTGAGCATCTATCTGCCTTTGGCTCAGGGTGTGATCCCAGGGTCCTGGGATCAAGCCCCGCATTGGGCCCCCCGCATGGAGCCTGCTTCTCTCTCTACCTGTCTCTGCCTCTCTCTGTGTCTCTTGTGAGTAAATAAATAAAATATTTTAAACATAAATAAAATAAAATAGGGTTATCAGTAGTACTTATCTAGGGGTTATTGGGAAGAGTGAATGGGTCAATCCATGTAAAACACCTAGAACTCTGGCATGAAAGCGAGTTTCTGTAAGCATTAGCTATGACCGTCACTGTGTATTAGAGGCAAAAGATGGGAAGGACATAATCCTGGCATGTGGGACAGCTGGATAAGCTGCTGTCGAGGAGGTGGGAATGAGGGACTGTAGGGTCCCTGGGATGAGAGCAGTTAACCCTATACAGGCAGTGGGGGGTGTTGGGAAAGTCCACCCTGGGTCTTGAAGGTTGACTAGGAGAAGGTCAGATGCAAGGTCAAACTACTCACAGAAAAGGAGGTGGACAGAAGGCTGGACAGTTAGTTTTGGACCATCTTGTTAAAGACTAAGTACGTTACAGTTCATGTACAATTACATAAAATGAAAGAAGTTCTCTACGTGGGCTATGCAGAGCTCTGTCCTCGAAATATCCCTAAATTAGACTTCCTTTATTTTGGAGTCATCTCAAAGTCCAGTAGAACTTGGCTGGGAGGTCACAGGGAGTGGTCACTTTCTCTGAGCCCATTCTCTATAACTGCTGCCTTTTCAACTAATTTTAGGGTATCTAGTGACATGCAGACCTTAAGACTATTATTTTTAAAGACCTTAGAGGAAGCAAAGTGAAATCCACAATCAAACCAAATGATCAGATCACAAACCTCATAGCTTTGTGGGATTCTTTAAAAGATTTATTTATTTATTTGAGAGTGGGGGGGAGAGAGTGATGTAGGGAGGCGCAGAGGGAGAGGGGGAAAGAAACTCTCTGCTAAGCACAGAGCTGGCTGGATGCAGGGCTAAATCTCATGACCCTGAGATCACAACCTGAGCCGAAATCAAGAGTTGGACCCTCAACTGACTGAGCCACCCAGGCGCCCCCTAAACCTCACAGTTTTTAATTTGCCAAACCTTTTGCTTTCAAGCTAACAACAGCCTCTTCAGGCAACGTCTCAATAATTCACTCATTCAACAAATATTTAATGAGCACCTACTACATACAAGGCACTGTTCGGGAACCTGAGAATAAAATGCTGAGAAAAACAGCCAGAAATCTATACCCTCATGGAGCCTGATTCAGGGAAAGGAAAATTTTTAACTTGCTACTGAGGGAGGCACAGGTGGCATTTGCCGCAACAGTATCTTGAATTTCCTATAAAAGAGATTTAATGCATTGCAACTCAAGTCAAGAGGTATTTGAAGATGCAGAAATTAGGGACACTGAAATAGGAAGATGGTCAGAAGAATCCCTTTATCAGGGGTGCCTGGGTGGTGGCTCCATCTCGGCCTTCAGCCGAGATCATGATCTTGGAGTCCTGGGATGAAGCCCCATATCGGCTTCCATGCTGAAAAAGGAGTCTTCTTCTCCTCCTGCCTCTGCCCACCTCTCCCCGCCCCGCCCCCCGCTACTTGTGCTTGCTCGCTCTCTCTCAAATAATTAAATAAAGTATTTAAAAAAGAAAGAATCCTTTCATCAACCATTCCCCAGGTTTTTGACTTCCCACACCCTTGGTTCTTTCCAGGGTCTGGCTCTGGGATCCGCATTCCCACCTTCTTGTTGCTCATCGCCATCCTTCAGCCAAGCATGGCCAGACCATACATTATGTGTGTGTTTGGCTGCAAGTATCAGATGACTTAACAAAGATGTAAAGGATGTGGACATTTTTAGAAAGTGGTCTCTCTATTGGTCTGACAGCTGAACTGTGCCATTCTAGCTCTCTTTATCTTCTTAGTTTTCTTTTTTTTTTTTTTTTGAGATTTTATTTATTTATTCATGAGAGACACAGAAAGAGAGGCAGAGATACAGGCAGAGGGAGAAGCAGGTTCCCTGCGGGGAGCCCAATGTGGGACTCGATCCCAGGTCACTCCCTGAGCCAAAGGCAGATGCTCAACCGCTGAGCTATCCAGGTGTCCCTATCTTTTTAGTCTTCTATTCTTACTGTGTTGGCTTTTCTTCCACATGCTTGCAACATCATGATCTTGGGATGGCTGTCCTAGCTCCAGATCTCACTTCTGCATCCAATATGGATAAAGGAGGAAAAGACAAGAACAGTGAGCTCTCGACTTGTTCCTTATATCAGGAAGACAAATTTTCTCAGAAGTCCCAAGAGGATACCCTTTTCTGATCTTCGACCCAAACCAGATCACATGGCCACACCTAACTCAAGGAAGATGGGGGGAAATTCTGTATTTGGATTCCCAGCTTTCATAGTTGGAGGCAGCAAGAGGAAAAAGGGCACCAGGAATGCCTCGTGTAGGTAAACAACAGTGTCTACCGGAAAAACCTGCACAAGAGAAACCACAAGACCTCGGACTGAAGGTTACTCGAGACCTTTAGGCTGGGACATTTTTGAAAATGGAGAAAAAAAAGGCACATTTTAAAAAAAGATTTTAATTATTTATTTTAGAGAGAGAGAGCATGAGCAGGGGAAAGGGGGGAGGGACAAGTAGACTGCCCGCTGAGCAGAGAGCCAGACACAGGTCTCAACCCCAGGATGCTGAGATCCTGACCTGAACCAAAATCAAGAGTCAGCTGCTCAACTGACTGAGCCACCCAGGCACCCCAGAGAAATGGCACATTTTAAGCTGAGTTCAAATACTGGGTTAGACAGAGGTAGGTCCGCCATAGGAAAAACCCTAGACTGGAAAGCCACTGTGCTGGAGGAATGTTCTGATGCATGGCCCCCAATTCTGTGGCCCAAGCAGAAAGTCAGTCCCAGGAATGAAGATGATGGGTTCCACTGTGGAGGAGGCAAAAATAAAAGATTTTTCCTGCTAATAACATGGCTTCATCAGTTGTTAGGGATGAAAAGCCAGAGGAGGACACAACTCCCATCTTATGCAGATCACACAAACCCAGCAATCTAGGACATGATTTTGTCAGGAATAAGGATGGGACCGAAGAGCCAAAACCACTTTCCCATCAGGAATATTCTTTTCACCCAACCAGCTGAATTGTATCCTTTACCCAAGTTAAGTAAACACTTACTTCCATTATTATTATGGGTCCAAGTATTTCATTTATGCCAACTCATGGAGCTTTGGCCTCCCACCCATGGGAAATTGGAAAGTGATAATCCAGTCAAAACAAAAGTTTGGCATGACACAGTAAAAAGGAAAAGAAAAACCCCAAAATTATGTGCGTGTCTCTGCACATGTGTTTGTGAGAAAACACACCCACACATAACATTAAAAGGCCACATTGACCTGATTACATCCTAAGCCCAGGCATGTCCTTGTAGTTCTGACCATATTCAAGTGTCTTAATTCAGTGTGATTTTGGATACTCGCAAGTCCTTTTGGCTGGACAAGTAAAGCCAAGTTGCTCTACAGAAAGAATACAGCTCATCATCATGCTTCTGTGTTGGGAGACAGTCTCAGTAAAATGAGCCCAGCTTCAAAGACCTGTGGATTTATTTATTCTCTATTCGTTTATCTACCCACCCCCACCTATTTTATCTATCATCTAAACATTCATCCATCCATCCATTCGTCCATCCATCCATCCATCCATCCAAACTCTAATTCATTTCTTGAGGCTTCCATTATCTTCTCTTCCTTGCACAGTGGTAAGCCTTCACTTTTCACAGAGAATACCTTTCTCCCTTTTCCATTTTGTGAAATCCCACTGGTGCTTAAAATTTAGGTTCAATTTTTTTTTTCTTTTAAGTAATCTCTATCTCCAATGTGAGGCTCAAACTCATGACCCCAAGATGAAGTGTCCCGTGCTCTACCGACTGAGCCGGCCAGGTGTCCCTGGTTCAATTCTTCTTTGGAAGATCGTTCACAGACCTCTACTGCAAGCCCACAGTGTTATCTTCCATCTTAATTTTATGGTACTTATGTTTTGTATCCTTCTTTTTAATGGAATATATCACTGCTTTCAACATCTCTTCATTGTTGTGCTGCATTGTTCTTGTCTCTCACGATTGAAATATTCTGCACTATTTCTTATCTCCCCGAGTAAATTGCAAGCTCTGTGAAGAGAGAGACTATGGTCTTTACCCTTTTGTGACCTCCCTCCACAGCTTATCTCTTACATAACATTTTATGCAAATCATTAGGACTCAACAAATATACTTTGATTGGGAGTGCCCTTTCCTCATCTGTGAAGTGAGGATACTATTGGTGTTGTACCAATATGTGGGGATTGAGGTAATGTATATTAAAAAGCATCTTAGGGGCCCCTGAGTGGCTCAGTGGTTGAGCATCTGCCTTTGGCTCAGATGGTGATCCTGGGGTCCTGGAATTGAGTCCTGAGTCAGGCGCTCCGCAGGGAGCCTGCTTCTCCCTCTGTGTGTCTCTCATGAATAAATAAATAAAGTCTTAAAATAAAAAAAAGTATCTTAAGCTGCAAAGTCCTCAAGACATTATTATTGATCGTATTGCTCAATTTTTTAATAAAAATAAATGATTAATAGCCATATGCCAAGTTATCCACAATCTGAATGAACAAGGATTTTTCAACAAAAATGTCATTAGTACAGGGGCACATGGGTGGGGTGATTTTGGCTCAGGTCATGATCTCAGGGTTATGAGATGGAGCCCCATGTCAGGTTCCATGTTCAGTGGGGAATCTGCTTCTCTCCCTCTGCCTCTGCCCCTCCCTCCACTTGCTTGCAATCTCTGCTCACCCCCACCTCCACCCCTATGCCCCTCATGCACCTGCAATCTCACTCTCTCAAATAAGTAAATAAATCTTTAAAACAAAATTTCACGAGTACACACAGAATCATCACCTGCGCAAGATACTGGAGCAACAAGGTGGATGAAATGTAGCCCTTGTCTTTAAGAAGCCCATGGTTCAGCAGAAGAGCAGGAATATAAGTGCCTGGGGTTGTGCAGTAAGGAGGCAGAAAGCACCAGAACACAGACACAAAATGCTCAGAGACACTTAAGCGATTCCTTAATTCTGCCTAGGGATTAGGGAAACACTTCAAAGAGCAGTCATCACTTGAGCTGATCCTGGAAGATGAAAAGAAGTTTGGTAGATGGAGAAAGCAAAAAAGAACATTCTAGAGGAGAAACAGCATAGATGTGCAGGATGTTTTAAGGGACGAGGAGGCAGGATTGTGTAATCACTGAGGGCCTAGGGAAAGTGGTTAGGAGGTTCTAAGGCCCAGGGGCTGATGCGTGGGTCATGAGCCCACCAGGGGCTTCACAAGTCACGGTAAAGAGTGTGGCCCTGATTCCAAAGGCGAGGCAAAGCCACAGAGGAGGGGAACCACTAGATTCATATTAACTAAGTGCTTTCAGGTGCAAATAACCCAACTAAACCCAGCATAAACAATAAGGACATTCATTATCTCACCTAATCCAAAATTCAGGGGTAGGCAGGCTACAGGCATAGAGTAATCAATCCCCCAAAGACCCCTGATATTTCTGCATCTCCACTGTGCAAACACTAGTTATCACTTTAGTCTTGCATTTGAAAAATGTAAAATGGCTAGTGTCACATTCAGGCACAACCAAATCCTGAGGCATCCCCCCAGCAGATACCCCTCCCCAGGTCTCATTGGGTCATGTGGCCCCTTCAGAAGATAGAGGCATTTGCCAGGGCTGACTTGGACCACCTGAGATGAATGATAGTGGAGAGTCAACCATGATGCCCACCATGAAGACCTCACTGCCAGCATGCAGATGGGCTCCAGGAAGACTGTGAAGACAAGGAAACCAAGTGGGAAGACAGTGCAAGATTCCTGGCATAGGGATGCCTGGGTGGCTCAGTCGGGTAAGCCTCTGACTCTTGATGTTGGTTCAGATCATATCAGGGTCATAAGATTGAGCCCCACATCAGGCTCTGCACTGAGCATGGAAACTGCTTAAGATTCTCTCTCTCCATCTCTCTCTCTCTCTCTCCACCTGCCCTTCCCCCATTGCTCATACTCTCACTCTCTCTCAAAAAAAAAAAAAAAAAAAAAGATTACTGGCATAAAGTCATCAGACCTGGATTGGAGATGTGGCCATGAGCCTGAAGCAGGAGGAGAAATTGAAGACACCCTTACGTGTGAAAAAGAAGTTGGCAACTCATCATATGTGAAGTGAGAAGCCAGGAGTTGATAATGCTCTGGGCTTCCAATCTTAGGTGACGGAGGGGTGAGGGCACTACTGGGTGAGATGGATGTCTGGGCAAGAGGGGCTCACTTGGTGTGACCCCCAGACTTGCCTGACAAAAAATAAAAGCATAAGAAAGAGAAGACTCATGCAACTTTTCTTTCTCCAAGAGTCAATACAGAGTAGTGGCCAAGGATTGACTTTGACTTTGGCTCCTTATTCTACACGTCTTGCCTTCCACAACTCGATCTCAGTCCCCGTCAGTTATGAACAGAGAACCTTGAGTAACCTTCCATTTCCCGATTTGTGAAATGGCTATAATAATGCCTAATTTGTAGAATTGCTGTGTCCAGGGCTCAGTTCAGTGCCCAGTGGGTAGGAGACATCGTGGTATAATAGAAAAGGGAGGAGGTCAGGGTTCTAGCCCTTGTTAGGTCGCTCACTCACTGCCTGACCTCAGTTCAACTCTGTTCCTATCTGAACCTCCATTCAGCCACTGAAAAGATGGAGGAAATACCCACTCATGGGGTACCTAAGACAATTGGATTGGAAAAATATGTCAAGTGCTAATGTGGACATTGGTGGATTGACCTCCACCCCGCCAATTAGATGCTCACGCTCCTAGCTCTATTGATTGATTGATTGATAAATTTTTATTTTTTAATTTTTAAATATATTTTATTTATTTATTCATGAAAGACACAGAGAGTGAGGCAGAGACACAGGCAGAAGGAGAAGCAGGCTCCCTATGGGGAGCCCGATGTGGAACTCGATCTCAGGACCCTGGGATCACACCCTGAGCCAAAGGCCAACGCTCAACCACTGAGCCACCCAGGCATCCTGCTCATGCTCCTAGCTTTAAATGAGAGTGCAGAGGGGAATTAAAACTAGGAGAGAGGCCTGGGGTGGGGCTGAGAGTGATGGCCACATACAAGTGATGGTGATGCCAAACTTGGTGTTCAGTGTCCAGGCCAGAAGAGTCAGCAGTGTGAGCTCTGGCCTCTAGAGCTTAAAGGTGCTGGCACAGGAGCGCCCCGGCGGCCAGCACCTTTATTTTTTTCTTTTCTTTTCTTTTCTTTAACTGAACCAGTTCTGTGGCAAGCTTTTTGCTATTCTCTGACTGCGAAGCCCCATTTCATTTCTGCCTATTTGCTCTGTCTGGTTATCTAATCTTTCTGAGAATTCTGTACACTACCCAAGAGCCTCAAAATTATGTGTTTTTTTTCCTGCTTTAATCTGATTCAGTCAATGTCTGTGCTTATGCTAGGGATCCTGCCTACACAAGTGCCCAGGAGATGCCTGGTATGGTGTAGGAATTGTGAATTGATTCCTTTCTCCCTTTGGTTACTTATTCTCCACGTCTTGCCTTCCACTCAAGTTTTGTTCTAGCTACATGATGCTCTGATGTGTGGGAGGAAAACCACTCCCATGCAAAGAAAACATGGAGTCACTCCATCCCATAACTGCCTTTCCTAGGAAAGATCATTCCACAGGCTCACAAACCTGGGGTTTGGGGAAATTTTGCAATTTTCAAAATGAAAGGAGTTTTGAGGGGTACCTCGGTTGCTCAGTGGTTGGGCATCTGCCTTGGGCTCAGGGCGTGATCCCGGGGTCCTAGGATTGAGTCCCACATCAGCCTCCCCACAGGGAGCCTGCTTCTCCCTCTGCCTGTGTCTCTGCCTCTCTGTATGTGTCTCTCATGAATAAATAAATAAAATCTTAAAAAAAATAAAAGAAAAAAAGAAAGGAGTTTTGAAGGCAAACATGAACTTGTTCACCAAACCCCAAAACATGACACTAGGGAACATCTGTGAATATTTAGAAGCAGAACCTTGGGAAAGGAGAAACAGAAGTACCCATTTACATGAAAAGTGGCTTTCGGATTTCAAAACCCGTTGGACCTAATCAAATATCCAGAAGATGCAGAGTATAACAAAAGGTCTGGATTCACCAAAGATTTGTTTTTTTTTTTTTAAGATTTTATTTATTTATTTGAGAGAGTGAGTGAGAGAGACAGCACACATAAGGAGGGGCAGAGGGAGATGGAGAAGCAGACCCCCACTGAGCAGGGAGCCTGACGTGGGGCTTGATCCCAGGACCCTAAGATCATGACCTGAGCCTAAGGCAGATGCTCAACCCACTGAGCCCCCCAGGTGCTCCCAGAAAAGCTTCATTTAATTCATGGATAGTGAAACTGTATCAGATAGTGAAGAGGACACCAGAGAGTTTTCAGAGGTACGTCCTTAATATTCTTGGATGAAAATTACCACCGGTTTCTGCATAACACCCTACGTATGACTCAGAATATTCTTTCATTTTTTTAAGACTGTTTCCCCAGGCTCTTTGCTATGAGACACTTCAAATCATCCAATAATTGTTTTTTTCTTGCATAGGTTAACTGGAGTCTGTTTCTATTGTTAGCAAACAAGGAACCCTGGCGGATTCAACTCATTATGGCCATAGTAACAATCCCTCGTTGTTAGAAAGTTGCTCCCTAGAGCAAGTTCAGCTCTCTGCTCTTTGTAACTTCTACCCTTTTACTGTTTTCTGAGGCAAATCTTTCCTGTTTCCTGGAGCAACATTGAGCCAATGTCCTGCCTATGATGGATATTCAATTGTTTGAGGACAAGACACTTTCCCTTATTTGTTGATTTACTAGGATAAACAGCCCCCGGTCTCTCACCAGTTAGTTGTCGAACATAATTTCCAATTTTGTCAATGTCCCGGTACCACTGCTCTGAACTCTTAAAATGTGACCCCCACCAGGGGAACATGAAAGTTATAATAGGATCATTGTTTCTTCTAGTCTCTTCCCTAATTACATAAATGACCACTTTTTTTTTTTTCACATTGCCTCTCCAGAACTTGTTAATCCTATAATCAGAAATTTGCACCCTTTGGCCACTATCTCTCCATTTCCCCAACTCTGTAGTGCCTGATAACCACCACTCTGAGCTTGGCTTTTTTAGATTCTGCACATAAGCCATATCATACAGTATTTACATTTCTCTAACTTAGCATAACTGATGATTTCTTAAAAATTCCAAGAAGTTGGAGGACACCTGGGTGGCTCAGTTGGTTAAGCATCCCACTATTGGTTTTGGCACAAGTCATGATCTCAGGGTCTTGGGATCAAGCCCCGCGTCAGGCTCCACACTTGGCTCAAAGTTGGCTTGGGATTCTCTCCCTCACCCTCTCCCCCACCCTCCTTGTGCACGTGCTCTCTCTCTTTCAAGTAAACAAACAAATAAATTAAATATTTTTTAAAAATTCCAGAGTTTGAATTGCTAGTTCGAAAGATATATTTTTAGGACACCTGGGTGCCTCAGTGGTTGAGCGTCTGCCTTTGGCTCAGGGCATGATCCCAGGATCCTGGGATCGAGTTCCGCATCGGGTTCCCTTCAGGGAGCCTGCTTCTCCCTCTGCCTGTGTCTCTGCCTCTCTCTCTCTCTCTGTGCCTCTCAGGAATAAATAAATAAAATATTTTTTAAAATATGTGTTTTCTTGTAAGGCTTTTAAAGAAACCTATACTCCCTAGGTTTATACTCCCATGATAAAATATTTTTTCCTGCTTTGTGGGAGGAAAACCACTCCCATGCAAAGAAAACATGGAGTCACTCCATCCCATAACTGCCTTTCCTGGATTTAAGACTTTTATAAAAGGCTTTAAGACTCCTGGATTTTTCACATGATAGCCCGCCAAGCCAGATGTCTATAAGTAGTCGTTGATTTTAAACCAAGTGAGATACTGTATTTATACCTCTTTAATTTTATTTAATTGGCTCTAGTGTCTCTTTCTCACTTGTTGAGATGATAACTACATTAAAGATTCGATCTCACCTCTTAAGAGTAAAGTATGAGGTTGAAGAGTTTTGAGGTTCAGTCACATATGCTCATCCATTCTGATTTTGCATCACCTGCAAATCTGACTCAGTGTCTCTGCTGTTCTCATCCAAGTCACAGATGAAACCGTTGAAGAGAAGACAGCCAAGAAGTAGGTCCCCCCTGGCGATCTACTAGGCATGCCTTCAACCTGAGAAGTACTTATCTAGGAACCTACCTAGCAGCTCTGGTGGGAATTTACATGTCATCAGGTCTTTCTCAAGGACCAACCGACAGTCCAGCAGCTGATGCAAAGGCTGGGACCTCGGGATGGGACTCCAGCCCTACACTCTGTGTCTGTTCTGAGTGGTCGATACGCAGGGGCTGTCAGTTGTGGAGTATTTCTAAGATCATGCTTGCATCCATGTACCCACTACTAAGACAAAACAGTTGTTAGTGGTTAGTCATATTTGTCTCAAAGATTTTTGGTTGGTTGGTTGGTTGGTTGTTTTTTTAGAGGAAATAGGATGTCTCAAACACAATTCAAGGCCCATTCTCATCCCCTTCCCACCTCCAAAAGGAAGAGTACATCATTCCTTTGCATTTTGTACTTTTATGTATTTTTTAAGATTTTACTTATTTATTTGAGAGAAAGCATGATACAGCAAGAGCAGAGTGTAGGGGCGGAAGGAGAGGAAGAAGCAGCTCCCCACTGAGCAAGGAGCCCAACATGGGGCTCGATCCCAGGACCTCAAGATCATGACCTGAGCCAAAGGCAGATGCTTAACCTACCAAGCCCCCCCGGTGCCTCTACATTTTGTGCTTTCAGCATATATATATTTGCATAAGTAACACTGCATGTCTGTGTCTTCCCAGGACTCATCAATACTGTGTTTTTGAACTATATCCATATCCATACATAGAGATCTAATTCGTTCATTTTAACTCTTTCATAATCTCACCTTAAAAAATATATATATCCCTTGTTGAAAGGGAATTGCTGTGTCATAGGGTGTGAGCATCTTCAAATATATGTTCCTGGACTGCTTTACAAGTACCAGTTAGTTCCAATGTATATTCCTGCCAGGACTAGAGTTCCTTTCTTCCCCCATTCTCACCAACATTTGAAATTGTCAGATCTTCTAACAGCTGCCAAAAGTTTGGATTATGAAATAGTTCCTCAATCTTTTAATTTGTATTCTCCTGGATATCAGTGACAGGGGGCATCTTCTCACAAGTGTGTTGGTTGTTTGGAGTTTCTTCTTCTAGGAGCTGTGTTGTAACTGTGCTAAGCCAGCCTCCAAGATGGCACCAATAATCTCTGCCGAGTGTCCACACCCTTGTGTGGTCTCCTCCCAAACTGTGCCCCGGGCTGGTCTGTGAGATTAATGGAGTATGGCAAAAGCATTGTTATGTCATTTTTAAGATTAAGTTGTAAAAGACACTGCAGTTTCTATCTTAGTTACTCTCTTTCCCTTGGATCACTCCATCTGGGAGAAGCCAACTGCCATGTTGTGAGGATCCCTTTGGGGAGGCCCACATGGCAAGGAACTGAGGTCTCCATGAAAGCAGCTACATGAATGAATTTGGCAGTGAGTACAATATGGATGACTCCAGCCTCGGAGACATCTTGCTTTCTAGAACTACCCAGCTGAGAGACCCCTGAATTCCTGACTTTCTGTAAGACAATAAGCCTTCGTTGTTTTAAAACTACCATTTGGGGGTAAATTTATGTAGCAACAAATAACTAAAACAATATTCTGGGGACTTTTTTCTATTGGGTTGTTTTTCCTCTTTCTTACTCATCTGTAGAAATTATTTTAAATATTCTAAACACTAATCTTTTGTTAGTTATATGGGCACAAATATCTTCTCCCAATCTTGACTCATCTTTTTGCCTTATGGTGCTTTTTGATAACAAAGGTTTAACATTTAATATCATTGAATTTAGCAGGGTTTTTTTTTTCCCCGTTCTAGTTTATGCTCTTTATATTTGATGTTGAAAATCTTTCACTACTGGGATGCCTGGGTGGCTCAGTGGTTGAGCATTTGCCTTTGGCTCAGGGTGTGATCCCGGGGTCCTGGGATTGAGTCTCACATCGGGCTCCCTGTAGAGAGCCTGCTTCTCCCTCTGCCTATGTCTCTGCCTCTCTCTCTATGTCTCTCATGAATAAATAAATAAAATGCTTTTAAAAAGATAGAAAGGGGGTCCCTGGGTGGCTCAGTGGTTTAGCGCCTGCCTTTGGCCCAGGGCGCGATCCTGGAGTCCCGGGATCGAGTCCCGCGTCGGCTCCCGGCATGGAGCCCGCTTCTCTCTCCTCCTGTGTCTCTGTCTCTGTCTCTGTCTCTCTCTATGTCTATCAAAAATAAATAAATAAATCTTTAAAAAAAATAAAAATAAAAAGATAGAAAATCCTTCATTACCTCTATGATAAAAAAAAAAAAAAGATAGTCTTCCACATTTTGCTTTAAATGTTTTAAAGAATTTCTAGATCTTTAATCAGTCTAGAAATAGTTTCAGTCTGGAAATAGTTGTTGAACTGAATTGACCAAACCCACTCCTAACACTTTTCTTCCTTTCTTTTACCAATAATCCCTCTTGGTAGATCAGCACCCGAACCTGTTTGTCTTGAGAACCCCATGCTCACATAAGTGTTAGTACAAAGCAGAGCTAATCATTACTGACCTTCACTTTCCCAGCGTCTCCTGCAGCAAGACTGAACACATCACCTGGGATCTGCCAAACAGACATATCTTCTTGGACTTTTTAAATTTTAATTTTTTTTAAGTAATCTCTACACCCAACATGGGGCTCAATTTCACAAACCTGAGCTCAAGAGTTGCATGCTCTTATGGACTGAGCCAGCCAGGTGCCCTTCCTCCCTTCCTCTTGGGCTTTGAATGCAAAGAATCATCAGTGATAATGGACCATGCTTTTCTTTCTTTTCTTTTTTTCTTTCTTTTTTTTTTTTTTTACTTTTTAAAACCAGAACGTTTATTTTGACTAGTCGTTGAAATCCTTAAGATGAACTGGATGCTGCAACAGCTGCCCTCTTGGGCTTAGGTGTCGTTCCTTCACGGAATCCATGCCTGAATCTGCGGTATACAATTTTTAGGTGCCTCATTCGACCCGTCCCAGTGGTATTCCGTCTTTTAGCCTTGGCACTCCAGTTATACTTTCTCTTCCGCTTGGCAGGGTAGCCACACTTGCCGCAGGTGGACTTCTGAAGGTGGTAGGCCTTAGAGCCACAGTGGCGGCACAACGTGTGCATCATATTGCGACGCTTTCTGAACGATGACATCCCCTTCGTCATCTTGTTTCCGCGGCAGACCCCAAAGAGCTGGACCATGCTTTTCAACCTTACTTTCAGTTTTTCTCTGCACACACATCTATATTTGAGATCATACTGTATATACATTTTGTAATGCTCTTTTTTTCATTCCAACAATGTAAGTAAATATTTCCCCCATCAAGAGGATTGCACAATATGATTTGCACAAGGACAGGGCATTCCAGCATATGATGTGCTGTTCACATTCAACAAAGCCCTGCTATTTGACACGTAGGTTGATTCTAGTTCACTGTTATAAACAACGCTACCAACTTCTGATTCAAAATGGCACGTAGTGAGCAAGTTCTACTACAGCCTCTCCAAATTCCCAAAAACTCATTCATCCAACAACTTTTTCTTGAGTGTCTACCATGGGCCATGCACCATTCTAGTTGGTAAGAATAAAGAAATGAACAAAATGGACAAATACTTCTACTTTTGTTAACCTTGCATTCCAGTATGGTGAACAGTAATAATGCTACATGTCAATAATATACACAAAGATATGCTACACTAACAAAATACCAATAATGGTGGCAGCTACCATTTATTAAATGTTTGCCATCTGCCAGACATTATGCCAGGTCCTTTGTGCAGTTAATCCACAGACACTATTATCAGCGCATATTTTTCAGAGAAGGCCACTGGCATTTTACCTTTCTCCTGCCCTATCGCTAATGCAGGCAGACTTGGGGCTGAATCAGTGGAATCTGACTTCTTCCCAAGGCTATGATGGGAGCAAGAGGAAGGAGCTGCCTCATAGAACTGTGCAGTCCCAAGTGAGAGCCTGTTTTCATCAAGGAAGTGAACCAGGACCTGTGCTTCCAAAGTCTTGCTTCAGCTGTAGACTGGGAAGGACATGGGATCCTGCCCCGATGAGAATACAGGCAATTTGCCTTCTACTCATTGACAAACATCAGGTCACACTTTGTTCAAGAGCAAATTAAGAGATCAAACAAACAAACAAACCACCAAGCAGAAACAGACCCATAAGCACAGGGAACAAATTGGTGGTTGTCAGAGAGTGTGGGGGAATTGGGAAGCCCAGTCTTCTAGTCATGCAATGAATAAGTCACAAGGATAAAAGATACAACATCAGGGATATAGTCAATAAGACTGTAATAGCATCATGTGGTGACAGGTGGTAGCTTGTGAACATGGCGTAACATATACACTTGTTGAATCACTCTGTTGTACAACTGAAACTCACGCAGCATTGTGTGTCAACAATGCTGCAATTAAAAAAAAAGAAGAAGAAGGGACACCTGGGTGGCTCAGTGGTTGAGCATCTTCCTTTGGCTCAGGTCGTAATCCCGGGGTCCTGGGATTGAGTCCAGCATCAGCCTCCCCACAGGACGCCTGCCTCTCCCTCTGCCTCTCTCTCTCTCTCTCTCTCTCTCTCTGTCATGAATAAATAAAAACTTTAAAAGAAAAGAAAAGCAATTGGGGCCTATGAAAAAAAGAGAGAAGAAAAAAAAAGCAGATGTGAGATTGTAGACTTATAGGAAGAACAAACTACTGGGAGCCATCTGTTGCCAGATCAATGGAGGATGTGGGCAAACTTTTTCTGCAGCCACCATCGGGTACAAGAAGATGTAGCCTTCAGGAAATATAGAATCATAAGAAAAAAAATAGACTCAGATGCAAAGGCAACAGACCAAGATAAATAAAAGTAGTACTAAAAAAAAAAAAAAAAAAAAGAGTAGCACTAAACTGGTGACAAAGGGTGGCTCAGTGGTTTAAGTGTCTGCCTTCAGATCAGGTCATGATTTCAGAGTCCTGGGATGGAGCCCTGCATTGGGATCCCTGCCCAGCAGGGAGTCTGCTTCTCCCTCTCTCTTTGCCTGCTCATGGTTTCTTTCTTTCTTTCTTTCTTTCTTTCTTTCTTTCTTTCTTTCTTTCTTTCTCTCTCTCTTTCTCTCTCAAATAAATAAATAAATAAACAAATCTCTCTCAAATAAATAAACAAACAAACAAACAAACAAACAAAATCTTAAAAAAAAAAACAATGTTAAAGGAAGAGTGCAAGGAAATCATAAAAAAAAAAAAAAAAAAGCAGGGGTACCTTGGTGGCTCAGTCGGTTAAGACACACTCGATTTTTCAACTCAAGTCATGATCTCAGGGTCCTGAGATTGAGCCCCGTGTTGGGCTCCACCCTCAGTGGGGAGTCTGGTTGAGGATTCTCTCTCTCTCCCTCTGTCCCTCTCCCCTGCTTGTGTGCATGTGCGTGCACTCTCTCTTTCTAAAATAAATAAATAAACCTTTTTAAAAATATAAATAAATAAATAAATAAATAAATAAATAAATAAATAAATTCTGGTGTCCAAATTAGGAGTGTCTGGCTGGCTTGGTCAGTAGAGCATGAGATTCTTGATCTTGGGGTTGTGAGTTCAAGCCCTACATTGGGGATAGAGATTGCCTAAAAATAAAGTCTTAAAAATAAAATAAAATAAAATTCTGATGTCCATATTAGACATTGTACTAGTTACATCAGAATGTCTTGGGGATACAAACCACATATCAATAGTTCTTAAATTCTCACGTGACTGTAATGTGCAGCGAAGTTTGGGCATGATGGCTCTAGAGACATCCTTGCCTATGTGCACTGGATGACATCTACTAGAATGTTCACAGCAGTGTTATTTGTAATTGCAAGAACTCAGGAATTTCTCAGTGTCCAGGGACAGAATTGATACGATGTGGTGCATTCACACAATGAAATATTAAGGCACAGTAGAAACTAATTGCAGCCACATACGTCAACAAAGATGAATGTCACGGAGACATAATGTTAAGAAGGAAGCAGAAAAAATTCAGAGAAGAACATATGCAACTTGACTGCATTTACATAAGGGAAAAATTGCATTAACTAGACAATGAATTGTATACAGATTCATATATTTGTTGCAAGATTATGATAAACACAAACATCAGAACAGTGGTTATCAGTGGTGGGGTGGGAGGTCAGGAAGGAGGAAGCCTCGAAGAGACTGCTTATTGTTTGATTTCTTAACCTGATGGTGGCAGTTTGTATTTTATATAACTTATAAATATGTTAAAAATGTTATATAATTAAAAGTGTTATAAATATTACTCCATCTGCTTTATCTCATTAAATATTTTCATAGAATTTTTAAATTATAAAAGGTGAGTATTCATGTGTAGGGACCAATTTGAAAAATTCTTTCAAACTTCAGAGAAAAAGAACAAAGAAACCAGAAAGTGATAAAAAAAAAAATTGTAGCTATAGAGGGCACTGAAAGGCCATAATTATACCTTTTTTGATTATAATGCAAAAAAAGTAGAAACTTAAAAAAAAATCTCACCACTCAAAAAATTAATTTAAGTAAATTTAGATGAGCATAAAAACTTCTGGAACCAGAAACCACTAAGAAATATTTCCTAAATCTGGGAGTGCCCAGGTGGCTCAGTTGGTTGGGTGTTTCAGCTCAGGTCATGATCTCAAGGTCCTGGGATTGAGCCCTGCATTGGGGTCCCTGTTAAGCGGGGATCTACTTCTTCTTCTCCCTCTTCCTCCTCCCCCTGCTCATGTTCTGTCTCTCTCTCAAATAAATAAATATTTTTTTAAAAAAGGAAATATTTCTAAGTCTGAAATGCAAACAAATGTTAAACAACATTAAAAATATTCGGTAAATAGGGACACTTGGGTGGCTCAGTGGGTTAAGCATCTGCCTTCAGCTCAGGGCATGATCCCAGAGTCCTGGGATCAAGCCCCGTGTTGGGCTCCCTGCTCCCTTGCCTCTCTCTCTCCATCTGCCCCTTCATCTGCCTCTCGCCCTGACTCATGTTCTCGCTTGCTTTCTCTCATTCAAATAAATACATAAATAAAATCTTTCTTTTTTTTAAAGATTATCAGGTAAATATATTGGGTTAAACTGATTGAAGCTAACTCCTTGCTCATGGACTTGAATATCTCCTTAAGTAAATTCTTAGAAGTAGAATCATTGACACATATTAAAAAATAATAATAATAATAATGGTGGGCAGCCCGGGTGGCTCAGTGGTTTAGCACCACCTTCAGCCCAGGGCCTGATTCTGGAGACCCGGGATCGAGTCCCATGCCAGGCACCCCACAGGGAGCCTGCTTCTCCCTCTGCCTGTGTCTCTGCCTCTCTCTCTCTCTGTCATGAATAAATGAATAAAATCTTTAAAAAATAAAATAAAATGGTTGTTAAAAAGCATGAACCATCAGGGAAGATTCTGTAAAGGTAAACATCCATATAGAAAATTCTGTAAAACCATAATGTTAGAGCTTGCTTCAAAATGGTGAAATAAGAGATGACTTTTTTCTGCTTTTTTACTTGTCTTTGTGTTTTCCTTTTCTGCACTTAATACATGTTACTTGCATAATAATAACAAGACGTAATTTTATAAGGTGTATAAGGTAGTTGTAACAAAGAGCATTACTGGGTCTTTCCTGGAAAAGCTCGTGCCTGGTAAAAACAACCTGCTTGATACTGAGAGGTTAAGTTAAAAGACAGCTTGATGCTTAGCTAGATCCTCACAATCAGTAGACCTCATCATGGCAGCTAGCCTCTATCGACCCCCAACATCTCTGCCTCCTGGGGTTCTCACCCTTAGGTCCCCCCTGCCCAATGCTGTATGAAGATTGGTCTGACACTAACAGAATATGGAAGGAGACACTGTATGTCACTTCTGAGATTAAGTTATAAAAGACAGTTTCATAATGCAGCAAGAAATCAAAGCCTCTGGTCCACAGGCTTGTGATTGCGCCATATTAGGAGTGGCACCTCTGGCCCCACTCGAGCCTTCAGATGAAGCAACTCCAGCTGACATCCTAATTGAAACCACGTGAGACACCTTGAGCCAGAACCACCCAGTTAGACCACACTTGGGTTCCAGACCCTCAGAATCTATGTTCTGATAGGGAGAGATAGTAATCATTTTTTCTAAGTGTATTTATTTAAGTAAACTCTGCACTCAATGGGAGCCTCAAACTCAGGACCCTGAGATCAAGAGTCCCATGCTCTTCTGCCTGAATTAGCCAGGTGCCCCAGATTTGTTGTTTTAAGCTGCTAAGTTTGGGGATAATTTGATCCATAGCAACAGATACCTAATATACCCTTTTAAACTGGGTCAGTAGCTCCAAGCACCAGGAAGAGAGAAGAGAAGCAGTGAGTGGACAAAAGGGAATGAAGGATGTCTTTGAGAAGGAGCAGAATTCTTTATGAAGTAATTATATCTTCAACTATTGCCCCTACCTCACGCAATATGGGGACTCTTGATCTGTGTTCTCAAATTGGTGGACTCCAAGGGAGGAGCCCATAAGATAGAAGAGAGAATCTGGAATGGGAGCATGTAATCCCTTTTTTTTCTTGAGGTTATTAACTAGCAGTTGGCAACTCACCGGTGTATGCAGCTATGGGGTAGCACCCCTGGGCACACAGAAGATGGTGCCTCATCCCTGGCATTTCATACAAGAAAACCCATACTGGAAGGTCCCACCATGCTGGGTAAAGGTGGGCTGACCTGGGAATCCAGCCCATCTGACCAAGGAGGGAATCTCCTGCTGAGAGGCAGAGTGGCCAAGCATCTGAAAGCTTGACTACCTGCCTTTAAAGGTCCACCCAGCCTAGGACGTTGGATAGACACACTGTCAGGGTCATTGCCTCTATAGAGGATAGCATCACAGCCGAGTACTACCTGGGATCCCCACTAGTGCACAGCTACTACCGGACACTGAGGGATCCATCAAACAGAGAAGCCCAGCCTGGCAGAGAAAGGAGAGATCCTCCTTCACTTTCCACAAAGGGACCCTTGGAGCAGACACGAGGGACTGCAAGGACAAAGGGAAGGGGCCCCAGTGGACAAAGCTGTCCTCTACTTCTCAAGCCCAGAGCAGGGGCTCTGAACTGGACTGTCATAGAAAATACCAACCTGAATATGCCAGAATGTGTTCTCAAAATGAAACTATTTTAAACTGGAAGTAGCTGGACATAGCTGATATTTATAAGACTGGGCTAACTTCAGTTTTTCCACTGCTGAGCATGAATAGGGTCTTTCTTTCTTTCTTTCTTTCTTTCTTTCTTTCTTTCTTTCTTTCTTTTTTTGAGAAAAGGAAGTTAGTTTAAAAATAAAGCAAACCTCTTGTTGGCATAAGGCTAAGTGGAGATTGTTCAAATAAAACTGTTAAATGAGCAGTGAGACCTGAGGCATGTATCCGACTGCCTCTCGAATATTAAGTCGGTCAAGTTCCCCACGTAGGCATGCTGCCCTCTTCCAAGACCTTCCACGATTATAAATGCAGATTTTAAAAAAATTGTTTAGTGTCTCTTGCCTCTTGTAAGTACCATTCATTTCTTCTTTGTCTCTAGACCAGCTGTCCAATGGAACTTTCCTTAATGGTGGAAATGTCCTGTCTGCCCTATCCAATATGGTGGCCACCAACCACACATGGCCACTGAACACTGGAAAAGTGGCTGGTACCAACTGAGGGACTGACTTTAAAACTATATTTTAAATAATTTAAATGCAAGCAGCCACATGTGGTTAGTGCTACCACATTGGACAGCGAGGCGCGAGATGGAGTCGGATGTATTTCTTTCTACTGAACTTTTGGAAATCTGGTTTCCTCCATTTGGGGTACATCTTTGTTAGTTCACTGTCTCGCACTTGGTTCAAGCTTTCCACACCACCCACCAATTCTTCCTGATGTGTCCTCAGAACCAAATCAAGGAGAACATTTACAGTAATGTTCACATGGGGAAAATTTGAGCACAGACTGAATTCCGATAATATTAAGAAATTCAAAGAGGGAATTTGGGGGGCTGAAGCCAAGAGCTCTTAACACTGTGACCAAATATTGAAATTCTTTATAGGATGTAATGGTCACTCAATAGTGCTGTGGTTTCCTGAGGAGATATGAGATAAAAAAGAAAAAGAAAAAGAAAGAGAGAAATTACTAAAATTGCATACTGGAGTCTTTACAGATAAAATAAAGTGCTGTCTGCAATTTGCTTTAGATAATGGAGTAGGGAGCAGACAGAGGAAACAAGATTGCTTGCTAATTGTTGAAGCCGTGTGATGGGTTCCTGAGCTTGCCTTGGATTAGTCTCTCTATTCTACATGTGTGTACTTTTTTTAATTAAAAAAAAAAATTAAGATTGGGGGTTGGAGTAACTAGGTGATAGGCATTAAGGAGGGCACTTGATGTAACGAGCACTGGGTGTTATAAGCAACTGATCAATCACTGAATCTACCCCTGAAACTAGTAACACACTGTATGTTAACTAACTTGAATTTAAATAATTTTTTAAATTAAGAGTTTTAAACAAAATAGGAAAAATCTTGTCTTATGAAATCAAGTAGAAGGGGAAAAAGAGGGGCACCTAGCTGGCTCAGTCAGTGGAACATATGACTCTTGATCTCAGGAACATGAGTTTGGGCCCCAAGTTGGCTGTGGAGCCTACTAAAAAACAAACTAACAAACTAAAAAACTATTTTAAAAAAAGAAGAAGAAGAAAAAGCAAACCACAAGGGGTATTCTGGGGGTGCTCAATTGGTTAAGCATCTGCCCAGTGTCCTGGGATCGAGTCCCACATCGGGCTCCCCGCTTGGTGAGGAGGCTGCTTCTTCCTCTCCCTCTGCCCCTCCCCCTGCTCATGCTCCCTCTCTCGCTCTCTGTCTCTCTCTCAAATAAAGAAATAAAATCTTTTTTAAAAAAGCCATAAAATGATAAGCATACAATAAAATGAGGAATTTACATAAATGGAAGGAAATGCATAACATAATGTAGTGGTTAGGAGCCAGATGGCTGAGTTCAAATCCTGGCTAGAATACCAACCTGGTTTCGGGAATTTATTTGAGCTTTGCTCAACCTCTGTTGCCTTATCTGTGGAATGAGGCTCAGGCTGGAATGTACTTCTTAAAATTGTGGTGGAGATTAAAAGAGTCTATTTACAAAATATTTGGCCAGCATCTGGCAGACAAGTCCCATCACTTGTATCTGGGAAATTGATGTATGAATGGCTGCTGTTGTACCCACCACCTTATCAAATTTTCAACAAAAGGGATGTCTTCCTTTCATATTCAAGGAGGAAAATGAAAAAATTAAAAAAATTTAAGAGAACAGGGGCATCTGGGTGGCTCAGTTGGTTAAGTGCCTGCCTTTGGGTCAGGTCATAATCTCAGGGTCCTGGGGTCGAGGCCCACGTTGGGCTCCCTGCTCAGTGAGGAGTCTGCTTCTCCCTCTGCCTCTGCCCCTCCCCCTCCTATGCATGCTCTCTCTCAAATAAATAAATAAAATTTATTTTTTAAAGATTTAAAAGAATAGTTCCTTCCAACTCCTATGTTCTGAGAAACTGTTAGCAAAGTAAGTTGATAATTTATCAGATGTTCTAAGCTTTAGCAAAAGAATTCCAGCTTATGTCTGGGTGAGTGGAATTCCCCGTGAAAACCCTGTTTTGTGACCTTTGTGATATGTGTTAGGAAAGCATCCTCTGTAAGCTTCCTCTGGCCTGGGGGGGTGGCTGGGTGTGGAGTGGGGTCTTGTGTCTGTGGTTCTCCTTGTCAGCCCTGACCCCAAAATGCTCCAACTGATGGACATATCTTCTTTGCAGGAGATGCTACACACTTTTCTCTTTCTATCAGGCTTGCATCTTTTAAAAAAAAAAAACATTTTATTTATTTTAGGAGAGAGACAGCATGTAAGGGAGGGGCAGAGGGACAGGGAGAGAGAAAATCTCAAGTGGACTCCACACTTGGAGCCCATTGTAGGGCTTGATCCCATGACCCTGAGATCATGAACTGAACTGAAACCCAGAATCAGACATTCAACCAACTGCACCACCCAGACACCCTAGGTTTGGGTCTTTTAAGTAACATACAGCCTTCCACTGGCACAGCTTTGTTATGAATCGCCTCCAAGTGACAGTAATGCTTATGATATTATATTTTGCTTCTTTCAGGAACATGAAAATCTTGCCTTATCCATTCTCTAAACCCTTTGCATTGGGAGATAGGGATATAAGGCCATAAAGTCCAGCCTTCTCTATTTTTGCCCAAGAATAATGACACTGTCTCTTTTGGACCGTTTTACAAAGGCTGTCTTCCACTTTCTCTTCAACCATCAGTGGTAGTAAGTCAACTGAAACTACAGTAAACCAGAGGGGGAGAGGGGAATATTGACATGCATAATTGAAAAGTCCAAGGGTAGGACTTCAGGTCCTACCTGGCTTCAGGTATGACTAACTCTAGCTACTGTGATGTTTTCAGGAGTTTCTCTCTCTCTGTCATCAGGCTCACCTTTCTGCTATGTGCAGCTTCATTCTTGGTCTCGTTAAACAAGGTGGCATTCAGCAGCTCGAAACAGACAATTGACCATCTTAGCTGCTTGACTAGAAAAAGAAAGCGTACCTCTTTCCCAATTATTTAAGCAAATTGCCAGCAACAACTCTCATTGGTCCAGATAGTGTCATGTCGTTGAGATTTTGGTAGACATTTTTTTGGTGCCAAAGGATGAGATCGACCCTCTTTGGCCACATAGTCTATGAGTTGAGGATAGATGGTCTCTCCCCAAAGATAAAGAAGCTCTTGAAGGAAGATGGCAAATGGATGCTAAGCAGACAGAAACAACAGCTTTCCAATCTGTGTCCCATAACAATCTTTTCTTCAGTGCCCTTTGATAGCATTGAGAAATCTGCCAAGCACATTCTTCCCTATCTTTGTGGCACCCTGTCCTTTGCCAGTAGCCTCATATTCCACTGTGTTGGCCTCTTGCCAGGAAAAGAAAATCCTCTTCAACACCATCAACATCGCCAGCTATTCACTCCCAATATCCCTTCCTCTCTCTTCCAAAGTCACAGGCATCCACTGAATGAAAAGATGGAACACCAAGACACCTGGGTGGCTCAGAGGTTGAGGGTCTGCCTTTGGCTCAGGTTATGGTCCTGGGGTCCTGGGATCGAGTCCTGCATCAGGTCTTCTGCAGGGAGCCTGCTTCTCCCTCTGCCTGTGTCTCTGCCTCTCTCTGGATCTCTCATTAATAAGTGGATGAAATCTTTAAAAAGAAGAGAAGAGAAAAGGAAAGGAAAGAAAAGATGAAACACTATTTGTATCCCCAACCCTTCAGAGTCCGTCTCAGAGCTGTAAAACTTCCAGAGACATAGTTCAGACTTCTTTTAACCACACCATTTATCTACACATGGATCAGAAGAAGCAGGTAATGGCTGGAGATCCTGTACAAATATCCCATCACATCCTCTATTTGCGCTCCAGAAACACATGTCCCTCCAGCGTGCCGCACTTGGTCTCAGAAGGGAATATCTCCTTATTCTAAGAATACACAAGTGTCTGCCCCCTCCACTCAGCCATGCCTGCTTTTCTCAATATGCTGGCATGATGCTGAGGACATGCCAGATATTCAATGATGTATACCCTGCTTCCATTCTTGCCCTACCCAACTATTGTCAAAACACCCAAAACGAGAGGTGCCTGAGTGGCTCAGTTGGTTTAGCATCTGACTCTTGGCTTCAGTTCAGGTCATGATCTCAGGGTGGTAAGATCAAGCCCTGCATCGAGCTCTATGATCAGCAGGGAGTCTGCTGGAGATTCTTTCCCTTTGCCCCCTCCTCACACGCACACTCTTTCTCAAATAAATAAATAAATCTTAAAAAACAAAAATCAACACACCAAACAAACAAAAAAACTCACTAAGTTAAAGATGGAATCAGGAAAGAGGCACAGGAACTTAACTCGTATTTTTCAAGCTAGGTGGTAGGGTATGTAAGTGCTTATTGTATTCCTAGCTAGTCTTCTGAAATATTTCATAAGTTAAATAAACTTTAAAATTTGCAGGGTGCGAGTCAAGCTGACACACCAAAAAGCTAATCCCATCACGTCACTCCCCGCTTGGCTCTCCAAAGCCCACAAGATGACAACAGCTCCTTACCTGGCACACGAGTTCCTTTCTTATTAAAGCTTGAATGTTTGTGTCCCCACCCCCCCTCAAAAAAAATTTTATGTTGAACTCTGATGAGAATTGTTTTTTTAAAAAGATTTTATTTATTTATTTGTTTGTTTGTTTGTTTGTTTATTTATTTATTTATTTATTTATTTATTTATGAGAGACACAGAGAGAGGCAGAGACACAGGCAGAGGGAGAAGCAGGCTCCCCACAGGGAGTCCAATGTGGGGCTCAATCCCAGGACCCCAGGATCAGACCCTGAGTTGAAGGCAGATGCTCAACTACTGAGCCACCCTGTCATTCCACTCTGATCAGAGTTAAATTAGGTCATACAAGTGGATCCTGTGTGATGGCATTAGTGTCCCTATGAGAAGAGGAAGGGAACCTAAGCTCTCTTCTCCTGCCGTGCAAGGACACAGTGAGAAGGTAGCTTTGATTATAGCATCCCACCCCCACCCCACTGCCAGCCATAGCTTCAGATATCTTGAACCACCCCTAGTTCCCTGAATGGGCCATATTTTCTCTCAACTGGATGTTTCAGAGTCTCTTCTCTCCTTTTCCTCACATCGCTAACTCCTGTTTCCTCATTACATTTAGTAGAGTAGACTAATGAAGAGGCCCCAGAATACAGCAGCTTAAAATATATACATTTCTTTTTGCTAGAGTAGTAAGTTCTGAGATGAGCTGTCCAGGTGAATGGACCATTCAGCTCCTCATGGTCATTCAAGGACCCAGGTTCCTTCCAGTCATTGCTCACCCTGCCTCCAGACCCTCAGGGTCCCTCTGCATGATTGAAGCTGGGTCATTTCCTCATGCAGATTCCACCTGCAGGAAGAAGGCACACAGGGATGCTTTGTGGTCCAGACCTAGAAGTGGTCCAGGTCATCTCCATGCATTCTATTGGTGATAACTAGTCATGTGATCACAACAAACTGCTGGGGATGCTGGGGAATGTAGTTTCTACTTGAGCAGCCATGCGTCTGCCTATAGTTCTCCCATAATGGAAGAAGGAATTTTGACAAGCGATGGAAGTTCAGACTTGGATTCCTGAGGACACTTCTTTGCCTCGACCTCCCTGTGTAAGTCAGATGTCCCTCTTGCAAACACTTCGTGCATTACCTAGATGTTTCAGTAGCTGCTCACCTTACCTTCACTGGTCTGTCTCCCCACTTTCCCTACTAGATTGTGTGCAGGTCCTGTGAGGCTCTGTAAACTCAATGCCCTGCACTTTCTTCTGCATTTTGGATACATTTTGAGTAAAATTATGGAGGGCCCAGGACAAAACACAAACGTGGAGCCTCTGGTTCAAAAGCAACTAAGAATTTTCAGATGATAGAAGAACCTTAAACCAAGCATGGCGTCCTTTTTTGATGCAGATCCCTGCTCACTTGCACAAGTCATGTGCCCCTGACGCCAGCCCTGAAAGTATGAGCCAGTAAATTAATTGCATTGAACAGCCTGCATCATCCTCCACGAGAGAAGCCACTTATCTGCTGTGTGATTGCGGGCTGTGGGTGGAGATGAGTCAAATCATGCTTGTGAATTTCTGGGAAGTCCATCTTTGTTGTCTCCACAGGCTAAACTTAATAGTGACCGTGTCCATGGTGAGGGCATTACCCCACGTTCCATTGCCTTGACCTTTGGAGGGTGGGGACACAGCTGCTACTGGGCTGCCAGTGCCCCAACAACCAAGATGCAGAACATCCTACCTTTCCCTCACCTGTGAGGTCTTCTTTAGTGTGTCACCACTGCAGAAGCAGTCATCGTGACAATTTACTACCAGCTTCAGACATCCCTTGGGTTGCTGGGGAGACTCTAGAGTCATTGCCAAGCAGTTCTCCAGCATCTGCCCAAATCCCTCCAGTGACAGAGAACTTCCTGCCTTCCCAGGCACAGCTCCGTCTGTTTCTGACAGCTCTGTGGATGGAGATCTTCCTAGAGTTGAGCCCAAATCTCCTTCCTCGTGACTCCCACCCCCCCACCCCCACCCCACTGGCTCAGAGCCACACAGGAATTATAATGTCTCCACCGTGCCCTTCAGGTGCCTGGAGGGTTCTGATGTTCACTTGAAGGCAGAGGTTGCCAATGAGCAGCACAGCAGCACAGAGATGGAATATAGACCACAGATGTATTGTGTTTGTTCTTTTTTTTTTTTTGGTTGGTTGCCAATGCTGAAAAATCTGGAAAGGGTTCATACAAAATGTAGAACTGAAACCTCTAAAACTTGAAAGCTCTGGTAATACTGGGCTCATCATCCTACAATCCTACTTGCACTAAAAGATACTATAAGACTAGATATGGGGTGAGTAGTTCTGCTCTCTGTCACAGCCTGCTGCTTTGGCTTCTTGATAACCATGCATGGACACTGAACTAAGGGTCAGAGCCCTTATTTTGAAAAGTATGTTAATGTGCTCCTCCTCCACCATAGGAATAACCAAGGAGTTATAAACCCAAGTATTTAAATCGGTTCCAGGAAAAGTTATTTGAAGAAGTATGATTCCTTTTTTTTTCTTTTTTTCCTCCCTGCTCATAATTCAGAGGTGTTGGCTGGTGTTCCAGCAACTATCTTGTGATAGTGAGGCAACCCTGAGGATGGGGGCCACATATAAGAATGTTGAAAGCAACAAATAGCAAGGCGCTGGTTCATTAATGATGATAGAATGGCCACATCAGCTGTATCTACCTCCAAACTTCCTTTACCTAAAATAAATAATTAAAAGCACAAAACATATCTTGTAGAAGTCACTCTTAAGTAGTTGTTCTTAGCGAGTACAGGCCATTCCTATCTGGTATATAAGGTTTTTTTTTTTCAGTCATTGCCTTTACTTAAATTAAGCTTTCATTATGGGAAACTCTCAACACACACAAACATAAGTGGACTAATATCCACATGCAAAAGAATCAACGGAGACCTCCTACCTCACAACATACCCTAAAATTAACTCAAAATAGATCATACACCTGCATACACAAGCTAAAACGATAAAAACCCTTAGAAGAAACCTTAAGAGTAAATCTTCACGAAATTGGCGTAGGCAATGATTTCTTAGATGTCACACACAAAAGAAGCATAAGGCACAGAAGAAAAAATAAACAAGATTTCATCAACATTTAAAACATCAGTCCTTCAAACAACACTCCAGAGAGTGAAAAGACAACCCGCAGAATGGGGGGTAAATATTTGCAAATCGTTTTCCTGATAAGGGCCTTGGACCCGGAATATAGAAAGAAGTGTCACAACTCAATTAAAAATATCTTTAAAACCCCCATTTAAAAATGTACAAAGGACCTGAATAGACATCTCCCCCAAAGAAGATAGAGAAATGGCCAATAAGCACATGAAAAGATGTTCAACATCATTAGCCATCAGGGAAATGCAAATCCCAACCACAATAAGATACCACTTCACACCCACTAGGATGGCTAGGATCAGAAATAACAAGAGTTGGCAAGGATGTGGAGAAGTTGGAACCCTTGTGCATCGCTGGTGGGAATGTAAAATGGCGCAGCTGCTGTGGAAACCAGTTTGGCAGGTCCTCAAAAAGCTATACATAGAATTACCATATGATCCAGCAATTCCACTCCTAGGTAATATATCCAAAAGCATTGAAAGCAGGGACTCAAACAGATAACTTCTCCACCAGTGTTCATGGCAGCTCTGTTCAGAGATCGGGATCGGAAAGGTAAAAACAACCCAAGTGTCCATCAACGGATGAATGGACAAACAAAATGTGACCTAGCCGTACAATGGAATGTCGTTCAACAATAAGAATGACTCACTGATATCAACCCCAACGTGGATGAACTCAGAGAACATTATGCTAAGTGAAAGAAGCCAGTCACGAAAGATCACATGCTGTATAATTCCCTTTATGTGAAATGTCCAGAATAGGCAAATCTGTGTGGACAGAACAGATATTACTGGCTGCTGGGGGTTGGCCAGAGCAGGGAAAGGAGATGACTGCTCTCGGGGACAGGTTTTCTTTGGGGATTTAAAAGCAGTCTAAATTTGGATGGTGGTGGTGGTCACTCAACTGTGTCAATAGACTAAGATGCATTGGACTGTATACTTTAAATGGGTGAATTGGATGATATGTAAATGATATCTAAATAAATCAGCTTTTAGGGGCGGCTGGCTGGCTCAGTAGGTAACACATGCAACTCTGGATCTGGGGGTTGTGAATTCGAGACCCACGTTGGGTGTAGAGATTACTTAAAAAATAAAACTTTTTTTAAAAAATCTGTTTTTAAAAAAATAGACTGTTTTTTAAAAACCCTCTCATTTATCTGCTCCAATTTCGACCGTTATTAACTTGAGGTCAGTTTCTTTTCATCTATACTCCCATGTGCTCTCCCCTCCTCATATTATTTTGAAGCAGATCCCAGGCACCATTTTTTTTTTTTAACATTTTACTTATTTATTCCTAAGAGACACACAGGGAGAGGCAGAGACACAGGCAGAGGGAGAAGCAGGCTCCCTGCTGGGAACCTGATGTGGGACTCCATCCCAGGACCTCGGGATCACGCCCTGAGCTGAAGGCAGATGCTCAAACGCTGAGGGGACCCAGGTGTCCCCTCCAGGCACCTTTAATGCAGAATTTAAAATAGAATTCGTGGTGCGGCAGTCGGCACCCTGGTTCTAGCTGTGAGACACCCACACTGGGTTCTCCAGCCTCCTTGGACATGTTGTGGCACGATACCTTGGAGGAAATCTCTCTCTGCTTAAATGTTTCCCTAAGAACCTCAACTATTGTGTTCACAGCTGACATGGACCTTTAGTGACAAGACTTCGGATGGAGCTGTGGGTATCTGAAAAGCAGTGTTAGAGACTCTCCCATCCTTAATGATGGAAGCCCAGAACCTTCCTGGAGGCCATATATAAATTTAAACCTGTTCCAGGTGAAGATGGATTATAGGAGGAGGCATGCCTTCCCAGGGGAGACATACCCACCCCCGCAATGGTAATAAGCCAATAAGGTTGACCATAGTTCTCTACTATCTTGGATTCTGACTCTGATTCCCTAAGGAGAAATGCTTCCTTTCCCAAAAGTTCCTGGGTGGGACACCATTCCCCTGCCCTGGAGAGTTGGCTCTTGTCATATCTTCTACAACCTGGACCCTCCCACCAGCTCCTCCGTGTACTAGGAGTATACTTGGTAGGCTCTGGTTAACTTCTCCACTCAACCAGGTTTCTCATATAAAATAGGATCCGTGGTCTTTACAGAGTCTTGAGCTCAGACCCCCTCAAGGGCTTGTGTTCAATTCCTCATTCTGACTCCTGTTCACTGCATGACACTTAGCAGCGTACTTGACCTTTCTGAATCTCTGTGGCTTCATCTGTGAAATGGGTATGATAATTCCTATCATGTAGATTCACTTATGTGGGGTGAGAGGTAGCTACCTTTGTAAGGCACCTGCCCCAATGCCTGGCCTGGAATAGCCGTGGGACAACTGCCTGCCACCCTTTATTAGTAAATGTGAAACTGGGTTAGATCTTATCTTCTCAACCAGAGAAGATTAGGCTTTTAAAATTGGTGTTGTTTTGATTTTAAGGAATGGACTCATTTCCCTTTCTTTCTTCTTCTTCTTCTTCTTTTTTAAGATTTTATTTGTTTATTCATGAGAGACACAGAGAGAGGCAGAGACACAGGCAAAGGGAGAAGCAGGCTCCCTGCAGGGAGCTCGATGTGGGACTTGATCCCAGGACCTCAGGATCACGACCTAAGCCAAAGGCAGATGCTCAACCGCTGTGTGCCCACCCCCCCGGTGCCCTTCATTTCCCTTTCTAAATGTATTACTTTTATATAATAATAACAATAATAAATATTTATTGTTTGCTCTTTAGCAGACACTATATAGGGAAAAGAGGGCTTCTAGCATCTCATCTCATCTTCTCAGCCTTACTGTGGGTTAAGTATCATTTTAGAGAAGAGAAAACTCAGGTTTGAGGTCAATATACTCACCTGAGGTCCCCCAACTGACAAATGGCTGGGCTGGGATGCTAAGCCCACCTGCCTGGTTCCAGAACCTTTCCTGTGCTGCTTGTCCATCTGCTCTGAGCTCGGCCGCTAAACTGCCCCCTTCAAGGGCCCTTCCAAAAGAGTGTCACTGCTCCCCCTCTTCAAGCTGTGGACTCACCAGGGGCTAGGCACAATCTTTATCAGGGAGACAGTGTGCAAGGGGCTTCCTGGCTCAGAGGGACCTTACGAAGCTGTAAAATTGTCCCACTGTCCTGACTTATCTCTGCAGCCTGGGCTGCTTGAGCACAGAGGCTTTCAGGGTCCTGGGGCATCCTTCCTTACTTGATGCCACACCTTGCTGCATTATGGCTCCCATGGCTGCCTGATTCTGCAGCCCCCTCCTGCGATGCCTTGATGACAGGTCCCCAGACGCTGGCCAGATGGTCCAGAATCCACCCTCCCTCGACCACCCACGGCCTGACCTGTCTGTTCCCTGATTTTAGCTTGATCACTGCAGGAGGCTGCTTCCAAAGCGGTTCCCAAAGATCCTGCCTTCCGGTGCCCACCTAGGTTGTCCTACGGAAGACAGTGCTGCAAAGGTGATAGGAGGTCATTCCCGAGAGTAGGTCACGAAAGGCTGCAACTTCTCTCCTGCTCACATAGTAACTCTCCCTTCCTCCCTCCCGCCCTTTGTCTCTCCCTGTCCCTCTCTGAGGAAGCAAGCTCCCCTGCTGCGAGCAGCCCCGTGGAAAGGTCCGTGAAACAAGGGACCACGTGGCGGGGGGCCTGCCAATAGCAACCACCCAGAAACTGAGGTCCTTGGCCCAACAGTCTATAAAGGACGGACTCCAGCCAGGGATCAGTGATGAGCTTGGAAACCATCCTTCCCCACCTGAGCCTCAGATGGCTTCAGCCCTGGCCACCGTCATGGTTGAAGCCTGTCAGACGCTCTGAGCCCCCACCGGGATTCCTCACCCGCAGAACCTGAAAGATAATGTGTGTCTTGAGTGGCTAAGTTTCAGAGTAATCGTCATGGAGCAACAGGTGCCTGATACAGCCACGACCTTGTGTGCACCTTCATCTGCGCTGAAGCTGCCGGCCCCAGGTGAGAGGGCTGTCCTCCCAGAAAAGATTTAATGGCCTTGCTGAAAGGGGCTTTAGCTCGCAGCCAGGGACCATTGTACTGCTGGTCAGCCGCAGATGGGCTTGTTCTTTCAGGAAGCACATTCTCAACCGGGGCGATTTTCCGAGGAGGCCAAAATTGGCTCCTGGAAGGTGGAAGACTCCCCCCTTTTTATGTCTAAAGCACAGATGTATGTTTAATATGTAAAGATATACACAATGTTGGGCACCTGGATAGCTCAGGGGTTGGGCATCTGTCTGCCTTCAGCTCAGGGCATGACACAGGGGTCCCAGGATCGAGTCCCGGATGGGGCTCCCCACAAGGAGCCTGCTTCTCCCTCTGCCTATGTCTCTGCCTCTCTCTGTGTGTCTCTCATGAATAAATAAATAAAATCTTTTAAAAAGAGATATACAATGTCTATGATATTAATATTCCATCGGTGGGGGAGGGGCGGTAATGGGAAAAGGCTAAAAAAACCTCGATTTTGGATAACAGCTTGGGCTGCCCCGTGAGGGAGGGGCAGGATGGAGAAGCATTTAGAAGCCAGGACGGGAGATTTGGGAGGACCCAGAAGCCCAGAAGTTGGGGTCCTGCCCTTCCTTGTTGGAGGAGGTGTTCTTGGCACCTGCACGTCCCCTGTCGGGGAACTTAGAGCTCTGTTTTTAGGTTCCTTTTTCCATAGAGGGCATGGACTGAGCAGGCACAGTGCCTGGCACATGACAGGCAGTCAAAGGAAAGCCATTATCTGCAGATGTGCCAGGGGGTTGCTTGTCTTCTCCAGATCGTTTTGGGAAAGAGCTTCTGCTTCCTGGCCGGGGGTCATGTGAGTCAGATCCCATGTTACACCCAGAATCTTCAATCACTCTGTTCCTCGCACCAGGCTAGATTCTCTCCCTGGAGCTCCAGGGGCTCCAGGGCTTGTTGTCCCACTGAGAGACGGTCTCGGCCTCAGGTAAAAGGATGAGTGATTGGCAAGATGTCAGAGGTGAGTTGAGCATCCCCTTAGGTTCTAATGTGGGGTCTCAGTCTCCTCCAACACTGAGAATGATGGCTGGCACACAGTAGGTGCCCAATAGATGCGACTTCCATCAAGTAACAGGTTCCATTACCATGGATATTGAGCCCTTGACTTCCCATCACCTTTGCAGTGCTCTCTTCCTTAGGACAACCTGGGCGGGCACCAGGATGCAGGATCTTTGGGAACCACTTTGGAAACGGCCTCCTGCAGTGGTCAAGCTAAAATCAGGGAACAGACAGGTCAGACCGTGGGTGGTCGAGGGAGGGTGGATGCTGGACCATCAGGCCAGCGCCTGGGGACCTGTCATCAGGGGAATGCCACAGACCAAGAGATCCAGTTCCTCTCTTACCCCCAAAGTCTTCCTTCTCCCTTGAGTCATTTCTCATGTTGGCTTCCAGGAATACTGGATATGTCTTTCCCCAGGCCACCTCCCAGCAAGAGAGATGCCATGGCCCAGATCTGGCCAACGAGATATAAAAGGAAATCTGTGGGAGGTGTCTGAGAAATGTTTCCTTCTTGGTAAGAGAGATGTTTGAAAAGATTCCCTCATTTGGTGCTCTGGTGTAAAGATGAGGTGCCTGGAGCTGGAGCAGCCACGTTGCCACCATGAGGGAAGAGCCACGTGGACTGCAGAGACTGGGACTCCAGTACCTTGATATTAGTGATCGCTGACACACTGGTCCTACCCTGAAACCTGTCCACCTCTTGCCTTCTCATTAACTAAATAACTCAATTCTTTTCATTTTAAAGTGACTATAGGTCTCTATGCTACTTACAAGCAAAAGTCTCCTAAGTGTCTTAAAAGTAGCTTGAGTAACATCACAAACGAAAGAATCCTTACGGGGCCACCTAACGGGCTAGGTCAGTAGAGTGTGAGGTTTTTCGTCTCCGGGTCCTGAGTTCAAGCTCCAGGTTTGGTGCAGAGCTTACTTACAAACAGAAACAAAGGAAGAAAGAATTCCTTTTTTATTTTTTAAGATTTTATGTATTTATTTATAAGAGACACAGAGGCAGAGACACAGGCAGAAGGAGAGGCAGGCTCCCTGTGGGGAACCTGACACGGGACTCGATCCCAGGACTCCGGGGTCACGTCCTGAACTGAAGACAGATGCCTAACTGCTGAGCCACCCAGATGTCCCGGAAGAAAGAATTCTTGCAAAATAACAAATTCCTATTTCAAGGGTGAAGAAGCTGGAAGAAATGTGGTAGGAGTTTTGAGGATTCATTACCTATTTTATTTTTAAAGACTTTATTTATTTATTCATGAGAGAGAGAGAGAGAGAGGCAGAGACACAGGCAGAGGGAGAAGCAGGCTCCATGCAGGGAGCCTGACGTGGGGCTCGATCCCAGGATGCCCTGGACCACACCCTGGGCTGAAGGCGGCACTAAACCGCTGAGCCATTGGGGCTGCCTTCATTACCTATTTTAATCCTCATAAAAACTCTGTGGGGCAGGTTTTAGCTCTATTTTCAGAATTTATTTTATTTTATTTTATTTTATTTTATTTTATTTTATTTTATTTTTTATTTTATTTTATTTGAGAGAGTGCACCAGTAGGGGGGAGGAGCAGAGGGAGAAGGAGAAGCCGACACCCCACTGAGCAGGGTGCCGACATGGGGCTCCATCCCAGGACCCCAGGATCATGACCTGAGCCCAAGGCAGACACTTAACCAACTGAGCCCCCCAGGCGCCCCACTATTTTCAGACTTCTTTGCCAGTTTAGAAGGTTAAAGGACATTTTCCACACAATTAAATGGGGGAGGTGGGACTTGAACCCAGGTCTCTCAAATCTAGATACGGCTTTCTTCCCGATGTCCTTCAGTGCCACTGCTCTGGCACCAGGATCTTCCTGGACACATCTGACGATGTCGAATCAGTAAAAATGCGGTCATCCTAATTCAGGTCATGTCAACCTGAGCATAATTACGCTCATCGCTTAGAAAGTGCGTTTACGAACAAAATACTAGCCCCGATGAAAAAGTGGCGACAGCTGGATGAAATTCACAGTCCTGAGACCCGCGTGCCAACCTATATTTCTGTCTGCAGGCTCTTGGAGAATTTATATTCCCGATCCACACTTCAATTGGTAATTGCCCGGCATCTGTTCTTTTTAAGTCTTTATTATTTTTTATTCTCGCCCAGATGTTGAGTGGAGCTGCCTCGGTTGCGGGATTGCAGCGAGAGGTCCAGCTGCTGGATTTGGGAAGGGTCCACGTTTTGTTTCTTTTCAGCTCTTCAGCTTGAATTTATGATGAGGTTTTGATGAATGGTACCCTTCTCCCAGCCCGGCTCTCTTTGCATGTGTCTGTGTCTGCAATATCTTTGGTCTAATTATGCGGATGCATCTCTTGGTTGAAAATTTATGTGATGCCTCTTGCCAGGAACCAGGAGCCAGGACCAGGGATTTGTGGTCTAAGCAGCCTTGACTCTACTCTCTGTGATATATCCAAAGTGAAGTTGGGGAGACCAGGAAGCTTGGTAATTTAGGACTCCAGCAGGTTGAGAGTTTGGGCAAGTGTCAGCCCTGCAGTGAATTGCAGACACACCATGGGAATCAAGGATTTGCAGGGGGGGGGGGGGGGGGGGAGGGGATGCCGATCCGAATTAGGGACAGAGAAAGGAGGTAGGGATAGGACAGACAGGACAGGGAAGATGGGGTGGATGGGTGGGTATTTAGTATGTTCACCTAGATAGGACCTTATCTGCTGGTACCATCCAATAAACTTGGTTAATTCACTCATTTCTTGGCTTTCCAGGTAGATTTTAAGTTCCTTCAACTCATGAGCTAGTCTAGTGAGCTCTTGCTGTGTAACAAACCACCCCAGGATTCACATTATCGTTCAGTTTCTGGTACCCAGGAGTTGAAGAACGACCCAGCTGCCAGGTCTGGCCTGGGGTCTCGTGCAGCTGCAATAAAACAGTGACTGGTGGGGCCCCTGGCCGGCTCAGTGAGTGGAGCTCGTAACTCTTGATCTCAGGGTTGTGACTTCAAGCCCCACACGGGGTGTAGAGATGATTGAAAAATAAAACCTTAAGACAAAAAAACACACAAAAATACAAAACAGTAATGGAACACTGGGGGCTGGTGAGCACTTTTCTTTAAGTAGCCTGAGGGTCTCTCCACCAAGGGGGCTTTGGCCTTCTTCAGAGCACAGGGGGCTCAGAGCAGGTGCACCTCTCATCTCTGAAAACAGGCGAAGCGACTTCTCCAGAGTGAGGGGGCCGGTGTTGTCGTTTGTTACGATCTTTCTGCTGTCCTTCATGGGTCACAAGAACGGGTACAAAAACACGCCTGGTTTCAAGAGAAGGGGCAGCAGACCACTTCCTGATGAAAGGAGCGTCAAGGCTGTGTTGTCACGAGAGCTCCGGGTGAGAGAGGTTCGGGTGGCCACGCTGGAAGAGGTGCCTACACAATGCCAGCCTGTTTTGTTTCTGTTTCTTGATTACTTTTTTAAGATTGTGTTTATTTATTTGAGAAAGATTGAGAGAGAGAGAGAGAGAGAGAGAGAGCAGAGGGAGAGGCAGAGGGAGAAGCAGGCTCTTCGCTGAGCAGGAAGCCAGATGTAGGGCTGGATCCCAGGACCCTGAGATCGCGACCTGAGCCAAAACCGAGAGTCAGACAGTGCCTGTCACTGAGCTGCTGTTGGCACAAGTGTTCAGGGGATGTCGACTGCTCGGCACAATCTGATGCTACCCACGCCAGCCTCTGGGTCAGGCACAGGACACCATAGTGGCGCCCCTGCCTGCCTCGTGGGTCCTACCATCTACTCAAAAGGACCCAGCAGTGATCGAGTAATCGGAGAGACCCAGTGGGCTGAGCTGTAGGAGCAGAAGCAAACCATGGGGTTAGGATGGGAGTATGTAGCCGGGCGGAGGGTCGTCGGCGTGGAGGGGTGTGCGGGGCCCGCGGTGGCTACCCTGGGGCCTCTGCTTGAGGCGGGAGATGAGGAGCCCGTGCCAGGGGGAGGCACTAAGGAAGGGAGGGAGGCTTGGGAGCAGGTGGATGGAGGGCTCCTTGACGTGGCTCGTGAGGATGTCACCATTTTGCTGTCCTGCGAGAGCATGTCATTCAGGGGGATGGGGCAGAGGGTTGACCCAGAAAGTAGAAGCCACTGGAGGGAGTTAAGGGATCGATTATTAGAGACAAATGGAAGTGTGTGTGTGTGGGGAGAAGGCCAGGAGGTCACTCTAGGAAATGAGCCAGTGTGGGGGTCTTGCCCTGGTTCCCAGAGCCTCAATCCCACTGTGGGCAAGCTCTGGAAGGTACCTCAGGAGTGAAGGGTGTTGCTGCGGGTGAGCCCGGCTCTGGGCTCAGTCTATCCCAGAACTACACTTGCAAGGGATTCACGGACGTGATGGGCCAGGCAGGTGCCCCCTTGCTGGGGGCTCCCATATGTGGGACCACACATGGCCAGGGCCGGCTCTGGGAGCCGTGAGGGAGACTGCTAAGTTGCAGAATTTTTTTTTTTTTTAGATTTTATTTATTTATTCATGAGAGACCCAGAGAGAGAGAGGCAGAGACACAGGCAGAGGGGGAAGCAGGCTCCATGCGGGGAGCCCGATGCAGGGCTCGATCCCAGGACCCCAGGATCACACCCTGAGCTGAAGGCAGATGCTCAATCACTGAGTCCCCCCAGGTGCCACTGAGTCCCCCCAGGTGCCCCCAGAATGTAAGGAAGCACCCCCAAGCCACATGACCATGAGAGTGATGCCTCTTGAAAGCTTGTGCCTCGAACCCCCAGCCCTGTGTCACATAGATGTGCCAACCGCCTCCCAATCGAGGGAGGCACCCCCAGTGAAGTTCTCAGAGCCATGTCTGAGCTGAGAAAGAGCTAGCCAGGAGGAGGGAAGATGTCAGCTAAGAGAATAAAGAGAATAGTATGTAGAAAACCCCAGAGAAAGAGAGAGAGGGAGCCTGGCTCATTAGCAGGACTGAGTGATGGGTAACTGATCCTCAGTCCCCGGGGCCCCGGCATGGGCTTGTGCCTCCTAAATGTGGGCTCTGCAGAGCTGGTATTCTTTAGGGTCCTGCTCAGGGACCTCCTGGGAGTTGCAGGAACATGAGCTGCCCACAAAGATTTGGGGGCAGGGAGGGTTTAACTCCTTCATGGAAAAGTTGAGGGAGACTCATCAGCTCAGACTTATAGCTTGATGGAACTGCAACCAGGAATCCTCTTCCCTAGGTGGGAGCAGAGATCGGGAGACGTGGAGGAGGGAAGATGCTTTTGTACAATTCTGGGGGCACCTGAGGGGACTCAGTGGGATGGGGGTGGGGGTTCATTCTCTGTGCCACAAACCACCCCCAGTCTCCTGGGCTAACGCCAGCCTGGTCCGATCCACCTCCTGCATGGATTATAACAGCCTCCTGCTTCGGCCTCCAGCCCTATGGTCTACACAGCAGCCAGAATGCTAGGCAAACCTAAACAGGTCCGTCCAGGTCACAGTATTTACTGTGAGTAAAATCCCATGTCCCTAAAGTGCCCTGTGAGCCCTGAGCCCTGCGTGGTCTGACCTCCCCGTCCATCCCCCCCGACCCAACAATGCATCATAACTGTACCAGGCAGCTCTTTCTCCCCACGCACACTACCTCCAAAGCTCCATGGAGTCAGAGATTTTGGTTTTTTAAAAATATATATTTATTTGACACAAAGAGAGAGAGAGAGCACGTGCATGCAAGCAGGGGGAGGGGCAGAGGGAGAAGCAGGCTCCCCCCTGGGCAGGGAGCACCACCTGGGATCACGACCTGAGCCAAAGGCAGACACTCCACCGACTGAGCCACCCAGGCACCCCTTAGCTTATTTTGCAAACAGCTCTGACCAGGGCAGAAGCACAAATTTTCCAAGAGAAATTCCGTATCTGGATTTTGAATGCCAATCCGATATTTAAGGACTGGCACGGAATAACGTTTCACCTTTCATGTGCCGCTGGCCACTGGAGCCATGCGTCTCTACTTCATGGTCTCTGACCTCATAAGAGGAGCAGTGGCCAGGTTTGGGAAGTGGGTTTAGAGAGGACAAGGCCTTGATGCAGGTGGTGTGGACCTGAGTGGGGGCCTTCCAAGCCCCCACCTGGGCCCCTGACCATGTCCTTGGCAACAGCTGCTGGAGAGAGTGAACGGCTTCTTCCCCTCCCATCATACCTGGTTGGTGGTCACGCCTGGGCAGGAAACATACTGATGATGCCAAAGGGGAGAACACCTTGTGTGACAAGCGGAGTGGTCCAGGGGACCAGGCTCTCTGCAGATTCCTCCTAGAAATTCTCTCAAGCCCCTCTGGTCACTAGCATTTTTCTGACTTCTCTGGCTGGATTCCTGATTCTCAAACCAAAGGTGCCCAGATACACCTGGACAGTGGCCACCAGCAAAAGCCAGGCAGCAAGGACAAGGGCGACATGGAAGATGGAAGTTCCCAAGTTGGAATTACAACCAGGGGCTCCCATGCACGTACTGAGGGGGGCTTGGTTATCTGTTCCATGAATCAATACCAGGGTAGCTGCCCTATGTCCTTTGGTCATAATCACCCTCACCTCCCCAGGGAGGTGCTATAGCCATTTTTGTGATGAGGATCAGACAGCAGAGGAGTGACAAAGCCAAGGCTATGGAGCTGTGAGTGATGGGATTTGATGATTCAAAATCATGGCTGATGCCAGAGCCCATGTTCCATCCACCCCACAGCTCCGCCCTTAGGGAAGGTGTCAGTGAATCACAAACGGATCAGACCTTGTAGGCCTGGAAGGGACACTTACAGTCACCGAGTCCTCACCCCACTGGACTTGAGAGCCTTTTTTTTTTCTTCAATATTCCAAGACAGAAGAGAAGCTAATTTTATTGACCTGTTGCTTATGACAGACATCATGGTCAGTGTACAGAACATCTATGAAAGTTTTGAGGCAGATGCTATAGGCTGCTTGTATGTAGCTTATGGGAAGATTGATCACCATCGATCATAGGAATTGTAGATTATGTTCATCTTAAGCTTCTTTTTTCTCGATTTAATTTCTTGAGAACTTTTTTCCTTGATTTTCACTGTTTCAAGGAAACTGAAAGTTCCAGGGAATGAAACCAGCAAGGTGTCCCTCACCTCTCTGACCAGCTCTGATTGGCACTTGGTCTCTGTAACCTGTGACCCCAGCCTCTGCACCACCTCGTCGCCTTCCCAAGAGAAGGTCCGCTCTGGGTTTGACTGAAGTTCTCCACTCTTCTTTTATACAAAAGGCATCTTTTAGGGGCACCTGGGTGGTTCAGTCTGTTGAGCGTCTGCCTTCGGCTCAGGGTGTGACACCAGAGCGCTGGGATCGAGTCCTACATCAGGCTCCTTGCATGGAGCCTGCCTCTGTCTCTGCCTCTATCTCTCTTTGTGTCTCCATGAATAAATAAATAAAATCTTTAAAAAATTTTAAATTTAAATTTAAAAAGGCATCTTTTATATAAAAGGACCCCATCTAGGCAGAAGACATAGCTCTGGGATTTGAACCCAGCTCACTAGGAAGCAACAGTCAAGCATGAAAACGATGGGGATTTGTTGCATGGATCTAAGCTGGCATCTCCTTCCCTGGTGAGCCCCCAGAGGAGCAGCACCCAAGAAAGGTTTGGTCAGGCCACTCCTTAAGGGGCGCTTTGACCTAGCTTCCTGCTGAGGCTCTAAGGGTTTTTAGCTTCAAGAAAGAGCTAGCTGACCGCTCTTCTGGCTTCCTCTTCCTGCCAGCTGCAGACCGCTGTGCCTCTCCCCGAGAGCCTTCTGGCTCCTTTGGTCTGCTCTTGTCTGCTTGGCCAAAGGAGACATCACTTGCTGGTGCCACTGGAGCCAGAGCAATCATAGCCCAGTGCAGATGCGTGGGTGGGAGGTGGGCATGGGGGTGGGGAGCAGGGGGGAGCTGATCAAAGCTGCTGGGGATATAGTCCCTCTTCTCCACCACCACCCCCACCCGTTGGTGCACTTGAATTTGCTGAATTACTTGAGTTCAGCTGATAAACCCCCGCAGAGGGCTCCTGGGAGAAAGTGCCTGCTGTGAATGCACTAATCAGATTGAGTGAGAAGTTGCGAAGGCACCTTGGCCTGAAGTGTGATAATCCCGTTTCCAATTTACCGATTATGCAATAAGAAAACGTCTTTGGTAATTTCATAAGGAAAGCACAGGAGCCTGCTTACAGACCTCGCGCGTCCTCGCGAAATCGTGAATAATAGCGGCTCCCTGCAATAAATGGAAGCCGTTGAGGAGAAAGAAAAAAAAATCAAGAATAATTATTTTGTTTATTAACATGCGGTGATTAACATTTCAAAAGCAATTTAAATTAAAACAGCACCAATCTGAGATGGGGCTGAGGTGGGGATCTGTCTGGAGAAAGGCAACGCTCCTTTGAACCTGGGCTTTGTGTTTCCTGTCTTCAGGTTTCCTGTCTTCTAAGGGGGCCTATCACCAGTTTATACGCCAGGGGGGCAACCAGTATCCACGAGTCCCAGGTGAGAACGCGTGGGTCTGGGGTCACACCTGCAAGTATGTCTTTCCAAAGGCTTGGAGAAAATTGTCTCCCTGCCTCCCACCACCACCTGGTTTCCCACTTCTCCAGTGTGTCTTTGGTGAGGAGGAGAAGCAGGGAGCAGAGGGCAAAATCCATTCCACAACGGGGGATGGTGTATCAGGTGTATGAGTTATGCCAGCCTAAGTCTGATCTAACCTGCTCTGTGTTTTTCAGACTTCCCGTGCCCACCGTGATAGACTGTCCCCCCGAAACAACCACATCCTAACCATCCCTGGTACTTATGAATATGTTACCTGGTTTGGCCAAAAACAAACAAACAAAAAATTGCAAATGTGATGCAACAAAGGATTTTTTCTTCCTTTTTTTTTAAAGATTTTATTTATTCATGAGAGACACAAGCAGAGGGAGAAGCAGGCTCCGTGCAGGGAGCCCGATGCAGGACTCGATCCAGGCACACCAGGATCAGGACCTGAGCCGAAGGCAGGTACTCAACCACTGAGCCACCCGGTCATCCCAACATTTTTCTTCAAATCAATTCTGAGCTAACCGAGCTAGTTACCTTCACCTGGTGCCAGCAACGATATTCATGAAAATCACAAGATTCCAACAAAATATTCACCCCTGTAAGATGCTCATCCCTGCATCCTCTATGACTACTTAATGGGGGCCGCCAGACCACCAGCGGGAGTGACCCCCACTTTTGCGAAAAAAACACTGACCCAGCCCTGCACAGCTCAAGAAGCACCCATCGTGCAGCTGGGCTTTCAGAACTGCTTTGCTAAGTTCAAATTTCACTTGAAGACGATCAGAAAAAAAATAAAATAAAAAAATTAAAAAAAAAAAAGGAAAGAATCAGCCCCTTTAAAAATAGAAGCCATTTCTCCTGCAATGTTTCACAGAGCCAGATTTTAAAATGCAGAATTTAGCAGAATCTGAAATCATCTTGGTAGAGTTACTGACAGATAGCTAAGGACCCTTAAAGGGGAAGGAGGGAGCCATGGCATGTGCTAGCGGGGAGCTGGGGCTGGCGGCAGGATCCAGCTAACAGCCTGAACTGGGATTGGTGTGGTCTGCGTTTCTCTCTCTCTGCCTCGGGACCCAGGGCCATGTAGGTAAAGCGGGGTTTGCTGTCCACGGGAGGGTAAAGGATTGTTGAGGCTCTCAGAGATGGGGAGGTGGTCCAATTGAGAAGTCCCCCACCCAGAGAAGAAGATGCCAATTATTAACTGGTTTCCCCTGCCTCAAGCAGAGGAATGGGCAAAGCAGAGCTTTGCGAAATGGGCAGAGCTGGGGAGACTTCCAGCTCCAAGAGGGGAGTTGGGCTCATTCTGCTTAAGCCCGGGAGTCGATACAGTCAAAAGCAATGGGTACTGGCAGTTAGACTCTAAGAGTCCTAAGAGTCTGCCGGTCCTGGATCTGTGCTTCGTTACCCCCTGTTTGTTTAAACACTGTTTTGTTGCAAGGCATTGTGCACGTGGGCAGCACTTCGAGCACATCTCATGGAAACCCCCCCATAAATGAATAGACTCTTTCTTTTAGGATATACGTTGTTTCGGCTGTTGAAAAAAATAATCTGAAAACAAAATTCTACTTTTTTTTTTTTTTTTTTTAAATTCTGAAAGATCTAGAGCCTGGATCACCAGCCTTTGATCTGACGGTGGCCGAGCCCAGCCTGGGGAAAAGCAAGCCTCTGACCTCACCCAGGTCAGCGGCCAACGGACCCCCTTTATCTCTGTGCTCAGCACTGTGATCGGCAGCGTCACCCCAAGGCCCCAGGAGGACCCCTCTCCCAGCCGTCTGTGGAATGCTGGCCCTGGGGCTGGTGGAATGTTGTGATTTTGACCTGCATGGTGTCATCTTCCCTTTTCTGGCTCCAGTACCCAGGACTTCTCTTTGGTAAAGACTTGTTCAGTATTGTTGCATGGCGCTGAGCCAGCACCCTGAGTTTCCAGGGGTGGCCGCGCATCACAGATGAAGCCAGTCAGCATATCCCACCTCTTTGGTCGCCATGAGTGTCCAAGGGAGGGGTCAGAGAGAGAGTCAGCAACTTTTATTTCTTTTTCTTTCAGATTTTATTTACTTATTCATGAGAAACACAGAGAGAGGCAGAGACATAGGCAGAGGGAGAAGCAGGCTCCCTGTGGGGAGCCCGATGCAGGCCTCGATCCCAGGACCCTGGGGTCACGTCCTGCGCCGAAGGCAGACGCTCAATCACTGGGCCACCCAAGTGCCCCTCTCCTTTTTTTTTTTTAAGTTGGATTTTCTCTCACCTACATTTACAAGTACTCTGATAACTAAGGCCGAGGCATAAGCTGCCCTTTGGAGGAACGGGTTGTGGACTTCTCCCAGAGAGGCATCTTACAAGGTGGCTGTGTCTGCTCAGGCTGCAGCGTGGCCAGACCCCCGAGTTCAGCCTGGATCGCAGTCAGCACTTGCCCCAACTGCTGGGTTTCCTCGAGTAGGGTTAATCCAGACAACCACGCGTGGCAGTCCCATGACTCAGAAAGGGCTTCCTCCTTGTAGCCGGCCTCCCACATGGCCACCAGGGACCCTCACCTCCTGGCATTCACACCGTTTTAAAAAATCCCTGCTGGCCCTGCGTGCGGGGCTGACCGTATAACCACGAGGATGCTGCAGATGGGAGATGAATACCTTTCGAAGTGTGGTCACTAAAGATACGGCAGCTCTGTCTTGCTGGCTCGTGGGCCGCTCCCTTGGTGGGGGTGGGGTTGGGGACCAGCTGCCAGGTCGGGGTGGGCAGGGGAGGCACCCAAGCAGCCCTTCGGAGAGCATCACGTGTTGAAGAGCCGAGGCGACCAGCCGACAGCCTCCAAGGGGATCCCCACCCTGGAAGCGGGTCCTCCAGCCCGAGTCCAGACTTCAGGCGAATCAGGTCCTGCTGGCACTTTGCCGGCAACCTCACCAAAGACCCCAAGCCAGGAGCGCCCTGGTGCACCTGCTCCTGAAGGCCTGACCTACGACCGACAGAAACCGCAGGACGATGGCTCATGCTGTTTTCAGCCTTCGAGGTTTACCACCATTGGTTTCCACGACGATGGGTAGAACTAATGCTCTCTGGTTCCTCAGTCTTCTCTCCACCCCCTGCACCCCCAGGAACCCCACGCCGCTCCTTCCATTTCTTCCTCCTGACTACCTTCCTGCTTTCTCCATCAGGGGCCCCACCCCTGCTCCCCACAGCCCCCATCTCACCCTCTTTCTTCATCTGCTGTGTTCTCCCCAAGAACCACCCTTTGGCACTGTCCCCACACTTCCTCTCCCATCTCCTGGCCTTGGGTTGTCCTCCCTGACCTGGAGAAATGACCCCTATCCCTTCGTATGTCCCCAACCTCCTTCCTCTTGACAAACATCATGACAACAATCACAGTTGAGATAATCCTTGCTGTGATGAAGGAGATTTGTGTATCCCTGTAGATCGGGACATTTTGGGCTTTGTTCTGAGCCTGTTGCTCTTAGGCCATCTCCCCAAAGCACAGATCAGGGCAAAATCGCCCACATCCCCCTGCCGTGGAGAAGTCCAGGCAGCCTGGAAAGCCCTGTGCATGCTGATTTTTTCACAGGGCTTTTGCAGCAGCAGATGGGGGCTGGGGAGCACTATATGGCACGATCGTCATGGCAACACGCTCCCTGGTGGGTCCCCAGCTACACTCCCAGGCTGGGGAAGCCACTCCCAAGTGTGTGTCCCCCCCCCCCCCAGGGGGCATCAGAAGACAAGGCTGCCAGGGAAAGACAGGGGAGCTGAGGCAGCTGGGCTTCGCAGGTGTCCCACCTCCAGCCAGGTGAGCGAAGCAAGGGAGCCCAGCCTCTGGGAATGCTGTGAGCTGGACCCAGGACGCCCCCAGAGCCACCTGCCCTCCCTGCGCTCTTCTTACGCTCTCCTGAGGCAGTTTGGGGCTACAGGTGACTCCTGCCTTGGCAAACGAAGGTCAGCAAACTCTATCATGGTTCACTGTGTCTGAGGTATCCAAACTGGAGATCTTTGAAAGAAGCTCTCAGGCCCCCTGGGTGGCTCAGCAATCGAGCATCTCCCTTCAGCTCAGGTCGTGATCCCAGGGTCCTGGGATCGAGTTCCACATCAGGCTCCCTGCAGGGAGCCTGCTTCTCCGTCTGCCTGTGTCTCTGCCTGTCTCTCTGGGTCTCTCATGAATAAATAAATAAAATCTTAAAAAATAAAAAATAAAAGAAGCTGTCACCTGGCTCCTTCCAGGCTGCCCCAGGTGTCCTCTCATTTAATGGGTACAGAGTACAACCCAGCCATCAGGATGTTTTTAAACTTCCAGGCGATTCTAAGGTGTAGCCAAGGGTGGGAAGCTCTGTACTACACCAACGGTATGCCAGGTGTGTGCGTAGAGAACCGCCCAGAACTCCTCAGCCCAAGTCTCCTGAGTCTGTCCGAAGCCTCTGAACTTGGCACAAGCACCTGGTGACTCTGGCAAGCCATGAATCCAGCAAAACGTAATGCAAAGCTTTTCACCTGCATGGTCTGTAAGGGATGTGGGAGGCTCGGGGTGAAGTGATCTCCATACACCTTGCTTTACCTCTTCAGGTGGGTCTGGATGGGGCCGGGGGCAGGGGAGGGGAGATGCCACATTGACTTTATGGAGTTAAAACTGGTATTTGTAGCGACCAAAAAAACCTGATCTGGCATCTTTGTGTGGCTCAGCCTGATACCAACTTACTGGGAGACAGTTGGCTCTGGGCTCAGATACTTTTTACTTTCTGGGGAATCTTTTTGGAGTCATTCTTCAGGACCTCTATCCCGCCATGGTCACGCTGTCTGTGGGCACTTCCTCCTGCTGTCAGGATGCCTCATTCTATAGACTGTAACCTGAAATGCTAGATTAAGAAAGCTTGTTTGCTAGAATTATTTGAAGATGATGAGGAGGCTCTACTGAGATTTTTTTCCCCAAGATTTTATTTATTCATGAGAGACAGAGAGAGAGGCAGAGACACAGGCAGAGGGAGAAGCAGGCTCCCTGCGGGGAGCCCGATGTGGGACTCAATCCCAGGACCCCGGGATCACACCCTAAGCAGAAGGCAGATGCTCAACCCCTCAGCCACCCAGATGCCCGGTTTTATTAAGGTTCTGAAGGACTTTCCTAAGAGTCAGGCACACCCAGTGGGTGCAGGTGCATATGCTTCCTGTTTGATTAATGAAAACGTCAAGTCCATAAAAAAGTAGGGAAAATAGAATAATGGAGCCCCATCGTTGAAGTAGCCCCACTGTGACCGTTAACAATATCGACTGCATTTCTGGCCTCTTGTTCAAAATTCCTTTTTGTCTCGTTCTCCTTGAATTCTGGATTCCTGGGGGACCTGGGTGTCGGGCTCTGGGAGGGCAGAGCTCTCTGCACCACTACCGTCAACCTGGAATAACCAGAGACCACCCTGGGCCCTGCCCTTTTGTCTTCTACTGGCCAGTCCAGGCGTTTGCCGGCAGGGGCAGCTTTGAAGGGCAGTTTGCTGGAAGGTTCTCGTGAAGCACGTTCTGTCAGGCTTCCAGGCTGTCCCAGGCATCCGTGAGGACTACTTCAGGCCTCTCAGGCAATGACCTCCAGGTGACCGTGGGAAGGGCTTAGGAAAGCCTCCTTGGCTTCACCGGGAGATCCTGCTGGGATCCTGTTTCTTCACTGAGGCTGTTCTGGAAGGCTCTGGCAGGAATTTGTACTAGTCTAGAGAATAAATAAGCATGACTCCCACCTCCTTATGATACCAGGCCTGGACCTTTCCACGGACCACCCTCTGGCTTCTGGCTGCACCTCTACCACATTGGGAGAGTGAACCTTTGAGCAGGAACATTCCCCAGATGGCGTCCTGCGACCGCTCCTTCCCACGGTCTCATGAAACAGGTATCATCACTGCCTCTGCTCTGCAGACGAGAAGATTCTACAGCTGGAAGTTTCGGGAGGTGAAGCCACTTGTCCTAGGCGTGTCATTAGTAAGCAAAAATTTGGGGCTTGGACGAGCCTAATAATGGGAGCCTTCATTAATAAACTGAGAGCTAATTATAGTCCTCGAAGAGACTGTTCCTTTTCTGTTGTGATTAATTCCGAATTTATTTTTAGTCCTCAGAAGAATAGAGATGCGCGCGGTGGGGCTTTGTTCCGAGAAAGAAACGTGCTACTCCTGACAGGCCTCCTTGGCCAGCAGCTCGTGTGCAGTTTTTGCAAAGCTTAAGAGTCTCCAGGGATTGGGGTCAGCTGGAGCTCTTTTGAAGGAACACTCTAGAACTACTTTCACACTTTGTTAAGAGAGGGGCACCACTTATGGATGAAAACCCCAGCTTCAGCCACCCTGTCGGGGAAAGAAATTAGGGGTCGGTGTGGGTTGCCTCTGGGGTAAGAAACGCAGCCTGGGATACTCATCAAAAGGCGTCCAAGCTTCAGATATGTTAATAGTAGCCATGAAGTTGGAGGTGGGTCTTGGCCCTGCAGATTTTCTCTTTTATATGGCTTTGCCTATCTCTGCTGGGCTCCTCAGTGCATAATTTGTAATTACTTACTCCCAAAGGGCTGTCTCATTTCATACATCTCCACTGCCTCCAGGGGCGGGACGGAATAGGGCAGAAAGTTCTTTTGCCACCCAACTGCCAAGACCAGTGAAAAGATGGACTTCTGTTTCTGAATGTGATTTCTGGGTCCCATACAACGTCCTTAATTTCTTCTCTCTTTCTCTTTCCTTCCCACCAGGCTTCCTTTTGCAAATGAGATCCCTCCCAGCTTTCTGGGGGAAGCAAGGCTGGGGCTCCCAGTGCCTGTGAGGGGGGTGGGAGGCCTGCCTGGGAGAGAGGTGGGTCTGCTTGTCTCTCCCCGCCCCCACCCTTTCCAGCCCTGTTATCTATGTATGTGCTCTGCCTCCCACATTCAGCCTGCCCCTGCCCCTGCTTCTGCTCCCTGTCATCCATTCAAATGCCCGGATACCTTTCTTACTCCTTACAACTGTAAACCTTTCTTATTTCTAAATGACGTTCTTCTTCCTTTTTTTTTTTATTTTAAATTAATGAATTTATTTGAGAGAGGCAGAGAGATCACAAGTAGGGGGAAGCAGATTCCCCACTGAGCAGAGAGCCCACTATGGGTCTCCACCCCATGACCCTGGGATCACGACCTGAGCTGAAGGCAGACACCCAACAGCCTGAGCCACCCAGGGGCCCCCCACCTTGGTTTTTAAGGACCCCATTAGCATGGTGTTTCACAAAGTACAGGCTTGAGGACTCCCGCAGGATAATCTGGGAGTTTGTTAAAAACACAGCTTCCTGGGTCCCCTCCCTGACCCACCAAGTAAGAATCTCTGGGGGAGAGGGTCAGGCATAGCCACTGTGTTTTAACAGTGTCCTCGAATGATTCTTAAACATGCCATCAAAAACCAAATTCTGCATACTGAATTAAACAAAGCAGAAAGATGAGTTTAGTGCTCAGGGCTACAGGAGCAATGAGTTCAGAGTTGCTCACAGACTAAAGGGTTTTTAGGGGTAAATGCACAAGTTTTTAGTTTTTAGATTTTATTTTATTTTATTTTATTCTATTCTATTTATTTTTCCAGCTGATTGGTCAGCTGGTGGTCTTCTTTCTTGTTTGGATAAAGGTAGCAAAATCAGGGGAGTGAGGAAATCCAGAGATGGCCTGAGCAGACTTGGCATTTGAGGACTGGCTGGTGTTCTAGAAGAGCCGTAAAATCCTGTAAGAGCAGGTTAAGTTCCCCTTTATGTGCCTGCATTGGCCATTTCCATTTTGTCCCTGACGGAAGTGACTCCGTTTTAGTTTGGCTTTATAATACTTAAGTTTCGCAATCTTTGGCTGGACCTGTCTCAGATTCCAGATGGGAGAACTGGGGAGACGATGAACAATCCCACAGGCCCAGCGCCAGGCTTCCCCCAGACTCCAGGAGGAGAACTGCGCCCAGTTATTTTCTCCAAAGCCATGATTCCAAAAAAGTTTATTTCCAGTACCCCGAATTTCTCTTCCAGCCCACTATCTTCTCGAAGCTGATTCTCAAGATCCCTGATTCCCAAGAAGTACACAAAACCTCCATTGTGGTACAGGAATATAATATATAAGAATCTCTGCTTGCAGATAATACAGATTTTAATGTAATTCTTTTTTTTAATGTAATTCTTTTAACATTTCAATTCTGTGTATTATGCATATCCATTGAGCGGTGTATGTATTTATAAATAATAGAAATACAGATGTTTGGGAGTTTTACTGATGGAGCTGTACCATCAAAGAAGTTTGGAAAACATCACTCTAGAATCTAGATTCTTTGAGGTCAGGGACTATAACATTTTATTATTTATTTTATAATATGATATTTTCTTTGCTTGAAAACAATTTTTTTTTTTTTTTAAAGTAAGCTCTGCACCCAGCATGGAGCGGCTCGAATTCAGAATCCTGAGATGAAGAGTCGCATGCTCTACCAACTGAGCAGGCCAGGCACCCCTTAGGGACCCACTCTACTCTTGATGCACTTGGGCTGTTTTCAGCTTTGGGCTAATAAGCATACTGCTGTCATGAACATCGCATACATTGTTTATGTTGTTCTCTCACATATGAACACATCTCAGTTGGGCAAATACCTACAAGGGGTATGGATGAGTCACAGAGGATGCTATGAGTCAGCTTTGCTGAATATCACATTTTCCAAAGGGCTCCAGCCAGCAGTGTAGGAGAGCTCTGGGAGCACTGTGTCCTCATCAGTATGGAGCATTTTCTCTCTTGTTTTTATATTTACCATCCATTTTGTAAATTTCAGTTTTATTTATAAATATACTTATTATATTTTTTGTTTTTGTACTTCCATGGGTGCGTACTGCTACCTCCTTATGATTTTGATTTGATTTTCTAAAGACTACCGAGGTTGAGAGCCTTTGGATATGTTGTTATTGGCTGTTTGGGTATCTTTTTTGGGAAATGCCTGCCCAAGTCTTTTGCCTTTTTTTCTGAGGAGTCACCCATATATATTTTTTTTTTGTTTAAAGATTTTATCCATTTATTCATGAGACACAGAGAGAGAGAGAGAGAGACAGAGAGGTAGAGACATAGACAGAGGGAGAAGCAGACTCCCTACAGGGAACCTGATACGGGACTCGATCTCAGGACCCCAGGATCACAACCTGAGCCCAAGGCAGGCGCTCAACCATTGAGCCACCAGGTGTCCTGAGGAGTCACCCATATTTTTCCTACTGACGTATAGGAATTCTCTAGTTATTCTGCCATGTTTGTCTCGTTAGCCCCAAGCCCGAAACTTAGCCATTTTGGTTGGTCTTTCAGACTGCTGTTGAATGAACTGGCACGGAAAGGGAGTCCCCAATGAATGAATGAGGCCCTTGTATATCCTTGTTTACATTTTGGTTTCTGTAACGGCTTTATTGAGGTATAATTTACATACCCAAACTTTTCCTTGTTTTAAGTATACAATCCAATGATTTCCTGAGTTGCACAATCCCGACCACAATCAAATTTTAGAGCATTGTCATCATCCCAAAAAGAAACCTCATGACCATCTACTTTTCCCCCCTATTCCTGCTCTCAGCCCCAGGCAACTGCTAATCTTAATTTACTGTCTCTTATAGATTTGCCTTTTCTGGAATTTTCTTAGAAATGTAATCATACAAATATGTAGCCTTTTTTTTTTTTAAGTTTATTTATTTATTTATTTATTTATTTATTTATTTATTTATTTATGGTAATCTCTACACCCAATGTGGGGCTCAAACTCATGACCCTAAGATCCAGAGCTGCATGCTCTTCTGACTGAGCCAGCCAGGCCACCCACAATTTGTATCTGGCTTCTTTCACTCTGTATAGTGTCTTTGTGGTCTTTCTACATTGTAGCCTGTGTCAGGTGTGTCAGTGGTCCAGTCCTTTCTTGGCTGAGTGAATATTTCACTGTATGAGTATACCTCGTCTCATCTATCTATCCATCAGCTGGTGGGTAGTTGCATTAATTCTACTTTTGGGATTTCGAAATAGTGCTGCACTGCAAGTTTTTGTGTGGCCTTTTGTTTTCATTTCTCTTAAGTAGATACCCAGGAGAGAATTGCTGGGTCATATGGCAAATACATGTTTAACTTTTTATGAAACCGAAACCCTGAGATTTCTCTGCCATCCATAGGCTGATGATGGAAAGGCACAGAAGATTGTCTTGGAGAGAAAAGACATCCCCGCCAGCCCATAGTTATCAAATAAATGCATGGTGTCGAGAGAAAGCTAAGAGAGAGAGAGAGAGACGAAAGCCTGCTTTGAGGAGTTTATAGTCTAATCCAGATGTTCTAACACATGTGTTTATGGAGTAACTCGGCAATATGGAAAATCTGAAAATGAGCAGGGGTTCAGACCTGCTCATATTGCAAAACGAATTCAGGAAGTGCCAAATGCCTACTTTGTGCAGGATTTGACATTAGCCCTTAAGAACGAAAGGTAGAAATTAAAAACAAACATGTACTCCCTCCCCTGAGTTACTAAGAGACTACTTAGTAAAATAGGTTTCACTCAGTAAAACCCAAGTGAAATAAGACTTGGGTTCAAAGAAGTTAAATAATTAAAGATTCAAATAAGAGTTCAAAATAGTGATAAAAGATCAGGGGAGGAAGAAGGCAAGGGAGGGAGGGATGGATGGAGACACTCATCTTTCCTTCAAGATCTTATGAGGAAACAGTAACCCCGAGCGTGTTTCTTTACATTTTTGGCATCCCAAAGATGACATAAGTTCCTGCTTATTATGGCCTTAGAAATCTTAGTTCGAAAACAAGTGTTAGATAATAAACAGCCAGGACCATCAGACTAGATTAATAATTAATAATAATACCTGGCTAATGCCAGGTATTACTCTACATGGCTTAATTTTTACTTATTTAATCCTCCTAATCACGAAGATAGAGGTGCTACTACCATCTTCTAATGATGGAGAAAATGAAGCTCAGAGAGGTTGAGTCAATTGCCCAAGGGCACACAGCTGGTAAGTGGCAAAACTGGGGTTTGAAGATAGGGAGGCCAGAGCCTACACTGAGCCACGGAACTACATTTAACCATCTTGAGGGCCAGGTTCCAGCTACTGGATTCAGACACCAATCACAGATGGGGCACAGACCTGAGGGTGTTGGGGTGTTAGGTGTTGTCCAAGTTACTTCATCAGTAAGAGATCGGGGACAGGAGTTCTGCTGACTGCCAGGCCAGGCAAATCTATCCAGACTCACCTTGGGTATCAACCAGAGAGCCCTATCCTAAGATGCTCTCTGTGGCTGGGGCATTAGGATACACACGTCCCCGACTCTGGCAGAGTAGACAAGAGGAAGCAGCCCTGATCCGAGCTCTACGCCTGGTTCTGCTGTGCTAGGCAAGTCCTACCTTCTGAGCTTCTTTTCTCTACCTGTGGATTAGAGACAGTAACCACAGTCGCTTATAGAAGTACAGGAACACAGAGGAAGAACTGAAAAAACCACCAGCCGTTACCAATTTTGGCGCTGCAGAACCGCCTGGGGCAGGCCACTTGGGGCTGGGGCATTTGGGATGCCCTGTAGGCTGAGATTTCTGAGTCCACACTGGATCGCCAGGTTGGTCACACGCACCATGGAAGATTTGGGAGTTGCAAGAAGGCTCCGGTCTGGCCTTCCAACCTTAGCTGGGCCTTATCATCACATATGAAACCTGAGGTCGGTCTGCTAACAGTCACATATGCCCCGCCTTCCCCTCGGAGGAATTTGAGGCCTTTGTAACCGATCAGGTCACTTACTTTTTCCAGACCGTTCCCTACATCAAATTTTGCAGCTCTGCTTTCAGGGATGCCCTGTGGTGACTGCGGTGCAGAGTCTGTTTCCCCGTGTTTCTAGCCAAGCAAGGGTTTGCGCATTTGCAATCGATGGACTGTTATAAGCAACGTGCATTTGTCAGCTTGCCCGTGGCCAGAGGCCAGGCTGAGGCGGCTCAAGGCAAAATGGTTGAAATGCAGACCACACGGCTCAATGTGGATTTTCCAAAACTGGGGTGGGCCTGGGCACGAGCATCTGAAAAAGTCACTCAGGTGAATCTAATGTGCAGCCAGGATTGAGAAGCACTGAAAGATGAGCAAGATCTTAAGGCCCAGCGGGATGGTTTTGGAAGAGGGTATCTAGACAAATATGGGAGATGAGGCCAGGGGAGATACTGCACAGAGTCTGAAGGGCACAGGCTGAGAGGTCTGCACTTGATTTAGCAGGCAACAGGGAGCCACGGAAGATTACTGAGCAGCATCTAAGGGGAGGCAATTTGAAGCTTGCAGAGAGGTTAAAGGGTCCAGTTATTTACAGCTTAGGAAATAGACTTCAAGTTTTCCTTTAGAGTAAGCTAGTGAAGAAGTCCACTTTCTTTTACTTCTCAACCCTCGGTTCATGGTCGTTTCTTGGGCATCCAGGTCCTCTGGGCCCTGCAGAGCAGGCCCTTGCCCAGACGATCTTTGCAGGTACCTGGCTCATCGCATGGAAAGGGGGCAGCCTCCCCAGGTTTGTCCACTGAGCAGGTGAGCGTCGACCTCCAGAGCCTGGCCCGCCTGGTTTGCAGGAGGGCGGGTACCCCCGGGCCGGCCTCCCCTCTGCAGGCACAGCGCTGGGGGCCGTTCCTCGCACCTCTCCCCCTTCCTCCATCTGTCCTCACCGACCTGGCTTCCCATCCCGCCGAGTCCCAGCTCGTCGCCTCCCCGCTCGGTGCCTCCGGCGCGGCACCTCGGCGCCAGCCTTCCAACCGGCCTTTCCCCCAGGGCTCGGCTCCCCGTGAGCCACGTTCAGCCCCGGGCACAACCCCGACCTCGGCGGCCACAGACCCGCGCGCTCGCGGGCGCCCCGAGGAGGAGGCGCCCCTCCGCGCCGGCCGCCACCCGCCGGCAGCCCCGCCGAGCCCGCGCGCAAGGGCGTCGCAGGTCCCGGCGCTGGGGGGCGGGGGCGCGGGCGCGGGCGCGGGCGCGGGCGCGGAGACCCCTCCCCGGCGACCTGCCCCTCGGCGAGGGAGCGCCCGGCCCTCCGCGGGCGTGGCCGCCCTGGCCCAGCCCCCGGCCCGCCCCCTCGCCGCCGCGCGAGCCCCCCTCGGCCAGCCCCGCGCCCGCCCCCTCCGCGCCGACGCCCGGCCGCCCCCTCGCCGCCGAGCCGGGCCCCGGGCCCCCGCGATGCTCGGGATCCCGCCTCCCCCGCGAGCCGCGCCTTTCCGCGCGCCCGGGCGGCCCCGGCCCCGGCCCCCGCCGGCCCTCGCGGCCGCAGCCCGCGCCCCGCGTCCCCGGGAAGTTGTCTCCGGAGCCCGCGGCGCCTGGGTCTCCTCCCCCTGAGCCCCGCCCCCCCGCCCGGAGCTGGGGCCGCGAGCTGCCCGGCCCGGGGGCGTCGCCGCCTGCTCCGCCCGCTCCGAGTCTCCGCTGCCCTGCGCGCCGCGCGCGTCCGCCGCCGGGCCGGGGACCCCCGGGGACCCCCGCGCACCCCCGAGACGGCGCGCGCCCAGAGCGCGGGAGCCCGGAGCGCCGGGCGCCTGGGACCCCGCGGAGCCGCTGCCCAGCCCGCGGGGCTCGGCCGGGATGCAGGCTGCGCTGTGAGCCCGGGCGCCAAGGCCATGTCCGGCGCCCGCTGCCGGACCCTGTACCCCTTCTCCGGGGAGCGGCACGGCCAGGGGCTGCGCTTCGCCGCGGGCGAGCTGATCACGCTGCTGCAGGTCCCGGACGGCGGCTGGTGGGAAGGCGAGAAGGAGGACGGGCTCCGCGGCTGGTTCCCGGCGAGCTACGTGCAGTTGCTGGAGGTACGGGGCGAGGGCCGGGGGCGGCGCGGGCGGGGGGCGCGGGAGCCGGGGCTGCGGGGCTGCGCGCCCGCGTACCTGTTGCCCGCGCGGGGATGCCCGGGGAGCCGCCCCCGCCCGAGGGCGCCCGACCCCGGGCCGCGCGGGGATCGCCCCCGGAGCGCCCCCCCGCGCCGGGCCTCCCGGGCGAGCACGGCGCGGCGGGCGGGAGGAGGGAGAACTTGTTGCCTGCGCGAGTTGGGGAGCGGGCGCCGGCGGGGGCCGGCCGAGGGCCGCGGAGTCCGGCGGTCTGGGTCGGGATCCGCAAAGTGGCATGGCCCGGGCCCCCGGTGCCGCCCGCGGACGGTCGCGCTGCTCGGGGTCGGGCTGCCCGGCCGCCCGGGGCCGCTCACTTGCGGGCCCCCGAGCCCCGCCGGCCACCAGCCCGAGCCGCGCGCCCGACCCAGCGGCGCCCAGCGCCCCTGCCCTGGTCCGGAGCCTGAGAGTGGCCTGTGCCTGGGGTTCTGGCCTGCGCCCAGGGCTGCACGGGACCTGCTGAGCCAAGTCTGCTGGCTGTTTATTGTCTGGGTGACAGTTGGGAGGCCCCTCTGTTGTCCTCTAATCGCTGAGCTCATGGTCACAGCCAGAGTGGGGTCCCAAGTTTTTTAAGTCCTTTGGTGGGGGCGGGGTAGGGGTGGTGGGGGGAGGAGTGACCTTATAGCACATACCCTTTCCTGAAAAGCAACTGAACCCCAGGATTGTTGTCCAGACTTCAAAGGCTGGCGGGGGGGGGGGGGGATACCCACCACTGTGTAAATATGTATCAACCCTTCTGCCCAAACACCTCCCAAATCACCCAGGCTGGGTGTTTATAATTTGACCCTTGACCTACTTCCTCAAGAACAAAGTAGCAAGTTTTGAAAGAAACCGCTGGGTGCGACTCAAAAAAAGGAAAGGAAAGAAAGGATGGATGGATGGGGCAAAATGATTGTGGGTGAGTTTGCTGAGACACGTCCTGTGGAAATATTGCCAGACCGAGAGCCTGGCCCGGTAGAGGTACATGATGTCTCTTTTGCGTCCAGAGGAGAAGGAGAAAATCCCCCTCTAAGTGGATAAGTAGCATTCGAGCAAAATTGAGGCTAAAAGAGATTTCACGGCCGACTGGAGGAGTAGGTTGGGGAACCCCCGTGGTTCTCTATTTTGAGGAACCTGTGTGAGTAAGGCAGGCTCAGGTGTGTCTCTGAGCTTTTTGGGTTCCTTTCCCGGGATTCAGATGTGAAGCGAGCAAGTGCATGGCTTCCTACAATTACCTGCAGCCTCCTTGTGTCTGGCTAGAAGCCCTGGGAGAGACCCCTGTTGTAGAGTTCCTCTGGTGGCCACACTTTTCCAGGAAATACAGCTGTGGAAATTTGGCCCTTGGAGGTCTGTCCGGTGGGGAGCATCCCTGGCTGGGCGCAGCCAGCTGTTTGGGGGGGGGGGGGGGGGCGAGGCTGGTGGGTTGGTAGGCTGTGCTGACGAGAGCCGGCCGGGCTCTGCTTTTTTCCTCTGGGGAAGGGAGGGTGAACCAGACCCAGGAGACAAACAGATTGACCAGCTGGGACAGTGTTGGGTGTGTCAGTCACGTCCCATGGCGTGCGCAAGCTTAGGAAATCTCTGGTGCGTAAGGGGCTGTCATATCAACTCCCAGCGGGTGACACGCACCAGAAGTGCCCATCTGTGGGAGCAACACCACCGAGAAGGGCTTCAGTTTCTTGAGCACCTACTGGGTGCCGGTTCCCCTGCCCGCTCAGTGCAGGGGGAAGCACTGTGCCCATTCACAGGCAGGCACTGGAGCTGAAGGCAGTTGCCCCAGGGTTAGTAATACTGCTTGCACGTTGGCTCAGCGGCTCAGACAGCTGAATGTTACCCTCTCCACCCGTGTCTGTTCTAAACGTGGCATGCCGACAACATCCCTGCGGGGAGGCCGAGGACTGGGGCTAAAATGAGGGCAGTGGCTCCTTCCCGCCTGGAGCATCTCTCCTGCTAAGCCGGCAGTTTGGTTTCACAGGGAGGCTGCTGGCCTTCCCACAGGTGGAGGCTGGGGTGGGCCTGGGCCCTGGGACTTTTCAGGGTCAAGGCAGGTGGCAGTTCCCAGAGGAAGGATTGGAGACGAGGCCCTCTGTGTCTGGAAACCTTGTCTGTGAGCCAGCTGGATCTCAAGGCCGAGGGATGGAGGACATGTGGGTAGAGCCCCTTGGGATGGGGTGAGTCCCAAGACAGCCTTGGTTAGGGGACAGTGCACAACGCCCAGGGGAGTTGCTGGTGGTGGACTGGCCAGTGTGTGATACACACTGAGTCTGGAGAAGCCACGGCCAGGTGTTCATCCAAGTTGGAAGTTGGTGCAGAAGCCAGGAGGCTGGCTCATGAGAAGCCAGCCAGCTTCCAGGAGAAGCTCATGGGATGTCCACCAGGGGGTGCCTGGCCCCGAGCCCGCTGGGGGCATGCAGATCAAGGCCAGGGGAGATTTTGGGGAGACCGAATGGGTGGCACCGCCTCCTGGGGGAGGCATCAGATGGCAAGGCCACAGCTGGGAGCAGGGGACCTTTGGGTCTATGGTAAAAAGAGTCCTACTGAGAAGCCCCATCCTGGTGGAAGGGTACTTCCGGTTGAGCAAACCGGACCATGCAAAATGGTCACTCCCCAAGGATTCCTTTCTTGTTCATATGGAGAAAGGAGGACCGAGAGGCCCTGGCTTTGCAAGAAGCATGCCCTGTGGAGGGGAGCTGGGAGCTAACTCTGACAGGGCTGCAAGATCTGCCCTGGAGGTCAGCCAGCCCTGGGGGAGGGGAGATTCTGGTCCTGGTTCCCCCAGGGGGAATCTCTTAGGTCAGGCCACCAACGAAGTGGTATAAGGGCCCAGCACTTCCTTGGCTTCTAGAAAGCAGCTTCCAGGAATTCATCAGCCCAAGTGGAAAAGTGGGGGTTGAGAAGGCCCTGGAGGGACATGGGGACAAGGACTGGCCACCAGGATCCTCTTAAGGGGGGTGGTGGAGCTTCCCAGAGGAAGAGAGAGAGCACTGGGAGGAGGGAACCCAATGGCTGGAGGGCCAGGAATCTTGGATGGAGAAAAGAAATTTAGGACCTGGAAGATAATGGAAGGCATCCTCAGAAACCCCCAGAGCTTTGGGGAAATAATATTGTGGGTAAAGAAGGGAATGCAAACACAAACAGAGCTTTCCTTGGTTTAGGGGCTGCTCTTGGAAGCCACCATCTGGCTGAGGCGTGTAGACCTCAGAGGCGCAGCAAGGGGACCCTGTTTGCCAGCAGAACTAGATGACTGCAGGGGTTACCCTTGAACTCCTGTCTCCTCTCCACCTGCTGGTCTCCCACTTTGGGTTCCTGTGACATGCTGCTGGAGCTTTCAAGGTGTGGCTGTGCAAGAGACGAGGAGCTAGGGAGCTGGGCTGGACTGTGGATAGTTGAGGAATGAGGTTTATCTATTGCTATGTAAACAGGCCACCCCAAGACTTCATGCCCCGAAACACCCATTTGCTGTTACCTTACGCCGTGCTGTGAGTCGACAGGGCTCAGCTGGGTGGTTCTTCTGTTGGTCTGTGTTGGTGTCCATTATGCATCCAGGACTGGGGTCCCAGACGCAAAGCTGGCCTGAGACTCCAGGATGGTGCCTGCACCCCCATATCTGTTACCTTGGTGTTCTTCCAAGGGAGCCCTTCTTTCCACATGGTGTCTTATCCTCCGTGGCCCTTGCACATGGCCTTTCTCTTTAGCAGGGAGTTGGAGTCTTTCCACGGTGGCTGCCTTCCAAGAATACAAAATGCAAATTGCCAGGCCCTCTTCAGGCTTGGGCTCAGAGCTGACATGTTCCTTCTGACCTGTTTTATTGGGAAAGTGAGTCCCAGGACAGTCGGGATTCTTGTGTGGGAAGGAGGTGCGTACAGGTGTGGGTACAGGTGCATCGAGGGCCATTTTGGAGACTGGTATCCCCAGAAGGGTACGGAGAACATGTGCGGGGCTGTGATGCATTAGAGAGGAAGCAGTGCCGGCCCACACTAATGAAAGAGAGAGAGAGAGAGAGAGAGAGAGCCCCTGGAGGGGGGTAAAGTGCAGGAGGCTTGGCTGTTGTGCTAGAAAATTCTCCATGGCCATCCTCAGAGATTCTCTCTCTCTCTCCACACCACCCACCCCCGTTGTTTTTGTTTTTGTTTTTGTTTTAAATGATATGTTTATTTTTTTTATTTTTTTTAATTTTATTTATTTATTTATTTATTTACTTATGATAGTCATACAGAGAGAGAGAGAGAGAGGCAGAGACACAGGCAGAGGGAGAAGCAGGCTCCACGCCCCGGGAGCCCGATGTGGGATTCGATCCCCGGTCTCCAGGATCGCGCCCTGGGCCAAAGGCAGGCGCCAAACCGCTGCGCCACCCAGGGATCCCTGTTTTTGTTTTTGTTTTGATGCCAGGGCTTTCTTTATAAAGGCCACCCAATAAATGTTGCAGCTGAATTTGAAACCCGCTTTTCCTGTCCCTAAAGCCTGGGTCTATCCACTGGGCCATTGGCATGCCAGTGCAGCCTTTTCAAGTTGGGGCTCTTTGGTGCTGGCCATTAATAGACACGGTGTATCTGAGCTGCCTGACATCCAGTAGATGCTTGCCACGTTCCACAAATTGATTTTAATACAGAGCCTTTCTTTCTGTAATGCGAGACTTACCCAAAGTGGGTTTGTGATCCCCAGTCCCTCACAGCCGGATTTTTAAAGGCAGTTATCAGCTCTGTTCACAAAGCCCTTAGTAAGTAGGGCTGGTGGCTCTCTGAGGATGTGACGGGGACGGAAGAGACCAACAGGCTTTCTGCCATTGTCACTGAGTCATTTCTGCTCTTTGATTTGGGGGCTGCGGCCTGCAATCGCGGCTCGTGCTGTTTGAAAAATCCACCTTCAGGTCACCCCTCTGTCTGCCTCTTCTCCCTCTAGGCTGCTGCACGCAGCTCTGGTCAAGTGGCCACCCCACAGGACTTCAAAGCGGTGGGCAGGGCTTACGGATTCTATGGATTCAGGGCATCTTCACAAAAGTTCCCTTAGCAACAAGTCGGCAGGAATCCCTGACATCTGTTCACTGCTACGTCAGTCTCTGCTGCCCGTTACCACCTAGAAACATGAATGAGAGGCTCACCTTCTCGTGTACTCTTTACAGTCTGGGAAAAAAAAAAAAGCCATCTTCCATTTGATGGTCTGATGGACCTCATCAGCGAGCCTGGGTGCTGATCCCCACCCTCCTGGAGAAAGAAAATGTTCGGTAAACCGGGGAAGCCTTGTATTCCTGGGAGGCGTTAGGATTTCTGTGCGGCCACTCCAGGGAACATCATTCTCCCACTTGGCTGCCTGATTACTCACTGCGGCCAGGCAACCCATGATAGGCTTTCTAACCGACTATCAGGGCTGATCACGCTCGTCCGTGATTGCAGCATTCGTAGATTCCTCTCCCCTCTGCTCATGGTGAGACTTCCGGGGTGGTGTTTCCACCTGCGGAGAGAAGTGGAAATGTGGTGGCATCCGAGCACATGGTGATGGGGCATGGGAGAGGAGTGGTAAGTGCAACAGGTGTACGAATTTGTGAGAGAGGTTTTGTGGATTCCTGAGGACTCGCTGCCTCCTCCCTGCACGTTTAGTATCTCCCCTGGTCTACTGTCTGATAAAGATTTGTTTTAGTAGGGTAACCTTCCTGGTTGATTGTATTTATTTCACTTCCTGAGCTGGTATTCAGACGCAGTCCCCAGGTATTCCCAACTCCTATGCCCAGACTAAACTCATAAATCTCTCTGACCTCTTCGCCACCTGCTACCTGCACCCACCAAACCACCATTTCTCTGTCCTCCACCTTGGCTCCCACTGTCCCCCTCTTACTGTCCCCTCTCCTGCTAGCAAGCCTTGTCTGCCACCACCCTACCTCGGATATCTCTCAGCGACTTCTCCTCCTTCACTTGCAATGCCATACTTTTTTCCGTAAAGGGCTAGGAAACAGATTAGGTTTTGTGAGCCCAGAGGCAAAGTGGAGCTGTGGCTGCATCACTGGGATTCTTAGAGCGCCAGAGGGAGTGAGAAGCCAAGAAAGTGCCCCATATGGTCTCTGTCACAACTATTCATCCCACCGTTGGGAGTGGGAAGCTGCCGTAGATGCTCCGAGAGCCAATGGGTGTGGTGGAGTTCCAATAAAACTTTATTTATAGATACTGAGACTTGACTTACAGTTTTCATGGGCCAGGTGGTATTATTCCTTTGCTTTGTTTTCAGCCATTTAACAATGTCAAAGGCATTCTTAGCGTATGGACTGTATGTAGTTTTCAGAGCTCAAAAGTTGATCACTCATTCATTAAACAAACCCCAAATGTCTAGGATGGGCTATGAGCTCTTTTGTAAGTGCTCGAGGGGAAGTAGTGACAGGCACAGAGAAGAAGCTTATGCTCTGCTGGGGAGATGGTATCCTAGAAAAAAAAAAAAGGAGATAATTTTTAAGTACTGTGGGGCCAGTAAAACAGGGTACTGTGGTGGAGTGGGGTGTGGGGTGCAGGAGAGGGTTTGGTGAGACTGTCAGGGAAGCTTCTCTAAGGAAGCAATACCTGAGCAGAGTTCTGAGTGATGCAGAGCCATGTGAGTATCAGAGGAGAAGTGATTCGAGGCAGAGGACACCACGAATGCAAATAATCCTAAAGAGGAGTGTATGTGTGATATATTTGCAAAAACCAGAATATTTTAGAATGGTTAGAAAGCAATACAGATAATCCTAATGAGGAGTGTATGTGTGATATATTTGCAAGAACCAGAATATTCTAGAATGGCTAGAAGGCAGTGAGCAGGGGCAAGAGAGGTGGGGATGTGACAAGGAGATATTTGGATATTTGTTGCTGTGGCTCCCTACTCCCTGAATATATATACATAAAACTTATTCATTTATTTATTCATGAAAGACAGAGAGAGAGAGACAGAGAGACACACACACAGAGAGAGAGAGAGAGAGAGGCAGAGACACAGGCAGAGGGAGAAGCAGGCTCCATGCAGGGAGCCCAATGTGGGACTCGGTCCAGGGACTCCAGGATCATGCCCTGGGCCAAAGGCAGGCGCTAAACCGCTGAGCCCCCCAGGGATCCCCTCTTCCCAAGATTTTAAAAAATAGAACACATTTGACATCTGACACTGCGTAAAGTTTAGGTGTTCAACATGCTAATCTGATTCACTCTGTAGTGTAACACGATTGCCGATGTTGCCCTGCGTTGCGGCATGTTACATAATTAGCATTTCTCTCTGGTGCGTGGTGGCTACTTTTCCAAAGTGGGACAGAAAGTTCGATTGCAGGGCAGGGCGTGCTCTGATTTGGTTTGGGAAGTGCATCTGGGCTGAGGAGGGTAGGCAGGGAAGCATGGTGGTGGCAGGAGATGGTGAGAAGTGGGCAGGTGTGGAGCATCTTGTGTGGGTCGAGTCACAAGCACCTACTGCATCCTCCTCATCTGTGACTCGTCTGTCCACTCTGCCACTGGAGACCTCCTCCTTGAAATACAAGGCAGAGGCAGATACAAACAGGAAGATGTTAGTGTCCTGAATGCACAGTGTGCTTTTTATCAATTATTAAAACAAAAATAGAGGAACATGTCCGAGAACATGGGTAGACGCTTGATAAGAAAAGAGAGACAAAGTTGTCACTAGACAAAATCTCACTAAAAATCAACGAATGGCAAGTTTTTATTTTTAATTGTTTTTTTTAATGTTTTTTTTAAAAAGTTTTCTATTTATTGAAGCAGTCTCCATACCCCAACATGGGGCTCAAACTCATGACCTCGAGATGAAGAGTCATGTGGGCTTCGACTGAGCCAGCCAGGTGCCCCCAAAGAGTGGCACGTTTTTAGAAAGATACTTGCTTTAATGAAAACTGTCAAAATTGAAGAAGAACGAGCATTGGCAGGGGTGTAGGAGAATCGTCATACGTGCCCTGGAGGGTAATTTGGCAATACGCTCTAAAAGCCTGCACTGTGTACCTGCCCTCTGATCCAGCAATTCCATTTCTAGAAATTTGGGCCCAGGAAGCATCTGATAGGCAAGCTGTGGGCGTCGGGAAGCCCACTGCAGCACTGTTTCTAATACTCAAGTGTAAATTGGCTGCAACCTGTCTAACCAGGAGGAACTGGTTAAAATAAAGCTCCCGTGTGCTTAGCACAAGGTCAGGCAGGCAGAAGGCAATGAGTACAGTGATGCTGAATTAAGCAAACAAACAAACAAACAAACAAGAATTTGGTCAACGATGCTAAATGTTTCACGGAGTTAGCATATTTCAGATCTTGCCTTGTGACAAGGCAAAAAGAGATGGTGTGTCCAGAAATGAATTGCTTTTTAAAAGCAGGGACTGTCTGTACCGTGCCATTCTCTAAGTACCCTTGAGTGGAGACAGCAGGTTGAAGGAATCCTTGCTGGCCCATGGCCACGTTCTTTTAAATATCCTCAGTTACAGCAAATCTTTGTCTTTCTAGGGAGGAGGGGTGATTTAGTGTTTTTTGTTTTTGTTTTTGTTTTTGTTTTTTTAATTTAAACAGTCAAAATTCACGTGGGAGCCAAGTTCTGGTATATCTGTACGTGTGACTATCTGTCTATCACCTTGTCGCGGGAAGGATTTAAAGCAGCATACCAAAAAGCATACGGCACAATAAGACAGAAGCATAAATACCCAAGGAAATCTGGAAAGGAGAAAAGAAGGTGATTGGCTGGAGTGAAGCCTGAAGAGCGAAGGGGGTGATTGAATTTAAGTGATGCTCTTCGGAGGTTTCAGAGCAGTCCTCCCCACGGGTAATGATGTTGTCTGTGGGGAGTAACAGAAGTGTTCCGAGAATGCTGGCATCGCGGGCTGTGTGCTGTATCAGTCAGGAGGGATTAGGATATGCTGCCGTAACAAACAGCGCCCCCCAGGGCTCAGTGAGTAAAACAGCCTAGGTCTGCTGCTTCCTCAGCCTGCAAGTCTGTTTGCAAGTTGATATGAGGCCACAGGACCATCCAGGAAGGACCCGGGATGAAGGAGCCACCACCGTCTGGCATCTTGCTGGTGACCATGCCAAACGGCATGTGGTCCTTAAAGCTTCTGCCCAGAAGCGACATGTGATGCTTGTGCTCACATTTCATTGACCAAAACACACCTGTCATGGTACAAAGTGGTCCTACTATGTGCTCAGAAGGAGAAAAAGAGCAAGCTGAATGTATGTGGATGGCTCTGTTGACCTCCCTTTGGGGGACCACTGCTCTCATTTAGGGGATGCCCCAGTTGTGTGTGGTCTCAGGTGAGTATTGTATTTTATGGCCACACCTTCAGCTGTGCTTCTCAGACTGAATGCAGTGCTTCTAGAGCAAGGTTCTCAAAATGCATTCCCTGGGTCTTGTTGGTTGCAGATTCGGGCTCCGTGGGCCTGGGATGGGGCCCGAGCTACTGCACGTCTGACAAGCTCCAGCTGCCACAAGGTCTTCAGCCACAGTGCAGACCTTATCAGGTCCCCCTAGCTCCCCAGAGCCGGAATGAACTCTTAGCATTCTTGCAAAGCTGCTCTGCCCTTCTCTAAGCTATCCCGGCGTCCAGCACTCTGCTGGGCACAGGAATGGATAATATCCCCATGCTTTTTGAACAAATGCGATCATTTCCTGACCCCACACTTCCTATGATTTTTTTTTCCTTTGTGTCACAACTTCTGGTTCACCCGAGACCAAACATTTATATTTGAGCTCCTGCTATGTGTCCGCTCTCCACACATAGGGCTCAGTGAGCTACAACCAAGACAGGGAGCTGAGGGTAGCAGCTCTGCTTTCGGGGGGTGCTTAGGGATGTACTGTCCCCTCCAGGGTGACTCTGGCAGGTGACCTAAGAGATTAGAGTTTCATACTTATTCTGTTGGAACGAGAGCCCTTCTGGTGTTTAGCATCCAATGTTTTTTTTTTTTTTAATTTTATTTATTTATTCATGAGAGACGCAGAGACAGAGGCAGAGACACAGGCAGAGGGAGAAGCAGGCTCCCTGAGGGGAGCCCAATGCGGGACTCGATCCCAGGACCCCGGGATCTCGACCTGGGCCGAAGGCAGACGCTCAACTGCTGAGCCACCCAGGCGCCCCCAGCATCCATTGTTCTGTCTCATGTGCACTAATCCCTCCTCCCTTCTCAGTTGCTTGTCACATGCACAGAGAACTCTGGGATTAGTCAACAAAAACCTAATTAGGTTGTAAAAACTCTTTAGAGATGATATTTTAAAAATTCTGTAGAAACGAGTCCTTACTCTAATTGAATCATGACAGAGGATCCTTATTTTAGTAAAGGGGCTCACGGAAAAGTGTCACTGAGCCATTTGTTTTTGATTTGTAATATAATTCAGAAATAGAAATAGGAAGTTTGAGTCTACTGTTCTCATTAGGAGGTTTTTTTTTGGATAAATCGCGGCAAGCCTTTCTTGTGCTCCAAGTGAAAAATAAAACCATAAAACCAAGCTGAGTTGTTGATCACCCAGGACATACTCAACACAGAATCTCATCTGATACTCAAGTCTAATATTTTCATTTATTTATTTATTTTTATTAAAGACTTTATTTAGTTATCTTTCTAAGCTAAACGCTAGAAGGGCTCTCGTTCCAACAAAATAAGTGTGAAACTCCAATCTCTTAGGTCACCTGCCAGAGTCACCCTGGAGGGGACAGCATATCCCTAAGCACACCCCGAAAGCAGAGCTGCTACCCTCAGCTCCCTGTCTTGGTTGTAGCTCACTGAGCCCTGTGGAGAGCTGACACTCAGCATGGAGCTAGAACTCACAGCCCTAAAGAGTTGCACGCTCTACTGACTGAGCCGGACAGGTGTCCTCTAAAATGTTTGCATTATAGAGGAGCTTCTGAGCACTGGGGGCTTGTCTTCTGGTTTCAGCACATGCTTGGAACCCACCTGTACAATGTCCCGTTACCGCAGGGCAGGAAGAACAGCACTTCTTACTTGTTCATGTGCATACAAAGCACATGGGGACTTGGTAAAATTCTGATTTGTTTTCTTTTTCTTTCTTTTTTTAAAAGATTTTATTTATTTATTCATGAGAGACACAGAGACAGAGGCAGAGACACAAGCAGAGGGAGAAGCAGGCTCCCTGCAGGGAGCCCAATGCAGGACTCGATCCCAGGACCCTGGGGTCATGTCCTGAGCCAAAGGCAGATGCTCAACCACTGAGCCACCCAGGAGCCCCATCTTTGAGTGTATTTAATCTGAGGACAGAAAGGAAGGTGGGGAGAAGGTAGGATGGAGGGGGTGGTAGCTGGTGTTCCTGCTTGCCCAGAGGCGTCCCTCGGCCATAGGGTGGGGGTGGTGCTCAGGATCGCTTTGCTGGGGCCTTTGCCGAGACCGGGGTCCAGAGCTGGCCTTGGAGGAAGAAAGGCTGGGGAGTACAGTGGTGAGCCCCGGGGGGTGGCAGTGTACCCTCAGGGTAGGGAGAGAGCCAGGATGGTCCTGCCAGCTAGCATCAGAGTTCGGAAAACCATCCAGTGGGGGGGGGGTGTGGCCTCCCTATCTTAAAGCAGTTTAGCAGTTCCCAGGGGGTGCTGGAGGCCTGGTGCCGTTTGGTTTGTGGGCCAGAAGGTGAGCCCTGTGGTTTGGCCTGCACAGACCACGTTCAGGGGCTGGCCAGGAGCGCGTGCCCCCCATGCAGGCCCTGAAGAATGCCGGGCCAGAGTGTGGCAGCCTCGGGTTCAAGTCCTGCCCCAGCCCTTGCTGCCTGTGAGTCCCTGGGCAAGCTGCAGGATCTTTAGTTTTATGGGGCTCCCGTGAGGGGCAGGAGAGCCCGAGGAAGCAGTGGCACTTTGTATACACTCTGTAAACGGAGTTTATACCCCAGGAGCCCTGGGCATCATGCCAGGTTGAATGCTGCCTGTTAACTGGGGCTTCCGCTGGGGCCCTACTGGGGTGGGTGGGTGAGGGGGAGAAGGCTTTTCCCCTGGGCCCCTCAGAGGTCTCACTGCCAGACTGTCTGGTTGCAATACTGTGGTCACGGCCTGCGGCCCATGGGCACACATCGCCCTGGCATCTTATTAAATGCAGATTCGGTTTCAGAAGGTCTAGGGTGGAGCTTGAGACTCTGCATTAGGAACAGGCTCCCAGGTAGTGCTGCGGTTGTCTTGGGCACACACTTTTTACTTGTCTTTGGGCAAGCACTTTTTTTGGGGGCGGGGTCCAGGGGTTTGAGGACACAAACCCCACCCGTTTAAGCAGGGAAATCTGCAAACCACCTGGTGATGGTTGCTGGTGCTCAGGCTGGGCTAAATGGTCTTCACTGCTTCTGACCTGGGTCTGATGGGTCTCCGGGTGCCTGGACGCTCCCTGAAGAGGCCCTTCTTGTAATGAGCTAAGGCCTTTGGTTGGGGGATGCCAAACAGACGTGCATCAGGATGGAAGCATTTCTGTTCATCTTTGCCTGGTCCTGGAGCAAAGGGCAGGTTAGTTTCAAAGGGCTGGTGGAAATGCTCTTTTTTCTTTTTTTTAATGTTTAAAATTTATTTATTTAAGGGGCACCTGGGTGGATCAGAGGTTGAGCATCTGCCTTCAGCTCAGGTTGTGATCCTGAGGTCCTGGGATCGAGTCCCACATCGGGCTCCCCACAGGGAGCCCTTTGCCTCTCTCTGTGTCTCTCATGAATAAATAAATAAACTTAAAATTTTTAAATTTATTTAATTTATTTACAACTTTAATAAACTTATTCCACATGGCATGGAACCACTTAGTTCTGGGGCGCAACCTCGTGTCCTCTTTTTTAGTCCTTTCATGTGCCAACTGTTCTCCCCGGAGTCACCTTCCTCCCCACCCTCTCTTGTACTTCACTCCCTCCTCTTTCTGCATTAGTTTATTTAGTTTTTAAAAATTCTTATTTTTAAGTCATCTCTACCCACCCCCAACCTGAGGCTCGAACTCCCAACTCCAAGGTCAAGAGTCTCGTGGTCTTTCAGCTGAGCCAGCTGCGTGCTCCTCTTTCTGTGTTAACATCTCTATTGAATTATGATTTATATACTCTGGAAAATGTACAATTCAGTGATTTTTAAAAAAGATTTTACTTATTTATTTGAGAGAGAGAGAGAGAGAGACACAGAGGGACAAGCAGACTCCCTGCTGAGCTGGAATTCTGACGTGGGACACGATCCTAGGACCCTGAGATTATGACCTGAGCTGAAAGCAGGCTCTTCACCGACTGAGACACCCAGGTGCCCCTCAGTGATTTGTTTTTTCTTTTAGCATATTCATAGCATGGTGCAACCATTACCATGATCAATTTTGGGTAATTTCCTTTTTTTTAAGATTATTTGTTCATGAGAGACACACAGAGAGAGGCAGAGGGAGAAGCAGGTTCCCAGCGGGGAGCCCGATGTGGGACTCGATCCCAGGACCCCGGGATCACGACCTGATGCTCAACCACTGAGCTTCCCAGGTGCCCCAGTTTCAGGTCATTTCATCACTGTCATTACCCATCAGCAGTCACTCCCCATCTCTCCCAACACCCTGCTCTCATCAGTCGTTAGTCTACCTTCTGTCTTAGACATTTGCCAGTTCTGGACAGATCATACAAATGGAATCCTATAACTTAGGGCCTTGTGTGTCTGGCTTCTTTCACTGAGCCTGATATTTTCATGCGGATCAGGACATCATTCCTTTTCATGACTGAGTAATATTCCACTGCATGGATGAACCATATTTTATTTACATACATCTGTTGATGGACATTTGGGCTATTTCTCCTGTGTTGCTCTTATGAATATTACTCCCATGAATGTATGTGTGTAGGCTTTTGGATGGACTGGGGCACCTGGTTGGCTTACTTGGTAGAGCATATGACTCTTGATCTTGTGGTTGTGAGCTTGAGCCCCACGTTGTGGGAAGAGATTCCTTAAAAATAAAAATCTTTTTTTTTTCTTAAAGATTTTATTTATTTATCCATGAAAGACACACAGAGAGAGGCAGAGACACAGGCAGAGGGAGAAGCAGGCTCCCTGTGGGGAGCCCGATATGGGACTTGATCCCAGGACCCCGGGGTCACTCCCTGAGCCAAAAGCAGACGCTCAACCACTGAGCCACCCAGGTGCCCCAAAAATGAAAATCTTAAAAAAAATACAAAGGATCATGGTTCAGTCATTTCCACTAATGAAGACACTGGGTTTGCTACCCATGATAGGTGTTTGGCTTCACGCAGAGGAAAAAAATAATACAAGAGTTTGGAGAGTGACATTCTTACAGAATCTCTGTTCTTCACCCACGCATCTCACGCCTGTGGAGCGTGGCTAACAAGACACTGGGGAAGAGCCTGTGCACGACTGAGAGCGTGTACACAGCGGCTCCACGGCGGGAGCAAATAACTCCTCGAGTACGTGAACTGGGGTTGTCACCTTGTATATAAAGGGCAACAAATCTTTATTATTTCCTGCTGGAGCAAGAATACAGGTGTGGAGGAAATGAACCTCCAGGCTGATTTGATTCCTGGGGCCCTCCCAGAATCCCAGATCGGGAGCACTCTCAGCTTGGGGTGTGTCGGGACGCAATCAGGTGTCAATGGTATGACAGAGCTGAGCAGATCGGGGTTGGGGCATGTTGATGATCTGACCATGGGCCTCAGTTTCCCTGTCTTTGAAGTGGGGATAATAAGACCCTCATCAGAGCACCGTTGCCAGTTAGAACTGTCTCCTTCGGCATAAATGCCCCGGCGACAGCATGGTGTCAAGACTCTGTCTGTCTCTGCTGGTGGCTGCTGTTGTCTCATTTCCCATCATCATTCAGAGGACTGGCCATTAGTATTGGCTTTTTCTTAGCAAAGGAAACCCTCTTGGTCACCATTCCTGCCGGTCACCTTGTCTTTCTGGCCTTTGGCCACTGTCATCTTAATCCATTTTATTAAAATAATTTTTTTAAAGATTTTCTATTTATTCGTTTCAGAGAGCTAGAGCACGAGTAGTGGGAAAGGAAGGGAGAGGGAGCTGGGAGCCCGATGTGGGGCTCAGTCCCAGAACCCCGAGATCATGACCTGAGCCAAAGGCAGACGCTCAACCATCTGAAACACCCAGGTGCCCCTAAATTTTTTTAAGATTTATTTATTTGAGAAAGGAAGAGAGAACATGAGCAGGGGGCAGAGGGAGAAGCAGAAGCAGATTCTGCTGAGCAGGGAGCCCAATGTGGGACTCGATCCCAAGACCCTGAGATCATGACCTGAGCAGACGCCTCACCAACTGAGCCACATGCACCTCTAACTCATTTTATTATCTTAGGTCCTCCAAGTCCCTTTATTGCCAGGCTTAGCATCACCGAGCGAGCGTGTGCTTTCCCGAGGAGGATGCATCCTTGTAGGGATGGATCTTCAGCTCTGTCACGGTGTGTTTAGATTACAAACCTAAACAGAAATTCTTGTTTTGAGATGTCTTCTAAGTCTCCTTGCAGGAGGACCCTCCCTCCCTAGGTATGATACATCCTCCTGGGTGTGACAGAGATTGGAATTTTACCTACAGGTCAGTAATTAAGGAGAATCTTATCCTAGAGCACGTGGCAGATAAACCAGCCTGCACACAGAGGATTGCATTCTCTCTCCAGAGACAACACCCTCTCTCCAGAGACCTGCCCCTGACCGGGCAGGTTGCTTCTCAGAGTGAGGGTGACGGTCCTCCTCTGGATATTTTAAAGTTGATGTGTTTTGTCACATGACAGAGGGGACAGTGATTGCCTCCTTGGGCTTGCCACCTGCAATGTTTGGGCACCATGGTGGGCTCTTTGAAGGGGTGGTCCATTCGGGAGGCTTTGTGCTCATCCTTTTTCTCCAGGAAACAGAGGAAAAGTCTTCCCTCTGGGCTCCCTCAGCCCACCCAGGGGAGAGGGCAGCGTCTTTGTGTGTCTGACTCCCTGCTTTGGAAAGAGGAGGCAGGGGCGCCTGGGTGGCCCAGTCGATTTAAGCGTCTGCCTTTTGGCTCGGGTCATGATCCTAGGGTCCTAGGATCGAGTCCCCACATCGGGCTCCCTGCTTGGGGGAGCCTGCTTCTCCCTCTGCCCCTCGCCCTGCTTGTGCTCTCTCTCTTTCTCTCAAATAAATAAAATCTTTAAAAAATTAAAAGAGGAAGCAATCTTTGGTTTTTAGAACCCACTCCCCCCAAAAAAGAAAAATTAGTGGTATCCGCTGGCCACTGTGACCAGATGATAAATGGAGGCTGATTGGGAGTCTGGGATCAGAGAGGCTCGGTGAGCCGGGGTTTGTGGGTGCTCAGACGAGGCTTGGAGACCTGATCTGGGTGTGCCCTCAAGGAATCCTGTGTGGGTGTGTGTGTGGGGGGCAGTGGCAGCAGAGATCCTGATGAGGTTTAGAGCTGCCGGTGGACTTCCTTAGCCTCGCCCAGGAGAGAGTAGCCAGGGTAAAAATACAGGCAGGCTGCTCCCTCATTCTGGGTGTATTTGGTAGAGGTGGGGACGGGGGAGCCCAGCTCAGGGGAGATGTTTAATTTGGGGCTTGGCCAGAGCATTGCCAGGCACTCCTGGGGGCCTCCAGAGGCTGCTGTGGCCTGAGTCCTATGCCCTTTGCCCCTGACTAGGACCAAGGCCTCCCAAGACAGGTATGCTTGAGCGTGGATGGGAGGCAGGGCTTGTCTGAAAGTTTGTTTCCCAGACTGGTATTCCCTGGCCCAGGGCTGCTCTTCTTGTCACGCAGCCCCTCAGTGGACTCCATCGTTCCCCTTTCCTCTTCGGGTGACTCCTCCAGGAAGCCCTCAGGGCTCTGCGGCACTCTTTGGAAAAGCTCAGTATTTCGTGTTGCTCTAGGGGGTGATAAACTCAAGTACAGGTCTGGTAGGATTCCCAGTGGCTCACTGGAGGCTGGTTGGGGGGCTTCGTTCTTCTAGGTGGCTGGCCCGCTTTATTATTAGTCTTGGGGGAGATGATCTTTCTGCGAAGCGGGAGAAGGTGTAAATTATGCTTCACTGCAGATCGTCAAGACTTTATATATATTCAGCTACAGCTGCAAGTCTGGCAAACGAGGACCAACATGAGATGCGGGGAGGCTGGGGAGGGCTGTGGTGTAGACGCACGGTGGGAGTGATCGATACAGAGTCACCTGTCTTTGGGTTTCTCCTAGTTTCTGGGGGAGGGCGTGGGGGACGTGGTTCTGGGAGGGGTGGGGTATACCCAGTTGAGAAGGTCAGAGGGAAGCAGTCTGAAGGTGATGCACCGCCCCCTGGGAGGGGCAAGTTTTCAGTGAATCCGATCCTTATAAATGTTTCTGAGCCAGGAAACCCCAGGCATAGGGCTAGTGTTTCCATGCCCGCATGATCATCTGTGGTGTCCTCGGAAGCCTGAGCACAGCACAACCCCCTCTGTTGGTCTTCCTGTTGCCCCGAGTGCCAAGCACCCCCACCCCTGACATGGGGACACACGTGGGTGTGCACACACTGCCCCTGACCTCCCTCCCTGGCCTCTTTGCTTGCTCCCCTGGCACGCACCCACACCACTGCACCTGCACCCTTGCAGAGTTGCTGCCTCTGGCTGGAGTCCCTTTGCTCTCAGGGCAGCCTGGGGCCTGAGCATCTTCATCCAGACCCAGGCCAGGTTGGTCATTCTTCCTCTGGCTTCTGTAGGGCACCTCCTCAACTCCCCTCTCCACCCAAGAGTGAAGGATGAACGATGACTGGATGTTCCATGAACTGGTCTTCTCTCTCGCTGCCCCATCCTGCTTCTCAGCGGGGCTGCCACAGGGGCAGCGAGGTGTAGCCGAGGGGTCCTTGGACAGCCACTGGGAGCCCCAGAGTCTAATTGGAGGACCTCCTACCCCACACACCTCTAGGCTCTTGACCTTGCAAAATTCATCTAGAATCTCTGACCAGCTTCTTGATGGGTCCCTATGAGTGCTGATGCCCATCCTGCTGGCTCTCAGGTTGCCTGGAAGCATTCTCAAGGTGACCGTGGATGTGGACGTGGTTTGAAATTCCAGGGTGAGCAGGTAACGATGTATGGCCTATTCAGAGAGTCTGTGCAGGAAGCGAGCAGCTGCCCACAGACCCCACTGTCCCCACCCTCCCTGATGGTCTCGACTCACCTGCTCAGCCCTCTGCTGGGTGGTGTTCATCCCCCACTCTGCCCCCAAATTCATACTCTGAGCCCTAACCTCCGGCACCCCAGGAAGTGACTAATTGTGTAGCTAGAGTCCTGAAAGAGGTGGTCATTGGGTTACAGTGAGGTCCTGTGGGTGTCATCAGAAGAGGAGATCAGGATGCAGACATACAGACAGAGGGAAGACTGCATGAAGGCACAGGGTGGGGGGAAGGCAGCCGTCTGCAGGCCCAGGAGAGAGCCCTCAGGAGGAACCAGCCCTGCCGGCCCCAGCATCGCCCACTTCTGGCCTCAGAACCGGGAGACCATAGATTTCTCTAGTTTATGCCTCTGATCCTGTGCACTTGGTTCTGGCATCCTGATCTGAGCCCTGCAGGACCCTTAGGCCCTGGATTTGGGTGGGAGACTTCTTTACGTAGTTCAGTGTAGCATCACAGCCTTGTGTACACGGGGGCACTGGCTTGTCCGGTTTTCCTCCTTTGCATACGTCCCTAGTGAGCCTGCAGTGTGTTCCATGAGCATGTGTCTTCTTTGTCAGCTTGTGAGCCCTGAGAGTGGAGCTGTGTGTCCTGTTGGTTCTCCTCACGGTGGTTCACCCCACGGTGTCCCCACATAAAGGCCCATCTCAGCTTCAGGATGTGCCTTCTGGAAGAATTCAGTCTGTAACAGTGGCCCAAAGTTAAATTCTTTACTCTGGGCCTCCAACCAGAATTTTTAATTAAAATATCTGGTTTTCTGCATACACGTCTCTGCTTGGTGCTCATGCCACGTGGGGACGAGCGGGTGTTCCTACAGACCCATGTCCCATGTCGTCTCTAACCTCCGCTTGGCTGCCAGATGTGATTAACATGCGTTAAGATCAGAGAAGAAAGCTTCATTTCTTAGTTTCTGTTTCCACTTGGCAGACTGAGCCACGGATTATGTTAATCTGCCCACGGGTCGTACCAGCCGATGAAGCTGACCGTCGTTGCTAGCGTCTGGAGGGTTAGCTCAGAGAGGCCGGGGGTTTGATCTCTCCAGGGTCCATCACACCCGTGACAGGGGCTGGCTCGGGGCTGGGGGCACTCAGTCCTATTTGGGGGAGTGAATGTTTCCATCGTTATAAAGGACAAATGAGTAAATGCAGAGCGTTTTCCTGGTGGGATCAGCTGTTTTTTTTTATAGGGATGGCAGCCCTCAAGGAAGGCATCCCCGTAGCCATTCCATCCCTCCTTTATCCATCAGCCCCCCACTGGTCTGACATGCACAGAGGGTCCCCGATTTGGGGAAACTCTTTTTTTTTTTTGGCATTAAGACTCTTTGGCGCTTTCCTATTTCTCTACCTCTGTATCCAATTTTCTTCTTCATCTTCTTCTCTGTCCCCTCCCTTCAGAAAATTGGTGGTAAAACTCCTATCACAGAACCTAGTGGGGTGACACCCTCAAGAATACACCCCAGTGATGTTTGGGACAGTCACGATGTGGTGGGATCTAGTTACAGGGCAGTTTCATACCCCCGCACCCCAAAAGGACACCACAGACCTATGCAGGGGTCACACCCCATTCCACTCTCTGCCCCCCCCCACCCCCAGCCCCTGCCAGACCCTGATCTGTTCTCTGGGTCTGTGGAGTGGACTTTTCCAGGCATCTCAGGTCAAGTGGAACCACGCACTATGTGGTCTGGTTTTGTTCGCCTGGCACGATGTCTTCCTGTTCTGTGCATGCTGCAGGGTGCGTCCAGGCCTCACACCTTCTGGTAGCTGAGGCCCGTTGTGTTGTAGGCATACAGCACGTCTACTCATGCCGCCATCAGCCAGTGCACGTCGTGTTGCTGCCACATTTTGGCTCTTCTACCACATTCTTTCTGCTTCTCTAACGCTAAATGCAGACGCTAAATGCAGAGCCTAGTCATGTGTGTCTGTCATGAGTAAATAAATAAAATCTTAAAAAAAAAAAAAAAAAGAAAGAAAGCCTTCGAAAATCAAGGAGGCAGATTCTCAGTCCAGTTCTCTCAGCACATGTGTGATTTTCATCCAGCCTTAGTTTGCTCATTTGTAAAATGGGCATAAAAGTCTCTGCCCTCCTGACTCAACCCTGCAGGCTGCTGTGCACAGCCCTGGAATGTGAGCGTGAGTTCTCCATGAGCTGGAAAGGCAGAGTCAGAGGGTGGTTTTTCACCTTCTTCATTTTCCCTTTGATTTTTTTCCCCTCACTTTCTCCTCTGCTTCCCTTTTTCCCCTCTGTTCCTGCATGGATGTGTTTAAATCCCCTTTCACCGGCTTCTGCTGGCCTGTCCCTTCAGCTGGCCTGGGGGATGCGGTGGGTGGCATCCTGTAGGGCTCCGTGCTGCGCGAATGGGGGGAAGCGTGTGGGCATCTTCTGCGTCTGGCTCAGCTTTGGAGACTTCTTTTTTCTAAAGATTTTATTTTAGAGACACAGAGAGGCAGAGACACAGGCGGAGGGAGAAGCAGGCTCCCTGTGGGGAGCCCGATGTGGGGTTCGATCCCAGGACCCCGGGATCGCGACCTGAGCTGAAGGCAGATGCTCAATCCCTGAGCCACCCAGGCGCCCCTGGCTTTAGAGACTTCGTTTGCACACAGCTTGCGGCCTTTCGCAGTCCAGGAAGTTGCCAGATCCATGGATACTTGGGCAGATATTAGAATCTGCGTAAACAGCCCCAAGGGACACTTGGAAAAAAGTGGCAGATGGAGGCGTGTGCTGTTCTTGGTGTGTTGCCTCGTAAATGCTGAATTGATGGTCTGGTCCGTGTCATCCCAGCTGAGGTCGAAACTTCTGGAAGGCAAGAACACTCACTGGCTATCTTGTTTCTTCCACTGGTGTGTGCTTGCTCGCAGCGCCCTTCAGAGAGCTCCAGCCCTAAGTGATAGCGAGTGCATGAGATCACAACTCGGTTTGCTTAGACCACTAGCGGTTCCAGGGGACTTTCATGTAAGATTTCTCACTTACCTTCTCAACAGCCCGGCCAGGTGGATTCCGCTTCTCAAAGACACACGCTGAAGGCTCAGAGAGGGTGAGGAGGAGCTTGCTTAGGATGCACAGCCAGCCAGGGTTTGCAGCCCAGCTCTCCGCCTGGAAGAGTGCTTTTGCACCGCCTCCGCCCCTCCCTCACAGGGGTTTCACAGCAGATAAAAACCATGTGGCGGCACTTACTTGGGAAGATGGGAAACGAATCCTTGTGCGGTTGGACCGCGTTCCTTACGGAGATTTTTGTCTTAGAGTTTTCAAGTTCAGGAGAAGTTGTGTAGCGGTTGCAGGTGGCCTTCAGCGATGACTCAGTCGGTATGGATTCCTCTTTTTGCAACCGACTTCAGAGACGCTTTAAGGAAAACCGATTTCCTGCTAAATTGGCGTGTTCCTCATTTGCTACCAGAGGGTCTGATTTAAGGAACTCTTGTCATTTGTGGCGACAGGAGCAGGGCCAGCTCAGAATGCTGCTGCAGCTTGGGATCGGATGCTGAGTTCACTGCTGGAGCTCGGCGTTGGATGGAGTCGCTGAAAAGTCTGGCTCCAAAGGGGTCTGGTGGGAGGGGTGGGGGTGTCAGAGGGAGCGAGCCCAGGGAAAGCTTGCCTGGAGGAAATTCGGTCAAGATGTTCAGTTTTATTTTTTTAATTTTTTAAAAAGATTTAATTTATTTATTTGAGAGAAAGAGAGAGAGCGAGCGCACAAGCAGGCGGAGCCGCAGAAGGAGAGGGAGAAGCAGGCTTCCCACTGAGCTGGGAGCCCGATGCAGAACTCGATCCCAGGACCCTGCGATCATGACCTGCGCTGAAGGCAGATGCTTCACCAACGGAGTCCCCCAGGTGTCCCAGAATGTTCAGTTGGAACACCTCTGTTTTTTTTTCCACATCAGAAGAGGAAAAGACTCTGACCTAAGTTTTAGGGTTTTCTGCGAATAGGGACATGGCCAGATTCTAGATTCTCTGGAGACAAAAACAGGTGCCTGGCAGTTCAGAGGGGCTTTTGCCCTTGGCTGGGCCCTCAGCAAATCGCTGAGTTCCAGAAACCTAGGACACGGGTGGTATTTGCTAGCTCAGCCCCAGATAGTGCCCGTGAGCCTTTGAGTTGTTCAGGGACTGTGCGTTGGAGGGGGTGGGACAGGGATATGGTTTTTTTAAGCTTAGAGACTTCTCTGAGGTGAGAGAATTGCTGGATACATAAGACCGAAGGTTAAAAGGACACCTTCCCCTTTGGCTCGTTAACAAGATGAGGAGTTAATTCCCTGAAAGAAAGCTGACCCCGCTATGGCATGCACCCTGAGAAGCCAGAGATACAGTAGTGAATAGAGTTCACATGCTAGTTGAAGGCTACAGACACTAAACAAGACTACGAAAGCTGTGGGGTGATTAATTTTAAATGGGACAAAACAAAATTTTTTTTAATGGGACAGTCAGGGGAGGACATTTGAGCAAAGCCCGGGAAGATAGGCGAGAATGTATATGTGTGGATCTCTGGGACGAGAGCATTCCAGCAAAAAAGTACAAGGCAGAGCAAGTGCAAAGGCCCTGTAGTCTGGGCAAACCTGGGGTCCACGAATAGTAGTGAGGTCAGTGTGGCTGGGGGAACGTGAGTGTGTGTAAGTGTGGGGGGGGGGGTGGGAGGGGCCCAGGGCAGGAGGACATTAGAGACCTTCAGGAGGACCTGACTTTTACTCCATATACCAGGAGAGTCATCGGAGGGGCCATTGAACAGAGGATTGATGTGACCTGACTCAGCACTGACAAGGATCTGTTTGGGGGTTTGTGGGGGGGTCCCTGGGTGGCCCAGTTGGTGGAGCATCTGACTCTTGATCTCAGCTCGGGTCTTGATCTCAGGGTTATGAGTTCAAGCCCCACGGATTTCGGGGGATGCAGGCAGAGCTGGGAGCAGGGATTGAAAGAGGGTGAGGGATGAGTGCACAGTAATACAAATGAGGGATGACGGTGAGTTGGTCAGATGATGGTGGCAGTAGACATTGATGTGGTTGATGCAGTTGGGTTTTGGATGCATTTTGAAGGTAAAAGCAATGGGATCTGGGGATGGATTGGATGTGTACAGCTTGAGAGAGAACTTGAAAATTCCAAGGGTGTTGGCTTAAGGAACTAGAAAGAAGGAGCTGGTATTAAATGGAAAAGTGAGGGGTGCCTGGGTGGCTCCGTCCGTGAAGCTTCTGCCTTCAGCTCAGGTCATGTTCCTGGGGTCCTGGGATCAAGCCCCACGTCCAGCTCCCTGCTCAGCAAGGAGTTGGCTGGTCTCTCTCTCTCTGCTCTGCCTCCCTGCTCGTGTTCTCTCACTCACTCTCTCTCTGTCTCAAATAAAGTCTTAAAAAAATACCAAAAAAAAAAAAAAAATGGGGAAGGGAGGACTGGAAGGCATGGGTTTTGGGAAAAATATCAAGAATTTATTTTGGCATGCAAAGTTTGAGATTCTATCTACTCCAGTGATGATACTGAGTAGGTATTTGGAAAGGTGAGGCCTGAGTCCAGGGGAGTGGGCAGCAGGTGTCACTCTGAAGTCATCATGGTAACTTGGTGTTGGTCTTTGGGCTGCCATATTGGATGAGACAACCTAGGGTGTGGGGTGGGCAGAGAAGAGAAGAGGGCCAGGGGTGGGCCCCAGAGGTGCTCCAAAGGGGGTGAGGGAAAAACCAGCTGCAGTGGAGAAGGTCGAGCCAAGAGGTGGGAGGGGAAACCAGGAGACCAGAACATTCTCACTGGGTGCCGAGAAGGTGGCTCACAGTCACTGGGACATGGGGGCTCTGGGGACTTAGCCATCACTACGGGGCACCAGGAATGCCCCCAACAATAGCCGAGGGTAAGGTTTACAGCCTCATGGGGATTACAGAATTTTTTTCCTGCTGTGGGCATCCTTTCAAATACAGATGCAAACAGATCCACGTGGCCCGAGTCCATGTTTGCATTTCTGCATAATCCCACCCAGGCCTCGCTGACTGTCCTGTCCACAGATAGTTTGGGGGTGAGGGTGGGGGGATAGACTGTCTGTGTCATGTGGTGCTTGGGCGGGGGTGGGGAGAGAATCTTTTAAATGATTAGCTTTTAATCACATAAATAACATGTGAATTAAAACAATACATCTGCCATGGGGAGGAGTCAGTTCTTGGACGCGATGTCGCAGCGCTGACCAGGGATTGCTGGTGGCCCATCCGGAGGGTCACAGTACACAAACGGATCAGCGATTTATCTGTGGTATTAAAATTTCACGGTGGTCAGGGAGTGATGAGGAGAGACGAGTCTTCAGAGGCTTCTTGGAGAGCGTTGTCCTGGTAAAAAAGAAAAAAAAAAGGTTGAGAAGCCAGAATTCGATTAACCCGTTGCCCGCCTCCCAAGCGCCTGGTGAAAGTAGATCCTAATGATTTGTGGGTTTAGTTCTTCATTGAAATACATAGCAAGAATGTACTTTTTAAAAAAGATTTATTTATCTTAAAGAGAGAGAGAGAGAGCAAGCAAGAGCCGGGGGAGGAGCAGAGGGAGAGAGAGAAGCAGACTCTCTGCTGAGTGAGGAGCCCAACACGGGGCTCAATCCCAGGACCCCGGATCTTGACCTGAGCTGAAATCAAGAGTCAAATGCTTAACTGACTTAGCCACCCAGATGCCCAAAGAATGTTTTATTTTATTTTATTATTTTATTTTAGTTTTTTAAGATTTTTATTTTTATACACGAGAAAGTGATTTTTTTTTTTAAAGAAAATGATGGCCTGTTCTGCTTCGTGAGTGAACCCAGCGTGAGAATTGAACCCTCAACCCCGAGATCAAGAGTCACTCACTCTTCCGACTGAGCCAGCCATTCGCCCCCCGAGAGAGTGCTGTCATTTAATTTCTTCTCGCCACCCCTCTCACTAACCTATCTTGAAAATAATTTCTTGTTAGTGCATGCACGTCAGTGGTTATTCGTAAAAGCCTTATGCCCTTCTGCGGTATGGATGCGGCATAGTTTATTTTGTATTTTGTATTGATGGGTGGAGGGTTTCTGAGGTTTTCTCTTTCTCTCCCCCCCCCCCCCCCATATCTCCCTCCTTTGCTGCAGTTAAAGTTGCTGCTGTAGCAGGTGTGTGTGTGTGTGTGTGTGTGTGTGTGTGATTATTTCCCAGAGGGTCAGGGTGGGAGGGGGTCCGCTGGGTGATGGGGCCAACAGTCCTCTGATAGGGCTGCAGTCTTAGAAATGGGAAGTGGGTAGGGGGACAGCTGGGTGCTCAGCTCGCTTCAAGCTCTGTGACAGGCCCTGGGGCACCTTGTGTCCTTAATCTTTCTGACAGCCATAGAAGACAGGACTGTTTTTCATGCTGTGCTCTAACTATGCAGAAATCAGAGTTTTAAGAGTGCTAAGATGACTTGAGTAAGTGGAGGAGGGAGGATGCAGAGCCGGGGGATGGGGGGATTCTGTCCACAGTGCCCAGGGTGGCAGGCGCGAATACCATGGGTGGTGGTGGGGGTCCTTCTGGATTGACCGAACCCCAGGGCGGCTGCCGGATGATGCTTACGGTGGGCCGGCCTCTGGCTTTATCAATAGGCCGCTCTTCTTTCATTCAGTGAAGAGTTCCTTGGTTTTCAAATATTAGAGTGCATGAGGTTGTTGTATCATCTCAGGCTTTCACTCACTAAGCAGAATAGGCCATCATTTTCTTTAAAAAAAAAATCACTTTCTCGTGTATTAAGTAAAAAAGCAAGCTGCAGAGTGTGCACGGTAAAATTTCGAATTTATGTAAAAACAGATGTGCATGTGTGTGCACATGAAAAGGAAGATCTACAGGAACACGCGCCGGAATGCTAATGGTAGTTCTTGCTGAGTGAAGGGATTGTGGGAATGTATTGTGGCTTTTGTGGTTTTTCTCCAGGTACCCCCTCCCACCCCCATCCTTGGTTTCCTTCAGATGATATATATATGGATATTGTTATTGGAGAAATGAAAGACCCTGGAAAAGAGAAGTCAATAAATATTTCATTCAAAAGTAAAAGGAAGCGCTGGAGTTATTCACAGTAGCCGAGGTATGGACACAACGTAAGTGCCCATCAGTGGATAAAGAAGTTGTGCCTTGTGTGTATTAAACGTATAGAAACGTATACTTTTTCTGTGTATGTAAATATATAAATGCATAACGTATAACATATATGTTACAAATGTGTATATTTATGTCACACTTATATAAACAATGGAATATTATTCAGCTATGAGAAAGAAGGAAATCCCACCATTTGCAATACACGGATGATTTTTTTCTTTTTTAAGATTTTATTTATGGGGCACCTGGGTGGCTCAGTGGTCGACCATCTGCCTTTGGCCCAGGTCGTGATCCTGGGGTCCTAGGATCGAGTCCTGCATCGGGCTCCTGCAGGGAGCCTGCTTCTCCCTCTGCCTATGTCTCCACCTCTCTCTCTCTGTGTCTTTCATGAGTAAATGAATAAAATCTTGAAAATAAAATAAAATAAAATATCCTTTTAGCTTTGTGCTAGTCTTTGTATTCCTTTCTAAAGCATTTTTTAATACTTAGACATTATTTCTTTAAACATTGTCTTAGGTTTTCCTTTCTAAGACATTTTTACTGGGCAAATAACATAGGCTCTTCCCTTAGAACAAGCTGTGGATTCATCGAAAAACACAGATTGATTGGTGTGGCTCTGTTTTCCACCACTGTGCACCTCCCCACGAAAGCATAGTGACACATGGTCGGCAATATAAAGAATGAGATTTAAAGAAAAAAAGACCTCGTAGAGCAAACTGGGACTTTTACAATTCCTTGAGTTTTTTCCCCCCTTCTTTTCTCCTTAAAAACATCAGAATATAGGAGCTCTCCAGAGCACTTGTCAAGAGTGAGTGTGATAGGGACCCCAGGACTCTCGAAGGATTAATGAAGTAGCAGCCAGAAGCGGTTCACACCATTCATAAAATATGCAACTTTCTAGTAGAGACAGAGGGGGGGATTCATGTGATTTTCCCCCCCTCCTCTGAAACAAGTCCACCAGCCCCCCCAACACAAGGCTGTGTGATTCTAACCCTGAGCAGCTCCTGCTTGCTCAGGCCTGGCTGCCAGAGTGGGGATGAGCCTAAGCCAAGTCACTGCTCTCATTGGCACCTCTGGGAGGGGGGCGGACCCACATGTGCCCGAGGGTGTTAGCGCCCCCCCCCCCCCCCCCCCCCCCCCCCCCCCCCCGAGCGAGGGCCCCTGGAAGGATTCTGCTTGGATGCTGGGAGGGCGTGTCAGGAGGCCAGAGCCACCGTGGAGCACTCGGCTGCAGTGTGTGGGAATGTGAGGCCGTGGGAAGCTCGAGGTCAGAGTCTGTGGCCTCCCTTCCCTGTGACCCTTCCCGGTGACAGGGTGACCTTCTGTTGAAAGGCAGAAGGCAGGGGATGAGGAAGAAACCTGCTGTCATTGGTGTCTGTTGTTTGTTGTCTCCTATTCTCCCTGTTTGGGTAAAAATCTCTCAATTTTTCTATGGAGGACTGAAGGTGCGGTGGATTCATAGACAGTGAACAGTTGGGTTGGGGCTGGTGCCACCCCTGAACTCCTACACATATGACCCAGGCTGGGCTGACTCTCCCCGCCCGGCCATTGTGACCCAGGAACAGATATGTGACTGCAGCTGGTCCCCCTCCCTGGGACCTTTTGCTGTACATTAGAGAAAGACATGCTCCTGACATTGTTAAACTAGTAGGATTATAAACCTGGAGCTGCCATGAGCACTTTTGCTGATACTGGGGCAGCATCTGAGAATGAAGGTAGCATGAAAGAAAGCAGAACTGAGATAACAGAGGTGCCTGGGGGGCTCAGCAGTTGAGCATCTGCCTTTGGCTCAGGGCGGGATCCCGGAGTCCCAGGATTGAGTCCTACATCGGGTTCCCCACAGGAGTCTGCTTCTCCCTCTGCCTGTGTCTCTGCCTCTCTGTGTGTCTCTCATGACTAAATAAATAAACCTTTTTTTCAAAAGAGAGAATCTTAAGCAGACTCCACGGCCAGCATGGAGCCTGACATGGGGCTTGATCCCACGACCCTGAGCTTATGACCTGAGCCGAAATCAAGAGTCAGATGCTTACCGGACTGACCTCCCCAGGTGCCCCTCACCCTGTGATTTTAGTCTGCGTCTCTCTGGTGCCTAATGATGCTGAGCACCCTGTCATATGCTCATGGGCTGTTTGGATTTCCCGTTTTGTAACCTGTTTCAGGATGACTTTGAAGATTTGGGGATTTGGGGGGTGGGAGGGCGGGATGAGGGAATGGATTGATGGGAGGGCCCCAGCAGTATGCCTGTGACGATATTATTCCAAGGTGCCTGCCTCTAATTGAGGGTGTTTTCACACACACCCGCCCCCGCAGCAAGGAAGTGCTGATGTATTTAAAAACGTATCCCCAAACTGCATAGAGTGAGTGCACACTTTTTGAAGGCTGTCACTTGAAGCCTTATCTTTTCATCATTTCCAGTTATATAACTTTCTTTCCAACGTGTGTCAGTCTGGCAGGAGGACTCAGAATCACGAGCCGATTTCTAAGGAGATTTGCCCAGCAGGCTGCCAGAGGAAGTGTGGTTCAGAGCTCTCTGTGTTCACATCAGACTTGTTCTCTTCTTGCTGCTGGAGCAAGGGTGGATGTTCTCAGGGCCGGTGACAGAAACGGATCTTTTAAAAGTGACTTCCCCGCTCAGCTGCCAGGTTGGATGGGCTTGAACTTGGGGTCTCGAGGCCCCGTCCCTGGCCCTGCTGGAGGTCCAGCGCTGCAGGTTTGTCGACAGTGAGGATTTCCTCCTCCTGCTCCCCAGGGCCCAGTCTGTCCAGTCCTGTGACCAGGCACATGTGGCCTTGTCACGAAGAATCGGCTCTGGGGGAGGTTGGAGGGTGGAGGTGAATGGGGACGAGATCACCCACGGCTTCATGGAGCTTTCTGTTTCTTATCAGTTGTCATTCGGTGAAGAAGCTACTGGTTAGGGGGAGGCGGTCCTCAGAATGTGATGCCCAGGCCTGCCAGAAAGCCTGTCTTGAGTAGCTGTTGTGTCTGATTTCTGCCGTTGGAGGGTGTATCTGTCCATGAGAGTCCACAGGGGGGACAGTTGTGGAGGTAGTGGGGGATTGATTGATCAATTGATTTTTATTTTTTTTTGAAGATTTCATTTATTTATTCATGAGAGACATACAGAGAGAGAAGCAGAGACACAGGTAGAGGGAGAAGCAGGCTCCCTGTGGGGAGCCCGATGTGGGACTCGATCCCAGGACCCCAGGATCATGCCCTGAGCCAAAAGCAGATGCTCAACCATGGAGCCAGCCAGGTGCCCCACAGCCATAAGCTTTAAAATAATGCTCAGCACAGTGGAACCAGGCAATCCTTGTTACCTATTAATATGATCGTTATTTAAAAAAATACCCATTGCTCGGGGGGCCCCCATTGAACCAGCATGCCCTGGAGGTTGGGTGTAGACGTGAATGTATTTTTAAAGCTCACTGGGTGTTTCTAGGGTGTTGTGAGAGTGGGGAACCACTGCTATATGGCTTCACCTTTAGGCTCTCTGATACTGGAAAGGACTTAGTTGAGCAGTTTTGGGGCGGGAGTGAGAGGCAGAGAAGACTGGTACCACCAGGGAAGAGAAAATGGGATGGAAGCCATGATCCAAATTGATCCTTGAGATAGCTGTGGGAAACCAGCCAAGGAGACTGGCTTGAGTTTGCTTCTAATTGGAGGCTGGCCATTTGTCACAGAGACAGCTATTTGAAACTTACCATTTACACATTAGTATGAATAAGTTTATTAGGACCTGTGCAGTCTCAATAGGGCTGAGTGGGACTGGAGCCTGAGAACATGGGTATCGGGAAAGAAGGGTGTTGGGGAAGGGAGGTGGAGGGGGAACAAGGCTTTATTTATATTTCAATGTTTTGTTTCTTTTTTAAAAAAGATTTTATTTATTTATTTATGAGAGACACAGAGAGAGGCAGAGACACAGGCAGAGGGAGAAGCAGGCTCCCTGCGGGGAGCCCGATACAGGACTTGATCCCAGGACCCTGGGATCACGACTTGAGCCAAAGGCAGATGCTCAACCATGGAGCCACCCAGATGCCCCTTGTTTCTCTTCTTGAGGAGTCCGTGGGGAGTAGAGGAGCCGCATGATAATGGAACTTACTTCATAGCATTTTTGGAAGAATTAAAGGAGTTAATACATGTACATAAATTAGAACAGTGGTCTGTGGGCTTTCTCTGTCTTGTTCACAAAACATTATGTAGTACTAATTTATTGTAAAAAATTTTTGGTGGGCGCCTGGGTGGCTCAGCGGTTAAGCATCTGTCTTCAGCTCAGGGCATGACCCTGGGGTCCTGGGATCGAGTCCCCCCGCCCCACACCTCCCTATGGGGAGCCTGCTTCTTCCTCTGCCTGTGTCTCTGCCTCTCTCTCTGTGTCTCGAATGAATGAATAAATAAATAAAATCTTTAAAAAATTTTATTTCATGTAGGTATGTAAGTTCTCTGCCCAACATGGGGCATGAACTCACGGCCTGGAGATCTAGAGTCCTGTGCTTATGGACTGAGCCAGCCACACCCTCTGGGTTTTCTTTCCTAATTCCCCCCCTTCCTGCCCGCCCCACCAACCCTGCTGACTTCTTATGGGAACTTCCTGTATCCTGGCTTGGCTTGTCTGGTCCTCCTCTTTCTGATCCTGCAAGGCCTGCCTCCGAGAAGTCTGACCAGCCATCCTCCAGTGGTGCAGGCATCTAAGATGCACCTGTCAGATACAACCCTCCCTTGGCAGTTGTTAAGTGTATGTGCTGAGACTGAGGTCCTTGAAAGCAGAGACCAATTCTCTCTTTTGGGATCCTACCACAGTTTTTAACATGGTCCCTTGTGCCCCGGGCAGTGAAGTCTAAAGCATTGAGATATGGGGAATGTACCCTGGTTCACATCTTGGCTGTGGGATCTCCAATGAGTCACTCCATCTTGGGTGGGCCTTCCTTTGCCTCGTCTAAAATTAAGCTGGTAATATTGGGAGCTGAGAGGGTTAAGAGATAAGTGTATATGGAATCAATTCTTCACTTGGAAGTGATATTATAGAGACTGAGGGTACTGTTCTTAATCCTCCCATGTTCCACCAGAATGCCTCAGCCAGGGCTGAGCACATAATAATGAGAGACCATCCCTGCCTTCCGGGAGGGAAATGGTTTTTCCCCTTCCAGGGCCAGGACTTTTCAGTTGCAAGTGGCAGAAATCCAATCCACAAATTTCAGCCAAAAGAAAGAGGGGAGGGGAGGTTAATTTATGAGCTCCTATTAGTGGGTGGAGTTCAGGCATGACTGGCTCCAGGGACTCACATAATGTCAATGGGGCACCATCTCTCACCTCTAACTGGCTATCCTCTGCAAGTGGACTCTCCCCAGTTACAAGACGAGACAAGTAGTAACATCCTCTCAGCTTAGCAATCTCCCTTGGGGAGAGGGGTCTCCCCCCTCCAAATAAGAGGATATCTTAATAGGCAGATCAAGACAAAAGCTACAGCAGTTCACTCTAGAAAACCATCATTTGCCCCCCAAGAAACCCCATGCCCATTAATAGTCATCCCCATTCTCCCTCCCTTACTGCCAAGGAGCACGGAGCTACTACTGCCCATCCCTATGGATTTTACCTATTCTGGGCATTTTATATAAATGGAGTCACCTGCGATGTGGCCTTTTGGTTTTTGCTTCTTTCACATAGCTTGGTGTTTCCAAGGCTCATCCACGTGAGAGCATCTGTGAGTAGTACTTCCTTCATTCCTTCTCATGGCTGAATAATATTTTTTTGTGTGGCTAGAACACATCGGAGGTACCACTCATCAGCTGATGGCCATTTGGGTTGTTTTCATTTTGGGCTGTTAGGAGTAACACCGCTACGGATGTTTGTGTAGGGGTTTTTGTGTGGACACGCTTTCGTTTCTCGGTGAGATTACAGGGTCCCGTGGAGACTCTCTGCTTCTCGCTCTGATGAACTACCAAACTGTTCTAGCTCTTTGACCCATAATTCTTTTTTTTTTGTCTTCCAAGATTTATTTATTAATTTGAGAGATCATGCAAGCAGGGGCAGTGGGGCAGAGGGAGAGAATCTCAAGCAGACTCCCCGCTGAGCGTGGAGCCCAACACAGGGCGGGGGGAGCCTCGATTCCAAGTCCCCGAGATCATGACCTGAGCCGACATCAAGAGTCAAATCACTTAACCAGCTGAGCCACCTGGTGTCCCCAGTCTGTAATTCTTAAATGTCATTTATGGGAGCTGCAAGGCTATACCAATGTCTTCATTCTTTGGCTGCTGTATCCTCAAATGCTACCAGATGGGTTATGGTGTGCCCTTAGACACGACCCTCTTCTCTCAAAGCTCACATGCCATGCACAACCTTCTGGCACAGGACATTGGCTTGTGGGTGTCCAGGGTGCCCGACGGATGCAGTGTCCTGGGGGGGACCCCTGCCCCCCTCCACCACAGTGATGTTTGACCCGCAGTAAAGAGTCATCTGAGAGAGAGGGGTGAAGAGTCCAGGGTAATTGAAACCAGCAAAGCCACCCCTGCCCTGACACCAAAGTGCAATCAAGAAATTACAAGACACAAACCCCAAATGATTCTTTTTTTTTTCCCCCCGAATGATTCTGACTCTCTTTCCCAAGCTCCAGTGTCAGAAATGCCCATTTTGGCTTAATAAGGTTTCATGAGCTCTGGGGCGTATCAGGTGTTCTCACCTGTGATGAGTGACCGGTGCTCACGGCACCTCTGTGAGCTTGGGTGAGCCGTTGGTCCTTCTACCATCCTACTTTTATGACTGAGGACACAGGAGCCTTGGCATTTGGGATTTGCTCTAGGTTATGAAGTGACCGTTAGCTCGGGACAGATTGAGCATTCACATCTCTTAGCTCTGTACTGTTCTGCTATGAGCTCTTGGCAGTATTCGTACTTATTTAAAAATCTAGATAAAGCTACTCTGATTTTTTTTTTTTTTTTTAAAGAATCACATTAGAGAGTTTGAGCTTGGCTTTGGGTCGCTTTGATAAAATCACAGTTGGATGTTTGACACGAGGGAGAGGAACAGCCATGTGGACTCCCCTTCCCCCAACCCACCCCGCTCCCATCCCCTGTGCACAAACACAATTATCCAATATATTTTCAGAAATCTGGTATGCTATATTTATGCAAATGAGGTTTCCTATCCTGCCCGGCTGGTCCTAGAGTCTCACTTTGAGCCCGAAGAGGATATATGAGGATGTTCCCGTTACTTTAAATAGCTCATAAATTCCAAACTGGTAGGTAGTCTCAGTGGTGGGATCGAACCATTTACAGAAACTTCTGGGATGTTTCTTTCAGTCTGTTTGAAAAACCAACTTATTTGGGGTGCTCAGAGAGTTTTTGCAAATTCAGGGAAGCCGTTGTGTATTTATACTTCACTGGGATTAAACACATGGACACATACATCTCTACTCCACAAAAACAATAAAATAAACCCAAACCTCGGTGTTGCGGCTTTGCCTGGAAGTATGAAAACAACTATTTATTCATGAGCCAAAATCCAGACGCATCCACTCAGTGGATCTTGTGCAAGTCTGATGAACAAAATACTTTAAAATGTTTCCAAGTGAGTTGGGTAGGTATGGATAAGTATTTTGCCATTAACACATTAAAAAAAAGAAGAAGAAGAAACTGGATGTCTTAAGATTGGATGAGGGCTTTTTGGCTTCCTCCATGCTCATGGAAAGTCTTCACTTAATAGGTGGATCTCAGTTTAGCACGCCCAGAGGAGCATGGATTCTGGAAGAGCGTGTCCTAAAATAATGAAATTTTATTGTCTTGCTGTAGGAAAACGAGTGTTTTTTGAGCTGTTGCCCCTTGACGGTGATGTATGCAGCCTGTTCTAAACCGAGGTGGTCAGTTTCCACCCACAGTGCACTGAAGCTGAGCAGGCCTCGGGCACCCAGAGGGCCTGGGAATCTGCATTTCTGGCGAGTTCCCAGTGACGCTGCTGGTTTGTGACCGCCTCTGAGTAGCGAGGCTTTGGAGAATTCGCTCCTTGTCTCTCTTCTCTCTTTTAAAGATTTTATTTATTTATTCATGAGACCCAGAAAGAGAGGCAGAGACCCAGGCAGAGAGAGAAGCAGGCTCCCTGCGGGGAGCCTGATGTGGGACTCGATCCCAGGATCCTGGGATCACACCCTGAGCCAAAGGCAGATGCTCAACCGCTGAGCCACTGAGGTGTCCCCATCCAGAAGATGTTCTTAATGAAGGCTCCAGACTCCACCAGCCCTGTTCTTCCATTTTGTATCCATGTTCTTTCCATTTAACACTTGTTTGGGTCGCAAATATCTTATAAACCAGCGTTTGTCAGGCTTGGTTCCCAGTGAGTGTCAGATGTGCTGTTTTGCTGGAACCGAGCAGGGGCAGGTTTGTAAGTGGACTTCCTGAGTTTGGAGGGGCCCCAGATACCTGTGCTCTCTTGGCACCCTCGTGGATGCTGTTCCTCAATCTGTCCTCTGTGGTTACTGCATCCCTGAGATCCCTCCTCTGTAGGTTCCAGGCTTCCGTGATGAATGCCTTGCTGGTTCAAAGGGCCTGGGGCTCACACTCTGGACCCTTCCTTGGACCAGCAGGGGCAAGTTCTCATCATCGAGATGGGATGGTTCTTGCTCCTACAGAGACAGAATCATGTGCCTCTCCCCTTTGCTAAGCCCCAGGGCTTTGCTTCTGGATTGACACCCCTTTGAAGGAGAGGAGATGGCCCTCATTTCTGGGGGGCTCAGAAGGCATAGCTGGAAACCCTTGGCCCTTTCAGGCGCTGCCTCTGGCTGTTCACCCTGACCCAGCCCCTCCATCTGCTCAGCAAAGGTATGGTGGCGGCATCCCTGGAAGGAACAGAGGAACCATGGGTGCCCTGCTTCCCCAAGCCGGGCTCAGGCCACCAATTGGGCTGACATGCTGGTAGGAACGGGTCTGGGGGCCGTGGGCTCTGCTTAAACCTCAGTGCTGACAACACCAGGCCCCGGGTGAGCCTTCAGCATTAGATTCTTCAAAGCGTCTGCTGTCTCCTCCCTTAACTAACATTTTTTAAAATTATTTTTTTAAAGATTTTATGTATTTATTTGAGAAACAGGGGGAGAGAGAGAGAGCAAGAGAAGGAGAGAGAAAGAATGCATGCCCAAGCAGGGGGAGCTGCAGAGGCAGAGGGAGAAGCAGACTCCCCGATGAGCAGGGAGCCTGATGCGGGACTCGATCCCAGAACCTCGGGATCATGACCTGACGCTTCACAAACTGAGCCCCCCAGGCACCGCTTAACTAACGTTCTTCACGAAGGATGTTACCTACCACCTGAGCTGCCGCGGGCAGCTTTCACTCAGACTAACCTGAGCAGGACTTGCTCCCGAGGATTACGGGGGTGTTCTTCTTTGCACACTTCCCTCCCAGGACTTCTCAGATGTCCTGAGATCCTTTCTCCCTGCCAGGTGCCCATCTGAGCATTCCTTACCAGGTCCTGTCCTTGTCTCCCTGGCAGGCAGCCCAGACACCAGCGTGTTTGCAGCCGTGAGTCAAGCGAGCCTCAGTGCCAGCGATGGGCTATGGGTTTCCTCTTTGGTCTTCCACACTCTGCCTGGGGAGGGAGATGAGGGGACTGGCCTTTCTCGAACCATACTCACCCGGCCATACTCCTTTGCAGGAACTGCCTTTTGCCTTTCTAGAAAATGCTCATGACCTCTGGTTCCAGGCGGCTTCTGTTGTGTGCTTTTTCCCCTTCCTTACCCAGTTGGTTGTATCCTTTAAGGGGTTTGGTTACCAGAGGGTTCTGTTCAGGATGCAGGCAAGGAGCTATCCATCGGGCCCCTCGTGTCTGTCACTCTTCTCACTTAAAGAAAGACTGTATTTTTTTTTCTTAGAAATTTAACATCCAGGGGTGCCTGGGTGGCTCAGCGGTTGAGCCTTTGGCTCAGGGTGTGATCCTGGGGTCCTGGGATCAAGTCCCGCATTGGGCTCCCTGCAAGGAGCCTGCTTCTCCCTCTTCCTGTGTCTCTGCCTTTCTCTGTGTCTCTCATGAATAAATAAATACAATGTTAAAAAAAATTGAACATCCACGGTTAATCATTTACGTATTCATTTATAGGTCCTTTTTTTTTTATCTGGTATTAGGGGTTCTGCAGAGACGAGCTGGATGCTTTAGAGGGATTTCACAACTTTGCACGGAATTCACTCTGGTCTCATAGACCCAGGGGCTCAGAAGTGCATCCTGAGGCCCGTCATGCTGTGATCAGAGTCATCCCCCACCCCCTAGGGCTGGTTCCCTGGGCCCCGCACTGCCCCAAAGAGGCCGAGGTCCATTTGTCCTCCTGGGCACTTGTTGTCAGGCTCCTGGGCAGCTGGGTCAGGACGTACCCCTGGCTCTGTTGTAGGGTCGGTGAGAAGCGCAGGTGGGCACAGCAGCAGATGCCTCAGCTTCGAGGTGGATGCTAAAACAGGACCGGTCACCAGTATCCCCCGTCCCCTGGGGTCATTGAATCTCCCGGGCCAGGTCAGGGTGGGTATGGGTTGGCTCCACCTGAGCCCCTGGTCTGTGGGCTCCTTTCCCCTCCTGACTCATCAGCTTGATCTGTGACCCTGTGTCCGTGGAGCCCGGCAGACACACTGTCCTTGTTTGCACGGCCACCAGAACAAAGGAGCCCAGACGGGGTGGGGGGGTGCGGGTTTCATCAACATCTTAATTTCCTGTGTCCCTTCTGGAGGTTGGAAGTTCAAGGTCAGAGTGTCAACAGGGTTGATTTCTTCGGAGGCTTCTCTCCTTGGCCTGTGACAGTGGCCGCCTTCCCCGTATCTTCCCCTCTGTACCTGGTTGAGGATCCTAGCCAGCCTCCTCTTCTCATGAGGACACCAGTCATATTGAATTAGAGGCCGCTCTAATGACTTTATTTTTACTTAATCACCTCTTTACTATTTATTTATTTGAGATAGGGTAAGAGAGTCAGGGAGCAGGTGGGTAGGTGGTGGAGGGGAGGGGCAGAGGGAGTGAGAGAGAATCTCAAGCAGATTCTGTGCAGAGCGTGGAGCCCGACACAGGGCTCGATCCCACAACCCTGAGATCATGACCTGAGTGGAAACCAAGAGTCAAATGTTCAACCCAGTTGAGCCACCCAGGTGCCCTGACTTCACCTTTTTAGAGCCTGCCTGCAAATACGGTCACATCCTGAGGTGCTCGGGGTTGGGACTTCATCTTTTATTTATGTATTAGAGAGAGAGAGAGAGAGAGAGAACAAGCAGAGGAAGCAGCAGAGGGAGAGGGAGAAGCAGGCTCCCTGGGGATGCTCCACCGTGGAGCCACCCAGGTGCCCCTCTTTGGAGAGTTATCAACAGACGTCAGGGGTCCCACTTTGCTCCTGGATGGACGCTAAGAAATCTCAGACTTCCACACTCCTTGACGCTATCCAGGAGCATAATATCTCCACATAATTAAGTCTCACTTTTATGTCCTCAATAAATGGCTTCTCGTGTATTCCCTGCGTCACATTCATTCCCAGGAAATTGATCTTCCTTCTCGTGATTGTGAATAAAATTTAATTATGTTTTAAAATTGGTTATTGATGATCTGTGGTTCCAGAAGGATGTTCATAAATAGTCATGTTCTGTCTTTGATGGGAATTCCTTGAGGATTTCCTCATACCTCTGATACTGGTTGTTGGTCTTAGATAGCATGTGTATTTTCTGTTTAACATCTTAATATCCCTTTTATGTGTGTTTTTCTGTGTCCTTCTGGGGAGTGCAAGACGAAGCTGGTCCTAATACCAAGGAGAGGTATTTTTGAAGCTACAAATAGACGTGGGATGGTAGCAAAGGATGCATTGCCAGCATCTCTTAAGACAATCATGGATGGTTTCATTTAAAAATAATACAATTATAGGGGCACCTGAGTTGCCAATCTGCCTTTGGCTCACGTCATGATCCCAGGGTCCTGGGATCGAGTCCGCATTGGGGTCCCCGCAGGGAGCCTGCTTCTCCTGCTGCCTGTGTCTCTGCCTCTCTCTGTGTCTCTCATGAATAAATAAATAAAATTTAGAAAAAAAATAATACGATTACCAATATTACTTTTTCCAACAAGACCGAATGTCCATATCCGAGGCAGCTGAGTAGAAAGAGCAGAGGATGGAGTGTCTGGAAACTTGGACTCTAGCGCTCGTTTGGGTTTTAATTACGAATTTGACCTTGGGTGAGGGAGTATGTTTCATTTTCCCCCTTCACAACATACCACATCCATGTTCCCTTATCTGTAAAATGGGTATAGTTATGTGTTCCTTTCCTACCAGTGAGTTGGAAGGATAATGATGAATCCGTAGTCCTTCTGCACGTTTATTTAAATGCTTTCCCATCTGTAGACGAACGATGAACAAAGTATAAACTGAGCGGATATCATGATCCTGTGCACCACCATCAACCCACAGTTCATTTTTCATTCACTCCTTTGTCCAACAAATATTTGTTGGGCAACTGTGGCGTGCTAGGAATTGTTCCAGACACTGGGAACACAGCAGTAGACAAAGTAGCCTGATTCCCCCCTCCCAGTGGAGCTTATGTTCCAACAAGCAGATAAACACTGGCAAGATCAATAAAACAGGGAAGTGGAGGATGGTGCATGACGCAGCGTCCGGGGAGGTTTACTTTAAGTGGGTTGGTCGGAGAAGACCTCGCTGAGGTGATGTTTGAGCAGAAGAAGGAATGAGCCGGATGGAGGTCTGGGGGAAGACTGTGCTGTGCAGAGGGACGGCAAGTGCAAAGGCCCTGAGGTACGACAGCAATGCCCACACAGCTTGAGTTGGGCAGGCAGACAGGGAAAGGGAAAGAGTTTCAGGTCCAAGAGGTCAAGGAGGGTGAGGTCACGTAGGACCTCGTGGCCTAGAACAAGGAGTCTGTCTCCCTTTTTTGGGGTATGAAGAGAAGCTATGGGGGAACACGCCTCGGTTTCCCATCCTAAATCGATTGCTCTGGCTGCCTGCAGAGAGTGGATGGGCAGTGGGGATGGGTGGAGGCAGGTCAACCCGAAGGGATGGAGATCCAGTCCCGGACGGCAGCCCCAGATGCAGTGGGAAGCTTTGGGTTTGGGGTCCAGCTTGAGGACGGTGCTGGCGGGGTTCACAGAGGAGTTGCATGTCTCATCGAGAGACAGCTGCTTGGCTCTTCCTGCGAGCTGAGGATGTGTCCAGGGCAGTGTGTGGCCTCCGTTGTGCTGAGTCGAGAAAAACCGGGGACCCCCAGTGTGTCTCCAGGCCTCTGGCTGGGTTTGGGTGTCGGCTGGAGACCGTCTGCCCTGAGGCCTGGCTGTGACAGCTGCCCCCAGGCTCCTGCCCGTCCCCGAGGGTCACCGAGCCCGCACCGCCCTCTTTGGAGTTGGCCTTGGTCACGGAATACTTGGCCACGGGTGACATCATGATTCATTAATAAAAGCCAGACAACATTTGGGAGGCATTTGCTGGGATCCAGGGCATCCCGTCCTCCCGCAGACGGCCCCGTGTGTCCCTATGAGGCTGGACCCACCCACGCGCTCCAAGGGGGGCCACGTTGTGAATTTATACCCTTTGAGCTCTCAACTCAGCCAGACTCTGCACTGGGAAAAGTCTCTTCCCTCCCTCTGTGGGGCTTCGGGGCTTTGGGCCTTCCCCACTGTTTTCTGTGCCTCGTGTCCCCTTTGATCTAATGCTGGAGATTTATTTCCGTCGCAAGCTTAGGCATCCAGCTCTGGAAGTGCAAACCCTCCACCGGGGACTGGCGGTGGAGGGGGTTGGGGGAGAAGGAGAGACCCCCCCCCCCAATCACCGTGCTTCTCCCTACCTCCCTTCCATGCCCCAGTTTTTTTTTTTTTTAAGATTTTATTTATTTATTCATAGACCCACACGGAGAGAGGCAGAGACACAGGCAGAGGGAGAAGCAGGCTCCATGCAGGGAGCCCGATGTGGGAATTGATCCCGGGTCTCCAGGATCACACCCCAGGCTGCAGGCGGCGCCAAACCGCTGCGCCACCAGGGCTGCCCCCCATGCCCCAGTTCTGAGGCCTGCCTGTCCCTGGGCACAGAGCGCAGGGCGGGTCGCGGGGCTCTGGGTGCAAAGGACGGAAAAAGATTGTGTCCTCCGCGTGGAGACAGGGAAGGCACACACAGGAAAATACTCACAGACCAGATTGGGAACATGAACAAATGTGAGCCAGCAGGGCCTGCCCTTTTTTAACTGGGGAGAAATCTGTCTGGCCAGCTCAGTCCCCAGGGGCGCCTCCCCTCTGGGGAGCCAGTCTGAGCAACGGGCAGAGGTGTAAGGTCGGAGCCATCTGGAAGGTCCGTTTCAGGAAGAAGGGAGAAAGGACTGATCTTGAGGATGTATGTCTGAGGATCTGTGTGTCTTTTGGAGGAGGAGGCCTGTGGGGGAGACAGGCCCACGCCCTAGGGGGGTAAGGGGCATTGAGGCCCTCGGGAGAAAAGGAGGGAGGAGTCCTTTTGTGGCCACTGCCTGTAGTTTGGACCCAAAGAGAGAATGAATGAGACTTTTAAGGTATGCCTAGTTGGCTCAGTGGTTGAGTGTCTGCTTTTGGCTCAGGGCATGTTCCTGGGGTCCTGGGATTGTGTCCCACATCTGGCTCCCCATAGGGAACCTGCTTCTCCCTCCACCATTTTTTTTTTTTTTAAAAAGGGCTTCTAAGTTTTGCTACCAGTTGGGAATGAAGCCATCTCCCCTGCCCTTTTAAAGAGACTTTAAAGATCACATCCCCTTTGGGGCACCTGGCTGGCTCTGTTGATGGAGGGCACGGCTCTTGATCTCAGGGTTGTGAGTTCAAGCCACGTGTTGGGTTGTAGAAATGACTTAAAAATAGAAAACCTTGAAAAAAAAATCAAATCGCTTTTAAATCATTTTTGCTTGCCTGAGTGACGTACTTTTGAGTGTGATGATGGCAGGCGGAGACCGAGCCACGGCTGCGTAGACAGCCTCTGGTGACCAGTGTGTGTGTCTACATGTGTATGCATGCGTGCAGGATGGACTGGGGTGGAAGGCCACGGATTGGGTAGCTGGGTTATATAGTAACTATGGTTAACCTGAGGGTCTGAGTCCTCTGCGTCCTTGCCAACACTTGGTAGTGTCTGTCTTTCTGATTGCATTTTCATTGCGGTTTTGGTTTGCATTTTTCTGAAGACTAATGATATATATATATATATATTTTTTTAAGATTTCATTTATTTATTCATGAGACACACAGAGAGACAGAGACACGGGCAGAGGGAGAAGCAGGCTCCCTGTGGGGAGCCCAATGCGGGACTCGATCCCAGGACCCCAGGATCATGCCTGAGCCAAAGGCAGATGCTCAACCATGGAGCCACCCAGGCACCCCTGAAGGCTGATGACATTGAACATCTTTTCAAGTGCTTACTGGCTTCCTGTGTCTTGGGAGAAAGGTCTTGTCAGAACCTGTGCCTGTTTTTCTATAACCGACTTAAATTACCAATGTCGTTTCATTACAGGGTTGTAAATGTTCCTTACATATTCCAGATAAGAGTCCCTTATCAGATAGATACACGATTTGCAGAAATTTCCTTCTGTCCTCTCTAGGTTGTCTTTTCACTGTCTTTACGGTTTTCTTTGACACAGACGTTTTTAATGTGGATAGTGTCGACTTTATGTGATTTTTTTTCCTTTTTCTTTGCGTGGCTTTCGTCGTTCTACATGAGAAACTGGCCAAATCGAGGTCATGAAGGTTTATACCTGTTCTCTTCTAAGAGTTTTAGAGTTTGGGCTACATTTAGAATGTAGATCTGCCTTGAGTTGATTTTTGCAAATGGTGTGAGAAAGGGGTCCAGCTTCATCTTCTTGCAAGTGGCTATCGTGTCCTAGCATCCCGTTGTTGAAAAGGCCATCCTTCCCCTATGTTGTGGTCTTGGCATTCTTGTCATCAGGGCTTCTTTTAACTATGTGATTTATTTAAGTCTCTGGGTGGGGAAGCATCTACTGACCCACAGCAAGAAATTAAATCAGTGAAGGATCACTTACATTTAAAAAAAAATTGCTTTGGGAGCACCTGGGTGGCTCAGTCAGTTGAATATCTGCCTTCAGCTCAGGTCATGATCTCGGGGTCTCGGGATTGAGCCCCTGCATCAGGCTCCCCTCTCTCTCTTTGCCCCTCCCTCCACTTGTGCACGTGCTCTCTCTCTCAAATAAATAAAATCTTTAAAAAATGCTTTTGTTTGAACTTCTACACAAGATTTCAATGAAAACTTTCACTGAAAATGAAAATCGGCAACATGTAATGTGGCTACATAGATAGAAGTAAGGAAATTTGGAGTTTTATTAATCTGGCCCCATTGGTGGTGGGGTGGCAGGGGAAGCTCGGGAGGCACTTGGCCTGGAATTGGATGGTGTGTGCAACCAGAGCTGATTACATCAAGTGTGGGAGCCCGGGCTGTGGGTCTGGGAGCATGGGGAGCCCCATGTCCTGCCTCAGCTCACACTCCCCCAGTGCCTCCCTAGGGGTATGAGGTCAGCACCAGGACAGCTGGGCACAGGGTACAGCCGGCTGTGGGACCTGGTTCCAGTTTTTCCTTGGCCTTGAATCAGGAGGGGGATGAGGGAATTATTTCTTCTAGAAGCTTCCACCGCAGAATGGAATCCTGGAGCGCCGAGGCCTCTGCCTCCCACGCATGGGTTGGGCGGGGGAGCTGCCCGGGACTGTGGGTGTGGGCCGAGAGGATGCACACACGGCCTCCCATGTGACTCAGGGCCCCAGCACTGGGCAAGGTTGTGTGCTGGGTTCCCCAGGCCTGGCCCAGCTCTTGGAAACCGGACACACATCCACTGCGAATGGTTGCCCGAGAGCAGAGCATTAACAGAGTCCCCGATGTTCGGAACCCTAATGCAGTATTGGCGTGTGCTCCGTCCAAAATGTTCCTGCCCCCAGACGCGGTCCTGCAGTTGGCACAGATCTGTATGGTTCTCGTGTTTAATCAACGTCATGGGGGAGAGACTTGGGGGGGCGGCGGTGGTTGTTCCAGGATGTGCTCGGAGCTTCCTGCCCTGGGCTGCTCAGCGCAGCTTGGCACCTGCCCGGTCTTGGGGGACTTTGTGGGGATGGAGACGGCGGCCCTCTTCTTGGGGGGGAGTCCGATCAGGAGGTTCGGGTTACTGCTTTTCAAAATCAAGTTCTCCGGTTGTAACCTCCAGCCCGGAGTGCACAGTTGAGATGCTTTCTGGGAAGCTGGATAGGGCTGTTGATGCCAAGGGTTCTGGAACCAGGGGAAAAGTGAGCATTGCCTTGCAGAACTGCAGATCTGAGCTCTTCCAGACCCTGGAACCAGCTAGCAAAGGCCCCGGGCCGGCCACCCCCAGCTGGCCACCCCCAGCTGGCCACCCCCAGCTGGCCTGCCTTCACACCGCAGACCTTGCAACAGAGGGAGGGCCCTGCGGTGACCCCCGGAGTCCCCCTGGTGTTAGCTGGAGCTGGGTCTCAGGAGGGGCCTGTGGGGGCTCTGCTGCCTCTTCCCTCGGGCTCCCCGGGTCACTGTTTATTACTTCATTTCAGCCTTCAGAGTGAGGCCGACACCCACAATCCTGAGATGCTGGATCATCTCATAGGATAGTGACAGGTTCAGATGTCAGGGGCCAGGTAGGCCCTGGGATTCCTGAGATCCCAGGAATCAAGTGCCGTCGGAAACAGTGTCACCCAGCTGTAGGGAACGCAGACCCAGCTGCAAATCCACAATCTCCCCGTCTTCTAATGTTGGTATTGATTCAAATCGAAAACAGCAGCAGACAGCACAGTGCGCTGCCCAGAACTTACCGACAGCCTCCTTGTAACCCTCTCTCTGCATAGTTAGGTCCTAGGGACAGGTGGTGACTCACCCAGGGTGGCCGATCCGATAAGCAGCGTGCACTCACACCCAGGTTTCTGGACTCCCGGGCTCTGGTGGCCGGTCAGCCTTACCAATACCTCGGGGCACCTGGGTGGCTCAGCGGTTGAGCATCTACCTTCTGCTCAGGGCAGGACCCCAGGGTCCTGGGATCGAGTCCCACATTGGGGGAGCAGTAGGGAGCCTGCTTCTCCCTCTGCCTATGTCTCTGCCTCTCTCTCTCTCTGTGTCTCATGAATAAATAAACAAAATCTTAAAAAAAAAAAAAAAAACCATATCAGTACCCGCCAGTCAAGCAAACAGGGTCTCAGTGAGGTTAAGGAAGATCATTCAGCTCAGTAAGGGGCAGAGCTGGGATTTGAACCCAGAACTGGCCTGCTCTGTCCCTCCTGCAGTCACTGGGATGAGAATTGGCGTCTGCTTGGTTATGGAGCGTGTTTTCTCCCCACAGCTCCGCACTGGGATTGGCTCCTCCTAACCCTCGAAACAGAGCTGTTGCGTGACCAGTGAGCAGCTTCCCCGAATCCTGTGGACTTGTAGGGGAGCAGGAGGAGATCCTGGGAGCACACGCGTGTGTGTGTACGGGTGGCTTCTGCATCTCTTGCTCATACCCATCCATCGTTCCCAGGTTTCCTCCCGAGAGCTCAGAGAAGTTCCCTAGAAGGAGGAGTTGGAGCAGATGCTTTTCTGTGTCTGAGAAGCAGCCCCCCCCCTCTTAGCTAGAAAGGCCCACTTAACCCGTGCCCTCCCTGAGCCACTGGCTCAGTTACCACTGAATTGGTGTCTCCAGGCTCAGCCCCGACGGGGGGTCCCCTGCAGATTCGGGGGGCGCTCTGGGCAGGGCGAGCCAGGACCACAGCCAGGCAGCACCCTCGGTGGGCAGGAGCCAAGGAGCTCCCAGAACACACCTTGTCCGGCTCCCCAAGGCTTCATCAGGAGAGTCTGCTGGAGGGTCCTATGTGCATGCGGTGGGACAGGGTCGGGGAGACGGGGCAGGTAGGGCTCATAAATCAGGCGCAGGGGCTTCTCAAAGATTCACTAACTAAATATTTTCCAGATGTTTTCATAGTCCTTTAGCGCTGATCTAGAGGAGGGCTAAACAAGACTCAGCCCTAACTTCTCCAGGGGCTCCCACCCTCTACAACCCCTGGACCCCTCGCACCCTGGCCTCATTCCCAGCACCACCCCGACCCCACCCCCCTCGCCCTCCTCCTCCTCCTTTCATCCTCCTGGGAAAGAGGATGGCCTCTTCTCCTTTTTAGCCCTGTCACACTTGTAATATTCTTTACTCTGAATATCTTTCTACGTTAGCCCACGAATCTAAAGCGTCCTTTTTGGTGTTTGCTATCAGTTCATTGTTCGGATGAACTGTTTATTATTTATAATCTCCTAACGATGGACATTGAGGTTACTTCCTTCTTTTTTTTTTTTTTTTTGGCTATTAAAATCCCTGGTGCTGTATTCCCGTGATGACATCTCCTTGGGCTGAGATGGATTTGCTCTTTGGAATGGTTACACCAATTCACAGCCCTTGCGATGACTCATGCCCCATTTGTTGGCCAAGGCTGAGATTGGCAGGCCTACGGAGAGCTTTTATTTTATTAATTTATTTATATTTATTTATTTCCCCTCTTCGCTCCTCTCTTCCGCCAAACTTTTTTTTTTTTTTTTAAGAGAAAAATGTAAAAAGAGAACTGGTAGCTATAGATTCTCCCTCTGACCTTATGGGTCACTGTGCCTGTGCTGTTTTTCTCCATGCCTTGCTCCTGCCTGTCCTTCTACGCTCCTGTGAGCACGGAGAAGTGTGCTGCTCTAATGGAAGGAGTGTGCTGGATGGGAGGCCCCTGTGCCAACCCTGGCTCTGTTACCCAGTGACCTAAGAAGCTTTTCCTTCTGCTTTTCCTTCTTCCTGGAAGGAAAAGCTCTTGCCTTCCTGGTGCATCTGTTTTCTCGTCTTTGCAATGGGAATAATCACACTTGTGGCACATGCTTGGTGCGTGGTGGAGGGACGGGTAAATATTTATTTTCAGACCGCCCCCAGTGATGTGAGCTTCCGTGACTTCTCTTCTGCCCCCTGACCTCCAGCACTTCTCTGTCACCCCCCACTCCTGGCTTAATCCACCATGAAGTGCTTTCATGCTTGCAGACTCAAGGGTTGCGTGATTTGGATCTTTGGGTGCATGGTGGTGACCCAGGCTCTTGTGGGGGTAGTTCCTCTGCCCTGAGACTTCTAGAGGTTTTGGATGAATGAATGTGGGGATCGCATGGGCCCCCTGGGGTTCTTCTCTGCCAAATTCAAGGGAGCACTTGGTGGGGTATAGCGAGTACAGATGGCACTGCGGGAGGAGGTGGAGGGCCTACCTGCCACAGGGCCTTGTGCCCACGTGAGCGTGTATGTAGGTGTACATAGCATATCTGGGCTCCCTCCTTTGGGATTTGGGAAGGGGCTGTGGCATGGAAGCTGCATTTCCCCAGGACCCCGACCTGTGGGTCTCCCCTAGGAGTTGGGTGTGCAGCCCAAGTCCTGGGTGTGAGTGAGGGCCTGTCTGTGCAGGGCTGCCCAGTTTCTTGTCTGCCGCCCGCCTGGCCTCTCCCTGTTGGAAGCTGTGCAAGGCCCCGCCACGAGGGGCTGGTCGGAGCCGGAGCCGTGTGGGGAGCCCTCTGGGGCACAGTGACGGCTCTGTTTCCTCCTCCGCCTCGCCAGGGGCCCCCATTCACTGCAAGGAGAGTCACGCATTCCCCCTTGAGATAAGAATAGAGCCCGACTGTGCCCCAGGACAGAGTCCAGCTTCTTCTGCCGACCCTCCGAGGCCTGGCAAGGGCCCCCAGATGGTACTGGCATGAGTGGGCCCTGGCCGCCTGCCCCGCCAGCCCCTTGTGCATTGTGCGGCAGGGACACTGGGTGCAGTGTGCATGCGTGCCCGCCTGGCCCCCCCACCCAGAGACCACTGTCTCCAGGCTCTGTTCAGGATGGAGGGGTTTGGCTTCCAGTCAGCTGCCCCTGGGCTCTACAGTGCCCCTTCCCTTCTGGGGCCTCAGACTCCACCCTCCTGGTCCTGATACCTCCCCTGCGTGGCCACTCCTGTTTCTTCCTGGAAGCGAGGGCTGGAGCCCTGGCTGGAGGGTGGGGAGGAACGTGGCTGGGTGTTGAAGGCCGCATTCTGGCAACATAGCCGCCTTCTCCTGCAGCCCCAAGGTGCAGGAGACAGGAGCCAGGGGCCACCGATTGTGTGTGATGAATGGGGTGCTGGCGCCCCCCTCCCCAGCCCTGCCCCTGTGTCGCAGTCTCACGTCATTCCTGACAGCCGGACTGGGCCAGGCTTTCTTAACCGGGCACAGGGGTGAGGGGTGCTCCTGAGCTCTCCTTATGATCAGGTCGGATGATCCTTAGTGTAGTTGCCAGCCTTCAGATTCTCAGGGTGGGGCTTCTCAAACTGTGGTCCCCGGACCAACCACATGAGCCACAGCATCACCTGGGAGCTTGCTGGAGATGCCCATCCTCAGGCCCCGCCCTGGGCCCGGAAATCTGCATTGACACGTTCTCTTGGGGGTTCTGGTGCCCGCCCCAGGTGCTCTGGGGTTAGCTGTTTGCAAACAGATTTCAGCACTTTGCCGGGTAGGTTGGGTGACTCAGATGAGCACTGAGGGCTGTGACATCCTGGTGGGCACGTTCCATCCAAAGGCATTCAGATAAAGGGATCTAAAAATATTTGTTTGAACGTGGAGTCTCCCATTCCAAGAAAAAAACAAAAAACAAAAAGAAAAACAAAAACCCTGGATGCCTGGGTGGCTCAGCACTTGAGCATCTGCTCTTGGCTTAGGGCATGACCCCTGGGTCCTGGGATGGAGTACCACATCGGGCTCCCGGCAGGGAGCCTGCTTCTCCCTCTGCCTGTGTCTCTGCCTCTCATGAATAAATAAATAAAACCTTAAAAAACAACAACAACAAGAAACTTCAATCTTAACATTTTCACACCTTCCAATTGATTCTCCAACTGTATGAGGTCACGTTTTGGGTTCGTGGATGAAAACACTGAACGGTGTGTCCCTGAGCAACTTGGTGCAGTGGAGGTGTGAGTGGAAGCCAGGGTTTTCCACCGACCCACTGAGGAGTCAGCCATGAGGCCAGTGGGGTGAGGTGCCCCTTCAGGTGGCTCCTGGCCTGGCCTGACAAAACAAGAGAGTTGCTGCTGAGTATTTGGATAGGGCCATACACATAAGATGTGAATGTTTCGGGGCAAACGCTGCCGTATCTGGGTCTCTGTCCCAACCTGTGAGGGTTCCTGAAAGTCGTGGCCTTGGGGCACCAGCCACTCTTCCAGGAAGAAAGTGCTAGAAGTGCAAGTCTCCCCCTGGGATAGGGCAGGGTGAGTAGAAACAGTGGCTGACCGTTTTTTCTGAGGCTTTCAGGGTTTCCGAGGCAAGGTCCCCTGGGTGGGTGCAGGAGAACGATACCACCTCTGTTTGCAAGCGAGAAAGCGTAGTCTCTTGGGGGGTTCTGGTCGCACCTCCTGCCACCCTTGTGTCAGGCCCCCCAACTCACACCTCCCCAGTCCTCCTCAGGAAACCCAGTCTCGGTGGCTTCCGAGACTTGGTTTGAAGCAGTGGGGTCGAGAAGCATGAGACAGAGGTTGGTGAGGGGCAGGTAGGTAGGCAGTCTCCCGAGTACCTGATGAGATCGGAGGATCTCTGCACCTGGCTCAGCCGTAGTCTCTTGGCCAGTGAGCGCACCTGTGGCCTCTCAGTGGGTAGGACGTTTTCAAACGGATCTGTTGATTCAGAAATATGTACTAACAATACACAGCATTTTAAGTTAAACTTAATTTTGTAAAGATTGTATTTATTTATTCATGAAAGACACACACACAGAGAGGCAGAGACACAGGAGAGGGAGAAGCAGGCTACCTGTGGGGAACCCGATGTGGAACTCGATCCCAGAACCCTGGAATGATGCCCTGAGGCGAAGGCAGATGCTTAACTGCTGAACCACCCAGGTGCCCCTTATGTTTTTGGGATCTTCTGCTGGCCGTCTGGGGATTCAGTTCTGGTCCAGCTGGGCCACGTAGGGGGAGACTCAGTCGTGGGACAGGAAGGAAAAGTATTACTGTCCCAACTTTTCAAGTCCTGATGATTCTGGGGCTGGGACTGGGCCTGGGGGTGGAGAGAGAGACCAGAAGCATTTAGGGCAGGGCAGAGGGCGGTGGACGGCGGCTGGCCCAGCTCCTGGTGGCTGTGTCTTCCACTGCAGCCCAGGGCCAGCACCAGGCCAGCTGGCTCACAGCTGGAGGCGTAGTGGGAGGCGACTGGAGGGTCCACAGGCCGAGACTGTGTCAGTGATGTGTGCCCATCATCAGCCTGGACCTTCCTCCAAACGGGAAAAGCCCTGGTGCTCAGCCCACTTGCATTCCCCCCGGTGGGTAGCATGGCGGGTAAGAATGTTCCATGTGTTGTGCTCGGAGGCATGAGGACCCCAAGTGTGACATCCCCTCCTGCCCCGCCGTGGCCCCGAGAGTGAGCACAGCCCGGTGAGAGTGGTCACCCCACCTAATGGAGATGCCCGGGTCAGAGTTGCTGGGAGCCTGCGGGAAACCCTCCTCAGCCCCGGGGTGGGTGGGCACCGCCCCTGGAGATATTGCATCTGAGGCGAACAGCGGCCAACTGAGCTGGGAAGGCCCTGAAACCAGTAGAAGCTTTGGACCTGCAGCTGGGCCAGCTGCAGGGACATTCTGTGGGTGGTTTCCAGAGTTGTGGTTTCTGATGCTGAGAAGAGCACAGTTTTAACCAACCCGGGTCAGGGGGTGTCAGGGTGGTGGTGGCGGAAGGAGGTGGGAAGTGAGAGCAAAGAAGCGGACTGGGGGCGTGGAGCCAGAGCGGGACGCTCTCGGGAGGGTCCCCCCATCCAGCTCCGTGTTCCGTGGCGAGGGGCAGGCCTGCAGAAATCCCACGAGACGAGCTTCTGCTCCTTCATATCCTTCTAGAATTAGCTGTTTTAGCGTCTCCCGCCAGGATGAAGTGCAAGCGTTGTGGGAGCAGTGTGCCTGGGCCAGGCCTGTGGTGAGCAGAAGAACTACAAAAATCTTCAACCATGAGCATCTTATTTTTTTAAAAAAAGATTTTATTGATTCATTCATGAGAGACCCAGAGAGAGGCAGAGACACAGGCAGAGGGAGAAGCAGGCTCCCTGCAGGGAGCCCGATGCGGGACTCGATCCCAGGACCCCGGGGTCACGACCTGAGCCAAAGGCAGATGCTCAACCACGGAGCCACCCAGGCGCCCCCCTCTACGTGAACATCTGCACTGTTGAGAATTGCCACCCACCTTTTAGTCAACCCCAGATTCCTGCTCCCCATACCTCATTCTATTTTTCTCTTTGTCACCTTTTCATTTTCTTTATTGTGTCCTTATCTGTTGTTATGCTCTGTGCATGCCCTGCTCCCCGATGTTGGAATGAACACTCAGTGAAGGCAGAGGCGTTTTTTTTTTTTCCTCCCCCTTCTTTTGTGTCCACGGATGTGCCCCCAAGCACATCCAGAAACAGTGCCTGGCCCATGGGAGGTGCCCTAAGCATCTGTCAAATGAATGAATGGGTGGCAGTGCTCAGAAAGCACTTGGCTTGTGCCAGTCATCCCTGGGAGCGCACTTGGGGTACACACGGCCACGTTGCTGGTGTCCTTTGGGGAAGACCCACGTCCCCTGGGAGGGGCCCACACCGTCTGGCTGCCTGGCCTGGGCCCTGCCTCTACCTCAGGATGGATGGGTCCCTCCTGGAGGAGGACTACGCCACCAGCTCCCAGGTGCCAGGTCCCTCCTGAACCCCGCTGCGGGCAGCCCGGCAGCGAGGACCCCCAGGGGCTGGACCTGGTAGTGAGTGAGCAGCTCAGGATTTTAGAGCCTGTTGGGACTGCATTCCTAAATTTCCCCCTCCCGCCCCCCTCCCTGCCCTACAACTCCCTTCCCGCCCCCAGGCCTGGTTGAGCAATTGAAGGCTAAGGCGAAATCTCTGTTTACTCAGCCTCTGTCATCATGCCTTGCAATGAATGCTGCCCAGCTTGCAAAGCTCCACACCCTGGGCGCTTCCCATCCCTTCTGGGGGGGGGCGGTCAAGTCGAGACCCAGATTCCCTGCCTCCCTGGAGGAAGCCTCAGCTCTGGATCAGCAAGCTGCTTCCAGGCCCTGCTCACAGGTTTGCTCTTGGCCTCCTGTCTCCCTCACCCGCTCTGCACCTCCAGGCATCACACCCACACTGGTCCTTCCCCCCAGGTCCCCCATACCCTTCCTGTAAACTCCAGGCCTGTCCTTCCAGCTGCTTGGGTCACAACCCACAAAGGCTTCGACTCCTCTTTTCCCTCCCCCTTGCCCTATGCACTTTGCCAGTTAAGCATGTTGGCTCCTCCTTCCAAATTGACTTTTAGAAAATGGAGCCACTTCTTGCCATCCCCCACCCCTGCCATCATCTTGGTGTGCGGAGCCCCCATCTCTGTGCCCCTGGATTCATGGCGTCACTACCTGGCTGCTTTGCCAGGCCCCGGTCTGCTGTTCTTACCTGACAAGTCTGATTGTGTCCCACATCTTCAGACGTGGCGATGGGTCCCCTCACAGTGGTTGGCAGGGCACTCTGGGACCTCAGCGTCCCCCCCACCCCACTCATCCCTGCTCTGCAGACCAGCCTTCATGGTGTCCCTGCACACATCCCAGGCATGCTTCCTTGCGAGGCCCTGTGGAGCCCCCGTGGAGCCCCCGTGGGTCCCCAAAGATGTTCATCTGGGAGCCTAGGACCGGTACCTGCACAGCCGTCTGGTTTTGCAGGTGCGCTGGAATCAAGGCTGTCGGGATGGGGAAGGGGTCCTGGCCTAACCAGGTGGCCCCAGCGTGATGACAGGGGTCCGTTGAAGAGGCAGGCGGGATGGCCAGGTCGGGAGAAGATGTGACAACAGAAGCAGGGGGTTGAGTGATGCTAGGAGGGGCCATGCGCCTGGGGACGTGCCTCTGGAAGCTGAGCCAGGTGAGGGAGCCCTTCTCTCCGGGATCCCAAGAAGGGACCAGCCCCACTGACACCTTGGCCTCAGACCACCGAAGCTCCTTCAGGCTTGTGACCCCCTAAAGGGTGAGGCCATACATCTGTGCTGGCTTGAGCCCCTCGGTTTGTGATCATTTGGTGCCTCAGCCCCTTCCCCAAAAGTGGTCCACAGGTTCCTTGCAAAATCATCTCACGCTGCTCTTCCCACTTCTGTTTCCTGTTCTCCTTCCTTTTCTCCATCACTTACCACCTTCCAGCAAAACTGGGCCTCCTGCCTGTGGGCTGGGCTTGCTGTGGCTTGGGCCTCCACCCTAAGGAGAACGCAGGTCCTGCTGGGACATGGACCTCTGTTTTGTGACCGCTGTGTCCCAGCACCTAAGACCGTGTCTGGTGGGTGAGGGGCACTCAGAAAGTACCTGTCGGATGGATGGGTGAATGAGAATGGATTCTGGTCCCTGCCTGGAATCCCCTCTGCTTCTACCCTGTCCTGTGTGCCACTCTATCTGATGAGGTCCATTCTCGGGTGCCCTCCTCATGAGGCCTCTCCCCAATCAGGGCTTTCTGTTGGTTGCTCTTACCCCCCCCCCAAATTTAGTTATTTATTTCAGAGAGAGAACAAGTGAACAGTGGGGAGGGGCAGAGAACCTCAAGCTGATTCTATGCTGAATGTGGAGCCTGATGTGAGGCTCGATCCCACAACCCCGAGATCATGACCTGAGCCCAAACGAAGAGTCGGATGCTTAACTTAACCACTCAGGCACCCCCTCTGTGTGTTGCTCTTCCTGAGTGCCCAGGGACCGTGCGTGGCCTGGCTTTTGGCCATGCTCTCTGGGGCAGGCTGTGGGGCAGCCGGACTCACCAGGGCATTCCTTTGGTCTGATGTGTTTCTTACAGGGGAGCGTTGTCCAGATCTGAAGCCTCCATTGATCCCCAACCCTCACCTCTCCTTTCAGCAGAGCAAAATGGAGATGCTATGAGGGGTGGTCTTGCCCAAACCAAAGGGGTCCAGCTGGGCTCATATCCAGAGCCTCCCAGGCTCAGACATCCCACTGATTCCATGCAGTAGCTGAATCACCTGTTTGGGGGCTCCCGTCATCACTGCCACCCCTAGAACACCAGTGCCTCGCACGCAGTTGGCACTCTGCACTTGCAGAGCTGGTGAATGGGGCAGGGTCCTAAAAGAAGTTGGAAGGTTGCTCCCCAGGGACCAGGGACCCGCAGGGACCAGGGATGGGGGAAACTGAGGGGTTTGGCTTGTGCACAGCAGCGTGCCTGAAGGATGGCGTGTTTGGAAGAAGGAAAGGAAGAAAAGATAAGAAACAGGAAGTAGTAAGGATGGCTGAGCCGGTGGGGCACGGACTGGGCACCCCCAGTGGGTGCTTCAGGCTGCAGGGGCTCCCAGGGAGTATGGTGCATGGTCAGGAGGAGCATGGAAGGCCAGGGGAGGCCCGTACGCTGGCCGAGGGTTGCTTCCCCAGGAAGCAGCTGCAGGCGCTCGGGGGTGACCAGTTGGCCATTTGGAAGGCTCCTTCCCGCTGCCTTCTCTGGGGAGGACACATTTTGAAACACTTCCTGAGCTGGGAGGGGGGTGTGATGATTGGTCCCCCTCCCCCTCAGCCTGCTGATGAAGTGTGCTGAGTTAGAAATCTGCAGCTGTGTTTTTGTACCTCTCCCCCCACACCCCCCCTACCCCACCCTGGACACCCGCCCCGTCCCGCTGGGGGCTCCCCTCCCTCCCTTCCTCCCTCCCTCCTGCCTGCTCCCTTCCCAGTCCTCCCCCTGCCGGCTGGTGACTCACTCCTGCTCTTGTGCAACAGCTCGGGCTCCTGCTCTCCTCTTCCTTCCTCCAGTGCCACGAGCTCCCCTCCTGATTTATGTCTTTTCATTTGGGTTAATGCTTTCCACATTTTGGTCTGCAGATGAGTGCGTGGCTCATGGCTGCAACCACTAAAGCCCCAAGCACCCAGCTTGGGTCTGGCACCGTAGAAGACAGGCAGGCCGCCGGACAGAGGGACAGCAGGCAGCCAGCTGCCTCTAAGCCGGCCAGCCTCCCTGCCTCCACAGGGGAGGCAGAGAGAGGAGCACAGCCTCCACCCCAGGACACATTTCGTGCCTGTTTTCCCCGTGGAGGGCATGCATCTTGGGGTGCTGTGACGACGTAATTGCCCTGAGCCTGGTGATTTAACACTGAAGAAGCCACAGCGTTCGGAAGTGAGAGGCCCCAGTCGTAGGGTGTGGAAAAAAACGTTATCTTTGTGGTTTTAAAAGCCATCGCACAGCACTCTGTGTGTGTGAGTGTGTCTGTGTGGTTTCTTCTTCTTTTTGGAACAATAATATTACCTTTGTTGCTATGGTGTTGTTGTGGGGGTGGCTAATTGGACCCAGACCCGATGCAGGCTGGTGTGTGGTGTCCATAGTGATTATCAGATGGCAGCCATGCGATTTGTTTTATTTTCTTCCCTAGATTGAGGAGGGGCTGGCCTGGGGATAATTGAGCACTGGCTGGGGGCACTCGGCCCCATCGGGGTCCCTAGGATGCTGGGTTGGAAATGGGACCCCAAAGCCCGGATGTAGGCGAGGGGCAGAGAGGAGGGTGGGGAGAGGCCATCCCTGGTCATATCCAAGGCTGGAGCCCAGCCCAGCGAGGGCCTGGAGTTGGGACATTCCTCCTTGGAGGTGCTGGTCCACGGCGAGAGGGATGCACAGAGCCGGGAGAGGAAACAGGTGCCTGTGGCCGGATCTCTCCTGGCAGGTGCTGTGGTCCCACTGAGGCTGTAGCATCAATGCAGAAGGCTGGGTTCGGGTGCATTTTCAGCTTTCTGTGGTGTATACATCCCAGAGGCCTCCCTTGATTTGTCAATTTGATGCTCATCGAATAGGTAATACATAGGTCTGGCCTGCTGCAGAATCGAAAGTAGGAACTTGGCCTCCTTCTCACACCTGATCTCTACCGTCCATTCCCTGCCCCAGGGGCAGGTGCATTACTGGCTTCCTACAGGGCCTTCCAGAAACCCTGCAGGCATTTATAGGCCTGCACCAGCCGGGATTCATTCCCTCATGCATGCACTACTCTGCACCTCGCTGCTGCCGCCGCTGCCACCATGGTTTTTAAAACCCATAACCCTGTATCTTGGGGTTTGGTCAAGAGAAACGATTCTCGATCTCTTTCATGCCTTCCTGAACTCGGTTCACCGATGGCCATGTAGATTGCTTCTAGTCTTTTCCTGTTACCTTCACCTGCTGTGGAGAACCTGGGCTGTGCATCATGCTGCACGTGGGTGAGTGACTCTGAAGGATGAATTCCTGAGGTTGAAAGGCTGGAGCAAAGAGGATAAGAATCTGCCATTTAAAAAAAAAATATTTTAGAGAGGAGTGTGTATAAGTAGGGGGAGGGACAGAGGGGGAGGGAGTCTCAAGCTGACTCCTTGCTGAGTGTAGAGCCCAATACAGGGCTCGAACCCATGACTCTGAGATCATGACCGTAGCTGAAATCGAGAGTCGGCCACTTCATCAGCTGAGCCGCCCAGGTGCCCCAGTATCTGTCATCTTGATGGAAAATGCCAGATTGCCTCCAAGGGGGCAGCTCTGGCTTACTGTCCCCCCATCAGCAATGTCCAGGAGTGCCCATGTCCCCATAGCCTTCCCAGGACTGGGTATTTTCAGATTTTAAAGATTTTTTTTTAAATTTAAGATTTTATGTATTTATTCATGAGAGACACACAGAGAGAGGCAGAGACACAGGCGCGGGGGGGTGGTGGGGTGGCGGGAAGCAGGCTCCCTGCAGGGAGCCCAGTGTGGGACTCGATCCCAGGACCCCAGGATCGTGACCTGAGGCAAAGGCAGAGGCAGATGCTCAACCGCTGAGCCATGCAGGCGCCCCTAATTTTAAAGATTTCTGTGCAGAGGGATTTTGTGTCTTTGCCTTCAGCTGACGTCTACTCACTGTCCCCAAATTGTCGCTCTGGGGGGCATGTGCATGGAGGGGGTCCTCCAGCCTCCCAAGGGCCACAGGGAGCAGACCCTGCACGCCCTGCAGACCCTTCTGAGCTGTGGTCTGGCGCCTCTGCGGGCAGGCGGTGGTTTTACATGCTCTCCGGCCTCAAGGGAGGCCTCCCTTCCACATCTGCATTTTCCGCTCTTGCTGGCATTACAAGAATGCATTTCGGAGCTGCCCTCCTCGTCTCACCATGCTTCTTCCTCTCTCAGCTCCACCGCCTCTCACCCACCTCACCCCTGCATGAAGCCATTGCCTTACCCTGCTACTTCGGCTTCTTACTCTCCCAAAAATTGCCGGGCGGATGTGGCTGGACAAAAATCCCTAGACACTGACTTCCGGCTGTGCATCCTAAGACATGTGCTCAAGAGTGAAATCCAAGGTAGAATGGGGTATGCTGGCTGCATTTTCCTCCCTCTGGGTTTTTCTAGGCAGGGGCCTCGAGGTGGAGCCGGAGCCAGGCAGGCTCCAGCACACTGCAGTAGAACTTTCTACAGTGACAGAGATGCTCTGTGTTTGTGCCACCCAGGACGGTAGCCACTGACCTGCAGCCCTTGAGTTAGGGCAAGTGCGCCTGGAGACCTGGGTCTTCACTTTTACTTTTAAGTAGTTATATTGAAATAGTTCTGTGGGGCACCCAGGAGGCTCAGTCGGTGAAGCATCTGCCTTTGGCTCAGGTCATGACCTCAGGGTCCTGGGATTGAATCCTGCAGAGGGCTCCCCAATTAGTGGAGTGTCTGCTTCTCCTTCTCCCTCTGCCTCCTCCCCCTGCTCATGTTCTGTCTCTGTTCTCTCAAATAAATAAAATCTTTTTTTTTTTTAAAAAAAGGGAAACTCATGAGCCTGGGACACTGAGAACTTTACCTTGTAGTTTTGTGAAGAGTAGGTGTGTTCGTTCCCAATTGCTGCTGTAATGAATTGCCACACACTTTGTAGCTGAAACCACACATTCATTCTCTCATAGTTCTGAAGGCCCAAGATTGATATATTTGAGAGAGAGAGAGAGGAGAGGCAGGGAGGGATGGAGGAGGAGGGAGAGAGAGAATCTCAAGCGGACTTTGAACTAAATCAACGCAGGGCTTGATCTCATGACCCTGAGATCATGACTTGGGCCGAAATCAAGAGCTGAATGCTTAACCATCTACGCCACCCAGGTGCCCCCTGAAATGAGTCTTCTAATTAAGCCAAAATTAAGGTGTCAGGGGCTGGCTACTTCTGGGGGCTCTGGGGGGGGGGCAGGTGCATCTGTGTCTTTCCTTTGCCGTGTTTGAGAGACTCTTTCCATGGCTCACAGCTGTACATCCTATGGCCTCTCCTCCCCAGCTCTGACCTCACATGGCATTTTCCCTCTCGGTTCTTCCTGTCTCCCTCAGAGAAGGACCCTTGTGATTATATTTGGGGCCCACCTGGACAATTCAGTATCACCTCCCCATCTCTCCTTGACTTCATCACACCCGCCGAGTCCCTTTTGTCATAGGAGATTCCCACTTCCAGGTTCCCAGGATCAGGCTGCACCTGTCTTGGGGGGGGGCCAGCATCGATCTGTCATAGGGGGTATCTTTCAAGACTCAAGAGAGCAAGTTTGTGTGAGAGAGGGCTATGACTTGAGTCAGTCACCTCCCAGACATTCTGAACTGGCAGGTGAGGGCCGAGCTTGGGCCAACTGTGTTGTAGGGCTGACATTCTATTTTTTTTTTATTTTTTTATTTATTTATGATAGTCACAGAGAGAGAGAGAGAGGCAGAGACACAGGCGGAGGGAGAAGCAGGCTCCATGCGCCGGGAGCCCGATGTGGGATTCGATCCCGGGTCTCCAGGATCGCGCCCTGGGCCAAAGGCAGGCGCCAAACCGCTGCGCCACCCAGGGATCCCAGGGCTGACATTCTAAAGCCATGGATCTTGAATTTGGTGGCTCCCTCCGAGTCATGTAGGAGACATGAGTAAGGGGCAGAGGTCCAAACCCTGTCCCTGCAACCAGTCTGGCCCTGTGTGTTCTTCGAGAACATTCCAGGTGACTGAAAACCATCGCCCTTAGGAGTAATCCCTCAGATTACCTGTGTGCATGCCTATGGGAGGTGGAACCTCTTGTTTTCTGTAAGCAGCCTGAGCAAGGCCGCGTGCAGACGGAAGTGTAGGAGAAGGCCAGGGAGGGGCTGCTGTCTCGCTGCACCTGTGCCATACCTGGAAGGTGAGAGAAGGTGTGGCTTCCAGAAGCAGAGAGGGAGGCCTTCCCAGCAGCACTGAGGTAGGAGCAAGCAGGCCGCTTCTGGGAACTTGGGGGCCACTTGGGGCCAGAAGGGGCAGGGAGGGGGAATTAGCTTGGCAAGGGGAATACTTACCAGGTGAGCCTGCTGGTGTTTGCAGGGTTGATGGGAGGGCGGAGGCCTAGGTGGCGGTGGGAAAGATACAGAAGCGGTGATGGGGGGAAATTCAAGAGGACGTGTGAGTATGATGACGGTCTAACAGTCAATTTGTGACATGTAAGCAGAGTGTGTCGGGCACAGCAGAGTGTGATATGGTGATGAGCAGGACTCTCGAGGGCCCTGGTGTCCTGAGTACACTTGGATAAATACACTGGCCAGTGCTAAAGGCGCTGGAGAGTTCAGTCAGTTCAAGTGATCAGAAACCACTAACTAGTGGCTTCTTTAGCTCAGGAGTGTGCCTGGAGGGCTTCTCTGAGGAGGTGAGGTTTAAGCTTCTGTTTAGGCCAACCATGAGAAGAGCTAGGAGAAGGGTAGGGGGGGATAGCCAGGGCCAGGGCCGCAAGGAAAGGGCTGAACTGCCCCATCCAAGTAGCAGCTAGAACTGCAGGGTCCACAGAGCTTTCCGCAGGGATGGGAACACCGTATCTACACTGACCATGTGGCTGCCAGCCAGCCACGTGTGATAATCGAGCCCTTTGAAACACGGTGAGTAAGACTTGGGAATGGAATTTTACCATTTAGTTTAGTTTTAGCTGATTTAAATTTAGCTCTCAATAGCCACACGAAGCTGGTGCCTCCTGCCTTTGAACTCAAGGTCTGTGTGGCTGGAGAGAGAGAGTGGAGTGAACGAGGTAAGGTGAGGCAGAGAGAAGGTGGACTTATTTTTTATTTTTATTTTTTAATGTTTATTTATTTGACATTTTTTAAAACTTAAATTCAGTTTGCCAACATGTAGTCTAACACCCAGTGCTCATCCCATCAAGTGCCCTCCTCTGTGCCACCCCCCGCCCCCTGGCAACCTACCCTTCCGAAACCCTTTGTTCGATTCCAGAGCTAGGAGTCTCTCATGGGACCTAATTTTTCCCACTCAGTTTCCCCTCCTTTCCCTTATAATCCCTTTCACTATTTCTCATATTCCATGGATGAATGAAACCATATGATGATTGTCCTTCTCCGATTGACTTACTCCACTCAGCATAATACTCTCCAGTTCCATCCATGTCGAAGTACATGGTGGGTATCCGTCCTTTCTGACGGCTGAGTACTATTCCGTTGTATCTATAGACCACATCTTCTTTATCCATTCATCTGCCGAAGGACACCGTGGATCCTTCCACAGTTGGGCTGTTGTGGACATTGCTGCTATTAACATTGGGGTGCAGGTGTCCCGGTGTTTCACTGCATCTGTATCTTTGGGGTTGGTGGGAATGCAAACTGGTGCAGCCACTCTGTACAACAATGTGGAGGTTCCTCAAGAAGTTAAAAATAGAGTTACCCTATGACTCAGCAATTGCAACACTGGGGATTTACCCCAGAGAAGGTAGACTGTATTGCTTCGTGAATTAGGCTCAGTGGTCTGGATTTCTTTCTTCTAACATAGTGCAAAGCCTTTGGATGGTTTTACCTAAAGGTTGACATAATGTGATTAATGTTTTATAAGTTTATCTGGCTGCCTCGTTGAGAGCGAATCGTAGAGGGTCAGGGTGGAACAGGAGACCAGTTAGGTCCCTGTAATGATAGTGGGAGCACTGCTGGTGCCTGGGGAACAGGGTGGCAGCCTTGGAGAAGAACCACAGATGGCTTCCAGATGGCTTTTGGAAGGTAGATCCCACAGGAGTGGACAGGGAGGGGATGGGAAAGATGGGAGAATTAATTTTTTTTTTATTTTACAGATTTTATATTTATTATTTGAGAAAGAGAGAGAGAGATGGAGAGAGAGAGACCGAGCAGTAGGGGAGGGATAAGCAGGCTCCCTGCTGAGCTGGACCCTGAGATCATGACCTGAGCCGAAGGCAGATGCTCTACCAACTGAGCCACCCAGGCATCCCCAAGATGGGAGAATTCGATGATCCTAGATTTGGGGCTTAAGCAGCAGCATGGTTCATGGTGCCATTTGCTAAAAGGAGGCCTGGATAACAGGTATTATTTTGGTTTGCTTTGTTTTTGGAAGTGAGGAATTGGATTCTTTTGGGGAGTTTGTTGGAGATTTCTCCTGAGGATCCCCGTAGAGACAAGTAGCCAGGCGGGCATGGGGAAAGGTCAAGGCTAGAGATAAGAGTTTAGGATCCGCAGGGGGTCGAGGGTGTGTAATGCTCTGGGAGGCCACTAAGGGCCACTAAGTGCTGTCAGGCCACTAAGGGGAGTGAGCATATGGAGCAGAGAGGGAAGGGCAGAAAGTTGCTGCCTCATCTATGATTGAGCATAGGAGGCAGATCCAGAAAGATGACTGGAGAAATGTGAAATAACATGGAAGCCAAGAGAAGTCATGGTTTCCAGAAGGAGGAAATGTGATATGCTGCTGATTGGCCCAAGACTCCAGAAGGATCCAAGGTAAGCAGCATGGCAGTCATGGGTGGCATTGGCACAGCGAGCTCCGTGGAGCGAGTAGGAGAGTGTAGGAGCTAACATTACGTGCTGATAGGTAGAAAGCAGGTAGTTTGCCTTTGATAGAAGGAGGGCCTTAAGTCACCGTGATGGGAGGGAAGACTGTGAACATGATGCTGCTGTGGGGAGTATGGAATCTGGGTCATGGGCTGATGAGGAGTTACGCTCAGATTGCTCCTGTCTTTCTAAGCAATGTGTAAGGCAAGCTCATTATCCGAGAAAGGGTTCAAACAGTTGTTTTGAAGATTGAAAATAGTCCACGGGGTAACTACAGCAGGACTGCTACATGGCTTGATCTGTGCTTCTCAAACGTGAATGCACAAATGGATCACCCAGGGATGTGTGGCGATGCGGATTCTGATTTCTGATGAGCTCCCAAGTAGTATTGATGCTCCTGTCCTTGGAGCCCACTCTGAGTATAAAAACCCCACAGCGCTAATGTGGCCGAGAGATGCCTAAATTATTAGCCCACAGAGCTTATACTTAGGACGGAGTAGTAAGAGTTGAGTCCCTGTTTGAGATTTGTGGCCATCCATTTAAAGCAGATCTTCTCAAAGTCAGAATTATCTGGAGAACTTTAAAAAACAAAACAAAACAACACAACAGGGCCTGAGTATTTTGATTTTGATTGTGCCTCAGAATTCAGTGGTATAGCATTGATTCCCAGGGTGCCCTAATTTCTAAAGGTCCCCTTGGTAGTTCTAATGTTTATCTGGGCTGGAGAAACACTGATCTAAAATAGCAGGTCAAGGGGATGTCCATGGGAGTAGGTGGCCGTGGTGGGGTGGAGACAGGGATGCCTCTAGAATGTGTGGGCTCCCCTCTGTATAAACCATTTGAGTCACCCCAAGTCAGCATGCCAAGACTATTCTAATCTTTCATAGTCCTGCAAATGAAACACCACTTCAGCCAGCAAGAGCAACGTAATCACCAGGCACGCTTTCTGGAATCTTTATAGGATCCTGGGAATCCTCCCTCTGGGCATCTGGTCTACCTTATGTATGGGGGTTCATGGGTTGGGGGACCCATTTCGGTCTGGGGAGGGAGTTACTCAGATGGTCCTGCCAGACCCTACTGTCCTAGGCCCCTCAGACAATTTAAGAGAAGGCAGTCAACCCTTGAGCCATGCAACCCGGTCAAGAGCAAGGCTGGTTGAGAAACTGAGAGTCCCAACTTGTATGATGAATTGTCTCATCCAGTTGCCCAAAGTGAAGACAAGAATCACAATAGAAGCCAGGGACTAAAGCATCTCTTCATGTGGCAAGGAACTAACACCTCTGCAGCCAGCAAGGGCCTGAGGTCTGCCAACAGCCACATGATCAGACTTGGAAGCAAATTCTCTGCCATTTGAGCCTTGAGATGACTACAGGCCCTGTGGGCACCTTGATTGAGGTCTCGTGAGAAACCCCGAGTGGGGCTCAGGGTTTGGGCAAACTGTACCTAATTCTCTGACCCATAGACACCGAGATAATGAATGTTTGTTGTTGAAGCCATTAAGTATTGGACGATTTTGGTATGCAGCCATAGATAACTAGCAGAAGGGGCCAAGGCCGAGTCTCCAGAAGGCTCCATCTCTTGGGTTTCCTTTTCCTCTCTTGCTGGCTACATTTTCTACCTTAGCAACCTCCTCAAAATGCTTCTATCTACACTCTTGATGATAGGAAAAGGAATAAAAATAATAGAATAGAAAAAGGAATAGAAATAATAAAGAAATAGAAAAGGAATAGAAATAATAAAGAAAAGGAAAGTAGCTCAGTGAGTGGGCAGCTTTCCAATGGAACATGGGGTGGCATGGTGGGGGGGTGGGGGGGTCAGCCCCATCCCTGCCTTGTGGACTGAGAAAGGAACAGGTGGGACCCAGAGGAAAGCCAGAGTCGATTACTTTCAGAGGGAAGAGAAGTGTAATCTCTCCAAAATGATCACTGGCGGGACGTGGAAGTAAGGGGATATTTGGGGTGAGCCTGGGTGGGATCAGGCCTTCAGAACTCTCAGCAAGGAGGTGAAAAGATGGATCTTAGCTCCACCTTTTTTCTCTTCCTTGAAAAAGCCGCAGACATGCATTTCTCTTTGAAATGCACGTTTGTGTTTTAAAAATACACATTGGCATTGCATGGGATCAGTCTTCCCGCTCTGTCGGGCAGGCCCGATGACACTCAGGTGTCAGGGGACCCAGCGGGCGTGCACGGCCACTGGTGCCCGCGTTTCTGGTGGCAGCTCTGCAGGGGCGCGCGGGATCTGCTCAGCGATGCCGTCCTGGCTCTGCAGTGAGCTGGTCTGGCAGGTGTGCTGTTTGAAAACAGGGGTGTGGCGGAGGGAGGGCCGGATGGCGCGTCCCTAGCTCCTGCTGCATTTCCCATGACTCAGACGGGGATGCTGGAAGGGCCTCGCACACTTACTTCACAAGCATGGGGGAGACGCCCAGAGAAGGTCGTGGGAGCTCTGTGTGGACAGGTGCACATGCGGAACCTGTCTCCCTCCCTCCTCCACGAGCTCTGTGGTCACAACTCTGTCCCTCAGCTCACCTTTTCTGGGTCATTTATACTCAGGAGGAGGGGAATGCCTGGCATGGGGGATGCATGATGCTCCCCAAGCCCTGAGCTGAGCTCCACACCTCCTCCAGTGCCACCGCATGCTCTTCCTCTGCTCGCTCAGGCCCTGGAGCCACAAGGCCTGGTCCCCTTTAGGCAAATACACGCTTCCTTTCTACTGGGTGCCTGGGCCACCCAATCACCCTGTCCTCCTGTTACGTCCATTCTGCGCAGTGAGCTCGGGAACATCTGTGCAAAAAAGTCACCCCAGGGCAGCCTGGAAGAGGGGTCGGGCAAAGGATGGCCCTACCTGCCTGGGGTGGATGGCAAGTTGTGGTTTTAGCATCAGCTGAGGGAGCCCCTCCTGTTTTCCTGGCTAGGCTGAGGGGTGGGGGCGAGATCCCCATGCATCCCTTCCCCTCCAGATCATTTCTTCGAGCAGCTCTGGCTGTCCAGCCACCAGAAGAGCTGCCCAGGGGGAGGAGGGGGTTGCAGCATGAGCATCCTGACAGGAGATGGGGACACCCCAGTGTGTCACAGGCAGAAGAAAATGGGTTCCAACATGCTTTTTTTAAAATATTTTATTTATTCATGAGAGTCAGAGAGAGAGATACAGGCAGAGGGGAAGCAGGCTCTCCCTGCGGGGAGCCTGATGAGGGACTTGATCCCAGGACCCTGGGATCATGCCCTGAGCCGAAGGCAGACGCCCAACTACTGAGCCACCCAGGTGCCCCTCAATCACATTTTTACCCGCCTTCCTTCCTGACCTGGGTTAGAGCTGATGTTGCCAGATGTGGGCCCACCATGCCCACCTGCAGGTCAACCAAAGGCATGGAGCCCAAGTGCGTTCTTACGGTTCTGAAGTCATGGATCTATAAAATCTTGGGAAAAAAATCAGAGCAGCCTGGAAGAGAGCCCACAGAGCTCCCCGAGGTCCTCGCTATAAAGAGATGTGTAGGATTTCCCAGAGGCCAGGAAGGGAAGGCCAACTCAGGCCCAGGGATTAGCATAGGCAAAGGCACAGAGGTTCCCAAGGGGCACTCGGGAATCAGATGAGGGAACCTGCTTTTAGTAGTGTTTTGTTTTGTTTTGGTTTAGAAAATGTTTGGTCTAGCCTGGCTGGCAGAGCGACAGCCGGAGGAAGTGGTTTGGGAACGGAATTTGGTTTTGGACATGTTGCATTTGAGACGTTAGTGGCCTGTGTCTTTGAGGACGAATGTGGTTTATCACATGAATTGGGACCCAGGACAGGACTGGGAAGTGATCCACAAGGATGTGGATGAGGGACTACCAGAGGCTGATCTTGGAATCACTGGCTTCGTTTGGTGCTTTGCGGCCCACAGACCAGGGGCCATGTTCTCCTCGGTGTCGTGGCTGTGGTGTGGACCTCCTTGTAAACCCTGGATAAGAGAAAGGCCACGAAGAGTGTCCTGCCTTTGCAGGCAGGTGTGATGAGCCCACATGCCCATCATTCTGTGGGTTAAGGATGTGTTCCCCGTTCTGTGGAGGCAGAGATTAGAGCGATGTAGCCACAAGCCAATGGATGCCTGTAGCCACCGGGGCATCTGGAAGACCGGCAGGGAACAATGATCCCCTAGAACCTACAGAGTGAGCGCAGCCCGAGCCCGGCTTTTACCATGACTTTGACTCTGTGAAACTAATTTCTGACTTTCGGCTTCCAGAATCATAAGGGGAGGCGGGGAAGAGTGTGTGGGTTGAAGCTGCCAGGGTTGTGGTTTATTTGTTACAGCAGCTGAAGGAGACTCATACACAAGCATTTGTCAAAGGCAGCCTGCCGACACCTGCATGCCCCGATACCCCTTGGGAAGAGGGTTTCCCTGGTCAAAGAACTTTGAACTTTGAACAAATGAACATTCGTTCATTCTTTCAACACAGTTCTTTTGATCACACATTGTGTGTCTGGTTCTAGGTGCTGGGTATTTATAACAAAGTCCCTGCCCTGGCTGCTTAGATTCTCTCCTGTGGGAAACGGACTGTAGAATAATTAGATGATGTGATATTGGGCTAGTGAGGTACTGTTTTCCACTCACAGAGCAGAGGGCAGCAGGAAGTGCTGTTATTTTATTTTATTTTATTTTATTTTATTTTATTTTATTTTATTTTATTATTTTAAAAATATTTTATTTATTTGAGAAAGAGAGAGAGAGCATAAGCAGAGGGGAAGGGCAAAAGGGAGAAACATCCTCCCCACTGATCAGGGAGCCTGATGGGAGACTTGATCCCAAGACCCTGTGATCATGACCTGAGCCGAAGGCAGATGCTTCACCTACCCTAAAGTAGCCCCCCAGGTGCCCTGGGAGGTGCTATTTTAGATGGGGTTGACAGATAGGGTCTGTGGTCAGGAATATTTAAACAGACCCAAATAAATTAAAGACATAAGCCTGTGGGTATGTGAGGAATGAATGTTCCGGGAGGAGGGAAAGTCAATGCATGTGAGCCAAGGAGTGGACCTGCGCTTGGCCTCTCCCCGGTGTCTGGAATAGAGGGAGGGAGAGATGGGGAGGCGGTTCAGACCACTGAGGATGGTTGGCTTTTCCTCTGCAAAGGATGGAGATCCACGGGAAAGATTTGAAGCAGGATGTGATTTTTTTTTTTTAAACTCAAGATGAACTTCACATAACATAAAATTAGCCATTTTAAAGCGGGTAATTCACTAGTGTTTAGCACATTTGCGATATTGTACAACCACCACCTCTGTCTAGTTCCGAAACATTTTCATCGCCCCCCCCACCCCCCGGGGAGACCTCGTGCCCATGAAACAGCCTCTGCCCACCCCCTGGCAGCCACCAATCTGCTCTCGGCCTCTGTGGAGTTTCTGTTGGGACATGATTGTTGAGAATCGCTGTGGCTGCCGGATGGGGGAAGAATGGGAGGTGGTGGCCGCAGTGGAGACCAGGAGAGCAGGGGGTGCTTGCCGCTCCAGGTGAGAGGCCGTCGGCCTGCGCTTTGGCCCAAAGTGGAAGAGAGAGATGGCAGGTGGGGTTCGGATTCAGGATGCGTTCCGTCGTTGCATTGAGGCCTCGGAGAAGACTTGGTTTCATCCCCGTTTGACAGTAGAGCCACTTTTTTTTTCAAGGAATGTTCCAGAATACACAATAATGATGATGATGATGCAGTGGGAAAAATCCTGGGTTGGAACGCCGGACAACTGAGTTCTGAGGTCCTCACCTCCTACTTCTGAGCTCAGGCCACACTCCCTTCACCTCCGGATGCTCCACATCCTCATCCAATTACTGGGGATGTAATTAGCTTCAAGAATCTACCATACAGCGACCTTGTGCCTGCGGATAAATCGCTGTCATTTGTGAAGATGCTCCCGCTTCTGGGGGAAGAGGGCATCCTCTTCGTGTCAGCCCACCTGGATTTCTCCCCACCTGCCAGGCTCCGAAAGCCAGGAGAGGAGGCTGTGTCTAGGACTAGCATCACCTCGATGGGAGGTGGGCTTAGTCATTAGGCAAACTGAGTTTGCACAAAAGTTAGCTGACTCGAGAGAGTTGGGTGTTGGAAGCCTGCATCATTGCCTTCCGCCCAGACTTTCTGGGACCGTTCTGAGAGGTGGTTCTCCATTGCGAAGTGACCATGCTTGTGTCTCTGTCAGAGGTGTGTTGCAGATCTGTTCTTTTTCTTTATTTCATTATTTTTTTGGTTTTGTTTTAAAGATTTTATTTATTTATTCATGAGAGACACAGAGAGGGGCAGAGACACAGGCAGATGGAGAGGCAGGCTCCCTACGGGGAGCCCGATGCAGGACTTGGTCCCAGGACCCCGGGGATCACACCCTGAGCCGAAGAAAGACACTGTACTTTGAGCCCTCCCAGGCGTCCCCAGAGATCTGTTCTTAATAATCCTGAAGTTTGTGAGAGATGGACTTTGGTGTGTGAATGGGAGCAAACTCAAGGTTATCCCCATCATCACACGCCCCTCCAGGCATCCCACGCTCGTGTGTGTGTTCCTCCTTTTTTTCCCATGCTTCAAACTTAAAAGCCTGTGTTTTCATCTTAAGGGAAAAGTGCTAACATGCACGGGGTTGAAAACAAAATCGAACAGATGCCCCAGGGCTGAGCACGCAGGGCAGCCCTCGGGAGGACACTCACTCCCCACTCCTTCTCCCTTTCCAGCCTCCTTGTGTTTTGGGTTCTCCTGGCAGTCACCACCAGAACGTTAAGCCAGATGCTTCGAGGTCGTTGCAAGGTGTGTGCACTTTGACACTATGTACTGGTTCCCTGCCGTGGGAGATGGGGAGTTACTGGGCATCCGCCTGACCTCCCCTGCTTACCTCTCTCCCCAGATGCCACAGGGGCTTCTTATTCCAGCTGCTTCTCGGGCACCAGGGTGGGGGAGACGATCGCTGCACACTGATGCCCAGGGATCTCTTCTTAAGGCCTTGGTTCAGACTGGGGCTTAAAATTATTAGCCCTATGAAGCTCGTGGTCTTTTTTTTTTTTAAATTTTATTTATTTATTAGTGAAAGACTGAGAGAGAGAGCGAGCAAGCACACAAGCAGGGGGAGCAGCAGAGGGAGAGGGAGCAGATTCCCCGCCGAACAGGGAGCCCCATGCAGGGCTTGACCCCAGGACCCTGGGATCATAATCTGAGCCGAAGGCAGATGCTTCACCCACTGAGCCCCCCGGGAGCCCCCTCTTAGGTTAATATTTAGCAGAACTGGGATTTGATCTGGAGTCTGTGTGGTTACAAAACTCTGCCTCTAATTCTCTCTTGTTAGGCCCTGGGGCCACCTCCCTGGGTCATGACCTGATGCTTCACCGACTGAACCACCCCGTCGTCCCAAAGCTCATGGTCTTTAAAGACATTCTCCCCCACTCATTCTCTTTCCATGAACCCACAGAAGCGCTTTCTTCTAGTTGTTCAGGCAGGAACGGTTGTACCTCCCCTGAGCTGGTGGCTCCTTTTAAGGACACCGAGGACCCTTGAGCCAAACGCATCCCCCTCCTTGCACTGGCCTCAAAGCTCTGCACCAAATTTGGGGCCCACCTCGTGTGTGGGAGATTTGACCACAGAGGCCCCTGACTTCTCCCAGACTTCATCTTTTTTTTATCTCTTTTTTTCCTTTTATTGAAATACAGTTGACATACACTGTGACAGCACTTTCGAGTGTACAGTAGCGATTCGACAGGTCTGTACATCGAATCCTTCCCTGCCCCTGCCTTCAGCCCCCCCACCAGCCCTGGGTCAGCGCTGTTTGAACACATCGACTCTATTCCCCATCTTGTCCCTTTCCGCCTCGGGACGTGTTCCCTCTGGAACTGCAGGCTGGACCACCCAATCCCCTTCAGCCTACTTTCCCCGCTGTTTTCACCTTCCTGGGGGCCACTCTGGGTGTCCGATCTGGGGTGATGGAGCACGGGGACTGCGGCCGATTCCTCTCTAGTCCTGATGGTCCCGGAGAAGCTTCACCGTGTGCTCCCTGCATCCTGCCAGCCTTTCCCTGCTCCGGCACAGCACCTGCCGAACTCGGGGTCCCTTCTCTGGGTTTGGTGGCTCGCTGTATCTCCCCCTGCACCACCACCCAGCCTCCCCGCTGCCAACACAGGAAGCAGCCTCTGCATGAGGGGGATGGCATGGCCACTTGGCCTGTGTCCCTGAGGATCATTGATCTCTGGTGGTGACCCTGGTGTGTGAGGCGTCACCCCTGGCGTGTGAGGCATCACCCGAGGCCATTCCAGATCACAGGCTGAACTTGGAACACGGTGCTCTGCCAACGAGAGCCACGTGGAGCCTCCCCCGTGCTGGACCTGCGTGTACCACGCAGGAGACATCACCTGAGGTGGAGATGCTCCGGCCCCTTTACCTGAAGCCCTCGGGGCCTTTACTCAGACCTCGGGGCCATTAGAGCCGGGAGGGGTGGTTGCCAGCAGCCAGGCTGCCCGGGCCCCCATGCCACCAGCTTCCCTCCCTCGGGCAGCAGCCTGTCCCCCCAGGACCCCCACTAGGCACAGCTGCACCGGCTTACTCATTTAGACACTTTTGTTTTTTGAAGGAGGGCAAGTGTTGTACCCCCTTTTAGCTACTGGAATCATACTGGTGAGATTGACTTTCATGGTGAGATGAGGAAGGGATGCTCTGGCTGGGGCACTGGCAGCCCTGCTGCTGGGCTGGGGTGGGGGGGCTCCTCTCCTCCTGGCCCCCAGGCATGTCAGGGTTTTACCCTTCCCTCCTCTTCCTTCTCTTGATTACCACCCTTATAGACTGATGCGGTTCTTTATTTTCAGTTACTTTCTTGCTAGAGGATTCTTAGGGACCTGTGGGCTTCAGGGCCGAGCATCAGGCAGGACCTTGGGATTCAGCACAGCTTCCATTTCTTTTTTTTTTTTTTTTAATTTTTTTTTTTATTTTAATTTATGATAGTCACAGAGAGAGAGAGAGAGAGAGAGAGAGAGGCAGAGACACAGGCGGAGGGAGAAGAAGGCTCCATGCACCGGGAGCCTGATGTGGGATTCGATCCCGGGTCTCCAGGATCGCGCCCTGGGCCAAAGGCAGGCGCCAAACCGCTGCGCCACCCAGGGATCCCCTCTTTTTTTTTTTTAATAATAAATTTATTTTTTATTGGTGTTCAATTTGCCAACATACAGAATAACACCCAGTGCTTATCCTGTCAAGTGCCCCCCTCAGTGCCCGTCACCCGTTCGCCCCCACCCCTCGCCCTCCTCCCCTTCCACCGCCCCTAGTTCATTTCCCAGAGTTAGGAGTCTTTATGTTCTGTCTCCCTTTCTGATATTTCCCACACATTTCTTCTCCCTTCCCTATATTCCCTTTCACTATTATTTATATTCCCCAAATGAATGAGAACATATAATGTTTGTTCTTCTCTGATTGACTTACTTCACTCAGCATAATACCCTCCAAATGGTGGGTATTTGTCATTTCTAATGGCTGAGGAATATTCCATTGTATACATAAACCACATCTTCTTTATCCATTCATCTTTCGATGGACACCGAGGCTCCTTCCACAGTTTGGCTATTGTGGCCATTGCTGCTAGAAACATCGGGGTGCAAGTGTCCCGGTGTTTCACTGCATCTGTATCTTTGGGGTAAATCCCAGCAGTGCAATTGCTGGGTCGTAGGGCAGGTCTATTTTTAACTCTTTGAGGAACCTCCACACAGTTTTCCAGAGTGGCTGCACCAGTTCACACTCCCACCAGTGCAAGAGGGTTCCCCTTTCTCCACATCCTCTCCAACATTTGTGGTTTCCTGCCTTGTTAATTTTCCCCATTCTCACTGGTGTGAGGTGGTATCTCATTGTGGTTTTGATTTGGATTTCCCTGACGCCAAGTGATGCAGAGCATTTTCTCATGTGCATGTTGGCCATGTCCATGTCTTCCTCTGTGAGATTTCTCTTCATGTCTTTTGCCCATTTCATGATAGGATTGTTTGTTTCTTTGGTGTTGAGTTTAATAAGTTTCCATTTCTCTAAGGTGATAGGATTATAAGGTGAAACCTCTCCCTGGGACCCCCTCATGGGCTTTGTTTCCGTGGCAGACTGTCTGCATCCTGAGACCTTAAGCCTTGTTAAATCCATCATATATATATATATATATATATATTTTTTTTTTAATTATTCATTTGGGAGAAAGTGAGGGAAGGGGCAGAGGGAGAGGGAGAAGCAGCCTCCCCACTGAGCAGGGAGCCTGACTTGGGGCTGGATCCCAGGACCCTGAGATTATGACCTGAGCCAAAGGCAGATGCTTAACCGATTGAGCCACCCCGGTGCCCCAAATCCATCTTCTTTATAATGATGGCTTCCAAAACATTTGAGGAAGCTGTTCAGAAAGCCCCCTCACCCCCTCCTATTTGTCTTTCCTTCCTTCCTTCCTTCCTTCCTTCCTTCCTTCCTTCCTTCCTTCCTTCTCCTTTTCTTCCTTCCTTCTACACGATTCATCAAAGCTTTATTGAATTTCTTCAGTGTGCAAGGCATGTCTGCTGGGGCTGTGGGCAGTTTAGGTGCCCAGCTGGGGCCGCCGGCAGTGTAGGTGCCCAGCTGTGACTGTAGGCAGTGTAGACACCTGGCACAGACATTGGTCCATCTGCATCCCAGGAGCTCACAAGCTCACTGCCCAGCTAGGACAGACACGCCACGTCCCTGCATAAACCGAGGTGGTGGTAGTGATGAGTGCCCCTGAAGAAGCATCTGGGTCCAGTTCCTTGTCAGCACTCCCGTCTCCAGGCCTCTGGATGCTCCTTCTCTCTCTCTCTCTCTTTTAAGATTTTCTTTATTCATTCATGAAAGACAGAGAGAGGCAGAGACACAGGCAGAGGGAGAAGCAGGCTCCCTGCGGGGAGCCCGATGTGGGACTTGATCCCAGGATCCCGGGGTCATGCCCTGAGCTGAAGGCAGACATTCGACCACTGATCAACCCAGGCATCCCGGACGCTCCTTCTCTAATGGGTTTTCCCTTTGGGATTTCCCCACGCACAGCCGAACCTCGTGACTTACTCTTGAGAAACTACGGCTTTTCTGTTTGTTTAGAGGGGGAAAAAAAAAGCCCGTTTCGCATAACCACTGGGTTTTATGGACTCTTAGTGGTGCCCCGGGAGGTCCTCTCCTGAATTGGTGGACTTATCCGGGAGCTCGGGAGCCACTCGTGGAGTTGCAGGGTGGCGTGCTGGGCCCTGCAGCATCTAGGCCCGCTCCTCCTGCTGGGATCTGCTGGGCATCTGCGTTGTGCTCTCTACTGCCCGGTCACCTTGGCTGTCGTGCAGTCCCCAAGCTAGCCACCGTGCACTGCTTGGAACAAGTGGCTGTGTGGCCTCTTCCAAGGGCTTCTTCTCACCCAACTCTTCCTGGGAGGGTGCCTGGTCCACACCGCAGGATCTCCCAGGGTTATTTCTCCCCCATGCCGCCCTTCCAGTATCTATTAACAAGCTTTGGTCTGAAATCAGCAAATTCTTATTGATTTCAACGGCTTAGGCAACTCCAGTGCCTCCCTCTTTGTGTCCTGTTTAATTCCCTGTCCTTGCCTTCTGCTTAGGCTCTGTGACCATCCTCTCTATCTGTGTAGACAGCCCGGGACAAACCCAGGTAGGTCCCTTTCAATGCCCTGGTAGCAGGGACCGTGCCGGGTATTACGAACGCTGCGCAAGAGCAAAGCAGACCTGATCGCTGCTGTGGGAGCCTCAGAGAGACGCCCGGAGACCCTGTTTATCTCCCAGATCCGATCGGTGCCAGAGCGCACACATTCTAGGCTGATTAGCTAATGACTTTGGACTGGGCAGGTGCAGTGCCAAAAATGTGACTCACGCGGCTGCAGGTATGGACAGCAGCAAGCATGCTCCGTCGCCATGGGAACGCAAGCATGTATTCATGTCAGAGCAGAAAAGAATTCACTTGCCCTCCTTGGGGATGTGGGTATTTCCCACACCGTACCCTGGGCACATCTGCCCTCCCCGAGGCCGCAGTGTGGCCCTCGCCCCCACCCCCCTCCATCCGGCATCGCTCCCTCCTGTTGGGCGTCCTGTAGATGCAGCCACCCTCCATCCAGCCACACGTCCAAGGCCTCACCTGAAGGCCCAGTGACCTAGTCCTACGGGAGGAGAAACAGAAGGTCTGAAGGCTTTCTTGAGGCATGGCCGTGCGACAAGGTGACTGGGGCCGGGCTTCGTGGTTGCTCAGATCTGGCTCAGGTTTTCTGCTGTCACTCAGGAGCCCTGTGGCCTCATGGGTACATCGGGACAGTGCACACTTTGCAGAAGGACAAGGTGAAAGCATGTCAAAGTGCTTGGCCTGTCACTCAGTGAGTCATGACTCTCTTCCATTCTGCCCCCTGACAGTCCAGGGGGCTTGGGATGGAGGCTGACACACCCAGGGATGGTCGTCCGGAAGGCACAGCGCTCCCGGCTGTGGATCATAATGTTGCTCCAAAAATCTGATCTCCTCCAATGTAGTGACTGCCGTTTGTACAACAGTTGCTGTTTTAACATCGTCGAATCATTTTGTTTACGTTAACTAGTTTAACGTGTATAATATCCCGTGAAATATGTTGTCCACCTTGCACTGGTTGGTTGTACCAGTTGCACCTTGCACGGGGTCTTTGGTCACAAACACCAGAAACTGATTCTGGCTGATGTAAGCAAAGTGGAATTTATTACACAGAAGCTCACAGAATGGGCGGGAGGCTGGGGAAAGCCGAAGACGGACAGAAACCGAAGTGCTCAGGTGTGTGAGGCCCGGAGGCAGAGTTAACAGGGGTGATCTTAACAGCACAGGCTCTGGGGTCAAGTTTTCTTGGCTGTGACGGATGAAGTCCAGCCATCTCCCAGCATGTCAAGCCAAGAGCATCTGGAGGCGACCGTGGGTCACACACAGCTTTGTCATGTGAAGGATCCCTTTGGTTTTGTGGTGGCACAGCTGGCACTGGGCTCAATGGTCCTGCAGAGAAACTGCCCGGTGGGGGAGAGCAAGTTCCCTAAACCGAATGGGGCGCTGTCGAGACGGGTAGAGGATGCTGGGCAGCTTTAGCAACAAACGTCTGTTGCAATGATCTTGGACAAAGCTCACTTTGGGCTTCTTTCCTGAAGATGAGAGATTTGAGCCATGTGACCTCCATGGAACCTCGCTTTGTGGCATCTTTCTTTTTTAAAGATTGATTTATTTTTATTAAAAAATTTTTTTTAAAGATTTTATTTACTTATTCATGAGACACAGAGAGATACGCAGAGAGAGACACAGGCAGAGGGAGAAGCCAGCTCCCTGCAGGGAACCCGATGCAGAACTCGATCCCAGGATCCTGGGGTCATGACCTGAGCAGAATGCAGATGCTGAACCGCTGAGCCACCCAGGTGCCCCATTTAAAAAAAATTTTTTTTTAAAGATTTTATTTATTTATTTGAGAGAGAGAGAGAGAGAGCGCACGTGCACAAGCAGGGGGAGCTGCAAGCAGAGGGAGAGAGAGAAGCAGACTCCCTGCTGAGCAGGGAGCCCCACGTAGGGCTCAGACACTTAACCAACTGAGCCACCCAGGTGCCCATTATTTATTTTTGGAGAGAGAGAGAAAGAGAGTGCGCGCATGCTCAAGAGGGAGGCAGAGGGAGAGAGAATCTGAAGCCGGCTCCATGCTGAGTGCAGAGTCCTACACAGGGCTCGATCTCACAACCCTGAGACCAAGATCTGAGTCGAAATAAAGAGTTGAACACTTACCTGACTGCAGTCCCCAGGTGCTCTGACCCTGTGGTTCTAACAGGATTGCTGGGATGACTGTTGGCATCTCCTTCCACAGGGAGGAAAATATGAATGAACATAATTAGGCTTCTTAGTCTCCACTGTCCTCTTGAAACTTCCTGCTCCCTAGTATGCGTAATTAATAACTGATATTTTCTAAAATCCACTTTTTAATAAAATGTGTCCACAGAAAATTACAGAGGTTGTAACAAATGTATTGTATTGGCTGTGTATATTTTTATTTAATTCTTTTTAAGTAGGCTTGGTACCCAACACGGGGCTTGAACCCATGACCCTGAGATCAGGAATCGTGTGCTCTACTGACAGAACCAGGTGCCCCCATGCATTTTTTTTTTTTTTTTTTTTTTTTTTTTTTTTTAGGGATTTGTTTAGGGACACTTGAGTGGCTGAGTGGTTGAGCGTTTGCCTTCAGCTCAGGGCTTGGAGCTCCCTGCAGGGAGCCTGCTTCTCCCTCTGCCTGTGTCTCTGCATCTCTCTCTCTCTGAGTCTCTCATGAATAAATGAATAAAATCTTTTTAAAAAATAAAGATTCATTTATTTACTTGAGAGAGAGAGAGAGAGAGAGAGACACCGCCCCCCGTAACCACATCTTTTAAAATCAACTTTCCTGACCTATGATTTGCTGTAAAGTGAAATTCATTCATTTGATGTGTGCAGGTCAATGACTTGACAAATGTTACCGCCACTACCGTCAAAGCACAGGACATGTTTCCAGAATGTTCTCTTCTGCCATTTATTGTCAGTTTCTCTCCTGTTCCTCCCTCATCTCCTCAGATCACCTCTGATTTCTATTCTATAGATCGGTTTGTGCCGTTGGAGGATTTCCTACGAGTGGACCATGCGTAATGTACTCTGGAAGCTGGCTTCTTTTGCATCGGAGGTTTCCCCTGTTGTTGCATCAATGGTTTGTTCCTTCTGGTTGCCTAGTAGAATTCCATTAGTCGAATACACCATAATTCACTTCTCCATTTGTCAGGTGATGGGCATTTGGGGGTACTTCCAGCGGTTAGCTATTACGGATAATTCTGCCACGAACATTTGTATAACGAGTCTTTCAGACAGTTTCCATCCCTCCTGCGTGAATACCTGGGCGTGAAGTTGCTGGATCATATGGTGAGCGTGTGTGTGAGTTTATAAGATGTGCTGAAACGATTACTTCCATGTATTGTGCTTTTTAGGTCTTGTTGGAGAAAACTTTTTATATGCTGAGGTCCTAAGGTGGTCTAAACTGTTTCCTACAAGTTTTAAAGTTTTGTTTTTGACGTTCAGATCTTTGATCCATCCATAATTTCTTTCTCTGTTTGCTCTATAGGGGCCCATTTGCACTCACAATGCTGCCATCAAGAGGCACATACACTATATGGACTGAGCCAGCCAGGTGCCCCTAACTATTACTTCTTATCTCCTCTCCTCCCCAACTTCCTGTCTGCTCCCCACTTCCCAATATGATACATTGCTTATTGAAAATTTTTTTTAAGATTTTATTTATTGATTCACGAGAGACACAGAGGCAGAGACACAAGCAGAGGAAGAAGCAGGTTCCCTGCGGGGAGCCCGATGTGGGACTCGATCCCAGGACCCCAGGATCACAACCTGAGCTGAAGGCAGCTGCTCAACCACTGAGCCACCCAGAGATCCCTTACTCCTGACTTTTTTTTTTTTAAGAATTTATTTATTTATTAATGAGAGACACAGACAGAAGGAGAAGCAGGCTCCACGCAGGAAGCCCGATATGGGACTAGATCCCTGATCTCCAGGATCATGCCCTGGGCCGAAGGCAGATGCTTAACTGCTGAGCCACCCAGGTGTCCCCCTTACTCCTGACTTTAAAGGAAAAGCTCCCAGTGTGTTCCATTAAACACAAGGTATATTCTAATTTTGGATATTTACTATTTGTCAGGCAGAAAAGTCCCTTTCTAGCCCTCATGGGTGAGGAGTTTTAATGGTCAGATGCCTTTTTCGCATCTAGATTGTCACTTTTTTTTTCTTATAATCTTTTAATGTGGTGAATTTAGCGAATGAGTTTTCTGGTGTTTTAATATGCTGCCTTTCTCAGGATTTAGTCAAGTTTATTTAGGATTTTACACTTATGCCCTGTGAGGTTAGGAGGCAGGCTTTTAATTCGTACACTGTTTTTCTTTGAAGGTCAGTATGCGGTGGTATAAAAGGAACTGAGTGTTTATCTCTCTCAGTGTTTTTCTGGAAGAGACTGGATAAGACAAATGTTGTCTTTTCTTTCAAAGATTCAGAAAACTTGTCAGTAGAACCACACAGACCTGCTGTAGCTTTTTAAGTTAGTTTTAGACCACTGGATCAATTCCTTTGAAGGTTATAGATCTACAGGGTTTCTATTTCCTCTTGCGTCAATTTGGAATTTGTAATTTTTTTTGGAAAAGGATCAATTAGTGGGAGATAGCAAATGACCAGTCAGCTCTAAGACTTGTGGAAAAATAACATCTTATAGCGATTCATGCTACCAACACCTGGAAGGTGGTAGGGGGAAGATCAAAGTGAATGCTTCCCAGGGTTTTGTATTATTCAGGAGGAAGAAAGAGCTATTGATTGTCTTTATGCTTGGAGTTGAGAGTACATGTTAAAAATGTCAGTGTAAACACCTAAGTCACCTAAGTAGCATAAGTAGACTATAAATGGCCAAGTTTGCAGGGGCAGGGGGAGAATGAAGAGAATGCAATCAACCTGATAGGAAGCAAGATGAGAGGAAGCAGAAAAATCAAAGAGAAAGCGTGGTAAAGAGAAAGCATGTCACGATGATGATTTTTAGTTTTTTTTTCCCTTAGCGGTGCACATGCAGGTCACTCTGCACTGTGACTGTCTTCTCTCTCTCTCTCTCTATCTGTCTCAGCAGACTCTTCCCAGGACCAGCCTGGGTCACTTAATCTGCTTGTTCTCAGTGCCTGATATAGAGTAGGTGTCCAGTAAATGTTTGGATGAGAATGATCAAGAAAGAAATACATAAACACGTGGACAAATATGCCTTGCAGATAGAGCTATCCTAGCAGTTTCTGTGGCTCCAGGGAGACTTTTTTCTTTTTCTTTTTTTTTTTTTTTTTTTAAGATTTTTTATTTATTCACGAGAGACACAGAGAGAGAAGCAGAGACACAGGCACAGCCCTATGTGGGACTCGATCCCAGGACCCCGGGGTCACGCCCTGAGCTGAAGGCAGATGCTCAACCACTGAGCCACCAGGTGTCCCATCCAGGGAGACATTTAATCTGCACTTGCCTGGGTTGATCTGTGAGTTAGGGACTGAGGAAGGAGCTGCGGCCTTGGATATGATGTGGGGGAGGGGGAGGAAAGTCAGTGTGAGATGCCTAGATTGTAACCAGCAGTGAATTCCTCAGCTGTGTAGCTATTAGGCGCTTGGTCCATAGGAGGGTGGCCTTCAGGCTGCAAATAGGTGCTTCTCAAGCAGCAACACACTCACCATTCACCAGGGTGCTGGCTAACCCAGCAGTTTCTGATGCGGGAGGTCTGGGGAGGGGCCGAGACTCTGCATTTCCGACAAGCTCCAGGGACTATCCTTTATGGAGCAAGGCTTCCAGCTGTGTCACCTACACCGAGGCTTTCCCTGGATGCTTGGGGACCACACAGTGGCCCACTGCCAGGAGAATAGGCTCAAATGGAAACCGTTCTCACTTCTGGGGCTGTCAGCAGTGAACGAGAACATTCCAAGGCCGCGCTGGCCAAGAGAGGGGCACCCCTTGGCCCCAGACGTGGGTTTGTGACTCCAGCCGTGTGCGGGGCCCAGGGCCCCAGGGCGGCATGGGTTTGCCCAGCTGCCTGCCTGGTGAGCTCACTCTTCCTCATTTTCCCGTTTCTCAGGCTCAGCCACATGGCTTGTTTGGACACGTTGTATCCTGGGAAGCTCTCCTCTTTGTGATTCACATGTCACTTGTCACTGTTCTCCAGCACCAGTGCTCTTAATCTGTGCAATCAAAATCCCATTTCCCTGCCTGGTTCCTGGGAGGCTGCTCCTCACTGTCACTGTCGTCCCCGAGGTCCTCCTGTTGGTGTGCTGCCCCCCGGGCCAGACAGGCAGGCTTGCTCCCGACTCCCAGAATCCTGGCATAGGCACCGGCTGGTGACTATGATGTCCTAACACCCACTTTTTTCTTCCTTTTTAGTCTCCCTCTTTTTAGAGAAGTGGCACGAAACCAGCGGGCCGTGGCCCAGATTGCTGGTCAGCCACTAATGCACTGAATCCGGGGCCATACAGACCACGGGTGCCAGCCCCGGCCTTAGGTGCCCCCCACCCCCAATTGCTGTCCCTGTCACATCTTGGAAAGGTGCAGACGGCCGGTCTGCTACCTTTGTATCAACTCCTGTGCATTGGAGTCGGGGAGGCTTGTGGACAGAAGGATCTTCTTATGCGTAAGTGATGGAACCTGGGGCTTTGATGAGTGGGGTCTGGCTCCAGGGCTTTACAGAAAGCGTATTTACAAGCCAGAGGAAGCTCTGACACGGCAGTACAGTGGGAAACTGAAATGCCTTTAAGGCTGTCCCAAGACCCTGGGCCGGGCCTGGACCTGGACATCAGGGAGCCCCATCCTTGGGCAGAGGTGATGCAGCCAGAAGGGATGCGGCTCATCACCCCGGCCTGGGTGCTGTGAAGCGGGCTTTCTGTGGTTAAAGCAGCTGGTGGAAGGGGTTCTGCATGCCACTTTGGCTGATGGGGCCCCAGCCTTCCCTTTCGTGTGCAACTTGGCTGGACAAGCTGTTGGAGCACGCAGTGTCTGCACCAGGCAGGTGGGTAGCAGTGCTGAGTGAGGCACGTGGGGACACCAGAGCAGTGTCCCCAGATGGCACGTATGTTTAGCTGCACAGTGGAAGCACCTAGCAAGCTTGAAAGATGGCCATCTCCAGGTCTCTCCCCCAGAGATCTGTTAAATGGGTTTAGGGATCTCCAGGAATCAGGGCGATTGTAAAGCTTCCAGATGATTCTCACAGGCAGCCAGGGTTGAAAGCCACCGCATCAGAGGATGGCGGAGAAGGGGGCCACAGTTCTCTTGATCCTATCAGGTGCAACTTCAGTACGTACAGCCTTCTAGATTTTTCAGGACATGGTTGAAATCTTAAATCTTTTCATGAGGAATTTCCTGGGTGTCATATGTAGGCTCCTGGTCTCTGACACATACTGGGCTGGGATCCATCTGTCTGTATGTTGACTGTGACACATGGCCGAGTATGTGCACCTGCCTTCACTGGTTTTCTATTCGTGTTCTTGGCCCTACTCTGTAAGAATAATGCTGCTTCACGCAGACAGACCGTGGCGATTCTGGCCCTGTTCCTTGGTGCCCTCTGGCCTCCTGCCAGGGAACATCCCAACAATGGCCTCCGAGGGGGACCCTCTGACCTACTGGGTGACTCCCCAGAGCCTGCGGTTGGGCTGGACCTCAGGGTGGCGGAGAATTGGGTAGAGATGGGGAAGTGAGAATCCAGAATATAGTCCCCATTTTAGAGAAATGGCACGTCCCAGACTTTTGTGTATTCTTCCTCCATTTCCCAGATTATGATCTGCCTGTGAGGGAGCCTGTGCCCCTCTCTCCCCGGCAGCCTCTTGATTTGGGGATCAGGCCAGAGGGATAGCCTCTTAGCTTGTTCTCTCTCTCTCTCTCTGGGGTCTGACCAGAAGCCTGGCCAGCCCCTGGGTGCAGCCCGTGAAGGCAGGAACTGGGAACGAAGAAGGAGCAAGGAGCCAGGCTGGGAGCAGAGGGGCAGCTGATCCAGGCTGGTGGGTGGGACTGTGACTCTTGGGGAGGACGGGCCTGTGGTCTTTATGTCCTAGTTACTTAGTTTTTCCTAACAGACCTCAATGAATATGTGACTGTCTAAAAATCTGCCTCTGAGAAGGCCCGGGGCATCTTGTCTACCACCGAAGGGACCGCCTTGAGTGGCGCAAGGGTCATGGGAAGGTCTGGGCTTTGGGGAATCCCGTGTTACTGCACTGCTTCGTGATTCAGGTGTGCAGACCACGGTGGAAGCTTCAGAATCTGGTGTTGCTGCCCCGTGTTGTGCATGTGACCTGACATGGCACTTCCATGTGGCAGGCTTGGGTTGTGGTCAGAGTGGGGGGCAGGGGAGGACTTTCTCCCTGCTGTTCCATTCTTTTTGTGGTGGCTTATGGCCAGGTCCACCTGACACATTTGGCTTGTGGCTGTGCCACTGTGACCCCTGCTCCCCTGGTCAGACTCCCTCCTCTTCTGTGTGTAATAAAATCTCCCTTGGCCTCGATCTTCGAAGGACATTTGGGATTGCACTTAGGGCCCACTTGGATAATCCAGGATCATCACCTCCTCGTTTTAGAATCCTTAGTTACCTCTGCAAAGACCTCCTTCTTCCAAATAACATAACATTCACTGCTGGGTGTGGTTCCTGAGCTAGGCAGGAGGCCTTGGGAACCCACATGGTTTCTAGGACACCAGAATGCCAGGGCGTGCAATTGAGGGTCTGCTTGTGCCCTGGCCTCTGCCACAAGAATCCCAAGTGTGACAACAAGACTTACAGCCCCACAGGTCACAAAGAAACTGACCCAGGAGGTCCCAGAAGGTGGAGATTGAGTGAGAAGGCTGAGAAGTTGTAGCAGCCACCGCTGCCACTGCCGGCCCCTGGTATTTGAAAAATCCCATTATCTGAGCATCTTTGAACTTGGGCTGGCATTTACATGACTAATTTGGATCTGGTGAAAGCCGTGTTTGAGAAATGAAAAGGGAAGTGGGGACTAGCACCCCCGCTACAATGGGGCCCGCTTTGGCAATGTCTTGGGAGGGAGGTGACTCACTGGGGTCTGAGCAACAAAGGGGCTGCTGTGGCTACAGGAAAAAAATAAAAAGCCCTTCCTCCGCCCTTGGCTGCCCCTTGGAAGTGGGAGCCCCAGGCTGGGTGCCCTGAAGGAGGCGTTTGGCCCATCCTGGTGCTGCCATTTACGAGCTATAAATGTGGGCACGCATCTGGGGCACACTGCCGACCGTTTGAACCTCAGTACCCTCCCCTGTAAAATGGGTATAATTATAGAACCAGCCTCATGGGGTGGAGTGAAGAATGAATGGGTGCAGCCTTGTAAACCGGAGAGGACAGTCAGGCCCATGCTAGGTGTCACGTAAGTGCTTCCTGCTGTGGTTGCAATGATCTAGGAACAGAGATGTTACAGGTCACCTGTCCCCCTTGTTGGCATGCATGTACATCCGGGCTTAGAGCAGGGCCTTATCATCCTCCCTGCCCTGGATTCAAGCTCCCTGTGGACAAGGCCCTCTGTCTCCCCTGCTTCTAGATGGTTGTGTGGCTCATTGTAAACGTGCAGCGGCATTTTCCTGATGGATGATTGAGCAAATCCATGGGCTCTGCAGATGACGTCTTGATGCAGGTGGTCCCAGGCCCCAGAGGAGCTCAGACATCATGTCAGGGCTTCCTGAGAGAGCATTGCTTCTCTGCTTTGGAGCAGAGATGTGGCTTTGGCAGAGAATGCTGAGTGGTTGCAATAGAGGAGTTGGAGAAACACTTGGCTGTGTCAGACAGAGAGGGTAGGCTAGCTGGGGCTTGCCTGGGGGACAGGAAACAGGGACGCATGTGGGTACACACAGAATCACGCCAGATGCCGCCACGCCTCTGCTCATCATTTTGATGGAGGTGGGAGGGAGTAGGGAGTCCTTTTGTCAGAATGAGAAGAAGTGGTGGAGGAAGGCCCTGCCTACCTGTCCCTACAGGTCCCCAGGAAACCACTCCAGAGTCACCCTCTGCTGCCCCTTCTTGATGCCTTCTGGGAAACCCAGCCAGCAGGTGGGACCTCAGGGAGATGTGCAGGTTGCCCTTGCTTGAGGACCAACCTCCGGGGAGGGGTTGGGGGGGCAACCCCTTGCAGTCTGCAGGGCTGGGCAGGGCCTCCTAAGCACCCCTCCCCTTCTCCAGGCCACGCGGCTACTGTTGTCCTCACCCCGAGAGTACAGGAAAGCCCGGGGAACCTGCAGGAGCCTAGAGGTCAGGAGGGCACTTATTGTGGGGCCTGAGATCTCTGAGGTCTTCAGGAATTCTCCTCAGCTCGTGGTGGGTCAGCTCCCTCTGGGGGGAGGGAAGAGAGGGGGGGATGGGGATGTGAGGGGCACTGGCTTGCTAGTTCAGCAATTCTCAAGACCAGGAAGCAACCCAACAGAAAGCAGAATTAGCCATGTTATTTGAAGTTGTGCACGTAAAGGAGTTTGTTAATTTTTTTTATCGAGTTACAACCGATGTACAGTATTACGTTGCAGGCTTACAGCTTAGCACTCTGATATTTTTATACGTTACAAAACGATCACCGCAATAGATGTAGCCACCATCTGTCATCATGCAAAGTCATTACAATATTAGTGACTTTATTCCCTGAGCCATACTTTATATCCCTGTGACTTATTTATTTTATAACTGGAAGTTTGTACCTCTTAATCCCCTTCGCATAAAGAGATTCAAATGATCTATATCCGCCGCATTTATGCACCTTCTAGAAGCAAGATGCATGTTAGGTATCTTTAAAGTCTGTGTATATTTTCTGTGTATCAAATGAGAAGCATTTGAGGATGTTTTTGGGTTAGAGAATCCAGTATCTAACAGGATGGTAAAAAAAAAAATTCTCCTTAATTGTGGGTCACAGCCTCTTTCTGATCCCCAAATAACCTATGGTTGAACTTTCTGTGGGACTTGGGTCAGGGTCACTGGGACCAACTAAGGCCCAGTCATCGTTAGACTGCACCATGGTTTCTCACCCTAGGCATGATTGGCATTGGGGCCCAGGTCGCTCTTTGTTGTGGGCGCGTGGTCTTTTGTGTCATAAGTCTTTAGTGGCATCCTCTCTCTCTGCTTATCAGATGCAGGCAGCTCCCTGTGGTTGGCATAATATTGACTCGTCCCCAACCACCCTCAACACCCCCATACACACACATCCAGGATGTCCATGTCTTAATCCCTGCAACCCTTGAGTTTGTTAGGTTATAGGGCAAGAGGAACTTGAGGTTGTGGATCAGATGACTGCAGGATGGGGAAATTATCCTGCATTACCCATGCAGGCCCAGTATAATCGGAGGGGTCCTTACAAGTGGCAGAGGGAGATGGTAGAGAGAGCATCAGAGACACGGCCGTGTGGAGAGGGCTGGACACCCCATTGCTGGCTTTGAAGACATAGAAAGTGGGGCCAGCAGCTGAGGAGTGCAAACTGCCTCTAGAAGCTGACAAAGACAAGGGAGCATATTCTTTCCTAGAGCCTCCCCAAGGAACACAGCTCTGCCACCATCTTGGTTTGAGCCCAGTGAGGCCCATTTCTGAGCCCTGGAACTCTAAGATAATAAATCCATGTTGTGTTAAGCCACCAAATGTGTGGTTACTCATTACAGTGGCAGTAGGGAATTGACACACTGCCCTGCTCTCCCACCCCTATTGTGGCAACCAGGAAATGTCTCTGGACATTTCAGAAGCACTGGGTCTAGGGAGCACCACATTGTTTCCCCAGAAAACCATGGGTGGGGGTGGGGTGGGGGAGGATTTCTGTGTTCTGCAATGAGAATGAGGGTGGGAGTGTGGATGCCCGGCAGGTCTGGTTCTGGGAGGAACCAGTGGTATAAAATGGAGTGAGTGCCACAACCGCTCCCCCAACTCCCCCCAGAGGCTCCTGGAGCTGTCACACTATCATTAACGGCACAGCGTTCCTGTGCTTGTGCATATTTGGACAGAACTAGAAGCTGAGCTATCTTCCAACTGCACCATAAAAGAGAATATAAAAACTCAATAAAACACTGAAATGTCAGCCGAGGTAGCATTGCTAGCAGAGGCCTTGGCTGGGAGGGACAGCACGCTGGGTGCCCTTGGCAGTTTGTGGAAGTCGTGGGCGGGAAGGAGAGGCCGGGGAGCCCAGCCCATGCTAGGGGCCACCAAGCCTGAGCCCTGGGCCAAACACACAGCCCCCTGGACCCAACCTCAAGGCTGTGATGCTGTTTATTTTGCTGAATATGACATTCATGTGGTTCTGACTTCTTCTCTGTGATCCGTCATCTCCGTATACTTTTGGAGCCATAAACCAAGCAAAGCGGCTTTGAAGTCATTGTTCTGGGGGTAAGTAGGAAGTTATGCTTTGCCAGGGTTCTTTGGGGGCAACCACGATGCGCCCTTTGACTTGAGAAGTGCTCCAGGAACTGAGTGTGAAGTGGACTGGCGAGGTCCATTCTGGTCCTGGCTCAGGAGCTAGGATGGACCAGAACAGAGGAGTGGGTATGCACAGCCACAGGCCCCTCCCTGGTCCTCAGTTGGTGGCAACCACTCTTCCTCCCAGGTGTCCTGATGCAGCAACAGATGGTTCTGTGTTACCTCCTGCTTGCTGCTTCAGGTGCTCAGACGGAGCTCTGGCCCTTGCCTCCTCCTTGGGGTAGGCTGGAAAGCAGAAGTTAGAAAAGAAATTTTAAAAAAGAAGAAAGAGTCCAGGAACATGTGTGATACGGAGGAAGACGTTGTCTGTTTCCATGGCATTTTGACGTGGAAGGGACATGGGCCAGACCATTCCCTGATGGGCTGGCCTCGCTGGATCAAACCATATACAGAGGCTGGTGGTTCCCAAATTTCAACATGCAGTAGAGTCACTCCCCAGGAGGGCTTGTTAAAACAGACTGCAGGACCCGCTTGCAGAGTTCCCGATTCAGGAGGGCTAGGCTGAGACCCAAGGGTTTGTCCCTTCTAACAAATTCCCAGGTGATACTGATGCAACTAGCAGGCCCAAGGTCGAGAACTTTTGGTTTAGGACAAGAAGAGGGTCTTTGCAATGAAAACTGGTACTGATAACGAACAGTTCTCAGGACTCTACAGTGGGTGCACTGGGACCCCATGGTTGATCTGAACACCACTACGAGGAGACTATGCCATCCACTGTGTGATTTTTTTCCCCTACAAGGTGAAAAATTGCCTTTTTTCAATTGTCATGCAGTAACATGGATTTTTTTTGAGTGTACAATTCTACACATGTATAAATTGATGTAACCACACCCTCCACCAGGATATAGAATAATTCCATCACCCCAGGAGCCTCCCTCTTGCTCCCTCTCTGCTCTCACTGCCATCTCCACCCCCCACAAGTCATCCATACCTGTTTCTTTGTCTTTTTGAGCACATCACGTAAATAGGATTGTACAGTATGTAACCTTCTGAGACTGGCTTCTCCACAGCCACGTGTGAGATGCTCCAGGTCACTACATCCGCCGTTGGTTCCTTTGTGTTGGGAGTCGGGGCCCACCATATGGACGTATGGTGGCCTGTTCTTTATTGCCTGTCATTGGTCTTTGGGTTGCTTCCAGTTTGGGGTGACTATGAATAAAGCTACTATGCATATTCGCATTTATGCATGAGATTTTGTGTGGACATGTCTCCCTTCCTCTTGGGTACATACTAAGGAGAGGGATGACTGGCTTGTATGGTGTGAATGTTAACCTTATAGGAAACCACCACACTGCTCTCCAGCAGGGTTGCACCATTTTGCATTCCCAGCAGTGTCTGGGACTTCCAGCCACTCCGCATCCTTGCTGACACTTGGGGTTTGTCATTTTTTTTTAAATTCCATTCGTTCTAGATCAGGCCTGGTTTTAAAATGTGTGGATGAATCTCAGAAAGGCTCAGACTTGTCCAAGATCCCAGCCTCTTGGTGGCTCCTTGGCTCCAGGCCTTTTACCTTGAAGGCTGTGAACATTCTGGATGGTGGTTGCACTGTACGGGAGCTAGGAAGCCAGAGCTTCTGAGTGTGACTGGAGTTCCCACAACACCCAGGGCATATGTATGGGAGAGTAAGGCCCTTGACCAGAGACTAGGGAATCCAGAAGAAAGCAGAAAAAAGAGATTACCCAGAAGGAAAGAGGTACATCCTAGCATCACAGAGGTGGAAGGCACTAGGCTACTTCTCCGTCCCTATGCTCCTCGGCCCCCATCTTATTTTTAGGCTGAGGCTCAGAGAGATGAAACAGCTGGCCAGATGGGCTCACTGTGTCTCTTGACTCTACGCCTGTGGCAGAAGCCACCTTTGTTTCAGGGCCACCAGCGGCTCCCCCTTGATGCTGGAAGAGTAGAGCTTTTGCAAATTGATGTACCTGGTCAGGATCGTCATACTCCCTTGGTGCCCTGGCCTCGGGTCTGCTCCAGGCAGGAGTTGGCATTAGGAAGGGGGCTTTGGAGGGGCGGCCATGGTCACAACTGAACCAGAGCCGGTGACTTAATGGGAGGGAGGGAGGTTCAACTGAAGGGAAGGTCCTTTCTCCAGAGGCCATCCCGCCCACCCTCAAGGGGACCGGGCGCAGCTGCCCTGGAAGGCTGTGGACATGCTTTCCCGATTGCAGAATACTTCTCTTTCGTTTTGAATATCATTTGTTTGGTTGCCATGGCAACGCCGAGTCTCTATTTTAATGCTAACCTGCGTGGCTGCAACTTTCTATATATAAATGCTGCTTTGCACAGTGAATTAGCTGATGCCACGGGAAGCAGTGGATGTGGAGACGGTGGCAGCAAATGACCAGTGTGTCAGCTTTGCAAGAGGAGGGACTGCAGCGGGGCTGAGGTGAGTGGGAGCCCTGGGGCAGGTGCTCGAAGCTCATTGGAGCCCAGGGACAGCCAGGTGGCCCCGCCAGGCCTGGTGTCGGGAAGCCTGCCCTGGAGAACCTCTGTGGCCAGGTGCTGGGCTCTGCTCTGGAGGAACCCAGGCTGATTCTTGTCTGCCTTCCTCCTTCCTTCACTGAGTCTGGGTCTCATGGTGGGGGGAACCCCGAGGCTTGAGAGAGCACAAGCCACTTGGGCGGGGGTGGTATCTGCGGTGCACTTGGTGGAAAGCGAGTTCTTCTTGTTGTCTTCAACTTACCTTGGTTTTCTGTTCAGGATCTCCACCTCTTCTGTTTTGTTTTTTTCTTAATTCCTGAGTGTGGCCAGGCCTTCCTGGGGCCAAATGGGTCCTGCCAAGTGGTGCCAGTAGAGTCCTCGGGAGAAGCCTGGAAGGGGCTTTGAGAGTCAGCAGGGTCAGCCTACTGGGGGAAGCCCAGAGAGGTGCTGTGACCTGCCAGATGTCACACAGCTGGTCAGAGACAGAGTGGGACAGCAGTCAGGTCCACAGGGATCTTCCGATGAGGGTGAGGGGGCACATTCTGTTGTGGAGTCGGGACGGCCGTGGGTGTACACTCCAGAGCTACGGGGGCTGCAGAGCGGGAAGCACAAGCTGGGGGGGGGTGGGTATGTAACAAACACAAGATTATGTAACAGCATCTGAAGCCTCTTAAGGCTTCTGGAAAGTACATGCAGGTGGGAGTCTAGGAAACAGGGATTGGCCTGGAGTCAGACACTTCCTGTGTGACAGTTGTGTTAGCTTCTCTCGACTTCCCTGCCTGAGCACCGGGTGTACAGATTCTCCTTGCAGCCCTGTTGTGGTGAGTCCATGTTGCAGCAAGTGTGAACCTGCCAGGGACCTTGATCAGGCCCTGATGAGGGGGTGATGCGTCCGAGCACAGAGCAGTTCGGAAACTACACGGCTCCGTCCCGCCCATGGCAGGGATGGGGTGCTGCCAGGAGCAGAGGAGTTCTCCGAAGATGGGGATTGAAGCAAAACGCGGTACAATTTTATCATATTAGAAAGTCTCGCTCGGGCTGCTGCTTCTTTGACATTAAGCATTTGACAGATATTTTAAGTGCATTGGATCCAGAGGCTGGGACCCTCTTCTTGAAAAGAGAAGATCTGAGGGCGCCTGGGTGGCTGGTGGAGCGTCTCCCTTCGGCTCAGGTCGTGATCCCGGGGTCCTGGGATCGAGTTCCGCATCGGGCTTCCTGCTCACTGGGGAGTCTGCTTCTCCCTCTGCCTCTGCCCCTACTCATGTTCTCTCTCTCGCTCTCTCTCAAATAAATAAATAACCAACCAATCAATCAATCTTTTAAAAAGAGAGAGAGAGAGAGAGAAGACCGAGGATGCTAAGTGCCCGGGAGGGGCACACACTCCTGGGAGGCTGGGAGAACTGGGAGCATTTCTCTCTGCCTGGGTGGGTCTCAAAAAGTGAAGCAAAGGAACCTTTTAGAGGAATTTCTGATGGAGAGGCAGGTAAAGAAAGGGGTCCCTAATGAAAGGAGCTCTCGACCTGGTAGAGCAGCGTGTCGGGATCTGTGAATCGCGAGCCGCACGCTGCATGTGATCAGCGTTAAGCAGCACGGAAGCCGGATGGCGGGGTGCCGGAGGGCATCGCACGCGGTAGGGCGTGCGCCGCTGCGCGGAACTTGGGCTTCGTGTGTCTATTGGGTTGTGAAGGGGAATGGGCTCTGCACTGCGGGGTGAGACTTTGAGAAACAGAGCTGGGAAACTGCCTGGCCTTGGGTGGTGCCTGAATGAGCCCGAATTTTCTCCTGCAGATACATGGCCGTGGATCTCCTTCCCAGGGAAAAGCCGGCAGGAGAGAGGAAGGCTTCTGAGCAAGAGCCCCACGCGATCATCATTTTGAGACGTGGATGTGGTGTCGTGTGCAGCGCAGATGGGGCGGCAGGGCAGTGGGGGAGTATGAGGTGTGGGGGTGGGTTGGTGGCGGCCGTCCTCCCCGGGCTCCGAGGTCCAGAGGACAGCTTCCTGTGGGTGGACTGAGAAGGACATTGTGATTCTTGCAGCAGTTGCCCCAATCACCCTGCATTCGTCCCAGAGGCTCCAGAGCCCCGCAGCTCTGTGTCGTGCACTCCTCCCACCAGGATGGGTCCAGTCTGCCTTCCCACCAGGCACTCACTGGGGTGCAGGGGTGCTGGCTTCCAGCTACTTGGTCATGCTGCTCCAAGGCAATCTCTCTGCTCACAGGGGCAACAGTGTCATCTTGCCTTTGGACGTGTGGATGGATGCACATCTGTCCTTCCCGAGGCTGCTGGGCCTGGCTCCCTCAGCAGGGTATCCAATCTCAAAGCTGCTGCTGTTTTTTTTTTTTTTTTTTAAAGATTTTATTTATTTATTCATGAGAGACAGAGAGAGGCAGAGACACAGGCAGAGACACAGGCAGACGGAGAAGCAGGCTTCATGCGGGGAGCCTGATGCAAGACTCAATCCCAGGACCCCGAGGTCACGCCCTGAGCCCAAGGCAGATGATCAACCACAGGGCCACCCAGGTGCTCCCCAATCTCTAACCTTCTATCAGGCTGCTTAGTGCATGGCTTTGCCTTTGACGCCATCTCTGCCCTGCTCCCTGCTGGTGGTGCATGCCTCACTCCTTAGGCCATATTGCTTCCTTATGCACCTGCTCCCCTTCCAAACCTTCTGATCAGCTGATGGGGTGCCACTTTCCCATAAACAGAGCAGGACGGCCTTTCAGAGGCACTCGTGCCCCAGAAATCTTGTCTCGTGCTTCCCTTCCAAGGAAAGTGAGACCCAGGCGGGGGCGCATAGCTCTGGGGTGAGAGGAAGTCAGCCACACATTTGCGGCTCTTAGGATCCCTGGACGCGGGTGCCCAGCTGCAGCCGGCAGGCAGTGTTGGTGGTAAGAGGTCTCCGCCAAGGGATGGTTACCGTGGAGTGGGAGCAACTAATTCATGCTCTTAGTCTAGGATGGTGGTATTCGATTCTTTAAAAGCCAGGGAGCCCTCTCTCCAAACAAGTGTTTCTGCAGATACCCAGCAATTTTGCAACGAGCTGCACGTCGGTGGCCAATGGGCAGAATGAAGTTCGGGACCGTGGGAGGTTTTGTGGTTGTTTTATTTTGTTTTTGCCCGTGGTTTCATTTTAAAGCCACTGAGTTGGTTTGCCAACATCTAAAAAATCATCAGATTACACATTCAAGATTCAGATTCCTGGTGTCTCATGCAAAAAAAAAAAAAAAAATGAGCAGCTTTGGTGACCCCCATCCTGGGCGCCCTGCAAGTGTCAATGTGCTGGTCACAAGGGGTAGGTTTTCCAGAGTGCCACAATTCTCACCCATCTCTGCTGTTCACCAGCACAAGACCGGTGATGGGATAGTGACCATCATTTGTTTTTTTAAAGACTTATTTATTTTAGAGAGAGGGCAAGAGGAGGGGCGGAGGGAGAAAGAGAGAATCCCAAGCAGACTCCCTGCCAATTGCTGAGCCCGATGTGGGGCTCGATCTCAGCAATCCCGAGATCGTGACCTGAGCCAAAATCAAGAATCGGCCACTCAACCAACCGAGCCACCCAGGTTGCCCGTCATTCTTTTTTTTTATTTTTTCAAATTGAGGTAAAATTGCTACATAACATTTGTAAGTGTGGAGTGTAGGTACAACGTTCTATTTCAGCGTCCGTCTGCGCTACAGAGAGATCACCCTCAAAAGTCTAGTTAACATCCATCACCGAACAACTGACGCCTCTACCCATTTTGTCCACCCCCAGCCCCCTTTCCTTCTGGTAAACATCGGTGGGTTTTCTGTATCTGTGACTGCACGTATGAGGGAAATCATATAGTATTTATCTTTCTCCATCTGACTTGCTTCACTGAGCATAACGCCCTCCAGATCTATTCACTAGTTCTGCTCTGATCTTTATTATTTCTTTCCTTCTGCTAACTTTAGGCTTCGTCTGTGCTTCTTTTTCTCGTTCCCTTAGGACATAAAATTAGATTGAGATTGTTCTTGTTTATCAGGCCAGTCTGTATCGCTATGAACTTGCCTCTTAGAACTGCTTTTGCCGCATCCTATGGATTTCGTTCTGTTGTGATTCTGTTTTTAATGGTCTTTAGGTATTATTTGATTTCTTCTTTATTTCTCTGGTGAGCCCTTGGTTGTTGGCATGTTGTTTCATCTCCCCACGTTTGCGGTTTTTCCAGTTTTCTCCTTGTAAATTGATTGTTAGTTTCATACTATTGTGGTAGGGCAGGATGCTTGATTGGATTTCTGTGGTCTTCAATTTTTTTGAGACTCGTTTTGTGGCCTGATATTTGATCTATACTGGAATATGTTCCATTTGATCTATCCTGGACTATGTCCCATGTGCACTTGAGAAGAAGGTGTGTTCTGTTGCCCTTGGATGGAATGTTCTGTGTGTCTGAGGCTCAGAATGTGGATAGAGTGCCTGCGCTCAGTACTGTCATGTTGCATCCTTTTAAGACCAAGAGGTGAGGAGAGACAGGGATCCCTAGCTGAAGAAAAGGAGTTGAGGGTTTCACCCCACATGACTCCTGGCATGGTCCCATGCATGCTTCTAGGGCTAGAGTTGTTTCCTTTTGTGGGATCTCAGCAAATCCTAATCCCTTTTTATCCAGCCACGTGCTCTTCAAGCACTTCTGCCTGTGGGTCCCATTGGTGTAACAGTGATGAATAAGCCCCAGTGCCTTTGACTGTCATAGAAAGAAAGATAATAATCACTGGGATCTCTTCTTATGGGAGAAGTGGTGTGTGACCCTAGCAGACAACGGATTGAATGATGTCGAGAGAGATCAGGCTGGCTGCTCAAACGCATCAGAGGTAACCAGGCATTTGTGGGCTGGGAGTCCTTAGGGGAAAATAATATACCAGTTCATTTTTTAAAAAGATTTTATTTATTTATTTATTCATGAGAGACACACAGAGAGAGGCAGAGACACAGGAAGAGGAAGAAGCAGGCTCCATGCAGGGAGGGAGCCCAATGCAGGGCTTGATCCCAGGACCCCAAAGTCATGACCTGAGCCGAAGGCAGACACTCAACCACTGGGCCACCCAGTCATCCCAATATACCAGTTCTTTAAAAAGTATGGGTAAGAACCAACTACATGTGTACATTCCACATCAAGCATTGGTCGCTCAGACTGCTTTTGTCATGGATGATTACCTCTGGCCTCTGTCCATGTTCTCTCTGGCTAAAAAACTTGAATTACATTGGTGGACAAATTAGGCAACTGGGACAGTGAGTCTTTTCTGAACGTATTTACTTGAAGAGCCATAGGCCCATGAGGGGCCTGGTGACCCTTCCCCAAGCCTTGTCTGGTTCCTTTGTGATTTGGGGGCCCCTGACAGTATTTTAGCATGTAAGTAGGCTCCACACCCTTCATGGAGCCCAGTGTGGGGCCTGAACTCATGATCCCGAGATCAAGACCCAAGACCTGAGGTGAGATCAAGAGTTGGACACTTTACAAAAAAAAAAAAAAAAAGAGTTGGACACTTTACCCACTGAACCACCCAGGCACCCCTGCCTATACCTTTTTGTCTCCTGCTCTTCCTGTATCCTCCCATCGGTGGCCAGGTGTCCCCAGGGAGATAAGACACCCACTTCTAGGGGGGACTGGCAGGTCCTACTCAGACACTGGGGGGATCGCCATCCATTCCTCATGGTGTGAATATTGGGTATGTTTTCTGTGTCCGGGGACACATTTGAGTAGAACACTGTTCTTGATCTTGGGGACTGAGGACCACTCACCGTAGCTGTGCAAACTAGAGCAGCCTTGGAGGTAGGAGAGGACCAGTGCACCTGTGAGGGAAGGTATGGCTAGGGCCTGGGGCTGCATCTCCCAGAGGACAGCAAGAGGTGAGGTGCTAGGCCCACCAGACAAAGCAAGGCAGGTCCCCATCGCAGCTGGAGCTTTGAATGCAGACTGGCCTTGCCTGCTTGCACTGAAGGCTGCTCTCAGATTGTGGTTCTCAGTCAACATCTTTCACCCTGGCTGCTGGTCAGGGCTCATTTCCGTGGAGATGTTTATCTTGGTTCTTTCCTCCCCTCCTCTGGCACCTCTCCCTCCAGTTAGCAAACGAGGCCTCCCGCTGGCCATCAGCCACCACCCTCTACCATGTGAAGTTGATAGGGGTTTGGCTGCCCATGGCCTCACTCGAACTTCTCCCTGGAATATTTGCCCTCGGATAGAGGATTCTCGGTCACTGGGTGTGTTGGGAGTGGCCTGCAGTGAGGGGGAAATGGCATCATTCTTGGAGACAGGACACCAGGTTCAAATGGGTTGTGTCCTCTGTGTTGTAAAACCTTGGGGAAGACCTCCACTTATTCGATTGTGGAAGGAAATTAAGATACTTCTCTACAGTGGGCACCTGGGGGGGTTGCTCAGTGGTTGAGCATCTGCTTTTGGCTCAGGGCGTGATCCTGGGGTCCTGGGATCAAGTCCCACATTGGGCTCCCCGCAGGGAGGCTTCTTCTCCAGACTCTGTCTCTCTCATGAATAAATAAATAAAATCTTAAAAAAAAAAAAAAAAGAATATTTCCCTACAGCGTTCTTGTGAGGGTCAACTAGGCTACAAGATGCATGAGTGGCCAGCTTTCCAGAGGCCCCAGCGGACATGGCGTGTGTGGGGGTCCATGGATTTGACTGTCCTCTTCTGATGGTCCTCTAGATCCTAAACTTGTCCGCTGAGCCTAGTAATTCCGTTTCCCATGCCATTCCTCTTGCTCCTTTGATGAGCTTAGTTGTGTACAGACGGTAGAGGTGCCAGCCTGCACACATTAGCCTGGGCTGTTGGGAAAAACCCAGTCGGTGCCATGGGAGTGACTCAGTGCTGTGATCTCGGCTGTTGACTTTCCCCAAGGGTTGCTCAGTGATGGGAACATATGGGGCAAAGCTAGCATTTCTGGAGTTGCAACGGTGGTTTGGGCCTTCAGGTCTTTGCAAGAATTCTGGGAAGGCGATGGTGCCATTTCCATTTGTATGTGCAGGAAAGAGAAAAGATGAGTTTCAAAGAGGTGAACTGACTTGCCTGAGATTATGTGGCTGGAAGGCCGTGGAAGGCGTCCTTGAACTTCCTCAATGCCTGGCTGGAGGTTAGAAGCTGGGTTTGGGGACAAGCCAATGGATGCCTGTGGCTGGTCTCTGGGGTTGCGTCTGCTGTTTGTCCTCGCCCACACCTCCAACCCGTCCATGCACACCTTGTTTTGGGAATTTCTGTTGCAGAGTGGCAGTTGTGGTTTCTGGAAGTTTCTGGAATCTTCCAGACCCCCTCATTGGAATGGGGCTTTGCATTTCAATGAGTGGAAAAAGAGGCAGAAGAGGATTTGCCAAAGGGAAAATCAAGTGTGTTTGTTCACTCCCCTTGTGTGCACAGATGTTTCCTCCCTCCCTACACAGGGGGCTCCCTGGCTACAAACAGATGGGAAATGGGTCATGGTTGACCAGGGAGCTGGACTAATTGGAGGTCGGCTTGCACAGAGCAGTGTTAGGGTCAGCCTGGGAGTTGTGCTAGGTGGGGCTTTGGCTCTTGCCGTGTTGTGTGACCAGAATTAGTCCTTAGCCATGCCAGCAGCATTAGCACCAAGATTTAAGGCAGCCAGAGAACAAGAAGGAGGCCAGAGAGCAAGAAGGAGGGCACTCTGTGCTGGACTAGGGGAGACTTTGCATCTGTCTCTGGGTTCAGTTTCCTAATCTGTAAAATGGCAGCATGGGATCACATGATCTCTGGGGTTCCTTCCTTCTCTAATTTTTGTGTCAGCCTTGCACTGGACCAGAAAGTTCTTTACCATTGCCCATTTTGTCTTTTTTTTTTTTTCAAGATTTTATTTAAAATATTTTTTAAACATTTTATTTAAAATCTCCAAAGAGGGAAATCGTACCACAGCTCCAGAGAGATGTCACCATGTGATGACGTGGGCTCCTCTCACCCATTTTATTTTTTATTTTTTAAAGATTTTATTTATTTATTCATGAGAGACACACAGAGAGGCAGAGACACAGGCAGAGGGAGAAGCAAGCTCCCTGCGGGGAGCCGGATATAGGACTTGATCCCAGGACACCGGGATCACGCCTAGTCAAAGGCAGATGCTCAACCGCTGAACCACCCAGATGCCCCTGCCCATTTTGTCTTAATTCATTTTCTTAAAAATAAAATCCCCTCAAGTATCCTTACCCTTTGAAGGATAGTACAACAAACCCTAATCTGATAAACTTCATTTTAGGGGATGGCACCTGAGAAAGGATATATCAAGGGCAATTTTATTAGCAAATATTCTCTAAATATTTTAAATAGCGCTGTATTCCTTTAGTTAGTTCATGATGGAATAAAGTAAGATTTTTTTTTAAATGCATCAAAACTGGGGCGCCTGGGTGGCTTAAACGTCAGTTAAATCTGTTAACTTAAGTTTAACTAAGTCAGTTAAACATCTGACTCTTGACTTCGGCTCAGGTGATGATTTTGGAGTTGTGAGATCGAGCCTTGCTTTGAGGTCCACTCAAGCACAGAGCCTGCTTGAGATCCCCTCTCTCCCTCTCTTTCTGTCTCCACCCCAAAGCATTACAATTAATATGTTCATTATAGAAAATGGAGAAATACAGAAAAGCAGAAATAAGAAAGAGATATTTAGCATTCTTTTCATCCCCCCCCCTTTTTGCGTATATATCTGTCTACACAATTGGGATCATATGGTATATTTTAGAATTGAATATGCTGATCTGGGGGGGAAGGCAGTATTTTCTTGATTGTAAAAATAACTTTATAAACACATTTAAAAAAATGAAGAAAGGTTTTGACTTGTAAAATTACAAATAAATAAGCATTTTAAATGTGATAAAATGAATACAATTAAGATAGTTGGAGGAATCCCAGAATACAAAGATAACGTGCGTTCACATTTTCCTGGGTTTCCTCAGTGCTCCCTTGGCCGGGATGGGAAGGGAGGGGTATGGGGTGCGTCATTTTCTACCTTTGACATCATGCTGCGTACACTGGTTCTTTTCAATTTTTTTTTAAGGATTTAATTTATTTATTTGAGAGAGAGAGAGCATGAGCAGAGGGAGAAGCAGGCTCCCTGATGAGCAGGGAGCCTGATGTAGGGCTCGATCCCAGGACCCCAGGATCATGACCTTAGCTGAAGGCAGAGGCTTCACCTGCTGAGCCACCCAGGTGCTCCTGTACTCTGGTTCTTAAAGCAGGAGCAAGTCTTAGAAGGTGATAGAACCTGGGGTTTTGCTGATAGAAAGCATTGGCCCCTGAGTGGCTGATTTGATTGGTCTTTCTGATCTGGGCAGGAGGGGAGGCTTGGTTCATTCAGCGTGAGTTTTGAATATGCACAAGGCCATGTTTCCAGCTCCTTGGCAAGCAGAGTGGCCACGGTGGTGCCCTACACGGCGCAGTGTTGCTGGGGTGGATGAGTGACAGAGGCTTTGTCTGGAGCTGCTCCCAGTGCAAGGTCCCCAAACTTCCAGGAGCAACACCAGTACCAGCACATGCTTGGGCACAAAAGCTGTGACCGGGTACACATGGCTGGAGGCCTTGATGTCCTAGCCTTGACTGACATTGCAGGAGGAACACGCACCCTGATTCCAGGCTAGTCACGAAGCAGAGGAGGAAGGCCGGGGGAAACACCAGTCACTGGGCATTACCTGCAGGCCAGACAGTCTGTTGACTGGATTTCTGAGCTGGGGGGTCTGTGCTAAGTAAGTAATGCCTCATGGATGCATTGATGTGGCCCTCTTCTGGGTCATCGTCCTCATGGTGATTCCTGCCTCGGTGCCTGGAGAGTACAGGGGTGGCTTCTTCACCTGCATGCAAGCTTAGAGCACCTTCTCTGCCTTTCACGTCAAACGTGAATACAGCTTGGCTGCACGTGTACATGTTGAATCTCAGATGTTTGGAACAAAATCTCATATCTGCAGCTCAGTGTGGCCCACCCTCCAGGAAATGCTTGTTGAGCTCCCACAGTGATGAACGAACAAGACGATGACCACACCCCACGAGGCTTTGACTTGTCTTCTGGCACTTTCTAGCACTTTTAGGCGGCTGATGCCAACCCCTGGGCAAGTCCCTGCCTTCTGGAGCTTGGATTCCCATGGGAAGTGCCCATGGTAGGAGCAGAAGAAAAGTCTTAGGAGAAAACAGGTTTCCCAGCAGTCTTTCTTGTTGCCTCTTTGTGATTTTTAAAACTCTCTTTTGTTATTTTTGCAATCTTTTTTTTTTAACATTTTATTTTATTTTGGAGAGAAGGGGGGAGAGAGAGTGAGAGTGCATCCACATGTGAGCAGGGGGGAGAGGCAGACAGAGAGGGAGAGTTTAGTCTCCTCCACTGAGCAGGGACCCCAGTGTGGGGCTTGATCCCAGGACCCCAGGATCATGACCTGAGCCCAAGGCAGATGCTTAATGGTCTGAGCCACCTAGGTGTCCCCCCCTTTTTTAAATGATTTTATTTATGCAGTTGATTATTGATTTTCGTCTACTTGGTCCAGTCTTTTCTAATAGAACCCTCCTTAAACCTTCCATGCATCACTTTTTTCATGTCCTTACTTTTTTTTTTTTTTTTTAACTTTGCAGTTTGGGGAGATCCTCTGACACACAGCCTTACATTTTGTTATTTTATTAGTTTTTTTTTAAATCTTTATTTATCCCCAACCATGAATGTGGATTTAAGTGAGCAATTTTCATACAATCCTCACCTATTCTGTTTGTTTTTTCATTGTGTCATCTTTCTTGTTTTGGCCTTTTTCCATTAATGATTTTCTGTTCCTCTTTCAAAGAGGACTTCTTGCTTTCTAACAGTTTCTTGACATTGTCTTCTGAATCGCTTTCAGAGGGGGCGTCCTCCCTTGTGCCGTTAGGATGACGCTCGATCACCCTTCCCTCCCATTCTCGGATCTCTCATTCCTCCTTGTCCACCAAGGCGGTGTCAGTGTAGACGTTGCACAGGCCGCCAGATGCATTATGCATCGTTGGCCTTGGCGCCGTGTGCACGCAGAGGAAGGTTGAATCCTCCATCATAGTTGCTTACCTGTGGGTTCAGTGATGCACACACTTCACAGCCCACTTCTGGTTTTAAAACAGGCTGCCCCCCACCCCACGTGCTGCTGTTTTGCTACCTGCCTCCCCGATGTCCCCAGTTGGCGGAGCGCGAGAGGTCGCATCCCCTAGTGCTGTCCCCGGGCCATGTGCACCGTCAGAGTGCTTACCACCCCTCCCAAGTCCTCCACCCACCTGCACTCCGGCTCACCTGTTTTCTGGATGTCTCTGGACCTGGAATGGACGATGAGGGAGGAGGATCAGTTCTCGGGGCAGCGTCTGTGTCCTGGCGGCTGACCACTCAGTGCTCAGGTGCATGCGGGTCTGCATCTCAAATTAGAGACCCAGACACAGAAACGTGTGACAGGCTGTTCCTCTTCCCGTAACTGGTCTCTGTTTTGTATGATTGTCACCATTCGCTCCACTGGCGTCACGGTTTCTCGAGTGTTTATTTTTGCCCAGATTCTGACTGTCCACCGTTGTCTTTTTTGAAGCTTATGTAAGTTTTATTTTTGATTCCTATTGTTTTGTTTTCCTCTCATTGCCTTTTTTTTTTTTAAGAGCAATGCCATTTTCAGAACATGTGATTTTTTTTTTTTTTTTGGAGATTTTATTTATTGAGTTGAGAGAGAGAAAGGGAGACAGCAGGAGCAGGAGCAGGAGGGGAGGGACAGAGGGAGAGGGAGAAGCAGATTCCCTGCTTGAGCAGGGAGCCGGATGTGGGGCTCGATCCCAGGACCCTGAGATCACGACCTGAGCTGAAGGCAGACGCTTCATCAACTGAGCCACCCAGGTGTCCCTCATTGCCTATTTATTTTATTTTTATTTTCATTTTTAAAGATTTTATTTATTTATTCTGGAGAGACACATAGAGACAGGCAGAGACACAGGCAGAGGGAGAAGCTCCCTGTGGGGAGCCCGATGCAGGACTCAGTCCCAGGACCCCAGGATCATGCCCTGAGCCAAAGGCAGATGCACAACCATTGAGCCACCCAGGCGCCCTTCATTGCCTATTTTATTTTATTTTTTAATTTTTTTTATTTTTTTTCATTGCCTATTTTAATAGGAAGTTGACAGAGGTGTCCGCAGGGCTGTCAGATGGCCCTCACCCTGGGAAAGCCTCTGCTTTTTCCCTTGACTGCCCTCCTGGGTCTCCCAGTGACGACTTGGGCCACACACTGGGGACCTTGCTCCTCCTGTTGCAGGTATGTGGTCAGTGGAGAATTCGAGCTTGGTTTTCTAGGTTTCAGAAAAGAACCTCCCTGGACCATTTCACCGCTGCTCTATGGTAATTCTGCACTTAGCTTGCAACTGTGTTTCTTCAAGGGGGCTGCTTTTACCACTTAGGCTATGGAAGATAATCATAGACCATGTTGTGATGACAGTTGTTTTTTGTTTTTTTTTTAATTTAAATTCAGTTAGCCAACATAAAGGACATACTTGGTTTCAGATGGAGCATGCAACGATTTATTGGTTGCGGACAACACCCCAGTGCTCATCACGTCACGTGCCCTCCTTATTGCCTGTCGCCCAGCGACCCCACCCCTGCACCCACCTCCCCGTGATGACAGGTTTTAAGTTATATTTATTTAAGTGAGGAACAGGGTAAATAACCAATCACATCAGATTCACGTTTCACAGATGCTACTGCTTGGGGTCAGGCTACATCCAAGCTCATTATAAGACAGTTTAAAAAAATTTCTGGGTATATAATAGGGCAGCTGACACATGGCGACAGCAGACTTGGGACAAGGGAACATGAATGGCTGGAGTTTGGGAGGCATTGAGCTGAGGCATCTCTTGGATGCTGAGCCTGTTAAAGTGGGTGCTGTTTTGATGTGTCCACTTGCTCTTGGGCATCTTTTATGGACGGGGACACGTGGAAACTTTAGAGGGGTCTCAGACCCATCCATGCTGAGGGTAAGAAGCTAACTGCCAAGCCCCTTGTAGGAACCATCCATAGGCCCAGTGGGCCTGAGCCGGCCACTGTTTACTCACAGCCCTGTCCTCTCTCCACCTGCTTCTAGCATCTATCTCAGTCTCTCCCCTCCTATCTCTGCAGATCCCCAGGCTCACCAGCTCCTCTCTCATATGCTCAGGACCAGATTTCACGCCCACCTCACTCCCTGGCTCCTCTTTCTGGGATTGGCAGGGGCGAGCATCCACCACCCCCACCCCCACCCCCACCCTGCTCTTCATCAGTGGGCGTCCTCGTTTGCTTTCTGGGACTCATTCCCAGAACTCAATCCATCTCTTGCCCATCCTGGAGCGAGCCTCCGAGTGTGAGGCACGGGGCTGCATCGAGGAGAAGGATGGAGACTTGCTTTTGAGGTCTTGGTGAGGGGGCCCAAGGTAGAGAGGGACCCAAGGCATGCTTTGGGAGGAAGGGAGGGAGGGAAGGAGGGAGCAATTGGGCCCAAGAGGTGTCAGGGGGAAGTCTTTGTGCTGCTAAGTGAGACATGTCCCAGGGCTCAGCAATCCATTCTTTCTTCATAAACTGAGTCCAGGGGCACCTGGGTGGCTCAGGGGTTGAGTGTCTGCCTTCAGCTCAGGGCGTGATCCTGGGGTCCCGGGATCAAGTCCCACATGGTGCTCCCTGCAGGGAGCCTGCTTCTCCCTCTGCCTGAGTCCTTGCCTCTCTCTCTGTGTCTCCTGAAGGATTGCAACCCCATCTCCGAGCAGATAGGCCAGCTCCAGTGTCAAGGGCCACACGCAACCTGTCTGCATACGATCACAGCTCTTGGAGCTGGAGTGGACAGGCTGTGAGCTCTACTGTGTATCCCCATACTGGCTTCCACCATGGTTGGATCTCCCCAGGTACTGGTTCCAGTTCCCTTGTCCCCTCCAGAATTGACTTTTACTTCCTCCCTCTTTGCCCACATCTGTTCAACCACCAAGGCTTATTCTGCTTCTCGATTGTCATCCCTCCATTCTGGGAAGGGTCCTTTTCATCTCTGTCATCGGGCCGATGCCGAGTCTTCTGAGAAGCCTTCTCTGTCCACCCCAGCCCAGCACTGTCGCGCCCTTCTCTGGATCCTGAAAGCTCTCATTGTCTGCTCGCTCACTGCTTAGCACTTAGGAGAGACTCCCTTGCAAAGTTATTTCTGCTTTATCACTTGTGTGTGTGTCTCTGCCTTATCTTCCAAACTGCAGAAACCAAGTCCCCCTAGGTTACAATTGCCTGTGTCTTCCACAGCATTTGAGAAGCAGTTGCTAATAACCATGAGTTGCTTGGTTGATCCCATAGCCAGGGGGCTGCCTCTAAGGGGGCTGGTGACTGTCTTCGAGACTCTGCACTCCAGAGACTGAACGGTCTGGTGAATAATTTTTCCCTTCACGACTGTGAAACATTTAGAAAAAGTGAGTCATCGCCATACCCCGTCTTACTTATTAATTATCATTGTAAGACAACAAACATGATTCGTGCTACAGAGGATGGGAGCCCACAGTGAATGTGGCCTATTTTGGTTGATAGTTTTTTTTTTTTAATATTTTATTTATTTATTCATGAGAGACACAGAGAGAGGTGCAGAGACACAGGCAGAGGGAGAGGCAGGCTCCCTGCAGGGACCCCAGTTGATCCCAGGATCACAGGATCACACCCTGAGCCGAAGGCAAATGCTCAACCGCTGAGCCACCCAGACGTCTCTGGTTGATGGTTTTCAACTCAGTTGAGCCAAGGAATAACAACAGAAAGGTTGGCTGCATCAAATTCCATGAAACTTGGAGAAAATGGAGCTCAGTGGAAATGATCGGTGGTCCTTTTGGTGTTCGGATCACAGGTTTCCTACCATCTCTCATTTGTCCGCATAGGAACCTACCTATTTGCAGACCTCAGAAAGAGGAGAAGAAAATGTGCTTTTTGCAGTCAACTCAAATGGTAGGAGATTATCAATACAGCAAACCTCAGGAGACATCTGGTTTGAGAGACAAGCCCAAACCAGAAACCCATGAGAATGTCTTCATGAGTATTATACACCTCGAGATTCTTAGGTTTGGTTGAATCCTAAAGAATAAAACATTTGCAGGCCTCTGGTTTGTTCTGCTTAGCTCAGGTCAGAGCGGATTAGCGTCCCGTTCATAAAGGCCCAGAAAGGTCTCTTGCCATTGGCTGGAGGCTACCCTGAGAACCGTGATGACAATCTCCATGTGTTGCCCGTAGGGCTGCATTATTTTCAGTGATTGTATCTATTCTCTGTGTGTGATGCAGTATCAGAGTGGTGTCAAGGCCAAATGGCCTTAAAACTGTCCCCTCTTGGCTGCTATAAAACTGGAAAGTTATAGGCTTTGAGAGCTTCCAATGGTTATTTTAATTCTACAAAGCTTGAAGGACTCAAGGGGAAGGTCTTGGCTGTGTGGCTGCAGATGGAGTTTTGCTTTTACCTTATTGTGCTCTCATGGCCTTGCACAGCTGGACTCCACCCCTAACTATGCCTTCTGTCTCCTTCTATGCCCTCGAATCCTGATGGAAGTGATCCTCATACCGTCCACACTGCTTTCTCTCTGGATCTTTCCTCCTGTGGCTGTGTGGCCTCCTGCCCACCCTTCCTGATCTATCTCAAGAGCTTCTGTTTCCTCCTCTGTTAACTGGGGATAATACTAGAACCTCTGCATTGGTTTGTTGGATACATTACATGATACGAGGCCCAGAGCAAGAGCTCAAGAGAGCTCTGTGTCATCCCTGCAGAGAATCAGAGCTTGACAAGCGGAGAGAAGCAGAGCCCCTGGAGCAGCTCACCCCAGGCTTTGAGAAGAAAGAGAAGAGCTCTGCCTCTGGGGGTGGAAGGAAAAAGACCAGAAAGGGGGGAGTCCAGGGGGAGGCATGTTGCCATTGGCCCTCTGAGTGTGCGCACCCCCAGCAGAGAAGCCCGTGGTTGACATTGGGATGCTGGCTGTGCTGCCTCAGTTTCCCCAAGGTTGAACACCAAATGGACCACCTTGTCTGGCATCTGGTGAAGTTTCTCTCTGGGTGCGGGCTTCACCTTCCCTGGGGGTTCTGTCCCTGTGTATCTCATGATGTGGCTTATGTCCCACTGGTTGGGGCCCCTTGATCTAAACTATCTCTATGGGTCCCAGACTTGTGTGTGTGTGTGTGTGTGTGTGTGTGTGTGTGTGTGTGAAAATAGACATAACCTAAAATCTACCATTTTAACCATTTTTAAGTGTACGGTTCTGCAGCATCAAGTGCATTCACAATGTTACGTGACCATCACCATCTGCCTCCAGTACTTTGTCATCTTGCTAACGGACACTGTCTCCGTTAAACACTAACTCCCTGGCACCCCCCCTCCCGCTCCCACCCTGCCCAGGCTCCTTCTTGTCCTTGGCAATCACCATTCTATTTTTTTGTCTCTCAGAATTTAACTATTGTATTCTAGGCCCCTCATAAAGTAGGACCCTATAGTATCTGCCTTTTTGTGACCAGGTTATTTTGCTTTACCTAATGTCTTTGGGGTCATCCACACTGTAGCCTGGGTGGGAGTTTCATTTCTAAGGTTGAATACCATGCTATTGTATACACATACCATGTTTTGTTTGGCTGTTCGTCCATGAATGGACACACTCGGGCGTTGTTTCCATTCTGTGGTCATTATGAATAATGCTGTAGTACCTGGGGGTGAACAGATACCCGGGTCCCTACTTTCAGTTCTCTTGGATGTATCCCTAGAAGTAGAATTGCTGGATCATATGGTAATTCTGTGTTGGACTTTTTAAGGAACCACCATATTGTTTTCTGTAGCGTCTACACCATTTTACATTCCCACCAGCAAAGGTTCCACTTTTCCCACATCCTCGCCAGTGTTTGCTCTTTCCTGACCTTCCGTTTTTGTTTGTTTGGGGTGGCCATCCTAATGGGTGTGAGGTGGTACCTCATTTGGGTTTTAATATATGTTTCCCTAGTGATGAGTGATATGGAGCACCTTTCCATGTGCCTGTTGGCCATTTGTGTTTCTTCTTTGGAGAAATGCCCTTTGCCCATTTTTGTTTTTAAGAATTCTTTCTTTCTTTTAAAGAGAGAGAGAGAGAGATAGTGTGTGTGTGAGAGAAAGCACACGGGAGGTAGGAGCAAAGGGAGAGGGGAGAGAGAATCTCAAGTAGACTCCACACCCAGCATGGAGCCCAGGGCGGGGCTTGATCCTGCGACCCTGGCATCATGACTGGAACTGAAACCAAGAGTTGGATGCTTAACCGACTGAGCCACCCAGGCTTCCCATCTTTGTCCATTTTTTAATTGGGTTGTTTGTTTTTTGTTTTTATCCAGTCTAAACTTTCCTTGTGTATCCAGGGAAATTTCAACTCCTCTCTCAGCCAATGCTGATCATAACAAAAACAACTGGCTTTTACTGGGTACGTTGGTCCCCTTCACTCTATGCTCACTGTTTATGTAAATCTCCCTCCTCAATCCTCCCTGCAACCTTTTGTGAAAGACCCTGCAGTCATCTCCCTTTTGTACTTGAAGAAATCCAAAGTTTCAAGGCCCTGCCCGGGCCCTGGCTATCACAGCTAATAGGTAGTGATCTGACAAGGGCCCAGCGCCATCTGACTCTGTCCCTAGGCCATATTCTGATTTCATAGCCCTGACCCCAGGAGCTGGCACTGAAACCTCTTCATAAATACACAGTTCATCCATACGTGTGAAAGAATGATATTTTATAGGAAACCATCCAGATCTTGGGATGCATGGTCACTTGGGGAAAACCATATTTATGTCAATAGGAAGACTGGTTTCCTAAAATCACGAAGGTTTACATTTAAAGGAAACGTAGAAATGGGTGAATTTTAAGTGCTAAACCTTCAGCTGCTCCAAAAAGCTGTCTGAGTGGAAGGATTTGATATATTCACGGAGGATCCAAGTCTTTTGCCTGAACGTGTGTAGCTGGTGGATGCCATATAGTGCTCGGGGTCCATATTCACTTGCAGCTAACAGCTTTGTGATCCTAAAAGCCCTCTTCCTCTGAGATGCATGGTGTCGCCCCTCTGGTCACCCACTATCCAGGTTTGGAGGCAAGCAAGGGCAGAATGAAGGCAGGGGACCTTTGTCTTGCCCCTTTGGGGGCACCAGCCTTTCAACCCTGGACAGGTCTGACACAATGGTTCTTGGAGCATTCCCCATTCGTTTTATGTTGGTTTCGATCTGGTCTTGGGTTCACGCAGCTGGGGCTGGGGCCGAGGCCAGAGCCGTGACTTAGGGTTGGGAAGAAGTTGGCGGAACATTCCCCAGCAGGGCTTGGGCAGGCCCAGGGAGTCCCGCCTAAAATATAGTGGACAAAGGAGCTCTTGTCCACGGGCCTGGGGGTGGGAGGCATCTGGTCAGCGACACAAGCTTGGCCATTGTATGTCGTGACCTCGGCCAGCTTTTTTTTAGCTGAGAAAGGGGAAAGAGAGAGAGAGAGAGACAGAGTGAAAACAACAACAAAAAAGCCTCCAGAAACTTTGTAACTGGAAAGTCAGAATGCACCGTTGATTTCATCATATGACCTTGAGCAGATTTGGAAGGAGCTGTGCAATGTTGTGGGTTCTTTGTGAAAGAAGAGCTCTGCGCAAAGCCACACCAACGCCCCCTGGGATGTCCTGAGTCCTGACCCTGGCACAGCCGCTTGTGTCAGCCCCATTTCCCGTGGAAGGTGCCATGGAGAGGAAGCTGGCAGGGGCCTGGCCCTGGGTCTGGGGACTTCACACAGGACTCAGGACACTCCTCTGAGTTAGCAGCCACCCCTCTTCCCCCACAAGGAAGACTAACTCTTCTTGGATGGTAAGAATCAGTTTGACTCGCCCTCAGAGGTGCCGAGCTCTTCCTGCGTGTTTCTGAAACAACTGTGTTTTGTTTTATTTTATTTTATTTTATTTTATTTTATTTTATTTTATTTTATTTTATTTTACTTATTTTTTTAGCTGTGACATTTTAGAAAGCAGTTCTGAGGACCTCTGAGATGGGCAGCTGGAGCCTAGAAGTGCTGGGGGCCCAGTGTGCTCGGGGGCACCTGTTAGGGGCCCAAGGCCTGAGTAGGGAAGGGGAGGCAGAGACGTGGCCGTGGGTGCATGCGAGATGGGGAAGGCAAGGAGAACAAGATGTCCAAAGGGCTGTTTGTGGAGGGAGACGGAGTCACCACCTCCCTCCCCACCCCGGTTACCTGGGCAGCTGTTCGGTTGAGGCGTGTGACCGTGTCGTGGCGTGGATTATGGGGATTGGCGTCCACATCAGGTCTCCTTCCCTCCGCCCGGATCTGTCCTCCCACCCACCATCTCCCCATGGCCCAGCTCCAGCTGGGACCCTCTCGGGGAGCGGGGGAAGCCTGTTGGGTGACACAGCTCCTCGGGGAGGTGATCGAGTGTCTTCCCAGGCACCCTGGTGTCTGTGCTGTGGTTCCATGCTGGCCTGGGTGCTTCTGTCTGGCTTGGTGGTGGCAGCGATCGCTACAGTAATGGGCATTGGTGCTCTCCTGAGACCTAAGAGTGGGATACCCTAATTTTGCCAACCTTACTGCCTCTGGAAGTTAGACATCCCCTCCTTTCTTGGAGAGAGGGACCTCACATCAACCAAGACTCTAGCCAGCACTCTGTGTAGGCTCTGGGGAGCTGGCAGGGTGGTGTCCAGTTTGTATGGGGAGGCTAGATTGGTGTTTGCACATAGCCTTTTTCTAGGATGCTGCCTCTCACGGGCTGGGCCGGACAGCAGCTCTCATTTCAGCGTGGCTTCTGATGGAGACCTCAACCTGTGCCGGGGAGAGGGAGGTGGTGCTCGTCATCGGGGGGCACCTGGAAAGTCCACAGCAGGGCCTGTCAAGGGGTAAAGCACACATGAATTGCCCAGAGACCTTTAAACTACCGAGCCTGGTGCTAGGGTGGGGCCTGGGACTCTGCATTTCTAGCCCACTCCCAGAGGACAGCCCTGCTGCTGGTGCAGGGGCTGCACTTTGGGAATGATCATCACATTCTGATGGAATGCTGGGCATGCTGGGGGTCCCGGGGGGTCTGGCCTTGGCTCTGGGCCGCGGCCAGGAGGTCCACGGACAAGATGGACCCCAAGGGGCGTCCAGGGAGCTTGCATGTATGGTGAGAAGCTTACCTGCTAGCAGGTGCAGAACAAGTCTGTGTGGGGGGTGCCTGGGGGGCTCAGTCGGTTAAGCATCTGTCTGCAGCTCAGATCGTGATCCCGGGGTCCTGAGATCGAGCCCTGAGTTGGGCTCCCTGCTCAGCTAGGAGCCTCCTTCTCTCTCTTTCTGCACCTCCCGCTGCTCTCTCTCTCTCTCTCTCTCAAATAAATAAATAAAATCTTAAAAAAAAAAAAAAAAAAAAAAAGACCAAGCCTGTGTTGGGTACAGGGTGGATTCCAGCTTCAGACATGAGGAAGCCTGGGATGCCAGGGCCAGAATCTGGTTGCTGGGTACGCAGAGCTTGACTGCGTGTGGCTCTAGGAATGACAGGGAAGGAGCCCCACATAGGCCCCATCAGGCCAGAAGAACTTACCAGAACTCACTGTGGTGCGAGGAGGAGGCCCAGAGCGCTGAGATCGTGAGGCCCGATCCCCATTGTTGGGGGTGGGGGCCGATCCCCGTGCCAGGGACACTCTGCTGCCCCCGAGATGTGTGTCTACACTTGAATGAGACTTTTCACCCCTCTTGCAAAATGACACATCTTTAAAGCAAGTGTCCTCGAGACCGACCTCCAGAATCGTTGAGCGTGAGAACAGAAAGGAAGAGAAAGCCGAGGAAAACGCTTGGAGACCATCTGGTGCGACTTCTGAATTTTCGAGATAAGGAAGTGGAGGCGTCCCCGCGGGGATGGAGGCGTCGCTCAAGATTTGGCAGCGGGCTCTCCATCCCGCCTTCTGTGCGCCGTGCCCCGGAGCAGTGGTGGGTCCTGGCTCTCAACTGTGATGTCACCTGCTGTCCCCCGCTGTCTGGTTTTATATGCACTAGTTGCGCGGCTTCAAAAACTGTCAGTGGCCTTAGGCTGGTTGGAACCTCGCCCCTCACTGACTCGTGGAAGCGGTTCCAGACACGCTTCGCCTTCATCTCTCTCTAGTGCCCATGGTTCAGAAGCAATTAGGACGCGCTGGGAGCCGGCTCTCGGAGCCAGAAGTCTTTGATTGGAGTCACTTGGAGCGCGGGCCGCAGCGCCACGCAGTAACCCGGATGAGGACAGTTGCTGCCCTTAGGGTTTTGGGGGTACCCGTGGGGCCACCAAGCTGGCCACTCATGCCCCTGAGCATCCGTGGGCAGCAGCCACATCACCTGCCCTTAGAACTCCTTTCTGAGCAGGCTGCTTTGCAGGAGATTCCAAGCGTGTGACCACCTGAGCCAGCGACTTGCGATTCCTTTCCTTTCTGTTCTTCTGAATTTGCAAGATCCATTCTGGATGGAACAGCATGTTTGGTAAATTTAGGTATGGGGTTTCCTTCAGGGGCTTGAGAAGGTGCCAGAAACCATGGCATGAGGCATTCTGGGATTTCCTCTTCTCTCCCCCTCCCGTGGTCCCTGCTCCTCCCAGTACCAAGTGTTGGCAAGATTCTCTTATTCCCCGGCTTTCTCCTCTGCAAAGGGAGATTTGAGCAGGAATCCTGTAGAGGGGGCCTCATCCTACCAGAAGCTGCCCACAGAGATCCTCAATGTATCCTTCAGGAGCACCTCCTAGGGCAGGATACTCGACACCATTACCCACACAAACTCATGTAGAAAATCCAGGGTGCATTTTGAGATCCTAACCACCCCTGCCCACCTCCTTCTTCTGACACCTAGGGACAACCCAGCCCCAAAGGGGCCCAGCCAGTGGCAGGGGGAAGGAGAAATTAAGTGTTAGGCCTTCCTCGTATGGGTGTGAGGTAATGCTCACAGCTTAGTGTCCTGGTTTGGGCATACTTTTTTCTTTTTAAGATTTTATGTATTTATTCCTGAGAGACATACAAAGAGAAGCAGAGACACCAGCAGAGGGAGAAGCAGGCTCCTTGCGGGGAGCCCCATGTGGGACTCAATCCCAGGACCCCGGGATCACGACCTGAGCCCAAGGCAGACGCTCAACCACTGAGCCACCTGGGCGCCCCATGGACATACGTCTTAATGATTGCCAATTTTTGTTACATTGCTTCCCTTTACTGGTGTCTCATCATACCCTTCCCGCCAGATCCAAGCCGGGTTTGGCTGAGTAAATTTTCACTCTCTGGACCAAAAAAATTGGGGGGAGTTGTGCCGGTGGGGGTGGGAGGGGAGGTAATACGATGCGAACGTTTCTTTTTCTTGCTAGGAGGTCTCCGTCATCTTGTGTTTGTGTGGCCGCTGCTTTTGCAAAGTGACACTGGTCATTCAGATGCCTTGAAATTTCCCTTGGGGTGGTTTTGGGCCTTGTTACGAAACACGTTCCTCATGTCATGGAAGCCTGGCGTGGGAGGGCTGGCAGCCCCTGGTTTTAGAGTTTAGGGGCCAGAGAGGCCCAGGGAGGCCCCAGGACCCGCTGCCTGGGAACACAGTGTCCGTGCACCTCGGCCCTGTGTGCTTTCTGCCGATGCTTTTGGGGTCCCCAGGCTGGAGGTAGGATGTCAGAATGGCCCACGCTATTTTTATCTGCCAGAGAAAGGGTAGGAGGAAGGGAGCCAACATTCCTCGAAGTCAAGAGTTTGAATAAAATGTCTCTGTTAATCACGAGCTGATGGTGAGCAGACTCATTCAAGTTTTCCTGCTCAGAGGCCAGAAACCGAACAGGCTGCCGGGAGCAGCACACTGCCTTGCCCTTTAGGACTCTAAAACATCAGGGCCAGACAGATCCTAGAAATGGGACCCAGGTTACAGGTTTTCTCTGGGGTTTCCCACACCCCTCTAGGCTCCAAGATAGGGTAGCAGTACAGCTTCCCATCTTTTTTTTTTTTTTTAAGATTTTATTTATTCATGAGAGACACACAGAGAAGCAGAGACACAGGCAGAAGGAGAAGCAGGCTCCCTGTGGGGAGCCCCATGGAAGACTCGATCCCAGGACCCCAGGGTCACGACCCAAGCCGAAGGCAGATGCTCAATAGCTGAGCCACCCAGGCGCCCCTGGAGTGTCCCATCTTATTCCTAGAGGTGGTCTCCCTATTTGTGGAGTGCCTGTGGGAACCCCCTTCCCCATGTGGACTCCGAACATGACCATGAGGCCCTTGGGCACCTGCTGTCAACCTCGAGAAGAGGCAGGAGTTTCGCAGTTGTGCTGTTTGATCAATGCAGAGATTCTCCCAAGAGATGATGAAGAGTGGGCATGTCTCAGGTCCCAATCATGCCATGCGGTGTTGCTGGGCAGGTGCCACCAGCAAGAGCATGAGCCATCTCAGATGGGAGAGGTTTGATGACATCCACAGAGCTCCTTGTTTCGTGCATTGTCTCCTTTGGAGCCCTATTAATTGGCCACTCTGTCGTCTATCCGGGTGGCAGGTGCATCGGTAATAGAAGCATCTTTATTCAGTGTCAGTGAAGGAAGGGCTCTTGTGGGAACGTCCTAAGGCCTGGGTGGAAGTCACTTCCTATGGGATGGATTCCTTCTTGCTGTCCGTGGCTTGACCCACGGACACTTCAAGGCTGTGAAATAGCTTCTGACACGCGGAGGGGTGGGGGGGGATGGGGTGGCGCGTCCAGCTCATCCTTGCACTTGGCAGCATTGTTTGCGAAATCGTTCATCCGGTCCTTGCCCCACCGGAGACCCCGTGTTTTCCAGCTTAGCAGTATTTTCCTGTGAGGGCTGACTTCCTGTAGCCTTTGCAGAGACTGCATTGTAATTGTGTTCATCAAAATTCCTGGGTAACCAGATCACTCCATTCCTTTTTAGGATCGGAGAATAGAGTTTACTATTCTGTGACCCTCTGCCCGCCCAGTCCTGAAAGACAGGCCCTGGGAGTCAATGGCCCTCAGGGAGGTGCTGGGGGCTTAGGGATGGATACTCAGGGTGGACGGGACCCTTGCTCACTGAGTCTCTGCAGAGTGTTCCTGGTGGTTTGGGTGCCAGGCACTTGGCTGGCAGCTCAGTGGGTGCCGGGAGGAAGCTCCATGCACTGATGCCCACCTGTCAGGCATCGGGGGGCTGCCAGGTGTAAGGCTTCCTCTGGCAGCTTTATGGGTAGAGGACAGTGATGGGGCCGGGAGCTGAGAGAGTGGGGGATGGTAGCTGATCCAGGCAAGGGTGAGTGTGGCTGGTGCTCCATGGGGGCTGGAGCTGGGGACCCTGAGTAAATCACCCTCTGGGGACTTGTCTGTATGATCCAAGAGGGCTTGTTGCGGAGGCAGAAGTCTGGCGTGAGCAAGGGACAGATTCTAGTCATGGGGACGTGGATTATTGCTGCGGGCATGACCCTGTCCAGCCACCACTCTGATCCGGAGGCCTGAGGACGTGTGAGTTGTGCTGGGTTTGGAAGAGACCTGGGGACATGTGCATTTAAGTGATTAAAGCCCAATTTAGAAAGTTCTTTTAAAGGACTCAAGGGAGCCCTGCCAAAGGTGATGATCTTTCTTTCTTTCTCTTTCTTTCTTTCTTTCTTTCTTTCTTTCTTTCTTTCTTTCTTTCTTTCTTTCTTCTTTTCTTTTCTTTTCTTTTCTTTTCTTTTCTTTTCTTTCTTTCTTTCTTTCTTTCTTTCTTCTTTTCTTTTCTTTCTTTTCTTTTTTCTTTTCTTTTCTTTCTTTTTTCTTTTCCTTCCTTCCTTCCTTCCTTCCTTCCTTCCTTCCTTCCTTCCTTCCTTCCTCTTTCTTTCTTTCTTTCTTTCTTTCTTTCTTTCTTTCTTTCTAGAAGATTTTATTTATTTTTTATCATGAGAGACACAGAAAGAGAGGCAGAGACACAGGCAGAGGGAGAAGCAGGCTCCCTGGAGGGAGCCCGATGTGGAACTCCATCCCAGGACCCCCAGGTCACGCCCTGAGCCCAACGCAGACGCTCAACCACTGGGCCATCCAGCAGTGCCCTTCCACCAAAGGTGATTTCTAATAAGAGCCACTTGAGTAGACACATGAAGAAGAGTTCTGGCAAAACCGCTGATGAGTCGGTCCCATTTAGTGAGAAATCTTGCATATGGAGGAGTAGAAGGAAGAAAGGCATCTTGCCTGGCTCTGCTCTGGCTTCTTGTTGGTGAAAGCTGGAGGTGGGCCTTACGCGCTTGACCCCCTTTTCATGCAGGGGTCCAACCACAGTGGCTCAGGGAACACAGAGATGCTCAGATTTGGGCAGGAACATAGCCACAGGGTCCTCTTTCTGTGCTGAGTGTGGCATTGGCCTTTGAGGCGGCCTAGGTGAGGACTTGGGGGAAGCCCTGGATCCCTGTTGAGTTTTCCCATAACCCGCAACATGCTCTGGTCCCACCCGGTCCCTTTTAATGGATCCCAGAGCTCAGGACTTCCTGTGGAAGCCGATTGCCCATGAGGCCACCAAAAGGTGGCCTGAGATCAGACTCACAGCACCCAGATCCCAGAAAGATCTGTGGCCCCCAAGGGCTTTTCCCTCCTGTCACATCCCCTCTGGCTGGAAGCCTGTTGTTTCCCCCCAGGAAAGCTGTCAGAGTGGATCCTAGATGCCAGAGGATGGGGAGCAGACTGGCCAGGTATCTGTTGACCTCGCCATCAGGACCTAGAGGAGGAAGGGATGTCCCCTTGTTGGTGTAGGAAGAGGGGCATTCTGATTTCATTTCTCTAGGTGCCCGCACTTGACTTTCCCCACCTGTTGGTCTTTTCTAGTATTATCTGGAATTTGTAATCCAAGCTCTTTCGTTGTTTTATACCATATATGGAGACCAGCGACACCTACACATAGTCTGTAACTTGATCGATGATGATGATGATGATGACCTGCAAGTTTTTAAAGCTGCTTCCAGTGCTCAGCCCTGGGCCTTTCTAAAGTAGAAAGGTCTGAAATTAAAAAAGAATTTAAGGGAATTCTTCACCTTTCTTTGTCATAATCTCTCAGGCAGCTGTGATATACCTTCTGAGGACTTTTGAGGAGGGCACACAGGTCCCTGGACCACTGTCTGTGGAGCAGTATTCCCTAAACCACTGTCCATAGAGGAATGAGTCTCCATGCAGGACAGCTCAGCCACCTCCTGGGAGGGTCTCAGCATTTCCCAGGTGACAATTCAGGGGTATCTTTTAAAATGCAGTCACGGAGAAGCCTGAGACCAGCTTATTTATCTGTGCTCCTTTACTGGGGACACCCTTCTCCCACATAAACCCTGATAGGACTTTTTGCTTATCTCTGCCGTGTAAATACATGGTCCACGGTGTGCCTGCCACGGGGCTTGCATTTTGCTTGCAGCACTGCGGGACCCGCCACGCTGCACATACATATCTTCTTTTAGCTGAGCAAAGTTTTCTCTTTTATTTTTTTTTCTTCTTCCCCTCCTATCAACCATGGTTTATTGTTCCATTTCTCTTCTTCAGGAGCTCCTAGCATCTGTATCTTGGCTTATTCTTTTGTCCCCCTGTTTTTTTCTTTTCCTTTCCTCCCCCCCCCCCTTTTTTTATTGTGCATTTCCTTTGCATTCCATGAAAAAATTCTTAAATTGGCTTGGTACATAAGGAATGCTTTTTCCCCCCTTTCCGCAAGACTATTTCCACATTCTAGTGCATGTCGCTACCTCATAAATTTCCCTACAATTTTGTTAATTTCCTGTCCCCTTTTATAGCATTTGTTTCCTTTTTCCAGTCCACTTGCCTTGTTTTGCATTAGTTTGTCCTCTCCTGATGATTTTTTTTTTTTTTTTTTTTTTTTGCACTTGTATCAGATGCTTTATCCCCCTTCCTTCTATTGAAGTTGCTAAACACTTTTCCTGGGATTTTCCATCTGGATACCAGATGAAGTCATGATTTGAAGTTTGTGCCTCCCCGGAGGCTTCTGGATACTGTTCCTCGATTTATTTTCTGCAGTGAAAGACACTATATTATCTCGTCCTACCCCACCTCCCTGTGCTCAACGTTGAATAGTCCATTCATTCGGATCCATTAGGAGCTGGGATTTGTTACAGGTGGGGCACACACGTTGCTTGGACTACCATTCTATTTGTTTGGTGAAAGCCTCAGATATGTTTGGAGCCAGTTCCTACTTGATTCCAAGTTTCCATTGATTCATTCATCCCTCCATCCCTGCATCCAGTGTTCTGGGCACTGTGCTGAGACTAACGCTAGAGACAGCATGGGCCATGGCCATGTCTTCCTGAATCTTACAGCCTGTTTCTCTGTTGTCTGGTCTCTTCTTCTCTTCCTCCCTCCAAGCAGGTCTCCAGGTCCCAAATCTCTCACCCTTAGAAGAACATGAAGACATTGCCAGGGTCCATCTCCCCACCCCTACCCCAGAAAACTACTCATGAGGACTTCACTTTCCAGGGTGCACTGGGCCATCACCAGGGCACCTTGCTTCCTCCTCTCCTCTTCCCTGTGAGTCACTCCCAGACTGCACAGAAAGGCTGCCAGAGCTGGAGAGAACAGTACTTGCTCATTTAGGAGAGGAAAGGCACCCTACATTCTTATAGGTGCAGATCCTGAAGCTGGCAGCATCACTGGGAGAGCTGGGGCCCTGCTCCTTGCTCTATGTCTGACCCTTGGCCAGGGGGGAGATGATCTTTCCTTCGGGAGCTGTTCCCAGCTTTGTGTAGGGGTGTCTCCACCCTGAACAGGTGTCCAGCAGAAAGATTTGGCATGGATGTGACTCTCCAGTCCCCGGGCCAGCTGGAGCTTGGTCGTCTTTGGGGGCTCGCTTGCAGCCCCTGTCACTGCTGCTAATTGGCCAACCCCCATTGAGTGACAGTGAGGCTTGGGTCTCAGATTGCTCAGGGTGCACCAATACCAAAGAGGTTCCCGGCGGGGGGTGGCAATGGCTCCCAAGCATACCTGGCCCTGGCCCGGCTGCTTTAGGGGGCGTCCTGGCTGGCTGTGCCTTTCAGAAGAGAGAACTTGCTGGAAGAGTTCTTTGTGGAGGAGCCTTCAAGCAGTGCCAATCACGGCACCCAGCTCATTAGCAGTCATTGCCATGGCAACGGGTCTGCCAGAAAGTGGCTCGTTAGGCTGACAACTTCAGAGATGTTATATATAGATTGGGGTGTGGGGGGAGTGGGGGTGTGGGGCCCTGTGGATATGCCTTTCTCTGGAGCTCCTATTGCTTCTGGGCTTGGGGTGTGAGAAGACATAGAATGGGGGGACCGTGAAAACTGTTCAGGCTGCTAGAGTGACAACCGCCAGGTACCGTCTCAAGTAACATCTGCTCGCATCTGGAGAAGGTAAGAGTCAGGTGCTCCCAGAAGCCTCCTGAGGGGGAAGGAGTCCCAGGCTGAACTTGTGGGTGGGGGGCGGGCAGGGGGGTGGAGGCTGTCAGGGAGGGGGGCGCTGAAGGTGGGGGCTGGCACTGCCTGGAGGCTGCAGAGCCCAGATCCAATCTCTCTTAAAAGAAGTCTTCTCTGAAGGGTGTGGGGATAGCAGACCTTTCTTGCATAGGTACCCACGGAGCTAAGCCCTGTCTTTTTGTAAATCGTGCTTATTAAAATTTCACGCTCCCAGCGTTGCTTTCAGAAGTGGGATTTCTCTCAAGTGCTTTCTCTGAAGCTGCACACCAGCCAGTCTTCTGAGTTCAGTGGGCACGAGGCTCACCCAGAATGCATGTTGAGAGGCAGCCTCCGAGGCTCCAGGTTGACCTAGTGTTTTGATCAGGGCCCTGGAACCTCCTCTTTTAGCGCACGTCCCCAGGTGGCCGACGGGGTGCTACGGGGACCACCCTTTGAGAAACACTGCTGTAAAGGAGGGTCAGGGGGTGGGGAGTTTGTTTTCAATCTCTGGGTGACTTTCCTTTGCTTGCCTGTTGTTTTTCTTCTTCCCCGGGGAGGACCAGTAGCCCATCCTTAAGAGGAAAATTTCTTTGGCTGTGCTGTTTTAAGTCAGGAGACAAGGAAGTTAGCCTGCAGCCGGGAACGTGACTGCTCGGGTGTGGGTGGTGGTATTTCTGCTCCTCTCCGGGGAAGGCATATGCTCTTTTGGAGTCTGTGAGACAGGCAGGAGCAGGCCTGAGTTGTCACCCTCCTTGGTGGTAGCTGGGGTGTCAGGTGGTCCGGGGAAAGAAGTGGAGCTGCCCCTGGCTAGCCGGACAGCAGGGAGGCCTCCCTGTAGGTAACCAGATGGAAGTCTCTAGGGCCAAGGTTTGGTTTGATCATTTGTTTAGTTGTGCGGCGTTGGTCGAGTTATTAAATTCTCTCAAGTCTCAGATTCCTTATTTCGAGGTGGGAAAGTGGCAGATTTAAACTGTAAAAACTAGAGATGAGTGTGTAGAGCACCCAGCCCAGTCCTTGGAGCGCTGTAAATGTTCGGTGCACAATAAAAGCCATTACCGATGGACTCAAATGGGATCTGAGCTCGTATGTTTCTTGATTACCAGCTAGGTGAGGGCTCTGAGTCATCTAGAAGCCTGCTGATACTTTATAGGAAACAGGGTGAGGGTGTATGTGCACCACGGACTCCCTTTGGCAGGGGGGGGGGGGGGGGTCATGCAGGAGATCCACAGTTTTCTTCAGATTCTCAGAGCATGGGTCTCCGTAAACAGTTGAACAGATTGTTGACTGAACAAGGGGACCCATGGGGAGACTGAGATCCAGCCTTGCACTCAGGGCGAGGGCCCATGTGGAGAAAGAGCGTTTTATGATTCCCACAAAGCCATGATATGCATCAGGTTGAGACTTTATGAGTTGGAGGAAATGGCCGTCAGCTTCCACCCTTGCTCCCACTTGTTCCATCTTGTTCGTAGTTAGGACCCGAGTCTCTGGGCCTGTGTCCCCTCAGCACCTAGTTCCCATTCCCAGGGCAAACTGCTGATGGAATGGAAGGGGAGAAGTCACAGGACTAGGGAAGGAAGGCTAGGGGCCACTCTCCCAGGAGGCCCATCCCTCCATGGCCGTGAGCCATGAGGTCATGTGGGTGCATTGGGCCTTTCAGATGAGGGCCTGCAGGTGGGGACTACAGCTTTGCTCCCTCCATAGCTTAAAAACTAAACTAAAAAAAATTTTTTTTAATTTTTAATTACGAGACACACCTTACATAAAATTTATCCTGAGTGGTATTTATACATCCATAGTACTCTGCAACTGTCACCACTGTCTCCTTCCAAGACATTCAAATCACCCCAAAGAGGAAACCCTGTGTCCACCCTCCCCTCCCACCCCCAGCCCCTGGCAACCACTAATCTCTTTTGTTTCCGTGGATTTCTCTATTCTGGGTATTTCTTTTTTTTTTTTTTTCCATTTAAGATTTTATTTATTTATTTGTGAGAGACATTGAGAGATTGAGAGAGAACAAGAGAGCAAGCATGAGCAAGGGGAGTGGTATAGCGCAGAGGGAGAAGCAGACTCCCCACTGAGCAGGGAGCCCAACGCAGGACTTGATCCCAGGACCCCGAGATCATGACCTGAGCTGAAGGCAGATGCCTAAGCCACTAAGCCCCCCAGATACCCCTATTCTGGGCATATTATGTAAACAGAGTCATGTGGTACGTGGCCTTTTGTGTCTCTGGCTTATGGCACTAAGCATGGCTCCAGGGTTCATCCACACTGTGGCATGTAGCAGTACCTCATTCTGCTTCTTGGTCCCGATGCACCCCTTTCCATTGACTCGCTCATCAGATGATGGACCTTGAGGTCCTGCCCGCCTTTTGGCAATCGTGGATGACGCTGCTTGTGAATGTGGATTTACAGGTCTCTTGGGTGCATACCCACTTGTTTGCACGTCTTTGTAGTCCTGATGGTCCCCCCTCCGGGAGAGGGGAGGGGTCTTCTTTCTGGGAGAGACCAAAGGCAGGGGGACTGTGGCAGCCTTGGGGGCTGGAGGGCAGAGCAGAGTCAGGAGCCGTGGTCGTGCTGGAGGGGGATGTGGGTGGCCTTTGCTGCATTGGCCAAACTGGTAAGTAGGCCCAGCTGGCCCTGGTGCCCTCCTCTCTTCCTCTTCCAGCACCACTTGGCCTTCCCGGCTCCCGCACCAGCACCTTCCATAGGGTTTGGTCACAGAGGGTCCAGCATTTCCTGGGTGGGCAAGACCTCAGGGCGGGCGGTCATGGTACCTCCTTGGTCATCGGAGTCCATCGGTGGACGCCAGGGCTTGATCTGACCCCACAGAGTTACATGAACCCCCTAGAGTCATTCTCAAGAGAAGGGCACTGTGCAGACATGGAGACAGGACAGGTGTCATTCCTGCTGTTTCACAGGTGGGGTATGAAGGGTCCAAAATCCACTCCACTTGCTCAACCAGCCCCGCTTAGGAGCGGTCTCCTGGCCACCCACCTGGCCTTCTCAGCAGGTCACATTGGCCACCTCTTAACACATTGGTCTCCCCAGCAGGTGGGTGCTTGCTGCTGCGTGTCTAGTGTCGTCTTGGAAACAGAGGTCTGGGGAGAAGTGACTATTTCTGGTAACATTTCAGACGTTTCAGGTGCCGGCTGAGGTCTGGGCCCCTGAACTTCACCTCTCAGGGGGCAGGGGCTGTGCGAAGCCTGGTCTGGCTGGGCACTAGAACACACCTCCTCCTGCTGGGACCCCCTCTGTCACAGAGCTTTTTGGGTAATGGGCGCTTTCCTGGGTGCCTTCCACAACAGGGCTCCTGTGTAGACGTGTAGAGAAACGCAGCTGGCTGAGTCACTTCCTCATCATGTGGCTGCTTGGGGGCTGAGTCAGGATTGTGGCCCAGGCCTGAGCTGCTTCCACTGTGCATCTGGGTCCCTCTCTCCTCTGTCCCCTATTTCTGGCCATGTCACCCTCTGGCCCTTGCTCTTTTTTTTTTAAGATTTTATTTATTTACTCATGAGAGACACAGAGAGAGAGAAGCAGAGACACAGGCAGAGGAAGAAGCAGGCTCCCTGAAGGGAGCCCAGTGTGGGACTCAGTCCCAGGACCCCAGGATCATGACCTGAGCCAAGGCAGATGCTCAACCCCTGAGCCTCCCAGGCACCCCCCTCTGGCCCTTGCATAATATATCCTTTAACAATTTCCCATCCCCCCCCCCCACCCCCGGCTGAGCAGAGAAGCACCAGCATGGTCTTCCAACCTCAGATGCTCTAAGACCCCAGACTCCAGCTGAAGCAGCCTGGCTTCGTACCCTGTGGTTCTAGAATTTTTTCTCTCTTAGGTTAAGCCTCCTAACCTCCCTATTTATTGCTCTGTGACCCCCAGCCCCACTCAGCCAAGGTGCATACCTCCTGCCTGTGGGGTATTTATCCACACGCACACTTCCCTCATTGTGAGACTCTTTCTGGTGTGTGTGTTTCGACCACCTTCCAATCCGGAAGAGGCCAGAGCAGGTGTCTGGAGGCCCAGGTGGACATGCTCAGGTGTGTTTGGAGTCAGTGGACATGCTCTCTTGGTGAGAAGACCTCCTGGCTGCCGTCTGGCGCCCGGTAGTTCAAAGACGGCCTTCCATGCTGAACCAGAGAGGCACTGTGGGTGAACAGCCATTAACCACGGTGGTTCCAGGGAGGCTGTGGCCACTCAGGGTCCCAGGAGCATCTAGGATGGACCCGATCCCTGCTGAGGGCATGCAGGGCGCCAAGGAGCAGAAGTTCCTGGTTTTGCAGCCTTCAGACAATATGAGAGCAGGACAGGCAGGGGCTGTGCATCTCTCCTGCTTGCTTTTAATTCCTTAGCTGGCTTGCCTAAATAGCCACCATCAGAGACCAGAACTACCTCGGAGGGATGCCGAGGACATTTCAGTGCTGATTAGGTGTTTTGTTTTTTTTTAAAGAAAATATTTTATTTATTTATTCATATGAGACACAGAGAGAGAGAGAGAGGCAGAGACACAGGCAGAGGGAGAAGTAGGCTCTCTGTTGGGAGCCCCGATGTGGGGCTCCATCCCAGGGCCCTGGGATCACGCCTTAGGCCAAAGGCAGATGCTCAACCACTGAGCCCCCCGGGCATCCTAGTTGCTGATTAGTTTTAATACCTCCTCACAGAGCCCTGCTTTGCGGAGAAATTCACAGCCCCTCTCCTTGTGTGGTTAAATCCACTTGCTATCTTCGGAAGGCACAGCCACTGTGTGGGCTAATTTGGACCCTCTTTCCTTATTTTTAAATGTTCTTTAGCTCACCACTTATTTTTGTTGTTTGAGGGAAATTTAGATGCAAGGGATAACGTAATCGGGAGAGGAGAAAAGTGGCCCTTAATCCCACTGCCAGAAGTCACCTCTCTTGTAACTCTGAGGGTTACACCTGCTTCCTCCCTGTTAGAGGATCAAGCCGTCCGTGAGGGCACACGGAGGGAGCTGTGGTTTGGCCTGTGGGTCCCAGTTGTGCCCAGATCCCCCCGAAGGGGGAATTTGGACACTGGACCAGATAAGCCCAGCCTAGTTCTTGGTCCGTTCTCAGCATTGTTATAGGACGCTTTACATCTTGCTCTGCTGAGACGTGCATTAATTCCTTCTGGTAGATTCGAGCAGCAGGCTGTACTTGGTGGTCCTGGAGGTTCAGGCTTTGGATCCCATGGGAAGGGGGGTGCACAGCGTATCAGGGCCCTGCTGCCTGCAGAGCCGTCCGGAGAGAGCTTGTCCAGGGGACCCCTGGGAGAGAGTCCAGCTCTACTAACTGGCTGTCACCTCCCTTTGTCCTTTATGACAAGCTGTCCCTTCTGCACTGGCTCTGAAGCATCAAGAGCTCCTCTCACCTCATGCTTGGGCAAGCCCCCGGATCACACATGTGTGGCCTGTGACCGCCCTCAGGGAGGCCAGTGGGCCACCTCCCACCCCTCTCAGCATCAGCTCTTCCAGGGTGACTTCAGCCGCCTGTGACTTGGTTGGTCAAAAACTGGCTGAAAACCAGTTGTACAAATGCCCGACCTGTGTGACCTCTATTTTCCTCTTCCACAGAAGCCTGGAATGGTTCCCCCTCCGCCGGGAGAGGAAAGCCAGATCGTCATCCTTCCACCTGGGTGGCAGAGCTACTTGTCTCCCCAGGGCCGGCGTTACTATGTCAACACGACCACCAATGGTGAGTCCCGCTCTGGAGAGCATCGTGCACCTGCTCCCCCTGGATTTCTGTCTCCCTTTTGCATCTCCCAGTGGTTAACACCGTTTCTTCGGAAACCTGCCTAAAGAGGCTGCGGCAGACGATGGGTTTCTCCACGGTGCCAGGTGGTGGGGGCCTGCGCCAGATCGAGAAGGCCGCCCCTGGGGGTCGGGGGTCAACCCTGGAAACTCGGGCATCTCTTTTGAGCCCCACCTCATGCTCCGGGGATGCTTTCTGACCTGGGATCTCAGAAGGTTCTCTAGTCAACCGCTGGTTGATGTCATGTTAATCAGGTTCAGCTACTGCATGATTATCTTGGAACATGGCATATCCTGATGAGGCGAGGGATTTCCCTGATTTCACCGCAGCATCCCGTACTCTCACCGGTTGGCATTTCCTGGAATGTTCTCTGGGAAATGCTGGGGCTAGTTATGCATTATGTATTCTAGTAGGTAACATGGGTCCCAAGTGCCTTTCTGAGTGGAGTTAAAACCTCAGCTCCTTGTGCCCAGTGATTGTGGGCTTCCAGAACCTTCCCGAGTGGCTCCAGGACCTCAGCATGTGGGCTCGCTGCAGAGTGGGCTGCAAGAAGGCTGGAGAAAGTTTATAGGAGGAGGAGTGGCAGGTTCTCCAACAAGGTGGTCTTGGGCAGGACAGAGCAAATGCAGCTCAGGGCTCTCTGTCTGTTGACCTCTGTGTCTCTCTGGAGGATGGAAACACAGAAGGTTCGATTTGGGGCGGGGGGGGGGGGGGGGCGGGGAGCGGGGAATCACAGATGTGTGTGCCAAGGCAGGATGTGAGATATAATCCATAGCCACATGTTGGCTCAGGCTTCGCCCTTCATTCCTCTTGTGTGCACCCCACCTGCCTTAACGGTCACCTCTTCCTACCCAGTGGGGCCATTAGTATGACTGCTGGTGACAGGCCTGTGCTCAGAGGTGTCCTGGTAACCAGAAAGCCAGCTGCTCTTTAGAGGGAGCAGCAGAGAAGGCAGCTGGCACCTGCTACTCGGGGGCCGGGAACTGGGGTGGGGGGCCTGGTTTGTTCACGTCCCCTGGCAACCAGCCTTCCGTGGGTGTCAGGGGCATGTCCCAGCTGAAGAGGTAGCTGGAGTTTCTAGGAAAAGGGAAGTAGAACTATTTCTGACCATTCTAATCTTAAACTTCCTCAAAACAAACACGAGTCGCTTTGCACTGTTACTGGACTTTGAAGTTTCAGAGGAAAGTGTATGTGCACAGCTCCCATCTGTGAAATGCAGAAATTGGACCATATGATCCTGAGATCAGCAAGGCTCTGGGCCCATTCTCATCCTGAATTAGCCACTCTGTTGCAGAGAGGCTGCAGGTGGGTGAGTGGTGGAAGAGGCTTTCTAAAATCCGCAGTTTTGTTCATCTTTTTTTCTTTTAATTAATTTTTTTAAACATTTTATTTATTTATTCATGAGAGACACAGAGAGAGAGGCAGAGACACAGGCAGAGGGAGAAGCAGGCTCCATGCAGGGAGCCCAGTACAGGACTCCATCCCAGGACCCTGGGATCACGACCTGAGCCAAAGGCAGACACTCAACCAGAGCCACCCAGGTGCCCCATCTTCTTCTTCTTTTTTTTTTTTTCTTTTTAATTAGAAAGTAGTATATCCTTGGTTAAAACAAAAACAAAAACAAAAACAAACTCAATAGTTAAAAAAAAAAACACCAAAATCCCCGCTTCCATTCCCTAAAGCTATTTATCATGCATATCCTCCCAGATATTCATAGTCTCTCGCCTTCTAGGCATAGGCATGATTATTCTTTTTAATAAGTTGGAAAAACAACCTGTGTTCTAGAAATTGCTTGAACAACGTATTGTGTACCTGCTAGCCTAACTCATGTTGTGTCACGGCCATGAAATAGTCTGTTGCAAAATTCAACTCTTCCCTCTTCGTTCAGGGGATATTAAAGCCCCGTTTTATATCAACAGACATTATCTGGCAGCTGTTTTTTCTGAGGTCCAGACTCTAGCAGGTGCCTGGGGGCAGGGTCTGGGGATATAGCGATCCCAAGAGGCTCTAGGTCACAGGCTGGCAAACTTTTTTTCTGCCAAGGGCCAGGTAGTACGCTTTTTTTGTCCTTGAAGCTCCTGTGATCTCTGTCAACTGCTTCTCAGCTGTGTCTTTGTTGTGTGAAAGCAGTCGTAGACATAAGGAAACCCATAAGTACAGCTGTGTTCTAAATAAAACTTTATTTGTGGACACTGGAATGTGAATTTCTTCTTCTTCTTTTTTTTTTTTTTTTAAATTTATTTATGATAGTCACACAGAGAGAGAGAGAGAGAGGCAGAGATATAGGCAGAGGGAGAAGCAGGCTCCATGCACCCGGAGCCCGACGTGGGATTCGATCCCGGTCTCCAGGATCGCGCCCTGGGCCAAAGGCAGGCGCCAAACCGCTGCACCACCCAGGGATCCCGAGTGAATTTCTTCTTTAAAAAAAAAAATATGTGAGAAAGAAAGAGAGTACAAGCAAAAGCAAGGGGAGTGAGCAGAGGGAGAGGGAGAAGCAGACTCTCCGCTGAGCAGGGAGCCCAATGCAGGGCTCAGTCCCAGGGCCCTGAGATCATGACCTGAGCCAAAGGCAGATGCTTAACCGACTGAGCCCCCCAGGTGCCCCAGGAATGTGAACTTCAAATAACTTTCTTCTTCTTTCGATTCTTTTTCAAGCAGGTAGGAGGATCTTAGTTCAGGTGTGGTAAGGCAGGTGGGCCCCCGAGCTCATGACTCCTGCCTGGACTCTCCATTATCCCCGGTAGGACTGGCCCTCCCTACCCTTCCCCACCTTCCCTGATGGGCTCGCCGTCATCCCGGCTCCTTGGTCTTGCCTGACACTTTAATTCACTAACTGTGTGATGCATCCTCATCCTTTGGATTGATTGACTTACTCGTTCAACAAACAAACACTTACCGGGCGCACCAGAGTCCAAGGCAGATTGTTGGATGCTGGTGATAATACTAAACAGAAGCTCTTCAAAGAGCTTATCTTCTTAACAATGGAAGCAGATTTTAAAGGAATATGTATTTGATTATTCTCGTGAACAGGGCTGTGAAGGAGAAATCCAGGGTGTTTTAAGAGTGTGCCGCAGGGACGCCTGGGGGGCTCAGGGAGTGACCCCGGGGTCCTGGGATCAAGTCCCACCTCGGGCTTCCCGCAGGAAACCTGCTTCTCCCTTTGCTTATGTCTCTGCTTCTCTGTGTTTCTCGTGAATAAATAAATAAAATCTTAAAAAAAAAATCTGTTCCGAGAGACCCTGAGAGATCAAGAGGAGGCTTCCTGGAGGAGGAGACACCCTGCCCCTAAGATGGAAATGCCTTTCTGAAGGCAAAGCCATAGTCAAGCTGGGAGGGACCCTGCAGGCCCAAACAGCATATTTAAGGACTTTATTCCTTCGCCTAAGGGAATGGGAAGCCCAGCTGTCTTTCTGACTTTCCTCTGGCCGCTTCCTTAGACCAGGTTTGTCTGGCTGCCGGGCTGCTTCTTATATTTTTGGCTCTTACCCGCTTTCTGCAGGGAAATAACCCATCAGAGCAGCTGCTTGCTCTCCTCATCTATGTGACCCCCCGACCTCTGGGGGCACATGAGTCTGCATCTCCTCCTGGCCAGGCCAGCCACATCCACCTTCCTGTTCCAGCCCTGGGGCCTCTCCTGCTCTGCGACTCTGGGCTGAGGCCTTGCACCCTGCTCCAGCCACTGCCCACCATTCCTCCCATCATTTTGTCCCATTCTCCCCTTCTTCCAGATACTTCTCGTGTCCCCAGCCCCTTTGCAGAATATGACTTGAGCACCGTGAATGTGCTGTCCCCGTGTCTACACCACCTACACATGTAATGAACTTAAAGCCCAGTTCACATCTGTAGTTCCTTGCTCTGGCTCACCTGCTTATTTTCAAATCCATTTAGGATTTTATGGACGAGGACTGTCTCGGGGGCTGGCCACCGAGCCGGGCTATAGAGATGCAGAGTCAAACACTGGGCGGCCTCTGCCTTGGCACACTGCAGCCCTGGTTGGAGTCAGAGGAACCCGGGCGCTAAGAAGCGTTGCAGGTGTTAGTGTGGATATCTGGGGGCCTCAACACAGGGATGCCATGCGCTGACGTGTGCGGCATGAGCAGGGAGCAAAATGGTGAGGAGGAGTGATGACCCCACGAGGTCCTTTGAGCTGAGACTGTGCCCTCTGGCAATAGGAAGAACCAGAGCAGCCGTGTGGCATGATCAGGATACTCTGGCAAGATCGCTTTTGCAGTGGAGTGAAAGATTTAGGGATGGTCAGCACAGGCCGGGCAGACTAAATGAGAGGAGAAGTAATAAGGTCAGCTCTGCATCTCCTGCCATGGCTGGGGAGGAAGACGTGTAATCCATCAGACAGGACGTGGCAGGTCAGAGAGATGAGTGCTCGGGTCCCTCTGACATGCACTGAGAGCCAGGGACACAAGGGAGAAAGAGTTTGGAAGAAAGAGAACGAATCCAGGTTGCACGCAGGGTTCCTTGGGAGATATTTGGGGATGGCTAGCCTGTGTTCGCGGACAAATGGGTCTGTGACTCGGGGTGAGGGGTGCAGCTGGGTTGGGGACTCTGAGAATCTGAGGAGCCCTGTGGGTGCCTGGCTTGGCACACACAGCAGAATGGATTGCACTTGACCATTGTGCAGTGGCCAACAGGTACAACCACAGATAGCATCCCACAATTTTCATTTCATCCACAGGGACAACAAAGCCCCATGCAGGTCACCCAGGGTGAACTTGTAGGAGAGAGCCCAGCAGGAAAACCCTAAAAGGAGGGGCGGAGGGACTTTGAAATAATTGTCTGAGATAAGACGAATGCAAGAGAAATAAGGCAATACCATGATAGGCAGAAGAGGAAAGATTAGGAAGGGACCTCCAGAGATAGACTGAAATACCGAGCAGATTTATTGTGTATATTTTAAATTATTGGGGGAAGCACAGATTCTTTAATAAATAGGGATGGGCCTGATGGCTAACATGAAGTTTCAGTAGCTAAGTTCATGCAATAGGACTTTTGTTTTCAAATAAACTCAGCAAGGCCATCAAAGGAGGCTTTAAGAGACTTTGGGAAGTCCCCAGCTCCTCTTATCTCCCCATGATTATCTCTCTCTAGGGCATCTTGTCATGCAAGGTGGGCCTGAGCTTGGGGCCGCAGGAACCCCGAGGGTTCTGGTGTCAGGACGTGGCTTGTTGCTCTGCTGTCTTGAAAAGTGCTCCGTTTCAAAAAAGTTGACTCTTGCCAAAAATGGGGTTGTGTTTAGTTTCTGGATCTTGAGCTATTACTAATAGCCTATCCTTTTTGGGGGGACCTTAGGTAGTGTTAAGGGGACCTCTTAATTCTAAGGATCCCGAAATTGGGTCCTTTTTTTAAAAAAAAAAAAAAGATTTTATTTATTTGAGACAGAGAACACAAGCAGGGGGAGTGGCAGAGGAAGAGGGAGAAGCAGGCTCCCTGCTGAGCAGGGAGCCCGATGTGAGGCTCGATCCCAGGACCCCGAGATCATGACCTGAGCTGAAGGCAGATACTCAACCTACTGAGCCACCCAGACACCCCTAAGTTTGGAGGGCCTCTTATTTGCACAACAGGTCATTGGGTTTCAAGGAGCATACTGTTTTATTCCATTAATAACTGGAAGGCCAGATACTGTGATCACTTAGCCGTGATACTGTCATAGGTGTGCAGGTCTTCTTTTTTGGAGACATGCTGACTCCTTAGATGCTGTTCAGGATGTATTTTACCATTTGGACATTGAAGGGGTATTTCAATTAAGTAACAAAGGCCAAGATTAGTTCTGAGGAATGTATGAGTCAGTATTTTATCTCTTATGTCTTAATCTTTGCACACTTTTGATCCGATAGCCTCCTTTACTTATGCTTTTCATTTCTAAAGGGAGAAGATCACTTGCGGGGGATATCTTATGCTGTGTTTCTCTAGAAAGCAGAGCCTGAGACAAGGATTACACATGGACACTTTATTTTAGGCTGTCTGAGCCCAGAGAAGTGAGAGTGAGTGAGAGAGGGAAGGTGTCATGTGATGCTGGCTAGTGTTGACAGTGAACTACAGAGGGGTCCAACAGGTCTGTTCAGGTCCCATCTAGCAGGTATGTTCACTTCTCTGGCAGGGTTGCAGAGAAGAGTCTTGCCTTTGAGTAGTCCATGGGAGAACAGAGGGGTTTGATCTACTACTTAACCTCCCTCTCATCACCTATTTCCCATTGGCCAAGCTTCTCCCCCTTGGAGAGCTACTCCCCCCACAACTTTGGGTCGTATCATCGGTCCCCCAGAAAGCCTAACTCCAGCCCCACAGAACGATGCTTCATCCGAGCCTTAGGTGGATGGGCAGTGGAGCATGATTGAGGTATCAGTCAAAATAGAAGGAGGCAGTTGACGGAAATGTGAGGAGCCCAACATCTGTGTCCCAGGGCAGAGACTCCTATAGAGCCCAGTGACTTTGACGCCCCGTCACCCTAGGAAGAACCTTCCAAGTCATCCCATGCAGGGGTTGGCAAACTAGGACCATTGGGCCAAATTCAGCTTGCAGCCTATTTTTGTAAATAAAGTTGTACTGAACACAGCCATGCTCTTCTGTTTGCCTATTGTCTGAGGCTGCTTTTGCACGATGGTGGAGGAGTTGAGTAGAGACACGATGTGGTCACAAAGCCAGAAAGATTTACCATCTGGCCCTTGAAAGAAAAAGTTTGATGATCTCCTGCCTAACATATTGAACCCCATTCATTTTACACACAAGCCGCCCATGTGGGACGGGAAGTTGATCAAAGTTACATGGCCATTCATAGGCCAAGCTGTGCCTGGATCCCATCTTTCCATGCTTACTTTCCCCCCATTGCCTCTGTATTCAAGAGGATGGACGTAGAGGGTGGTGACTTAATTTGCAATAAGGATAACCAAATTCACGAATGAGCAGGACAAAACAATCTGAAATGACATTTTTAAGAGAAATGCCAGTATCTTCTTGAAGCTTCAACTAAAACCCAGGGGAACTGGGAGTTGTTTCCAAGTTCTGATGACACATCCATACGTAGAAATGTTTTATCATGTTTGTGAGTGAAGCTTGGAGAAATATGCTAGGGTTTGAGCTCTTGGATTTGTTTGCCAAATAGCCAGTACTTCTCTTGATTTCTTGTTTTAATTTTTCTTTAAATGAGTCTGTTCCTCCTTAAACTTTATTACACCAGGAGCTAATGTGAGTTTCTGGACAAGTTTTCCAGTAGAACACTTGGAAAAACGTCTTTTGAGTTTTTCTTTGTTGCAAATAATTGGATACTTCTCTATCTTCCCGGATAGAACAGCCCTAATAATTCCCTGTTGATAAAGGTTTCCCTGAGAAACTTTTACATTCAAAAACATCTATCTGTTTTCTTTGGTCCATCTGTGTTAAGCAAATGGGAGACAAAAAAGTTGCTTTTGTTTGGCACATTCAGTTGATTGAGATAGCTCTGTGTGTGTGTTTATATGTGTTTCTTATTTTGGCTTAATTATTTTTTTATTTAATGGACTCTAGTGCAAAGCTGTTAGATCCTCAAGCTTACAATTAATCTGCCTCTGTGTGGTTTTGTTGTTGTTTTTTGTTTGTTTATTTTGTTTTGTTTTGCAGAGAATCCATTTTAATTTGTAGCGTTAAGGTAACACGTGCACAACACTTACCTCATATCTCAACTGTTTTCAAGACCGGTAATCTCTTGGAATTTTGGCAAATGCCCAGTGGGTTAGAGAGTCATGCACACTGCCAGTGTGTGGAAGACTCATAAAAATGAAAAGACAAAGGAGACAAAGGATTTTATTGTTTGCTGTATTCTAGGAAGTTGAGTTACTCTGAAAAAGGCTTGCCTGTGGGTCAGCACTGTAAGAACTGTCCTTGTTGGCTGTTTGGTGGGGTCACTGGTTAGCAGCTAATTGATCAGATGTGAAAATGAAAGAAAAAGGAACGTGTGGGGTATGGCCCAGCAAGTCCATTCCTAGATACATACCCAAGAGAATTTAAAACACGTGTGCCTGTGAGAACATACACACGGATGTTCATAGTGGCCAGAAACAACCCAAATGCCCATTGCATGATGAGCAGATAAACAAAATGCGCTGTATCCCTAAAGTGGGAGATTATTCAGGCATAAATAGGAATGAAGTACGAGAGGCCACAACATGGATGAACCTTGAAAACATCATGCTGATAAGTGCAAGAAGCCAGACCCCAAAAAACCATTAACTGGATGGTTCCACTTACATGACATACCCCAAATAAGCACAACCAGAGGCACCGAAAGTAGATTCGTGGTTTCCAGGAACGAGGAGAGGGGAGACTGGGAGTGACCCTTCATGGGGACAGGGTTTCATTTTGAGATGATGAAAGTGTTCTAAAATTAGGTAGTTTGTAGTATTTGCGCAATTCTGTGAATATATTAAAAACCACTTATTGTGTGCTTTTTAGAGAGAATTTTATGGTATGTAAATTACATCCCAGTAAAAACAGGCACATGATGCCTTGGTTGGGGACTCCTTTTGCCTGAATCCCAAATTTTGGTGGGCATTAGAAGCACTTAAGGAGGTTGTTAAAAATGTCACAAATGTGCTGAATCAGAATTTTTATTTAGAAAGAGTAAGAAGGTCTGCTTTATTTTTTAAAATATTTTTTAAAAAGATGTTATTTGAGGGGATCCCTGGGTGGCGCAGCGGTTTGGCGCCTTCCTTTGGCCCAGGGCGTGGTCCTGGAGACCCGGGATCGAATCCCACGTCGGGCTCCCGGTGCATGGAGCCTGTTTCTCCTCCCTCTGCCTGTGTCTCTGCCTCTCTCTCTCTCTGTGACTATCATAAATAAAATAAAATAAAATTCTTAAAAAAAAAAAAAAGGTGTTATTTGAGAGAGAGGGAGAGAGAGAAAAGAGAAAGAGAGAGAATCTGAGCAGACTCCTCACTTGAGCACAGAGCCCAACTTGGGGCTTGATCCCATAACCGCAAGATCATGCCTTGAGCCAAAACCAAGAGTCATATGCTCAACCGACTGAGGCCCCCATGAGCCCCCCCCAGTCTGCTTTATACTTTTAAGTGTTTTCTAATAGTTATCACTATTTTTGACTTGCAAGGAAACAATAAGGTTGATGAAGGCTTGGTCAGCAGATCAAATAAAATGAGGTTGAAGAGCACATTTAAATCCAGTTTCCTTTTACAGAGATATAGTGAAAAAATAGTTTTTTTCAAGCAAGTAAACACATATTATGGCCTCAAGGGTAAAGGTGGTATCACCGTAAAGTCTCATAGTTAAGGTTAGGAGCTCAAGGAGAAACTCTTTACAGACAAATCTGTCCATTTTACAGTGACAGGATAGAGATTGAGTATAAAACTGTGGAGAAGGACCCTTCATCCAGGCTAACATTTATATCCTTCAGTATTGTCAAGGTAACTGGTTTGTGGATATTTTCTTGTCTTTATTCTGATCCTTCTAACAGGATGTCATGGCAGATCTTTTAATTTCAAAGCTTTTGAGTCAAACGCTCAATTTTTTTCTTAAAATCTCAGCATTTTGCCTTTTTATTTTTTTAAGATTTTATTTATTTATTTGCCAGGGAGAGAGAGAAAGAGAGAGCGTGAGCACACAAACAGAGGGGAGGGGCAGCCTACCCACTGAGCAGGGAGCCCGATGTGGGGCTCGATCCTGGGACCTTGGGATCATGACCTGAGCCAAAGGCAGACGCTTAACCGACTGAGCCCCCCCCAGGTGCCCCAGTATTTTTGCCATTTGAAAACACCTATGGGCTCTCGTTTCCACTTTGCTCCCAGGTATGGCTCAATCAGAGCATTTGGGACTTACGTTTTTCATTTTTCCGTTATAGCACTTGGACGTCTAGACCGAATGAACACCACCTTTGTGTTCGGGGAACTTAGAGTCTAGTGAAACAGTTCAGGCCTTTTATGCAGCAGGAAGTCGTAAGGTTTCTACTTTCATATTGCTCTTCTCTGGATGTTTTTAGATTGGGGATTCCAAGGTTGCCTTGGCTTTGGTTAGGAAGTGGGTGCCAGTGTAGAGTTACTGTCCCTGCCCCCACGCCCCATGACCTAGCAGGCTTTGGTGGCTAATCCATCCATATCAAGTTAACCCAGGTGTATCAGGTGGTGGGACCTCGGCCAGTCAATAGCTTGACTAATATTCTTTAATTAGGGGCTGAAAAAGGTACAAGATGGCTGTGAGTTGTGTACCCATAAGGAATGATGTTTGCTTGGCTTGAACTCTTTAAAATAGAGTACTGAAGGGCACGTGGGTGGCTCAGTGGTTGAGCATCTGCCTTCAGCTCTGATCATGATTCTGGGGTCTTGGGATCAAGTCCTGCATCAGGTGCCCCAGGGGGAGCCTGCTTCTCCCTCTACCTGTGTCTCTGCCTCTCTCTGTGTGTCTCTCAGAGATAAATAAAATCTTTTAAAAAAAATAATAAAATAGAGTTCCGATCCGACTGAATTTCTAGGGCAGCGGCATTATAGTGCTGCTGTATGTGGTGGTAAGAGACACATGGGCAGGGCAGGGTCAGGACCTCCAGAACCTGCTGGGCTATCTTGAAGCGATGCAGGTATAGTGAAGGTCCCATGCTGGATTGTCTTGAGACCAGAGGCCTTCCAGAGAAGCACTTTATTCCACGTACACAGTGCTTTAAAATGTTCAGTGACTTGCCAACATTGAAAACTGGGAAGTTTTTTCATGAACATCCTGTTACTTGTCTTCTCTCAAAGCATCATGAGCCATGGCCATGTTGAACCCACCTTCCTGCCTGAATAGGGTGGAGCTGAGAAGGTGGCCACTGCCCCAGGTTTTTCTTACACTCAGCTTCGTGTGCGCATCTCACGCATCCAGTTCCTGTGGGTGTTGCATTTGACCTACGTTCAGACAGAGCCTCATGGTTTTGCACCAAGTACTGGGGAAGAGAGGTGGCATGAGATACCAAGTTGGGAGGATATTTTATAAATGCTCTTGGGAATCAGAGATTAAGAAAGGGAACCAGGTACGAGAATCAAGGATCCAGGGAGGAACGCCTGGCTGGTGTACCGTCATGAAGCACCTGTTTGAGTGAGGACCTACCAGCTCATCTCACGCTCTGCCTTGTTCCTGGAGGTTTTCTGTGTACCTGACTATCGGCACAGGAAGCATGGCCTTTCTGTGGGTTGCTGTGAGGCCTGTGTGGGTGTCAAGGGGCCGTGGGAGCCTGCGGCTTCAAACAGGAAGTTGGGTCCACCAGAATGGGCAGTGGCAACCGGGTGGCTGTTGAAAGGGTTGGGGCTCATGGAGTCCACCCATAGGACCCCTAGCAAAGATCAGTATCCGCAGGAAGCATCGTGATCAGCAAGGGGGCAGTGCTGGCATGAATTGATTATCAAGCAACAAGTGTTTGTTAAATGCCTTGTCTCTGCTCAGCTCTAATTATCCACTTGGATGGCTTCTCGCAGGGGTGGTGTGGGCGCTCACAATGCAATGGCTGCCTTTGCAAAGGCGAGATGCTCCCTGAAGTGGGGAGGAGCCTGTTCAAGGGGACTGTCCTTGTGAGTTGGAGTCACTTTCCTTTTCTGCTGGCATAGACCTCTAAGAATCTGCGAAACCCAGAGTCGCAACCCCAAATGCCCATTACCCACCAGTGTTGGGGAACACACCTCCGGATGGGAAGCTGGCATGGTTTCCCGATGATCAGATCTTTATTATCGGAGGAAGATCTTGGGAGTGGGGTAACAGCTTTTCTTGTTATTTCAGTCCCAGTCGGATTCCAGAGTAGGCCGTGCTCAATCCAAGAGGCGTGGGAGAACAGGGGGAGAAGTTAGTCATGCAAGACACATGTGTTTACTGCATGCCGCTCCCTGGGAGCAGCGTGCTGGGCTGTGCACAGGGCACCGCGACCCCACGCTGGAAGCATCTCAGCCTTGGACAGACCATCCGCTGGGCTTCTCACCAGGCAGCCCCTGCTGGTGAATGAATCTCCTGCCGTCTTGACAGCTGTAGTTAATGCCTGTCTGCACCTCCAAAGAGGCCATCAGCCCCAGAAGAACTCACTCCTACAGTGGGCGAGCGTGAAAACATCTTGTGGTCTGGAACCAGGATGCGCTCTGGGAACAACGTGCTGGAGGAGGTCCTGCCCCTCACCCCCACCCCGCACCCAGGCGGTAACCCTTTAGTGGCCATCTTGGGGACCTAGTGTAGGGGTTTCCAGGGACTGGAGGCAGTTGGCGTTGAGGAGGTCAGAGCAAAAGCAGGTTTTTTTGGACCTAGAGACACGCACACAAGGGAAGATGATGTGAAGATCCAAGGAGGATACCCAGCTCTGAGCCAAGGAAGGGCCGAGGTGACAGTCTGTACGACAGACTCTCCGTCGCGACCCTCAGAAGGCCCCCACCCCCGCCAACACCTGGATCTCACACTTCTGGCCACCAGAACTGGGACACAACACACTTCTGTTGTGTAAGTGGCCTTGGTGGTGGTGGTGTTTTGTTGGGGCAGCCCCAGAACACCAGCATGCTTCCCAGGCCCCCGCATAAAGGGCCACCAGGGGTCTCTTTGGGCACTGTCAAGTCGCACGAGAGGTGTCCTCCCCTGGAGGCTGTGGAGAGGATACACCCTGTCACCTCCTTTGTCCACACCTGGCCTGAGGTTACAGTAGCACCAGCACCAGAAAGGTGGCCTGCTTTCCTGTTGCACTGCCAGCCTGTTGGTGAATGCAGGGCGTGGGCCCAGGCTTAAAATAGCTGCCTGGGCCCCAGACTTCTGGTAGTTCCAAGAGAAGGAAGTGCAGAAAAGCCTTTTATGTAAGCTGTAGGAGAGAGACCCAGAAAGCGATTGATTCCCAGATGCTTTAGATTCTTCTCGTACATGTCCTTGTGTGTGGACCCAAGAGGACTGGGCTGGCAGGCACGTCCACAGCTCTCTGCCCCTTCTTGGCCCGGGCAGTGCCCCATCTTGATTCCCCGTCTCTGTAAAAGCAGGGGTGAGGCTGGTGTCTTTCAAGCTCTGTATTTTCCCTGGGGGACAGACTCCAGTGGCCACGCAGGTGGCCCAGCTCCCTGCCACCACCTCCCGTGGTCGCTGATTCCTGCTGGGTGGGATGCCCTGTGGCCCCAGGGGCTCAGCTTTGGCTGCAGGGACGAGGGCTCGGAGGTGTTGGTCGGTAGTGGATGGTTCCCAGTCATAGATCTGGGAGGACTTCTGTTCCCCCTTTTGACCTTTCTGCGAATTTTCCAGCACTGCACCCTCCCACCCCCCGGGACCTGCATTACTTTTATAAGTAGGATAAAAATAATTGCTCTACTCATTTCCCAGATCCCAGCCCGCCCTCCTGGGTTCCTCTGCCTCTGCTTTCTCAGATGCCTGTCCTCTCTGGTCCTCTCCCTCTTCCTGCTGGAGTCCTCTGGTGGGATCTTTGGGCGCTGCTAAACTTTGGGGTTGCCTCCAGAGCTGGGGTGAACAGACTGGAGCCTGAGAGCACCCTGGGCTCATTTATGTGGGGTGAGGAGCACCCAGGGGTGCCCAACTATGTGCTCTCCACTGTGAAAGAAGAGGATGCCGGGCTGGGAGTCAAGGAGGGACTCCTCCCTCCTTCTCTCTCCTCCCTCCTCCCCAGCCATCATCCCTGTCCCTAGATAAGGACTTCAGTGGCTTTGTGCTGCTGTATAGAAACAGGTTACTTGTTGATGGGGGACAGAGGGCCTCTACAGGAGCAGGTGCACAGCACACAGCAGGGATAGAGCCTTGGGAAGCAGAACAGAACGGGCCAGGGAGCACCCAGTGCTTTGGTCCCCATCCAGCTGGCTCACCTCTTCCCTAGAGAGACTGCATCCCCATGAATTCCCATGAATTCCCGTGACCAGGTGTGCAAATACAAAGCCTTCTTGACTGGTGGACTTTAGAGATGGAGAGGAGGCCTGCATGGTGGTGGTCCTGCTGGATTTCTTCTCTGCTCTCAAAGCATGGGCCCTGTGAGGGGTGCGGGGGGGGGGCACTTTTCTTTTTCTGGATCTCTCGGGGCCACATTGACTGTTGGCTGCAGTTTTTAACAGCGCCACCTGTTTGGGGGAAGTACTTCAAATCGTGGGTGTGTTTAAGTCAGGAGTGATTTGTGGGTTGTTTTGATGGGTGTCCCTTTGGGAAAAAATCTTGCTTATTTTATTTTTATTTCTATTTTTATCTCTATTTTTATTTCTATTTTTATTTCTATTTTTATTTCTATTTTTATTTTTATTTTTATTTTTATTTTTATTTTTATTTTTTAATGTCCTTCCCTCCTTCCTTGGCACCCCCCAGGCCTGTGCTTCTCCAAGTGGAGTTCCTTGGACCAGAGGCATCAGCGCCACCTGGGGACTTGTTAGAAATGCAGTTTCTCGCCCCCACCCCCACCCCCAAGACCTTCGAAATCAGGGGCTCTGGGAGTGAGTGGGGTCCTGTGGTCTGTGGTTTCACCAGCCTGCCAGGTGATGGAGAAGGACTACTGTACTTTGAGCCTACCTTGAAGGCTGCCCCTGTTGGTGGCATTCCAGAATTTTCCTTAGTGGACGAGGCTGGCAGGCCTTTTAGCAGAGAGGTTTTTTCCAACCTGCTCATTTTGTTTCTCAAAGAATCTTATTTCATATCACCTTGAAAATGCTACCAATTTCTTCCTCACTTTGTATATTCCTCTCTGTCCTGATGCACCCCCCCCCCCTTTTTAAAGATTTTATTTATTTACACATGAGAGACACAGAGAGAGAGGCAGAGACACAGGCAGAGGGAGAAGCAGGCTCCATGCAGGGAGCCCAATGCAAGACTCGATCCCAGGACCCCAGGGTCACACCCTGAGCAGAAGGCAGATGATCAACCACTGAGCCCCCCAGGTGCACCCTCAATGCCCTTTCTTGAAGAGCTTATTTTGTCTAAAATTTCTGTCCATGTTTTGGAGTATTGGTTCCTCCCCGCTTTGTGATTCGGGGGCTAGATGGTCTTCTTGGGAATCCAGCAGGCTTGGAGAGTGCCTTGGTGGCCACACCTCTCAGAGGGAGGACGGCTTATTTCTATTCCCCAAAATAGCCATGGCTCTTTCCGAAGGTTTCCTCTGCCTTGTGAAAAGCAACACTCTCTCCACGATTTCGAGCATTATTTATAAATGTAAAGTCACACCTTTTACTGGAAAGGCTTCTAAATCTGGATTAGCCATGCAGCGTGGTTGAAGTTCACAAATGCCAATTTTCTCAGAAAACAGATCCTAAAGGTGGCATGTGAGTGAAAGATACCCCATAGCGGGAAGAGAAGCTTCGGAATGGTTGAGAGGTGTGATTTTTTTTTTTCTATGGAGAGATTATGGAAGTCCTCCTTGGGGCGTATTAAGAAGCCACTGTTCAGCACAGTCCTAGAAAAATATTCCAAATGTGGTCACAGAAGAATATTCCAGATAATAATGGCCTTAGGGCTGGCGTGGGCTGTTTATAGGGCAATGAAGTTTGGTGGATGTCTGTGGGCAAGAGGGTATTTATTTATTTATTTATTCATGAGCAACACAGAGAGAGAGGCAGAGACACAGGCAGAGGGAGAAGCAGGCTCCCTGCGGGGAGTCCAATGCAAGACTCGATCCCAGAACCCTGGAATCATACCCTGAGCCAAAGGCAAACAGACACTCAACCACTGAGCCACCCAGGTGTGCCAGGGAGGGTCTTCTTATAGGAACAGGGGCCCACTCAGACTAGCTTGTAGGGGGAAAAGAAGGGACATCTATTAGAAGCACATAGGCCATCTCCTAGAAGCCTCTGCTAAAGAACTGGAAATTGAGAGCTGAGCTGTAGGTTCTGTCTCTGGGACCTCACAATGTCTCAGGCTCACCGGGTTCTCTGGGTTTGCAACATCCCTATTTTTCTCTGCATTCTTGCTTTTTTTCTTTTAGCAGCCAGTTAGCAGAAACTGGCCGCTGAGGGTTGAAGATGACCTCCCAAGACCCGTTCTGAGCCATGCCTGTTGGAACAAGGAGTAGTGGCCAAGTAGGCATTCCCCAGATATGGGTCTGCCTAGAAAGGCCCTGGCATTTGGACCTTTTTAAGGGAAGGGTCTTGATTATGGGTAACACGTAATTCTGTTTTGTTTTGCTTTGTTTTGTCTTTATGATGTTTTAGAGGCACCTGGGTGGCTCTGTGGTTGAGCATCCACCTTTGGCTCAGGTCATGATCCCGGAGTCCCCGGAGGTCGAGTCCTGCATTGGGCTCCCTGCAGGGAGCCTGCTTCTCCCTCTGCCTGTGTCTCTGCCTCTCTCTGTGTGTCTCTCAGGAATAAATAAAATCTTTTTAAAAAATGATGTTTTAGGATTCTGATTGTGATTTTTATAGAAAGCCCAGTTGATCTGTAGCTTTTTCGCTTCCTCACTTTGGGAACCACACTCAAGAAGCAAGGCCTTTGCCAGCAGAAGTATTCTTCTAGGACTTCTAGGACTCTCATGGACAGTGTATCCCCCCTTAACATTTTTAAGCCAGATAAAACTTAATTTCAGAAAATGGTTGAGAAATAGATGGACTTTAATTTTTTTCAGATCACTGGCCTTGTGCTCTACCAGCATTTATTGACTGCCTCAGCCTTTCACAGTTGCCCTGCAAAGCACCGCTGGACCATATGCTAACCTAGTCTGTTTGGGTCTATTTCTTGTTTTTTTGTTTTTATTTTTCCGTCTTTGAATTTATTCCTACACTAACATGATACAGTGTCACCTCTCTTTCATGGAAAATTATCATGTACTTGGTAAAGCATTCAGATGGGATGCTATAAAAATATGGCCCTTTTTGATTTGATTTTGTTTTAATTATTTTAGAGATACAATGAGTTTGAGTGAGAGGAGAGGGAGAGGGAGAAAATCTCAAGCAGACTCCCCACTGAGCGCAAAGCCCAACATGGGGCTCGATCCCACGACCCACGAGATTGTGACCTGAGCTGCCAAAATCAAGAGTTAGTTGCTTAACCAACTGAACCACCCAGGCGCCCCACTTTGGCTTGATTTTTAAAAATTAACTAGCATCAAATGTTTCTTGTGTGTTCTGCTAGCGATTTTCTGTGCACATACATTTCTTTTTTTTTTTTTTTAAGATTTTATTTATTCATTCATGAGAGACAGAGAGAGGGACAGAGACACAGGCAGAGGGAGAAGCAGACTCCCTGCGGGGAACCCGATGTGGGACTTGATCCCAGGACTCTGGGATCATGCCCTGAGCCCAAGGCAGATGCTCAACCACTGAGTCACCCAGGTGTTCCTGTGCACATACATTTCTAGGATGTATCTGAGCACCTTTTGTACACTGGTCACTTAGTGGTGTGTGTCAGACACGCCCTGCACATCTGCACATTCAGATCTGCCCCATTCCCAGGGAACAGCTGCGTGGAATGCCATCCTCCCAACACAACATTGTGTCCCCTGGGCATTGACAGCGTTTCCCTGGAGATTTGCACCATTTAACAAAAGATGCCCCCAAACACATCGCCATGCTCATTACATCATTGCACACCCGAAATTGTTGTTAGGTCGAAGGATCTGTGTGTTTGGGATTTTGATCACTATCTCCACGCTGTGTTTTTTCAAGACATTCCCAACCTGTTTTTCCAGATCCTCGCTAATGAGGGGTTATCAGTCTGATATACATCCAGTGAGTAGGAAAATAGTGTCTTGTTATCTTAATTTGGGTTCCTCCGACTCTTGAGAGAGAACGAGCATCTTTTCCTCTTGGTTATTTGCAGTTGTTTTTCTTTAAATCATCCATATATGTTCTTTGCCTTTTGGATTGGATTGCTTGCGTAATTCATGCTATGTGAAGGGGCTTGGTGCTCTGTTCTCCATGGTCTTATCTACACACACGCACACACACACACACACACACACACACACGCTCATTTTTAAAAACCAGCCTTTGGCTGTATACCCAAACTCCATTCTCACAATTGCTTTGACCTGAGTCAGCATTCACTCATCAAACACCCAACTGCTTACTCTACGCGGTACCTGGGAGACAGGGATACATTTATGTGACACAGTCGCTGCCCTCACATCTGGTGGGCGGACTGGACTTGAAAGCAGGTGCTGGGGCTGAGGAAGGGGATAGGTGATCCGAGCCCCCCCCACCCAGGCTGTCTACCGCCTAAGGGCAGGACAAAGTTGTGGGCTCCTGGAGCTCCTCCCCAGGTTCGGCACTTGTTCATACTTAGTGCTCGGATAGTCTGAATGATCTCGACGAGGTGCACACAGGACCAGGGGGGTCACCTGGACTCTCCCCATGTCCAAACCAGTTGGCCCACACCTGCCTTCCAGCCTGCTGCCAGCACTGTCCACGTCAAACAGCTGGGCTTCCCCCACCCCCCCACCCACTAGAACCTTCTACTGGTGCCTTTTCCCTCTTGGCTTCCTTCACAACAGTGCTTTGTCCTCTCTGTGGTCCCCTATTCTAGAAAAGACTCTAAAAACTCAGTCATGCTAAAGGATTTGTGGCAATCTATGCTAGATTAGGTTATTCTAAAACTAAAATAGTCAACAAACCTCATGTCAAAGCCAAGGCTCTCTGGGGACAGATGTTGGGAGTCTGATAGCTTTAGAAGGTTGGGGTAAGGATGATGGGCGTTTAGGAAGTTTCCTAACATGATCCTACATTGCTGCCATGCATCTTGCTTCATACCTTGCCTGACCCTAACCCCCTCGGATTCTGTGTCTTTAGGTATTTTCTAGTCTGTGGCTGGTTCCTGGGATGGTTTACTGGGGTCTCTACCAGTTTTTACCCCCATCTGGTTTATCACTGAGACTCTGTGTTAACAATGCTGATTTCTGGGTTCTGCCCGAGACCTACTGAACCAGAATTTTCAGGTCCCGGGTCTGGGAATCTGTATTTTTACCAAGTGGTCCCAATGATCCTGATGAATAACCCAGTTTGGGAAATGAGATTAGAACTTTGCCATGTACCTGTGCTTACATCCCGGATCCCGACGGTCTAGGCTTTGGTTTGGATAAGGTCTCTTTCTTGGGATCCACCTACTTCTCCACCATAAGATGAAGGTCATAATATCCATGAACTGGCAGTTGGCCACCACCACCTGATGGCTCACGACAAGACGCTTATTCCTAAATTGCAGTCAACGCTCACTACCCCTCAACCCAAGTTCAGGGATTCCTGGTGTGTTTGCCTGAGACTGTACTCTGTAAGGAGATTGGTATACCAGGGTTCCTAAAGGGTCTGAAAGACAGGCTGAGAGTTCCAGGCACCCCACTCCCCATGTCCCCACTAGAATTCTTCTGGCCATGGCTGGTCCTATTCTTCTAGGCCCTCTTTGTAGGCTGGAGGCAGCCACTGGTTGAGGCCAATGTCAGAGGGCCAGGGCACTAAAGGGGCCGCCTCTTTATCCCATTGGTATCACCAGCCTCTCTACCATCTGTGAACTGGGCTTAAGGACCCTGCCCCACCTGGATCACAGGCTTGCCAGAAGGATCCTTGGAGCTGCTGGGAAGTGGTAGGCCACCAACAGTGATGTTTCTCTCGTCAACAGAAGGACATTCCTACTGCTCAGAAAGGCTAAAGAAGGCATTCTCGGACCCTCTTCCCCCTAGCGCCAAAGAGGTGTCCTTCCTCCCCTTCCCTTTGGGGGATATGTTCTAAGGAATGGACTTGGCATTTGAGCATCTGTCTGTGTGACACCAGTGCCTGAGCTTCTAGGCACATAACAGCAGCTCTGGGCCAAGGGGTGTTTTAAGGACCAGGGGCAGGTGTGCAATCCATATCTTTCCCTTTCTTGAACAGCAGAGTCCTGGTATCACCACTTCTTCAGAGCATGAGGACTCTTAGTGCCCAGAGGGGGCAGTTCTAGGGGCCGTCAGGGTTATGTGTGTGCTGCTTGTGACTCTTGGACCCTGGGAATTGGGGACCATTAGCTAGCACCTCCCTTCTTTTCCCACTGCTGCGGGCTTGACTCTTGCCATGCATTTCTGGCTGGAGCTCAGGACGCAGACTCTGTGGTCCAACGGCTATGGTGAGGTCTTACCATGCTGCCTGAAACTAGAGGCCTGGCCTGGGCTCAAGAGCCCTCCCGCTGGTAGGTCAGACCCAGGCAAGCCTACAGCACATAGTTCTTCTGCTGACAGGCCCATGGATGGCCCATTGCAAAAAGCCTTTGTGTGTTTCTGTTTGCTGAGACGCCACTGCTGTATCCCTGCCACCAGGGATCTGAGCTGTGTGAACAGGGTTGGAGTAGTAATGGAGGCCCCCATGGGAGACAGATCAGGATTAAGCTTCCCAGGTGAGAATCTCTTCCTGGGTGTCACATGATGGTTCAGGAATTCTCTCTATGCCCACGAGGTTCTGAAACCAACATGGAGGGGTTTGGTCCTAGAGCTGAGGGCAGGGGGAAGGGGTCATCATCACCTGGGCACCCCCTTCCTTGACCCTTCCTGAGTGAGACATCCCTGGGTCCCACTAGTGTCCCATTTCTTGGTGGTGGTGGCAGTGGTGGCAGTGCTATCCTCACATGGATGGACCCTGCCATACTCATCAATGCTCCCAAGCTCCTGCTGTTCCTTCTGGAGGGAGTTATGGAAGGGCCCCAGCTCATCTCCATCTCTGAAAAGCTGACTGGGTGGATGGGGAGAGTCGGTATTCACAGATGATGCATCCAGGGCACCAGACATGCTGCGGGGCATGTGGTGGCTGAGTCCAGGAAGCCTGCTCAGAGGCATGGCCAGACACAGTGGTCACCATTGGATTGTGCCACTTCTCTGTTTAAAGCCCTGCAGTGGCTACCCCACATTGCTGGACCCCCACCCTCAGGGTGCCCATTTCTGGAGGTCGATAGCTGGGACCTGAGGCTTTGCATTTCTAGTGATGCTAATGCTGCTGGTCTAAGACCCCACTCTGAGGGCCAGTGTCCTGCATAATCCAGTGTCACCCTGTTACCTCTGACTTCTGCTCCCCACCTACATCCCCACTCTTGAGCCACACCATCTTCCTTGTAGCTGTTTGAAGATGACAGACCTGTGCCTGCCCTAAAGCCTATTGACATTTTGTTCCTCAACCTCCAATTCTGTGTCATCAGATATGTGCATGGCTCGCTCCTTTTCTTCTTGCCAGCTTCTGAGACAGCCCCCAACCTGCCTACCACTTGACACCAGTCTGTTGGGCACCCCAACACTTGGCACTCCTCTGCTTCCCTCCCATGTTCTATCAGTCCTGCACTGTGAGGTCTGGCAGTGGTGATGGAGAGTTACTTCTAAAGCTGGGTGATAAAAGAGCATCGTGGCTTTTCCCTGCCTTTCCGCCGACACACTTTGGGGGAAGTTAGTGCCATAATGTGAGCAGCCCCCACAGCAAGGAACTTTGGCCCTTGCCAGCATCCGTGTGAGTGAGGCATCTTGAATGTGGCTCCTCCAGCCCCACTCAAGCCTTCAGATGATGCAGCCCCAACTAAGACCCTGACTGTAACATCACGGGAGAGCCTGAGCCAGAACCACCCCCATGAAGCCCCTCCTGGCTTCCTGACCCTCTGGAGCTGTGTGACATCATAAAATGCTTATTGATTCAAGCTGCTGAGTTCGAAGTGGTTTCGGATGATACTTAGTACTTAGATACCTAATACTTTCCAAACTTGACTCAACTGTGCCTGTCTGGGGGAGGCCTTCTGTGGCTACCCTTCTAAAATTACATCGCTGTCTAATATTATTTTTTACCCCTCTTCCCTACTTGATTCTTCAGTGTGTTCTAATGTCTAACCTGATATGCTTTACTTGGTTACCTTCTTCCTGGCATGATTCTCTCCCTCCACTTTCATCAGGAGATTTTAAATTTTCATTCGTGGAAAATTCTGCATGTTGATATTTTAAAAATGGAAGGAATAGCATTGTGACTGCTAGAACGTAAGCTGAGGGGTTGGGGGGAGGGTGTTTGAACCCGTTCTATTTCCCGTAGTATCCACAGGGCACAGGACACTGCCAGGCGCAGAGTAGGCTTTCAAGTATAGTACTGTTGTATTCCATAATAGAACTTATTATGTTATATCAAATATTTACCAAGTCATAAATATGTCTAGTATCTCTATGAAATTCATAAAACAACATTATTGATTTTGAGGGTGATTCTCAAACACTAGTGGTGTATAGACTCCAACAGCACTGTTTTGCTGCAACTCCCAGAGTCTTAGCACAGAGCTCAGAGATGTTGGTGTCACTTGCACGTTGGGAGGTCCTTGCTGGTGGATTGAGCTGCAGTTCTGCTACTTCTCACCAAGACCTCAGCTTCTTCCTTTGGGAAATGGAAATCGGGTTGCCCGGGTGGCTCAGTCTGTTGGATGTCTGCCTTCTGCTCAAGTCGTGATCCTGGGATCAAACCCTACATCGGGCTCCCTGCTTAGTGGGGAGTCAGCTTCTCTCTCTCCCTCTGCCTCTCCACCTGCTCATGCCCTGTCTCTTAGATAAATAAATAAAATCTTAAGGAAAAAAAAAAGAAAAGAAAATGGGAAATAATAGTGCCCATTTTGTACTAATTTGGGGGCCGTTGAAGGAGGTGCCCAGCATGGAGGGGCTTGGGCTAGACCAGGCATGAATGGTGTTCAGAGAGTACTAGTTCATTTCCTGCGGAGGGTCTATGGTCTTCCTGTTGTCAGAGACCCCTAACTGCTGTGATCGCAAAGCCAAGGACAGAGGAAATGCTGGGATACAGGAGGGAACCAGAGCCTTTGCTGCGGAGTCCCAAAGGGAGGGATGAGTAGGACCCTCCAGATGCTGATGGGGGCTCTGGGATGTGCTGCAGCTTGCCTTCATGGGGGCCGACCTGACTGCAGATTCTGTATCCAGGTTGGGAGGAGGTGTCCTCTGATTCTCCTAGGACCTGCCTTCCTGGTTGGAGTATAGGACATGGCCAAGAAGAGCATGGCAGCCCCCGGGGGGACAGGTGTGGGGGTGGGGGTAGCAGGGTGGGAATAGCTTCTAGCTTCCAGATCCGAAGAGGCAGGGGCTGCAGAAGGGAGCAGCAGAGCTACCATCGGGCTAGGAAAACCCTGAGAACAGCCCCCCAGACCCTCCTGGTGAGGAGAAGTGGGAAGGGCAGGGGGTGCCAAGCCAAAGGAAGCCACAGTTGGGGCCACCACCAAACAAGAGGAAGAGCCAGGAGGAGCAGTGGGGAGCAGAGAGATTTAAAAGGATGAATTTTTTTTTAGAAGGTAAAGAGGAGGGGATCTCAGGAATCCCAGAACCCAGCCAGGACCACATGGGCCCAGTTCCCTCTGAACTGGAACCAGTGGTTGTTCACCTGGGAGCTACCACACAGCCAAGGATTGGCCCAGTCAAGCACTTGAGTCCATTGAGGGCCAGACGGGGACTAAGGGGTGAGGGGTGGGGGGTCCAGGCAGGACAGGACAGGACAAGGTTGACATATGCCCAAGGCATTTACCAGAACTGGTGGCCTAGATCCAGGGGGGTCCTCATGGCCTTCCCCCCGGAAGCCGCTATTTCCAATGCATGCAGGATGCAGTCTTAACCAGGGAAATGAAGTTCAGACATAACTGTGCAAAGTTAATAACTGCTGCCTCACTGCCTGTTTCACTATTAGCATTATCATTGCCATTATTATTTTAAGGAGGGGTCGTCTCTGCTTTGAATCCCAGATTTATGTCTCTGTCCTCCTTTCAACTACACTTTGATTTTTTTTAAAAGATTTTATGTATTTATTCATGAGAGACAGAGAGAGAGAAAGAGAGGAGGAGACACAGGCAGAGGGAGAAGCAGGCTCCCTGCCGGGAAACCGACATGGGACTCGATCCCAGGACCCCAGGATTGCGACCTGAGCCGAAGGCAGACGCTCAACCCCTGAGCCACCCAGGTGCCCCCAGAAGTTTTATTCCACGTGGCAGTCATTGCCAACCACTGATGGGGAAATTAAACTCTCTGGCCTGTGGCATTGATGGTCCAGTTTGATCCACGGGCAGGCGATCTGTGTGTGTCTGTGGCTTTTCTGTTGTCACTGGAGGTCCAAATCGAGTTAGGGTTGCCGTTGGGGAAAAAAAAAGTGTTTTTCATGGATTGAGTTGCATGGGTGGGCAGTGTTGCCAAGAACACATCTCACTTCTTCCACTCTGACCTTGCTGTGCCCCCTCAGCCTTTGGGGGCCTGCCTGACAACACCTCTGGCCCTGGCAGTCTGGGTGTTTCTGGAACCACCTAAAACCCCAGGGAGAGAACCCAGGGTAAGTCAGGCCCCAAACCTTCTGCTTCAGTTTGGCCCTGGCTTGTTCAGGGAGCCTGGCGTGTTGTAAATAGATTAGGGGACCTTTTATTGAAAAAGGCCTAGAAATGGCTTCCTCCCTGTGGGTGGTATGGTCATCTGGGGTGATGTTTCCTGCTGCTGGTGAGGTCACTCAGCCACAGTCCCCGTGGCTCTCTCCAGACATCCGCCCGGCCTGGCCTGGCCACTTTCCTGGCTCAGGCTTGCAGTAGCTCTGTGTTTTGGGTTTGGCCAGAGTTGGCCAAGATGAAGAGGGAGGCTGAGTTGATTCCTTCACCATTTTTTTTTTTAAGATTTTATTTATTCATGACAGACACAGAGAGGCAGAGACATAGGCAGAGGGAGAAGCAGGCTCCCAGTATGGGACTCGATCCCAGGACCCCGGGATCACGACCTGAGCCAAAGGCAGATGCTCAACTGCTGAGCTGCCCAGGCACCCCCTTCAGGCGGTTCCATTGCCCTGATGAAGTTGAGGCCAAAATATGTGGTTCTTGCAGGAAGGGGGGACTCCAGCTTGGGGGCGGGGCTTGTAAGGGACCCAGACCAGCAAGTGCAGCAGAAGGGGCCTTCTGGGGAGTGGGGTTCTGACTGCAGCCCGTATCCCCTTGTGATTTCAGATCCTCCTCCTGCAGACTCTGAGCACAGGATGCCACCGTGGCTCCTCCTCTCTGTCATCAGGATTCCCAGTGAGGGGGAGGGGGACCCACAGGGGCAGCCCCACCCTGCTCTTCGCTCTCAGCAGGCTCTCATTAGTTGCCCCACATCCCACAGATGCAGCAGCTTCAGTGGGAAGGTTGCTTGGGGCCCAGCCCAGGTCACCGTTGCCATGCTGTGAGTCACCTCTCCCTGCCGCCCTCCTGTCTTGCTCCGTTTGCCGCCAGGAGTCACCATGGTTGTCCTTTCTCAGTCCACATGAGTCTTGCTTTTGCCCATAAGATTGCATTTTGTCTTGGCCACAACCCCCCCTTCAGCTATAAGAAGAGCTGGTGCTCCCGCATAGACCTGGCGTAGAGGCCGCCCAGCTGACCTTGGAGCACAGCCTTGCAGGTGTGTGCCGCCCCGCTCCCAGCTGACTTCCACAAGCTCCCATGGGGCAGAAGGGGCTGCTGGGGCTTCTCTGAAATCAGGCATCAGCCACCAGAAGGGTGGGGCAACAGCAAAAAGTGGGCATCTCCCTGGGAACCGTGCCCATGGGGGAGAACGGGGCTGTTTGTCCCTGGAGACAGGAAGGGTGCATCACATGGGAACCTACATGTGCTGCCATGGTGTCTGTCCTTCCATTTGCCCATCTGTCCAGGCACCCAGCAGGGCAGAGCAGGGGGGAGCCTGCCACAGACCTGGCTCTCAAGGACGTGGGATAGGGGTCAAGGTCAAAGTGTGTGCTGTCTGAGAAGTGGGACAAAGGGTTGATTCCCTGTGAGGAGCTAGTGGGGTGCGAGTGTGTGTGCTGGGGGCTCCTGGGTCGGGTTTTCAGGCAAATCTGGGGCAGATTATGTGCAGGAGGTCCAGGCGGGGGTGTGCTCCAGGGAGCAGCCCCCGGGAGGGAAGCAAAACAGTACCAGGTACAGTCACAAGGTCTGTCAGCCCCTGCCGGCTCTGAGCTGGGTGGCCATGCGGGATTATTTGACTTGAGGCAAGGATTGGTTGGTGAGCTTTTTAACCCCCCACATTGACCAGCCATTGGATGTGCAGCACCCCCCACCCCTCACCCCAGGCGTAGCTTCTGCAGCTGGAGACATCTGGGGGATGCACTACAGCGTTCACTCTGGAGAGTTTGGGCATTTGACAGCAGGGGAGAAATGCAGTTTGGGGAGGCTGCCTGGTGGAAGAGACATTTGGTAAGATTCGGCCCTCCGGGGTTGGTAGTGGGGTAAGGCATGTTGCAAGACCAGCAAATGTGCTGGAGTGAAGTGAATGCTGGACAGATAGGGACACCCTACTGCCGGGGCTCTGAGGTTTGGACTTTATTCTGTCTGCCATGTGGGGGACGAGCCAGCAAAGGATTGTCCCTGTGTGTGACCTGTAGCAAGAGCAGGGCTCTGGGGTGAGCACCCCCCCCCCGGCCCCTCCTAACACGGGAAGCCACTGAGCCTGATTTTCTGGTCACTCCTCAGCTGTCCCCTCCATGGTCACATCTCCCTTCTGCTCCTGTCACTCACCCTCTGCTCTGAAGTCGATCCTTTAAGACACGAAGGGACCAATATCTCCACCCCGCCCACTTCTTCCTCCTGGAGCCATAAACCCCTTGAACCCAAACAGTAGGTTTAAGATTTTAAGACCACTGACCAAAGCTGGAGGACAGGAGTGTTGAGACCCGAAAGACCAACTAGCCCAACCATTTCATTTCAGATGGAGAATCAGAGGACCAGAGAGGTCATGTGAGCTGCCCAGGGCCACACAGCCCATTATAGGCAGCACTGAAGCAGGAATCCAGTTCCCTTGAATCCAAATTGAAGAGAAGCTGTTGAAAAGTGTTGCTTATTTTTGTTTTGAGCATCTCAGACCACTGAGATTTTACTAACAATTTTTGATTAGTCCATTATATGGACATAGTATCATTTAACTAAAAATATACCGAATGTGGGCATTTGGCACCAACACAGTGGTTGCCGTGAGTGGATACCCTTACCGATCACCTTTTACAGAGGAGGAAACCAAGGAACCTGGAGGATGGTTAGCCTGGCCTGAGGTTCCAGGAGTCAGAGGAGGCAGAGGCGGGATTGCAACCCAGGTGGTCTGGACGCAGAATGGCGCTGTTCATAGATGCTAAGCAGGGTGCTCTTCGTGGGTTGGGAAAAATAAAAGAGTCGATCAGTGAAAAGAAGGGATAGTATGATTTTTGTTTGATTTTAAAGGTGTGTGTACACAGCTCGAGAATAAATCACTGAAGATACTAAAACGTTGATGCTGAGGACCTCTGAGCTGGTGGGACCATGTGGGCTACTCTTTTCTTTTTTCTTTTCTTTCTTCCTTCCTTCGGTTGATTTTATTTATTTGAGAGAACGTGAATGAACAAGGGCAGAGTGAGAAGCAGACTCCCCGCTGAGCAGGGAGTCCGATGCGGGACTCTATCCCAGGACCCTGGCTTCACGACCTGAGCCAAAGGCAGACGCTTCACCCACTGAGCCACCCGGGTGTCCCAATGCTACTCTTTCCTTTGTGTTTTTCTACACTGTCGAGTTGTATAGCATGAGAAAGGATCGTCTTCATCACTAGATAACTTGATGAGAGGTCTGTGCTCACAGTGGCCCTGTGCCTAACGTCGCATTCAGGGAGGCGAGCACCGGTTGCAACGTTAGCTTTACTTCCTGACTGGCCCCTGTAGCTGGGCATCCGGGGAGGGACAGGTGGCCAGTCTCACGCAGCGGTTATAATTCAGACAAGATGTGGGCCTTTAGAGCCGAGAAGGACTTGAGAAATCACCTGCATTTTGCAGAAGATCCCCCCTCCTTTGTCTCTGTATTAAACCACCCCACCCCCTCCCAGGCCAGGGCTCCTTCCTCTGGCTCGGGGGTTTCGGGCGACACTGGGCACTTGGAAGAAATGCCCTGTTGGCAGGTGGGGGTCAGGGGCACGAGACAGAAGTGGAGATTTGTGAGTCGGCACCTTTGGGGGATTGTTGGGGGTGCAATGGGGACTGTTCCCAAAGATCCCTGCTAGGAGGTCACCTCTCCTGCTCCTTCATGGGAGAAGGGTCCCCAGTGAAGAGAAACTGTGCATCATAGGAAATGCAGAGGGGCAATAATGTGGGAGCAGAAAGCCCACTCCTGCTTCCCGGGGTTGTGCAAGAAGGTGGCCAGCCCACGGCTCTGCTCCATGACCCTCTGAGGTTTGGCCCCTGTGAGAGTCTCAAAGTGATTGTGTGTTTCTTTCTTTGACCAGAGACCACCTGGGAACGTCCCAGCAGTTCTCCTGGGATTCCAGCCAGCCCTGGCCCTCACAGGAGCTCTCTGCCTCCAACAGGTACTGTCCACTCACTGCTTTGGGGGCAGCTGGGAGGGGCCCCATACCCACCTCCACTGGAAAGGCCAAGACTCTGGGTTCTGGGGGTCTGGAACCTGGCTGAAGATCTTACTGGCCAAACCCAGGGAGTGATGTGGAGGGCTGGAAGGCTGGGCTCTCCCTGGTAGTGTCACTAGCAGCCTGATGGCTCACGCTCACTCCCTCTCAGGTGCTTAAGGAGGGGAACTAGCCAGGTGACACAGTGAGGCATCAGGGTTGTACCCTGTCTGCTGGTGTGGATACCCCAAGCGGGAGCAGCACTGCTCTGCACAGCTCCTAAATGCATCAAGGAGAAAAGTTAAAGGAGGCAGATTTCTATGTTCTAGAACTTAGAACTAGAACTAAGTTCTAACATAGTTCTTAGAACTATGTTCTAGAACTATGTTCTTAACTTTCAAATAAAATGTTCTAGAAAGCACTTGGGATTCCTCGTTAGGGTGTGAGTTCTCTGTCTGCAAAGGCAATCAAGTGGAGGTGGTCGAGGGAGACATTCCTATCATAGGTGGGGGTTTTGTTCCAAGTTCCTAAGAGGCAGGTGGATTTTTAGAGCCCTTACCCATCAGCCCAGGTTGCAGTAATGTGCTGTTTCGCTGCCCTGGTCATATATGCTCTCTGAGGATGGGGATTGCACCTCCCCTTTTCTTCCGTGGGACCCTTCAGCCCTCAGACACGAGCTGGCTTCTGTATTGAGGGAGCTCACCAATGCCTCCATCATCATGGGGTGGGGACTGTGAGGAGGGTAGGGGTGAGAAGAGGAGGGGAGAGGCAGCAGCTTCCATTGAGGGGGGTGAGGGCCTGTACAGCCTTCACGGAGCTGACATAACCCATCACAGGGGACCAAGGGAAGAGCTAAAATAACGACGGAAGAGTGGCTGTGTGAACGCATGAACGAAGGTGTACAGGCAGGTGTAGAAAATATGAGCAGGACTTTGAACCCTCGCATCAGAGGAAGGGTCTTGGGTGCAGGGCTGCACCCCTGCCTTGCAGTCCTGAGGTCTTCAGACACTCTTTACCCCTGATACGTTAGGAACTCTACAGTTTATTGTATGATGCATATAAGATAAAACATATGACCAAAGTGTGTTATTTGAGGAAATGAGAATTGTCAGAGCAGAGGAGTTCAAGAAACAAAATGGTAGGAAAATGCAGCTCTGGAGACTCAGCCAAGGCACGAGAGAGGGGGTGAGTGGGTGTTCTAGGCTTTTAAAATGTTTTTATTGACATTATTTATATATATATACATATATTTATGTATGCTGTCAATTTGTATGTATGTAAAATGTAAATAAACCTCTAAATATATAAATACATATTTATATATTTTATATATAAATAGATATACAAATATATAAATAAGTAAGTGTGTGTATATATATACTTGTTTATATACATATATACAGACATATATATTTTTTATTTCTTTTATTTTCTTAAAAGATTTTATTTATTTATTTATGAGAGACATAGAGAGAGGCAGAGACACAGGCAGCGGGAGAAGCAGGATCCATGCAGGGAGCCCGATGCAGGACTCGATCCTAAGGCCCCGGGATCAAACCCTGAGCTGAAAGCGGATGCTCAACCACTGAGCCACCCAGGAGTCCCTATTTTATTTTAATTATTTTATTTATTTAATTTTTTTAATTAAAAAAAAAAAGAATCCAAACAGAGAAAACCCTCTTGTGAGAGGAAAATGAGATATTTGCTCCTGATTCCCTAGGGACAGGGTGAGCCCCCCCCCCCCCCCACACACACACACCTCATCGCAAGAGCTAGTCGCCAGAACCGGCCCATTTGGCCTTCCTACCTGTTGTAGGACGAGGACAGGCAGTTCTGGGCACGCTGCCTTCTGTATTGGGTCGTCTGGTGTTTCTGTTGTTGTTCTAACAATAGAAATGCCAGTGGGAATAAAGGGAGGTGTGGCCCTCCAGGCTGGCTCCTGGCCAGCCAGACACTAGAAAGGAAACCCGGCTCCCAGCTGTGTTTCCTGGCCACAGTGGTTGGTCCCCGGAGCAGGACAGGACGAGGCTCAGGTGTGAACTGCCACCTTGTCACATCTGCGGGGCTGCTGGGACCAGTGGAGCCTGTGGAGCCGGTGGGGGAGCTTGCCCTTTGAGTCAGTGGGGTCACCTCTTCGAAGCCTATGGCCCCCAGCACCAGGCTGTCCCCTCTGTGCTGTGTGGGGGCCATCTCCCAGAAAGAGGGCTGGAAGGAGCTGGCTCAGGGGCCAGGCATGACAGGCGCCTGCCCTCGCCTGAGTTGCACAGCCCAGAGGCCTGTCGGCTGAGCACTGACTTGGGCGCTGGAGTGGGACTGGGGTGCTGAGAAAGGCAGGGAGGTGGGCGCAGACCACCATCATCAGACCCGATGATGACAGTTGTCAAGAGGGCCGAGGCACTAGACAGAGTGTGTGGTCACCTCCCAACCTGTGGGGGCTGGGGCACCTGTGCCCAGGTGGGCGGAATGCTAGGTCTGTCAAGTTCTCTACCAAGAAAGGGCTTTGTCATCCCATGCAGTTGGACGATCAACACACTCCTCTGTGCTTTGGGGATTCAGCGGGCACCCCAGCATCGTGAAGGCCTGAAGTGAAGACCCCGTTAGATGTGCTGCCTTGTGCTCTTTGTTTTGTGGGCAACATCTGGGCCCCCTAGTGCCGTGGGTCTTAACCCTGGGGCTGGTTTGGCCTGCCAGCAGGCATTGGCAGTGTCTGGAGACATCTTTGGTTGTCATCTTCTGGGGAGGGGGGGCGCAAACGCCACTCTGTAGTGCCCAGGGCAGCACAGCCCCCCAACAAGGGTTGTCCAACCCCTCACATCTGGTATTGACAGAGTTGAGGGGCCCTGTCCCAGGGTGACTCAGAACCTCGGTACTGTTCAGGGGTGAGAGACCTCGGCCCATCGAAGTGACAAGCAGCAGCAAGGGACACGTGGGGGGCTCAGTGGTTGAGTGTCCACCTTTGGCTCAGGGCGTGATCCCTGGGTCCTGGGATCGAGTTCCTCATCGGCCTCCCCGCAGGGAGCCTGCTTCTCCCTCTGCCTGTCTCTTCCTCTCTGTGTGTGTCTCATGAATAAATAAATAAAATGTTCAAAAAAAAAAAAATAAAAGAGAAGCAGCAGCAAAATCTACAGAAGCCTCGTTTGCTGGCTCTGAGGCCCCTTTTGTGGGCACAGTGGATATGTACCCCTCAATCACAGAGAGCCCTATTTTCTTCCCTCGTGGTGCTTAAAGTCCAGCTGCCTCTCATGGTTGTGGCATCTTCGATTTCAGAATGACAGCTTAGAGCGGGGCCTCGGGGTGTCACATCTCACCAGGCCTCACAGTGCCCATGTGTCACAGCACGAGGCCATGGCTCACCTCCCACCCACCCCTCCGTAGATCACGATTCTTTTTTTTTTAATTGACGTTCGATTTGCCAACATAGAATATAACACCCAGTGCCATCCCATCAAGTGGATCACGATTCTTGATTCCTCTCTCTATCCCGGGGCTCAGACACCCGTCCTCTCTGCGTCCACGCTCTGGGGTGGATGGGAGGAAACCTGTTTTGGCATCTTCTTTTCTAGCTTTTGAATGAAACCTCTTCTGTAGAGGATAAAACACCAGCCATGTAGGCATTTCTCCCTACGGGGCGCGTGAGAATTTTGTCTAGATAGTCACTCATCCAGTTGTACAGGCACCTGTCAGGAGATTGAAAATTTTTTTTAAAGATTTTATTTATTTATTCATGAGAGACACACAGAGAGGGGCAGAGACACAGGAAGAGGGAGAAGCAGGCTCCCTGCAGCGAGCCTGATATGGGACTCGATCCCAGGACCCTGGGATCACGACCTGAGCTGAAGGCAGGTGCTTACCCGCTGAGCCACCCAGGGGTACTTTCAGGTGGTTCTATTGCCGTGATAAGTTTGGGGCCGAGCCCCTATGGTTGTGCTCGTGCTCCTGCGAAAGCAGCAGTAGTAGAATATGCCAGATGCTGTTCTTAGTGCTGGGGGTCACACCACAGACCATCCACACTTGTGTGATCCCTGCTCCCAGGAACCCACGTTCTAGCAGATGACTGGGGCAGACGAGTTAATGTGCAATATGTCAGATGATCCTGGTTTGCTCTCATGAAAAGAATTGCAATAGGACAGTGGGACAGAATGGGGCTGGGGAGTCAGGGATGGCCCCACAGAGGAGATAATGACTATGTGTGGGGGGTGGTAGTGAGGTGTTCTGAGCCAGGGGACAGTGAGTGCAAAGGCTCTGGGGCAGAAGTGACCCTGGCATGTTCAAGAACACAGAGCAAGCCAGTGTGGCTGGAGGGTGGGGGGTGGCAAGGCGGAGAGGGGTAGGTGATGAGGGGAGAGCGGTCAGCAGGATCAGACCCTGCCGAGCCCCCCAAGCTACAGGAAGGCGGTAGGATTTCATTCTGAGCGAAGTGGGAAGTGCGGTAGAGATGTTTTGTCTTAGTGAGACACTGCCTTCGTGAGGCAGCCAGGCAGCACTCGGCTGTGTCAGGATTGCTCTCCGTTAGCAGTGGTGGCAATTGGGGTGCTTACCTGCACAGGAAGGGGCTGGCGGTGAGGGCAGCGTGGGAACCTCAGCCTCGTTCATTGACTGCAGATACCACATATGGTCATTTCTTTTCTTTTTTTTTTTTTTAAGCTTTTATTTATTTATTCATGAGACACACACAGAGAGAGGCAGAGACACAGGCAGAGGGAGAAGCAGGCTCCTGGATACAGGACTCGATCCCAGGACCCTGGGGTCACGACCTGAGCAGAATGCAGATGCTGAACCGCTGAGCCCCCCAGGCGCCCCCCCCCCACCGCTCCGGTCTGGTTATTTCTGAAGGAGGACGTGGAAAAACAGGTCCTGGAGAATATTAGTGGGAACCCCAAATTAACCCAGCTAGAGCAAGCTTAGGCCGCCTCCCCTTCACGAGGTCCAAGGTCAGTTTTACTCTTGAGTCGTAGCTTCTGGAGAGGATTCAGCAGCCACCTGTGGACGGGGCCTGGTTCTTTGTTGATGCAGGTTGTTCAAGGGCTGGAAGCATAGCCCGGCCGGGTTAGCAGCTGGGGAGCAGGATCCGGGAACACACCAGTGCCCCTCACAATTGGGATTCCACTCTTCCAACGCCAGGTGCCTCTTAGAGGGTCAGCACTGGACTGAGGGCTTTTCCTTCACCGCCTCCCTGAAGACGGCAGCATCCGGAGCTGTGTTTATCCTCCAGCTTTTCCTAGAGACATTTTTCATGCCAGGTTTTTGGGGTGAGGCCCGCAGAAGCAGTAAAGTCTAAACCAAATGGAAGAGCAGAGCTGTATTCCGTAATGGCTGCAAATATGAAAAATGATCCCGGGGGCTGGTTTAATAGGCAGCACGGAAGCGATGATTTATGGACAGAGTGAAAAACAAGGTTCTGGGAGTCTCATGGATGCATCACTGTGTAGAATGAAGGACACTGCAGAGCAGCATGGCCCAGTAGAACTTTCTAGCATAACAGAAAAGTGCTCTATCTACACCGTCCACTGTGGTAGCCTGAGGCACATGGGTGGTGGACACTCGAAGTATGTCCGGGACAATTCCAGAGGAACTTAACTTAATTTCGCTTTATTTAATAATTTTTTTTAAATGTTTGGAATGATCTCAGGTTCACAGAGAAATCACGAAGCCAGTTCAGAGAATTCTTATATATCCTGTACTCAGTTCCCCCTATGGTTCATATCCTAGATACCTGGGGTGCGCTTGCCAAAAGTAAGAAACTAATGTTAACTAATTTTCTGCAGATGTCACCAGTTTATCTTTCTTTTCTTTTCTTTTCTTTTTTTTTCTTTTTTAAGATTTTATTTATTCATTCATGAGAGATACAGAGAGAGAGGCAGAGACACAGGCAGAGGGAGAGGCAGGCTCCCTGCAGGGAGCCCGATGTGGGACTCGATCCCAGGACCTCGGGATCATGACCTGAGAAGAAGGCAGATGTTCAACTGCTAAGCCACCCAGGTGCCCCCAGTTTTTCCACTAATGTAGTCTTCCTGTTCTGGGATCCAGTCCTTCATACCACACAGCATGTATATTTTATTTAAGTGTGATTGGTTAGAACTTGAATAGCTCCCTATGACGAGTGGCTATCCTGTCAGCCAGGGCAGGTGTGGAGAGTGAATTCCTTTCTGAGCTTCAGCCCCTGGAATGTGCACTGAGCTTTTGTTGGTGTGTTTCTTTTTTTTTTTTTTTTAAGATTTTATTTATTCATGAGAGACACAAAGACATAGGCAGAGGAAGAAGCAGGCTCCCCTCATGGAGCCCGATGTGGGACTCGATCCCTGAAATCCAGGCTAACGCCCTGAGCCGAAAGCAGAGCTTAACCACTGAGCCATCCAGGCATCTCTGTTGGTGTGTTTCTTAAAGGCTGGAGGAAATCCATCTTGTACTGAGTCGCCCCGCTGCTGACGGGGTGGGAGTGGTCAGGAAACCTGGGTTCAGATTCTGGCTTTGGCTGGCCTGGGGGCTTGAGCCCATGGAGGGATCATCCTTGGGTGCAGGGCCTGCCTCCAACAGCCCCTGGGAAGCCAGGTCTCAGAGGACTGAGTGAGGTCCCTTGAAGATCAGGGAGGGTCTGCCTTTGAGCACGTGGAGCCAGCCAGGAGGAGTGCATGTCAATAGCCGCTTCCCCTGTGCAGAGGGCTCTGGGAAGGGGGCTCCCCTTCACCCACACCCTCTCTAGATTGGGAATCCCTCACCGCCGTCTGCCCCCTACACAGTTACAAGCAGGACCCTCCATCTGCTGCAGAACTAGCAGGTCACCAGGCCCAGGGCAGCTTCCATGGTCCTCAGCTAGGTCTCACCATTGACACCAGGACGTACGCCATGACACCGCCTTCTGGAAGGGGCCTTGAGTATGCCTTTCCTGGTTCTTGTCAGCTCAGACCCCAGAGGACCTCACCAAAACCTGTGTAACCTTTGACCCCGGGAGGATAGGTCACAGGCTTTCAACCATTTACAGCCACCTGGGCAGATGTGTTGTGGGTTCTGTTTTGGGGGATACAGTTTCTATTTTAGATAGTCAGGGAAGCCCGTGAAGACCAGGTGGCCAGACAGATGTTTCCAGACCAGAGGATTATAATGTGAAACTGCCCCCCCGCCACCCCACTAAACAGAACTGAGGAGATGCAACCTTCCTCCACCACATGGTGAGTGGCAACAGCGTGAGGCAGGGATTGTGCCCCGACTGCCTTCAGGGGGTGCTGAGCACAATACTCGCCCTGGTGTTTGCTTTGGTTTGCCTGACTTCAAAACCCGCCTTCTTACAGCCACCACGGTTCCCAAAGCAGGTTCCATATTACTCTTGCTTTGCTGCCCAAAATGGGTTGTGTGTCCACTAAGTGTGGGAGTACCACACTTGTTTGAGGTTCACAGAGCACGTCAGCAGCCAGGAATACTCAGTTTATCATGCTTCGCAGATGTTGGGTTTTCTACAAATGGAAAGTTTGTGGCAAGTCTGTCAGCACCATTTTTTTCCCAACAGCATTTGTGTCACATTTTGGTAATACTCTTGATATTTCAAACTTTTTCGTTATGTCTATTATGGCGACAAGTTTTGTGATCCGTGATCTTTGATGTTACTATTGCAATTGTGTTGGAGCAACCACAAGCCTGTAGGAGTGAACTTCACCGATAAATCTGTGTGTTCTGATGGCTCCACCGACCGGCCATCCCCCCATCTCTCCCTCTCCTCGGCCTCCCTCTTCCCTGAGCCCCAACAATAGTGAAATTAGGCCATTTAATAACCCTCTGGTGGCCTGTAAGTTCAAGGGAAAGGAAGAGTTGCATATCTCTTACTATAAATGAAAAGCTAGAAGTGATCACGCTCAGTGAGGAAGGCATGTTGAAAGCCAAGATCGGCTGAAAGCTTGGCCTCTTGTGCCAAAGCAAAGTTAGCCAAGTTGGGAATGCAGAGGAAAAGTTCTCGAAGGAAATTAGACTGCTACTCCAGTGACCACACAAATGATAAGAAAGAGAAGCAGCCTTCTTGCAGATGTGCAGTGTCAGTGGTCTGGATAGAAGACCAAACGAGCCCCAACATTCCCTTAGGACGAAAGCCTAATCCAGAGCAAGACCCTAATGTTCATCCATTCTGTGAAGGCCGGGCAAGGTGGTGACCTCAAAGTGCAAGGGCAAGGAGCAAGTGCTCCAAAAGAGGGAGCTAAAGTAACGAATGAAGGTGGCTACGTTCAGCAGCAGATCCTCAGTGTAGATGAAGCAGCCTTCTGTTGGAAGAAGATGGCATCTAGAACTTCCACAGCTGGAGAGGAGAAGTCAACGCTAGGTACTCATGCAGCAGGTGACCTCAAGTTGAAGCCAGTGGTCGTTTGCCATTCTGAGAATCCTGGGGCCCTTCAGAATGAGGCTGAATCTACTCTGTGCGCTGTCCACAAAGCCTGCGTGACGGCACCCCTGTGTACAACCTGGGTTACTGAATATTTTAAGCCCGCTGTTGAGACCCATGGCTCAGAAAAAAAGGATTCTCTGCAAAATACGACTTCTCATTGACAGTGGACTGGGTCTTCCAAGAGCTCTGATGGAGGTGGGCAATGAGGTGGTGTTGCTTCCATGCCTGCTAACGCCACGGTCATTCTGCAGCCCACAGGTCAAGGAGTCACTTCAACTTCCAGGCGTATTATTTGAGAAATCTATTTCGTGAGGCTCTAGCTGCCAAAGATAATGATTCCTCTGATGACTCTGGGCAAAGTGAATTGAAAACCTTCTGGAAAGGATTCTCCCTTCTAGATGCCATTAAGAGGATTCATGAGAAGAGGTCAAAATATCAACATGACCAGGAGTTTGGAGGAAGTCAATTCCAACCCTCACAGATGACTCTGAGGGGCTCAAGAGTCCAATGGGGAAGTCGTTGCAGATGTGACGGAAACAGCAGGAGACCTAGAATCAGAAGTGGAGCCAGGAGATGGGATTGAATCACTACCATCTCATGATATACCTTTCAGTGGACGAGGGGTGGCTTCTTATAGATGAGCAAAAAATTGTGGTTTCTTGAGATGGACTCTGCTCCTGGTGAAGATTGTTGAAATGACAACAAAGGATTGAGAATATTCCATGGACTTAGTTGATAAAGCAGCAGCAGGGTTTGAGAGGATGGACTCTCGTTTTGCAAGAAGTTCTCCTGTGGGTCAAATGCTATCAAACAGCATCATGTGCTGCAGAGAAATCGTTCATGAAAGGAAGTCTATCAATGCCCCAAACTTCATTGTTGTCTGATTTTAAGAAATTGCCACTGTCACCCCCCAACCCCGCCTTCAGCAGCCACCACCCTGAGCACTCAGCAGCCATCAACACTGAGGCAAGACCCTCCACCAGCAAAGATGAGGAGGACTTGCTGAAAGCTCAGATGATGGTTAATGGTTGGTTGGTTTTTAACAATAAAGCATATTTAAATTAAGCACGTACATTGCTTTTTTTTTTAGACATAATGTTATTGAACATTTTATAGAGTGTAAATGTAAACATAACTTTTACATGCGCCAAGAAGTCAAAACATTCATTCGACTCTCCTTATTGTGACGTTCGCTTATTTGTGGTGCTCTGGCGCCCAACCTGCTGTATCTCTGAGATGCGCCTGTATCTAAAAAGGCCTCCTCCTGTAATAAAACAATTTAATTCTGAATAATAATGGGGGCACTTGTCCCAAACTCTTTGGAGCATAAGACTCTACCCTCTGCCTTTACTACTTTGGACTTAGAACAAACATCCTGCCGAACTGGTGCTGGGTGTCACATGCCCTGGGAAACTCTGCATTCCGCCGTGATGAATGTGGGAATAGGGTGGTGGTGGTGGGAGGGGTGTTGCAGGAACGAGGCCTTGGGGCTCCTGGGTTTCTTCAGCTTGAGGATAGAAGTTACATGTTTATTCCAGAAATAATGGGAGATTGGGCCAGACCTGAAGGAGGCAGAAAGGGGGGCTGTCTCCAGGGCTGATTTTCTTGTTTGAAAGAGTAAGTCTCCTCTTTGGGGTCCTTTAGGGAACAGAAATGTGGACAGTGGGGCGTGGAGGACGGAGCTTTCTCTTTTGGGGACTGCAGCAGGAAGGGAAACAGAGCTCCTGGGAGCATGAATTCTGGGCAACAGATGTTGCTGGCTCTTCTCTGTTGCTTGGCTTCTCTCGACAACTCTTGCTTTGCTCCTTCTTTTCCATTTTTATCCACTTCCTCTCCCCCAGCCCCCCAAAGACCTCCTCCTTTTTCCTTTCTCCCCAAATGCCCGTCCCCTCCTCTCATTTACGCAGCTCTCAAGCCCTCTCTCTTTCCAACTACCCACAAACAGGAATGAAATGTGTGCATCTGTGTGTTTATATTTGTGTTGGAAATTATGAAAGTTACTACCTAAGAGCTTTCCGTTCCCTTTTTCTTATCTTAAAAACAGCTGAATTTGGCATTTTACTTTTTTTTTTTTTTTTTTTGGTATCCCCAGACTGAATTATGCTCCTTATGGTTATGAGCAATCCTTGACCAGTTTTATTTTAACCTCACTTCCCCCCATCCCCTGGGGGCTGGAGGCATCAAAAGCACCCACTTCTGGCCTCACTTGTGTTGCATCTAACCCCTGGTAAGCTGAGAGCCTAGAGGACTGGAAATAATCAGAGCCCCCTGTGGGTGAGCCGTAAGTGTTCAGATCTCCACTGATCACTCTTCTGAGCGTGCCTGGGACTGGTAGCATGAAACGCAGCAAGACCAGGGCAGTGGAGAGCTGCTGGGTGGGGAGAAGTGGTTGGATGGGAAATTATTTTTTCTCTCCCAGTAATTGTTTTGACACCGAAAGTAATTAGCCAGCAGCTGACAGCTCAGAACTGAAGTGAGAACAAGAGGGTGGATTAGGGGCAAAATGCCCCTGCGTTCGGCAGTTCCTGGCCACCGTTCGTGTGGTGAGAGGGGTGCATGGGGGATGCAGGAAGCAGAAGATAGACAACCATGTACTGAGGGTGTACTTTGGGGTGCTGTGAGGGGAGCAGGTGGGGGTCGGGAAGAGCTGGGGACAGCTTTGATGTGCAGGGACCCTGTACCATCAAAGGTGTAGTGACTGGTTCCAAGTGAAGACCTGCTCAGGTAAGAATTGACCAGTTTCGTGTTTGTGGTCACAATGGTTCAGTTCTTCTCTTGCCTTCGGTGGATTTTTGGATCAGGGCAACACTGGCTTTGTCTAACCAGGTGGGAAATTTGCCACGTTTCCAAACTCTCGGTGCAGTTTGTGTCTAGGTACTTCTTTGTTAGGCGTTAGAACGAATTTGCCCATAAAACCATCTGGGTCCAGGGCCTTTTGGAGGGAGGTCAGTCCTCAAAGGTTTTACTTATCTTGGTATTTCTCTCGTGTCCTTTGGAACCATTTTTTTTGATTATTTGATTCTAGCCTGTAGTTTTAAATCATATGCCCTTGCATTAAAAAAAAAAAAACTCTTAACGAGATCTGCTTATGTTTTCTTTCTAATTCTGTGGTCTGAGCATTCGTGCGTGCACTCAGCCTCAGATTAGATGGGCTGACCTGCTTTTTTATTGTGATTCCTCCCCGCTACAGCCACCCCCACGCAGAGAGAACTTGCCTGAGCTGCGAATGTCATCCTGTTTCCTAACCCATTCATTTCTGGTGCCATATTTATACCCCCTTCTCATGTTTTCCTTCGGTTTACCTCATTGGCTTTTAAAAGTTTCTCTAAATTCTTAATTTGAAGGTTTAGTCCATGTATTTGTATTCCCTTGGTTTCAGTAATTGAGTAATGAAGGCTGTGGATTTTTTCTCCAAATATAATTCAAGCCTTATCCCATCCGTTTTGATATGTTCCTCATGATTCTCATGATTATTTTCTAAATGTTGTATAATTACAGTTTTGATTTTGACCTGAGAATAGGAGAGCATTTTCTGAAATTTCCAAGTGTTTGGGAGTCGGAGGGATGGGGACCTTGTGTATTTGTTCTTTCATTATTAATATCTGCTTTTATTGCTTTCTGGTTGAAGAATGTGGCCTGCGTTAGTTATGCCTTTTGCGACTTACCAACACTTTCTTTGTGGTTTCAATATGCCCAGGCTTTTTTTTTTTTCTTTAAATGTTCCATGGCTTGTTGGCCAAAGATGTTATCTTTGTTCGTAGCACATGATGTTAAATATCTAGTTCATTCGGCTTTTAAGTGAAATTACTGAGATATTCATATCCTCACTTTTGTTTGCTTACTCAGTCATCTACTAAAAGCTGGCTGCTAAGGTTTTCTCTCGATTCTCCAGCACGTAGGTTTTATCCATTTCCGTGCTACACTGTTTGATAAACGAATGACACTTCTTGAATGTTACACCTTCATTGGGTCTTGTATTTATCATCATCTAGTGCCCTTCCTGGCAGAGCTTATACCAATGTGAGTAGCTTCTCCTCAATCCTCTCAACGTTCTCTGATGCTCTTGGAATCCTGACCCTGGCTCCCCTCGAGCTGGAGAACTTGTGGACGGTAGTCACAGTGTTTAATCAGCTGCCAAGGGGCCTGAGTGTAGACCCGGCTTGTGACTCACCATGCGGGCTAATCTCTTGTGTCTTGTCGCTTCCCCAAGCCGCTGCACTGGGAGGCCAGCTCCGTGCCCAGCTTTCTAGTGCCTTCCTGTATCTCTGCCCACCCTTCCTCCAGAGTATCAAGCCAGCCTTGCATGTCAGGGAGAAACCCAGCCGCCCACTGGGGTCTGCAGGGTAGTCTGTGTTTCTGCTCGCAGGGGGGCCCTCGATTTTTCACTGCAAATGTTGGAGATTGGGGGACATCCCCCAGCATGAGGATGGTCCCGCGTGGGGTGGTCTTCATCAGCCCATTGCTTGCCTTTGGCAGATCAGTAGACGTTAGAGACTTTTCGGCCAACCTCTCCCCCTGTTTCTGGCCACCCCGCGGGGCCCTCTCAACAAGAACCATGCACTGGACTCAGTTTATGTACCTCCCCTGGTTGGACCTACACAGTGCATATGTTGTGGCAATGCCGCCAAGCCTGGGGTGTGTAGGAGGCATGCTTCCCTGGTGTCTGGGGATGATGCAGGCTTGGGGTTTGAGGCGACTGGATTCAGGAGCAGAAAGCAGTGACCTTCCCTCCCTCCACTGGCCCCTTTCCTCTTCTCAAGAATTACTTAATGAGTCCAAGCATCCTTGAGCAAGTACTGCCTCATTTGATTTTCATGCTAATAGAGCCCACGTAGAATTATCCCCATTTCTCAGATCGGGAAGCTGAGGCTCACCGAGGAGAACTGCTCTCTAAGCTCATGTAGCCATGCCTGCAAGAGAGCAGTGTCCCCTCTGGGAACTGAGATGGCACAGGTCCCGGTGTGTACTTACTTGTGACATCAGGAGCACGCAGGGGTGTCGATCGGACCTGTGAATCCATCCTCATTGATGGAAATATGCCAAGGAAACTGGCAAATGCTACACACCAGGGCTCCCTGCTTAGAGAGTGAGGTTGATCCGCACCCCTTGGGAGCATGAGTGAGTGTCACAGGGCTAGAATATTACAGCCTTGAATTTTTTCTTTCTTTTTTTTTAACTTTAGGAAAATCAAGACTCAAAAGAGATGGTCTGCGATGCCCTTCCCCACCCCAGCTATTAATTGGCAAAGCCAAATTTCAGAGAAACCAGTAAACCCAGTGCTCTTTTCTTATATGCTGTGAGGATGAGGGTGGAGGTGATTCCTCTGGGGAGCTACAGGCAGGTAGAGGCGGTCCTGCCTGACTCTGGAGAGAGCCTGGACCGTGGATCAGCACCAGTGGCCACAGCTAATGTGGCATCTTCAGTGATGGCTGTTGAACTGTAGTGAGCCCCACCCCTCCTCTTAAGCACATCCCTCTCTGGTTCAGAAAAGAAACGTGGTCCCCCTGAGAGATCCGCAGTTGGGAGCTGGGGATCAGAGAGATGCTTGGAGCCCATTTCCAGCTCCATAAGCACTGGTCAGATCCCAAGGGATGGTCCTGGCTGTGCGAGACGTCTCAGAGGCTGGCAGGCAGTGACATGGCACAAGGGGCTGTGGTTGCAGGCAGTTGGCGTCACCCATGTGTGGTCGGCGTGGCATCTGAGCACTGTTTCTCTCCCACAGTGAATGGATACCACGTGGCAGGGACCCCAGCACACCCTCCCGAGACTGCCCACATGAGTGTCCGAAAATCCACCGGTGATTCCCAGGTAAGGGGTCGTGTTATGGGAGGTAGGGGTAGCCAGCCAGTCTAGCAGGCCCAGGGAGGTGTCGTCAAGAGGGCATAGAGCGGGGGTCCAGGTGACCACAGCCCGGTTCTGCCCCTGGTACAGAGTGGCTGGTATATCTGGGTCATTCCCATGTACCATGATTGGGGGAGAGTGGGCAGTTGTGGTTTGTTGGTTTTCTCTAGAAAACTGGAGGGTCGTTGCAGTGGGGCAATGGCGGTGGACTGTCCCTATCGTTAGGGCGGCGGGTTCCATCCTGCCACCTGGATTCCCAATATGTAGAATCTAGGTGTCTGTCACTTTAAGAATACGGATGGGGCCAGATCACATCACGTTCCTTCTTCTATGCTCTCTCTTTCCCCGCCCCTAGACTTCACCCAGAAGGGGATTTTGTAAAATGCTATCTTACCTTTAATAATCTAGCACAGAGCCCACAATGACAAGATGAGAGGAAATGGGAGAATGGTGTAAGAGTTCCATCCTGCTTTCCCATTCATCCTACCCGTTGACATCTGTACAGATATGGGTACCTTTCCCGAGCAACAACAGGTGAGACCACTGAGTCTCAGGCCATTGCAGCAACCCATGCAGGTTGACACGAATATGTGATTGGAATGGACCTTGATGCAACAGCTCCTGGCCTTTCAAGTTGTGTTACGCTGTGTCTAAGGAAGTGAGGGTTGGCTTATTTATTCTATCCATAAAGTCTATCCAGAAGATGTTCTTTTATCTTTTAAGATTTTGTTTATTCACGAGAGACACAGAGAGAGAGGCAGAGACATAAGCAGAGGGATAAGCAGGTTCCCTGTGGAGAGCCCAATGAGGACTCTGAGGTTCTGTTTCCAACCAGGCCCCCAGGGGATGCTGATCATGCTAGTCCGAGGACCATTGTCTTGAGCAGGGAGCAGTCTGGACCTGGTAGATAATGCACAGTGTGTGTGTGTGTGTGTGCGTGTGTGTGTGTCCCCATCCGTGTCCCCTTCACTCCCCTGCTCGTGGCACACATCACACACACCCCTGGCACTGTGTGTTCTCTGCCAAGCCCCCAACAGCCATTCCAGCACAACCTCCATCAATCTATTTGGAATGAAGCAGGTTTACCTCCTGGCTACAGATTGTTTTCTGAAGACATCAGCCCAAGTTCTGGTATGTTGTAACATAACTGAAAGAGCCGGTGCTACCCTGGGTATCGTCTAGAAGACTGAAAACATCCTCCCCACTGCCCCATCATTCATCCTTCTTTCCCTAATAGAACATGACTCCCTCTGCCCCTCAAATAATGCGAAGTTGTTACTGAACCGTTTTGTTTTTTAATGTATATTGAGAGAACCTTCTTGGAAGCTGCTTTGACCCAGGGATATCCCCTCTAGCATCTGTTCTTGGAATACATTCAGGGATTCTGATCAGTGTGAGAAGCGTTTCCTCAAGCGTTATTTCTGGCTCTGCAGCATGGGACGGAGCCTTAACTGTCCAGCCACAGGGGATAGGCACAGTGGATGTTGGCACTGAATCACCACCCAGCCTGTTCTGTTACACAGACTCGAGAAATACCATTTCTGAAGAAAACTTAATGATTTAGGTAGAGGCTGAGCAGCACACACCCTCCATGCCCAGCCGGTCTTACCTGGTAGGAAGAAATCCACATGTTCATGAAGACAAACGACTGGAAGAAAAATTAATCAGAACAGTTGATGGTGGTTCTGTCTGCATCTAAGACTGATTCTCAGTCGGGAACATTTGTTTGGAAATGTTTTGGTTGTCACAGCTGGGGAGGGGGGTACCACTGGCTGGTCTCTAGTGTGTAGGACTCTACTATGACTAGTTGGCCTACAATGCACTGGACAGCCCCCCACACACACACACCCCCAACAAAGAATTATCCAGTCCAAAAATACAGTGGTGTTGGGGTTGAGAAACCTTGGTCTAAAGTACTTTTTATTTTCCTTGTACTTTGTAGTATCTTTAACATTTCCCAAAATGAACGCATTTGACTAACAGAAGGCAGGTACAATGAGCGTTATGGGAAGCAGGGTACTTGGGGATGCCGGGGCAGGGTACTTGGGGATGCCGCGTTAAGCAGCAGGTAGAATTGAGTGTCCTCGCTTGGGATGAGAATGTGGAGGGTTGACGTGTCATCGAAGTAACAAAGATAATGCAGCACGTGCACGGAGAGCCAATAAGCAGTTGTTCACCAATCCCAGAACCAGAAGGTAGCGTGTTATTTTATTTTTTTTTTAGGCCGTGGAGGGATTCGTGAAGCTGCGGAGCTGGCTCTTTGCAGTGGTGCTTGGGGCCAGTCCCAGGAAAAAGATGAGAAATTTGGGTGTTTACAGAGAGTGCTGCCAACAAATGATCCCCCAAGTATAGACCGCGCTCTTCAGCACGCATAGTATTTGCTCACACAGTCCCAAGCTGCCGGTTATAACAATCACAACATAGTGATACCTGAAGAATAACGGAAGAATGAGTGCATGAGCAAATGAACACAGGGGTGTTCCAGATACAGGGTTGGGGGTGGGTCAGCAGGTTGCCCAGGGTTTGCTCAAAGGCCTGTGAGCTGTCCCCCACCCCCATGTCTCCACCCCCCCCACCCCGGCCTCCTGTCCTTGGCAGGACTGATGGCTCTTCCAGGGACCCTACCTGCACTTCCCAGCTCTGCGAGACCAGTTGGCTGGGCACAGGTGGTGGTGATATAGTGCCACCCAGTGGATGTTTCTGGCCTGCAGCCCTGGTGTGGGCTGTCCGAATACTGGATAAAAGGGGCCCACCTAGGGGCACCTGGGTGGTTCAGCGGTTGAGCATCTGCCTTCTGCTCAGGGCATGATCCCAAGGTTCTGGGATCAAGTCCCACATCGGGCTCCCCACAGGGAGCCTGCTTCTCCCTCTGCCTGTGTCTCTGCCTATATCTCTGTGTCTCTCATGAAAAAATAAATAAAATCTTTAAAAAAAAGAATAAAACAAATAAAAGGGGCCCACCTGACCAGGGGGCGCTGGTGTGTCAGAGGCTGAGTTTTGCTGGCCTCCATGTCCTGGCCTGTCCCACGTGTCAGGGCCTGGGGTGGGAGCAGGGAAGGGACCTGGACACCAGAGTCCAGCCCCTTTTGTGACCAACCTTTCAGTGGGTCTGGCTTCCTAGAAATGTCCCCCAGGAGCACGGGGGTGGGACCAATGGGTCGGAAACTCAGGGTCCCATTGGAGACAAGAGCTGGGAGTAGAGGTGAGATGCTGAGACTCATCCACCTAACGGGGCTCTCCTCTCAGTCCAGCGACACATGTTCCATCGAGCATCTTCTCCTTCTCAGCCAGGCACTGGGTCACAGGCAGACAGAGCCCCTGCTCTAGTGGAGGCTGGTGGCTGGTGCCAGAGAAGACACGAGATAAGTGAAAATTTCCTGTCCGCAGCAGTAAGTGCTAGAGGAGGCATGTGCTCTGGGCACCTGGCCAGATGGCCATTGGGTGGTGGTGGAGGTGCCAGTGCCGGGGCTCTAGAAGAAGAGATAGTGACCTAAGACTGGACAGATGAGTGAGGGCTTAGTGTGGTGCAGGGTGGTGGTGGGGAACAGCCTTCCAGTGGAGGGAAGAGCACGTGTGGACGCCCAGAGGAGGGGGAAGCAGAGCGGTGTTTTCAGAGAACCTGTGGAGGCCAAGTGGGACTGGGATTTACTGAACCCACAGGTGCAGGGAGGGCAGGGGGTGAGGGGCTGGAGGGGTCTGCACAGGCCTTTTGTGAGGTGCTTGGGTCTCTTCCACCAGAACAGGGGGGTCATTGAGAGGTTTCATTCTGCCTCCCGCCTTCCGAGGATTCACGGGGCCTGAAGATGGGGTCAGGAAGGGTTGCCCAGCCGGGGCCCATGGGTTAGTGCAGTCCACCCAGCACCGTTTTGTGTGTTATCACCCCCATGGGTCCTCACCTTGCAGTGACAGCAGAGTGGCCCAGGCGAGAGAGAGTAGGAGACCAGGCTGGGCAGGGACTTTTAAAAAAGGAAGGTGTGGGGCGCCTGGGGGTGCTCAGTCAGTTGAGTATCTTCCTTTGGCTCGGGTCGTGATCCCAGGGTCCTGGGTTCGAGACTCACATTGGGCTCCCTGCTCCAATGGGCAACCTGCTTGACCCACCCCCAACTCTGTATCTCAAACACCCCTGTGTTCATTTGCTCATTCACTCATTCTTCAGTTATCCTTTTCCCTCTGCCCCTCCACCCACATGTGCTTGCTCTTTCTCTTTAATAAATAAATAAATAGTTTTTAAAAAGTTGTTATTTATTTATTCATGAGAGATGCAGAGAGAGAGGCAGAGACACAGGCAGAGGGAGAAGCAGGCTCCCTATGGGGAGCCCGATGCCAAACTTGACCCCACGACCCCTGGATCACACCCTGGGCCAAAGGCAGATGCTCAACCTCTAGGCCACCCAGGCGTCCCAATAAAATATTTTTTAAAAATTAAAAAAGAAACAAGGAAGGAGAAAACTTTCCAGAATCATAAGCAAAGGACATTAAAAAAATTTTTTTTTTTATTCTGCACCTTGGCAAACATTTAGAAACGCAGAAGGCTTGCTGTAATAAAGTACTATGGACTCGTCCTCTAACTGCAATGATTATTCAGCCAATCTTCATTTATAGCTCCATTCCCTACCTCTCCTGTCCCCCCATCCCAGGATTATTTGAAAGCAAAGTCCCGACACACTGTTTTTACTGGAAATGCTCCAGAGTGTGTATCTCTATGGAGAGGGGACATGACCGCAGTAGCATTAACCCCCATGAGAAGACATTAATTTGGTATGATCATTTAATATACGTAATTCCTCATCAAACTTCCCCTTTGTCTCCCCAGTTCCAGTTTCCCACGTGGATGTATTATTGGCTAGATCTCTTTAAAGTTTCCCTCTCTCTGGGCTTTATTGAGATGCAGTTCACACAGCCTACAATCCATCCACTTAAAATGCACAGTGCAACGGTCACAGTTATGCCACCACCATCATAATCGCTTTTAGAGCATTTTCATCGCCCTGGGAAGAATCCCCGGAAGCCTTTGGCACCCACTGACCTATTTTTTTTTTTTGTCTCCATTGATTTGCCTCTTCTGGACGGTTCATATAAGTGGAATCGCAGAGCATGTGGTCTTTTGTGTCTGGCTCTTTGCCCTTAGGACATGTTCCGACGTCAGTGGATGTTGCAGATGTAGTAGCACCATGTTCCTTTTTTATGGCCACATAGTATTCCATTGAAGGGATTGACCATTTCATCTCATTTATGGCTTTTGCTTCTTTTAATCTAGACCGTATTCACCACATGTTTTTATGTTCTTTTGTCTTGCCCCACAGAGGCTCTTTTTGAGACGAGTCCAGGCCAGGTGTTGAATGACTCACATGCTTAGTCCAGTTGTTTTTTTATGCTTAGACTCGGGCTAACAGTTCTGGCAAGGATTTCTACCACCTGGGGCCTCCTGGGATAGCACCCTACCAGTGATACAAACCGGGGGTTTGAGCTCCAGGTTAATGCAAAGACCCCTTTGCAAGGGTGCATTTTTTTCCCTTTCTAGTTAGCCAGTAATCTGGGGGGTGATAGGGTGAGACCATGGGCATATCCTATTCCTTCACAGGCTTTTCACCTCAATACTTTGAGCATCCTTGGTGACTGCAGCCGGATCCATTTTGACTTTGGGCTTTGCAAATGGTGATGTTGTGATTCTCTATCCATTTTTATGGGCCTTCTTCCAGAAAGGAATGCTGCCCCCCTCTCCCTACCTGCCCTTTGAAGTTACTCATTTGTAGTCATTATTCATAATCATGCTCCCATTGTCCCAGATTTGGCTTGTTGGAACTTCTATCTGCAGGCACTTGGGTCCGTTGGTGAGATTGCATTGTTCTTTGCATGGTTTCTAACCTCCTAGAATAGTAAGATGTTCCAGATGGACCTGGCTTCCGAAATGAGCCATTTCTCCCAGGAGCCTGGTTCCTTTGAGTCTGAAATAATATTTAGAAACCAACATCTAGCTAGTAGGTATTCTCTCCGTGATGGAGGTGTTGTTCCCTCTAAGCCCTTCTGTGGAATGCTGCAGGGATGTGTGTGTGTGTGTGTGTGTGTGTGTGTGTGTGTGTGTGTGTGTATGTGTAGTGGTCAGTCCAGGCTAAGGCTGTACTACCTGGAGGGCAGAGAGTGGGAAGGGGCCAACACCCACACATAGGATGCCCCCCATCCATGCCATTACTTGCACTTCTGTCCTGACCCAAGTTACAGGGATGAGGGCAACCTTTGTATCCAGCTTCATTCCATAGAACCTTGGACACAATGGCCCCCAAATCAGTGTTTGTGGATGATGGAGATCTTTCTCCATCCCTGCAAAGACACCCAAAAAGCAGGAGGTCGTCCCCAGCCTCCATGTGAGAAGCCAGAAGAATAGAGAGAAAAGAGAAAAGAGCCTGCAGCTCTGACTTCCTCGCTTTACCACACCAGAGGCTTCCCTTCTGCACCCCCCTCCCTGGCATGGGTTTGCTTGGCCAGTGCCCATGCAGAGGAACCCGCAGGAGAGCCCTACACCTGCCACAGGGTAGCAGCACTGGAGCTCCTACCTTGTGGCCTCTGTCTTCCTGTCAGGTGGCCCAATTTTGGCGAATGCCCTGGGATGCGAATGATAGTGCAGGAGCGTCCAGGGTTAGGAAGGTGGATGCGTTGATGCTTTGAAAATGTCCATCGAAGCTGTGGTTGGCCACAAGCTTGAGGCAGCCCCAGAGCCTTCCTGGGCTACTAGAGCGGCTGCCAGAAGTAGGGAAGCCTTGATGAATGACAGATCATAGATCAGTGAGTCCCCAAGGGAGGCCCCCAAACTCTGCTTCAGAGACACTGCCCCCTCACCCCCAAGAGCTGCTGGGTCAGGTGGGACCCAATTTGGGGCCACTTCCTGTTCATTCTGATGCACTCCAAAGTTTGAAGACCACTGATAGCAAACAGTGAAAGTGAGAGAAGTTGCATGACTTGGCACAGTGACAAAGTTACTGAGTTTCTTTAAAAAAAAAAATTACTTATTTATTCATGAGAGACAGAGAGAGGGGCAGAGACACAGGCAGAGGGAGAAGCAGGCTCCCTGTGGGGAGCCTGATGTGGGACTCGATCCCAGGGCCTCGAGATGATCCTTAAGCTGAAGGTAGACCCACAAACCCTGAGCCACCCAGGTGCCCCTAGTGAATTTATGTTTCTTGTCTAGGATGTAGATGATGTGCACAGTCCCTTTTAGCTCGCTAGCCTGAGGGTATCGGCTTCCATTAACTGACTTTCCTTACTGGCCCAGGTAGGTCTGGATGGGAGTAAGAGGATGAACATGGGCTGCAAGCATGGGCTCCATCAAGCTCTCTGTTTTGTGTGCTGAGCAGATGGCATCCTGAGGCCAGGCTGAACCCCGAGCCCAGATGCTCATCCTGCCAGTGGTCCAAGGCGGTGCCGGCCCAGGATGGGCATTGCTGGTTTCCTGAGGCTGGCTGGAGAAGCCTCCCTGACAACCATGTCCTTAGGTTCCACTAGGGCAAGAAGGCTGTGGGTCCCAGGTCATCCATATAATGCCCCCTCTCCCAGGGCCTTGGGGTGAGCCCGCTTTCCCGCTCATTGAGTGGCTCAGGACAGGAGTGGACATTGCACATCCTGCTCAGAGACCCTCTTGAGTCACTAACATAACTGCTAATAATGGGGCAACGACCTCCTCAGCATTGATCCTCCTCCCCTTTAGGATCATAGACTCCTGTGATCTGGTCTTTTGAGATGTGGTCTTTTCAGCTGGTAATCCTTAATGTAATCCATCTCAGAACCATGCTGGGACTTGGGCAAGTCTGCTGAGGACCTGTGGGATCCAAGGTATTTGGGACAGTGGCTTATGCGCTGGCAGCAGGAAGACATAAAAAAGGCAATGCAAAGGCTGAATGAATGAAAGCAGAGAGGCGGCTCTGCTGAGAAATCCCTCCTGCCTCCCGGGGTCGGGGTCGGGGCAGTGGCACTTCACGGAGGGGGCCAGGCATCCCGTTGCACGTTGCACGGATTGAGGGTTTGATGTGTTGGACCCAGGGGATTCAGGATACAAGTCGTTTTTCGGAGTCCTCGGTGCCAGGAGGTGGTGGCCTGCTTTTAACTCTCTGCTCCCCAGCGGCTTCTGCAGGTTCAGACAGCAGGCAGCACTCCGAAGGCTTACCAGCAGAGGGCAGCTGAGGGGTTAAGTCCCCAAATCAGGGGCTGCGAGAAGAGCAGGGAGACCTGGCTTGGAGTGGTTCCCTCAGAGCCTGGGCTGGAGGCTGCGAGCCCTCCCGGTCCCCCCCAGGAAGCAGCGTGGGGCCAGGGCCGCTCCTGCCTGCCCTCTTCCTGAATATGGTGACTTAAGGGTTAATGGGAGCTCCAGCGTCCCCCGATCCCCCGAACTTCCCAGCACGCGGCTTGCAGGGAGCCCGAATAGAAAACCCGAGATGTCCAGTATGGAGAACAGCCTCGATGATGTCTCTTGCCTCTCTCCCCAGAACCTGGGATCCTCATCGCCAGGCAAAAAGCAGAGCAAGGAAAATACCATCACGGTAAGCGATGGACTTCCGCTGGCGCTCACAGGTGGGGCGGGAGAGCGGGGCTTTCTGCCTGCTGGGCGGTTGCCATGGCAATGTGGACCCAATGCAAGCCCAGCCTAGAATCTGGGAAGTTCCGAAGCTTGGATGGAGCTGAGATTTTCCTTGCCTTCCCCCCCATCCCCATCCCCAGCCTAACCCCCCATCCCCAACCTCACCCCTTCCCCACCCCCACCCCATCCCCATCCCCACCCCATCCCCATCCCTCACCCTTATCCCCATCCCCATGCCACCCTCACTCCATCCCCATCCCATCCTCACCCCATCCTCACTCCCATCCTCATCCCCACCCTCACCCCATCCTCATCCCCACTCTCACACCCATCCTCACCCCATCCCCACCCCTATCCCTCACCCCCATCCCCATCTCACCCCATCCTCAGCCCCATCCTCGTCTCCACTCTCATCCCCATCCCACCCTTACCCCATCCCCATCCCTCACCCTCATTCCCATCCCCATGCCACCCTCACTCCATCCCCATCCCCACCCGCACCCCATCCCCACCCCCACCCCCATCCTCACCCCATCCCCATCCCTATCCCTCACTCCTATCTCACCCTCACCCCATCCTCATCCCCACCCTCACACCCATCCTCACCCCCATCCCCATCCCTATCCCTCACCCCCATCCCCATCCCACTCTCACCCCAACCTCATCTCCACCCTCACCCCCATCCCCATCCCACCCTCACCCCATCCTCATCCCCACCCTCACCCCCATCCCCATCTCTCACCCCCACCCCCATCCCCAACCCCCCTCGCCCCACCTTCATCTCCACCCCCACCCCAGGCCTTCTGTTGATTTCACCTTTCACTTTTTCCCTCCGGGTGGGTGACTGGGTGCAGGTGCAGGCGTGGTAGGAAAGATGCAGAAGCCCTCCTCCCCGGGGGAGGCACATGTGCCCAGGCGGGGCGGAGGGGGTAGCCTGTGCTCTGCACACCAGCTACGATGTGACATGTAAATTACAGCCACGGCGGGGTTGCTTTGCGGGCAGGGTGACTTCTGGAAGATGTCAAAGTTAAAAACAAGAGGAAAAGAACTCTAAGAAGAGAGTTCTGGAGGGGTGCAGGCAGCTCCTGCTTGGGGTGGCCAGACCGCCTCCTGGGGTTCTTCTAGAAGCCCACAAAGCCCCCACAGGCAAGCCCAGGAGGACTCCCCAACACACACACACACACACACACACACACACACACACATACACACCAGGCCCGTGTGGGGGAAAGGGGACAAATGCCTTGTCCCGCTGCTCAGACCGCCAGCTAAGGGCTTGGAGACATGAGACGTGGGGTCCTAGGTGTGCTGCTTTGACTCGAGCGCAGGGAGCCCAGAGTGGGGACCTGCTCCCTCAGGCTCCAGCACAGGCAGGTCTGAGCCATTCTGACCATCCACACAAAAATGAGGCCCAGAACGGGTATGCCACCCTGGCTCGTGCAGGCTGAAAATCCTGCTCTGGATGAAAGATAGGGTTGGGTTCACGGTGACATCGGCAACCGTAATTGCCACTTTGGTGTGTATTTACTATGCGCTGGTAGTGTTCGAGCTGCTCATGGAGCTCTCTGCTCGCCGTGTGAGGTGGAGGTGACAGGACCACTGTCGTATGGTGGCCGTGAAGCCAGAGGGTCTGTTACAGCACCTGCTAGCTGCACAGCAGCCCCGTTGTGTCTCGGTGTGCACATCTGTACAACGGGGAGAGATGGCAGGTGTCTGTGCCCCGGGGATGGGGTGAGGACTAAATGCTTCTGTATGCCCAAAGCACTCAGAACAGGAGCCGGGCATGTAGTAAGTGCTCGGGGCGCACTGGTCTTCTTGACCCTGTTTACAGATGACAGAACTGAGGCAGGCAGCCATACCTCGCCCGGCTGGGATGCATCAGGACTCAGGGCCTGTGTGCCCCCCGCCCTTGGAGGTTGCCTGTGGAAGAGAGTGGGGCCTGGGTCAGGGGCAGCTGATGGGCAGGGCGTGGGCCGGGCCCAGGGGCAGGCCCCCCAAGTGCACGTTATCCTCACTTTCAGAGCGCCAGGGAATGCCCCAGAGCAAAGCAGAACCCCCCCCCCCCCACCAAGTGCCCTCCAGCGGAGGGAAGGAGAGGGAGGAGGGAGGGTGGTGGTATGGTGGTATGTTAGAATAGTAGGAGAAAAGTGGAAAGGACAGATGCAAAGTGGAAGCGCTTTCCTGGCAGGGATGTTCTGGGGGCCCCAGGGTAGGGACCTGAGTCACCGGCCATGCCTTGGCTTTGAGCCAGAGCGTCAAGGCGCTTGGTCAGAGCCGCCTCTCCAGCGCACCTTGCTCATTGTCTGTCCTGACCTCGTGTCTCCCCTCCTCCTTCCCACTGACCTAAATCGAGCTGCTCAGAGCTGGCCTGCAAAGTGTTGCTGGCAGCCCAAGCCTCTGGGACATTTGCTTAAAATGCCAGTTCCTCGATGGGTTCCTAGACCTACGACACTTGGTTGATCTGGGGCCCAGCAGGGACGTTTGTGTTGCAACCACCATCCCCAGGGGTTGTAAATACACACTTATGCCTCCTCTGGGAGTTTTTGCTGGAGGAAGTGACCGGCCAGAGGGCTCGGAGCAAGCAGAGCCCCGGGACTGGACTGGAGCTGGGCCTGCTGCCTGCCCTCCCAGGTGGCCCCACGCACGTCTGGGCTGAGATAGGTGAAGGCCTGCGTGCTGCTCTTCTCTGTCCACAAAGCGCTCGCTGCCCCCTGTCCCATTCGCAGTCCTCCCTCTGGGCTCTGATCCTCCAGGGTTCTGTGGTTTCCCAGAAAGGAGACCCCGCCGGGCCACTGGATGGGGAGGTGGGGGAGATGCCCAGCTCCCGGGGCACAGGCTGACCTCTGCTGGCGAGTGGGGCCTGGGTGAGCAATCTCCCACCCTATCGGATCCTGCAGAGTGGACAGGGCGTTTGCAGGCATTCGCTCAGATGCTCGCTGGGCAGTAAAGAGCAGCGCATCCAGGTCCAGGTCCTCGGACGGGGCCGAGGAACCAGGATGGAGCTTGATCCTGACAGGCCAGCTTCGCTCCTGCTGCTGGTGGCCTGGAGCAAGCTCTGGGCAGAGCCAGCCAACGGAGTGGGTTGCTTGATTAGGAGTGACAGGCCCTCGTGGCAGCTCACAGCCCTTGGCACAAACAGGACGTGTGAGAAATCTAGAGGATTCCAGAGAAGCTGACAACAACGCTGCATAGCCTGGAGGGAGGAATCTGGGGACCCCTGTGGTCCTCAGCCTGTGCTTCTTGATGTGGCCCATCATACACCCTGGTACCTCGGTGGGAGCTGGTGGGCTGCAGGTGAGCCCTTGGGGTCGTTTCTTTTCCACTTCCATAGACCCCGGCTCTGACTTCTTCTCTTCCACCCCCTCCCAGATCTGCCTCCCTCCAGAAGCAAATTCAGAGCCAGGTGCCAGCGAAGCGGATGATGCTCTCGGGGACTCCCTACATCAGGCGCACTTGTGTCTAGCACCTGTCATGCCGTGGCCAGCAGCCTTAAGTGGTGGCTGCAGCCCCCTTGGAATGCTCCGAGGGTTTCTAGTGGGGTGGGACAGTGGCACTTGTGATCCCAGCTGCCCCTGTGCAGAGCCTCAGGCACACAGTGGCCGTCGGGGAGGCGGGGTGGTGGTGATTCCCCTCGTTTATCCGAGGGCTGGAGAAACCAGTTGATGTCAGCGTGAAGATGTCACAGGTCGGGGGCACTGACTTCGGGAGGAGCAAGGGTGGGGGTGGCCCCCAGAACTTCTCCCAGACGGTACTCACTGAGAGGCATGCCCCCTGTCCTGCTCCCTGTCAAGTGCCTCTTCCCACCTGAGCCTGCCACCCCTCCCCCCGCCCCGCCTTGGGTGGGGGTGTGGAAGGTAGTGTGACCAAAGTGAAAAGCCGGGTTGCCTGGCTTCCGACACTGACTCCAACCAGGAAGCACGAGCCATGTGACCTTGCATAACTGACTGAACCTGTCAGTGCCTTAGTTTGTTCCTCTGTAGAATGGGGGTAATAACAGCACCTGCCTGACGTGTAAAGCAGTTAGAGCCGTGGCTGGCACATTATTGGCTCTGATCAGAGCAGATGGTGGTTCCTTAGCCTATCCACTGTGTTTGCCGGGAGGAAGATGCCATCAAGGCTTTGACTGTGCCCAGGAGGCCTCGGAGGAGGACAGGCTCCATCCCAGAGATGTTGTGAATCTGGAAAACGTCCCCCAGGAGGGCACAGAGAGCCATACATGAAGGTTTCCACGAGGAAAGGCTTCTCTACTTGCTCTTTGTTTAGGTTGGATTCTCTTATTTGGGGGCGCAAGGGGGGTGGTCCTGCAGATGTAGGATGTTTACCAGCATCCCTGGCCTCTACCCACTAGGGGGGCCTGTAGCAGCGCCTCCTTCCTCCCATCCCCCCCCATTTTGTAACAACCACCAATGTCCCCAGGTGGGGGCAGGGTAGTTAGAGAGCAAAGTCGCCCCTGGTTGGTTCACTTCACAATCTCCCTGCAAGATCTCCTGTGCTCTTCTGCTGATCCTGTTGCTCTGAGCCACCATCGCGATCCCCAGCTCCCTGGGGAGGATCCCTGGTGGCCGAGGTCTGGGTTCTCCCTCCGGAGAATTCACCCCACCAGCAGCCCAGTCAGGTCAGTCTCCTGCTGGATGCTTCCAGGGCTCCCACGCCCACAGGGCTCCCCTCTGGCCTCAGTTTTAAGTCCTCCCTGACTCTGCCTCCCAGCCACACAGAGCAGTGATCCCCCGACTGTGGGTGCAGCCTCGGACCCTGGATCCTTTGCGAACCTGTGACCCTCTGTACCTCTCACCCCCTGTCTGCCTAACCCTAACCCTCTTATTAGCTAAATCTCTCTCTCTCTCTCAGATTCCTTCTCCCAACCCCCAGCCATTCCTGCAGTCCCAGCACCCATGCTAACCCTAGTGGTGATTTATCCCAAAGTAGGGCAATCGCTTATGCACCGATTTGCCTTCCTTGTGAGGCTTTAAACTGTTGAGGACAGGGACACCTGGGTGGCTCAATGGTTGAGCATCTGCCTTCGGCTCAGGGCGTGATCCCGGGGTCCTGGGATGGAGTCCCACATCGGGCTCTCTGCAGGGAGCCTGTTTCTCCCTCTGCCTGTGTCTCTGCCTCTCTCTATGTGTCTCTCATGAATAAATAAATAAAATCTTAAAAAAAAAAAAAAAACCGTTGAGGACAGAGACCCATTCCATCCATCACTGGCCTTCAGTTACTGCACCAAGGAACACTTGTGGAGCACCCCTCGGGGTTCTGTGCTTGCCAGGTAATAGGGAGACAGCAGAGAAAGGGTCTCCTTCCCATCATGGAGCAGACTCTCTGGCTGATTAAACAGTCATGAGAGGTATAATTACAAATGCATGTGTGCAGAGGGCTGGAAAGATCTAGCATCTCGAGGGGCACATGCAACAGACGTTTGCATGGGAAGTGGACAGGCCAGCGTTCCACTGAACAGCCGTGTGGTTGATGGCTTGAGCTTTGCTGTCAGCCCAGCCCCGATTCAGATTCTTAACTTGTGGGATTTTCAGTTTCTTCCTGTAAAATGAGGCCCGTGTAACGCAGCCCGTGGGGGTTGCTGGGATGATGACATGGCAATGTGTGTGGGGCGCCTGAGTGAAGGCCTCCTAGGGATTCCCAGTGGTTATTGCTGCCTCCCCCGGGGAGCTTGTGGGGTGCAGTTCTTGTTGGTACCTACCAGGGAATGCGGGGCTCTGAGGAGCATTGGGGACATCCCTGTGCGACAGGGGGGAGCATCCATCCCCAAACCAGAGATGGTAGAGGCGGGGACAAGCACCCTGGGGCCTTTGGCCAGTCCATCCAAGGACCCGTATCCTCACAAAGCAGTAGAAGTGATGGCAGGGATGAGCCCTCCTTGTCCCCCGTCCCCCAGCCCAGCCAGATCCCCTTCTGTGGTTATTGCAGGGCCATTTGTGGGACCTCTTGCCTTCAGCCCCCACCAGAATGCTCTAGAAGACCTCTGTGTTCACCCAGTTCCGCGATCCTTAACGCCCAATATAATGCCGTCATTTGTTTGTCACTGGATTTGGTTGAAATGTTCACGGACCACATTATCACACAAAATAAGGATGCCCCTGTGATCACTGTTACTTGTTGAAACAAGAATAGCTGGCACGTGACATCAGGAACATGCGACGCTGGGAATCCGGCCCTTGTGTCCATGATTCTGCAGGAGATCCAGGCAGCAGTGAGCCATCTGAGCCCCCAGGGCTGGGGGGAGACACCCCTAGTATGTCAGCCTGAAAAGAGGGTTTGGGGGGACAGTTGCCTGATGGTGGGCATCGGGAGGCTGGGCCTCCCCCACTGCAGACTCCCTCAGGCGCCAGGAGGAGGAGATTCCACATCCCCAGGGTTTTCTGGATCCTTCCTGCTCCTGGTCTTCCCCTCCAGAAGGGGAATCCCAGCCCTTCCAGGAAGAGAAAGGAGCCCTTCCTCTCCGGAGGAGAGGGCTCCTGTCCTTGGCTGGGACGTCTCCCGCACTGTCCTGACCTCCTGGGACAGCAGGTGAGACCCGGGGCTCTGGCAGCCAGAGCGGAATGTATGTGCTACATGCACGTCCAGCGTCCCATGTTGTGTCACCTGACGACACGCTGAACTCTTCCTGCCGGCTTGATAGCAATTGGCAGGAGCTAAGAGCAAGATCTGCTCTTGGACAAATCTCTGCAGACCGTGCCCCTCCCCAGAGTGGGGGCTGGGCACCCCCACCCAAACCGCAGCTTCTGTGCACGAGGCACCTCGTTCATGCACACGGCTGCCTAGCATTGCAGTTTATGTGGCCTCTGTCCAGAACCCCAAGGTTTTCCACGTGGTTCCTGCTTGAACATCACAGGGTTCCAGCTTCGGCGGGTGCCGGCTCCGGGGTGAGGCTTGCAGACAGCAGGGCCCAGGCCTCACCTCCCCGAATCTCCATGGCTCCCACGCTGAACACAAATGAACGGGCTCCCCCAGGAGCGGATCCCAGGCTTGAAGCAACCCCAACAGAAGCAGGGGCCGGAGCGCTTCCACCGGGAGGGGAAAGCCAGGGCACCACGGACGTGCCTGGGCAGGGTCGTCTGAGACAGGCCCCAGGAACATCTTCACTGTCCGGCCCTGGGGGGCCCGGCCCCAAGCACACATCCTAGCATCATCACCTTCCACTCTCTTTGTCCGTAGAATACATATGGTGCATAAAACGCACAAGGTAAACTCTCAGCCTGACCCCTCGGCCACGTAGTTCCTTTTTCAGGAAGCAGGCGATGTTATCGGCTTCCAGAAGTATTCCGTACATAAATGACCAAATGTGTATATGTTTTCTCCTCCCCGCTCTCTCTGTCTCTCGCTCAATCTCTGTCTTTCTGCACAAATAGTAGTATTTTGTAAATACTATTCTACATCTGGTTTTTTTCTTCCCCACTTGATAATACGACCTGGCGTGCCTTCCACATCAACATGTAAGAACTTTCTCCCAACGTTTTCAGCTGCCTATGCAAATCCCATAGATGCCTCTCTGCCCATTGCTGTTTAACCACTCCCCTGCGCGTGGACGCAGATCCATCCATAGGGCATGCTCTCCGTAGTGGTCACTGGGTTGGAGGCTCAGGCCGTGTGTGGTTTTTGATAGATCCTGTTATGCTGCCCTGCAGAGAGTTGGGACTGGTTGCACCCCCCTGGGGTGGGCATGAGTCCTGCTGCCCCTCATTGGAAACGCGGGCCCCTGGAGCATCCCGAGACTGCAGTCAGTGCATGTTCTGCCAAACTGGTGTAAAGGGAGACCTCTGTAATGCCGTGTGCCAGGCACAGAGCCTTCCCAGCTGCTCCCAACCTTCTAGGCAAGTCATTTTCTTTCTTGTTCTGTGCCCTGCAGATAAACTGTGTAACGTTCCCTCACCCAGACACGATGCCGGAGCAGCAGCTGCTGAAACCGACCGAGTGGAGCTATTGTGACTATTTCTGGGTAAGTGTGCCTCAGTTTCCTCCACCCCCTACTTCTCCGAGGATCAGGAGTAGAGGACACCCAGCAGGTGCATGAAGGGTCTCAAGCTCAAAAGAAGAGGATCCTCTTCTGTTGAAACCTGGTGGTAGATTGAGCATCCAGGGCAGATGTTTGAGACCCTCTTAGAGTCCAGATCGTTTCATAAATCTCAGCGGATCCATGGGATTTTCATTCAGGGCAGCATGGCAACCCCGGATGGAATGCAGATGAGCTGAGGGTCACTACTTTGCTGCTTGGTAGGAGCAAGAGGCTGGAGCCAACTTCAGTGGGGGAATCTGGCCGCCCCACTTGTTCTGTCACGCTTGAAGGTGACCTTGGACAAAAGCTTTACCTTTTGGGGCTTCCCTGCTTCTATCAGGCAGGAGGAAGTTGGGTGCCAGGATCTGTGGAGAGCTCTGCCTTTACTCACTGTGGTTCCAGAACTTTTGCATTCTGTTCAATGAGTGCAGAGCTTCACTTTTGCAAGATAAAAAAGAATTCTGGAGACAGATGGTGGGTGACGGTTGTGCATCCCTGTGAATGCGCTTGATGCCGCTGAGCTGCATCCTTAAAAGTGGTTAAGATCGGGGGGTGCCTGGGCAGCCCAGTTGGTTAGGTATCCTGACTCTTGACCTCCACTCAGGGCTTAATCTTGGGGTCATGATTTCAAGTCCCACACTGGGCTCCAGGCCGGGGTTGGAGCCTTCTTTTTTAAAAAAAAAAAAAAAAAAAAAAAAAAAAGGTTAACCTGGTAAATTTTATCTTACGTGTATTTTCCCACAACAAAATCAGTTATCTGTTGACAGTGCACAGCCCGCCTGCTCAGAAGCTCTAAGAATAGCCCTTGGCCTCCGCCTGTAAGGCCAGCAGTGACTTTCAAAGTGAAATCACCTCACTCTGGATTCGTATAGTGCTGATGGTTGCTCATCCTTGGGAACATATGAAAAAAACACTGAATTGTATGCTTTAGGGTTAAAAAAAAAAAAAAAAACACTTAAGCAGAGACCCTGAGGAGCAGTTAACACACAGAATAAAAACTGTTTCGCCACCATGCAGGATGGCATCGCTACCTGTTTCTAGTTTGTGAGCCAAGCACCAGACAGACATGCTTTTGTTCTGTTGACAAGTCACTTGTGCTCTCAAAGATACCCAGTGATTCCCAGTGGCCCAGCCGTGTATCTCCCAGGCCTTGGGGTGGGGGTGCGGGGGTTGGGATCTGGAGAGGGGCAGCAGACGTCACAGAGAGGGTTCTGTGGGGCGGCAGAGGTCAGAGTGTAGGGGATTCGGGAGGCCCCATGAGCATGCTAGGTCTCCTTCTGTTTGCAGTAGGAAGATGTTGGAATATGATGTGATGAGGTTTAGAAGCGTCGTGCGGGGAAGACTGGGAGCGGCTGGTGGAGGAGTCAACAGCACCGTACAGAAGCTCACAGTGGCAGCCAGAGATTGGGGGCGACGGGGAGTGGCTGGTTATAGATGTCAGCTCTGAAGAGGGGCGTGCAAAGTGGAGCATTCAGGGGAGACTGGCTGGAGCCCTGGGAATGCAAACCCCGGGAGCTTCAGGACATTGCATGTGGGGTTCATGTGGAGGCATCAGGGGCCCTGCCACTGGTCAGCATCCAAGGGAACGCCATTTGTGCAGTCCTGTCCTCATTCAGGCTCTGCTGCAACCTGCTACTTACTAGGGCTTTATTTTTCCTGACCACCACTTTTTCCTCTAACAGAAACCTCCCCACTGACACAGCCATCAAAGTCCACCATTTCTGGTTGCTTTTCCCGAGTGTGGACACATCACTCTCCATCCCATGTGGGAGGCAGATTGAGGCCAGGATTTGGGGGGGCAGTTCTTTGGCTTTTATCAAGGTGTAGCATTCACACAGTGAAGCGCGTGGATCTTAAAAATACTCGGAGAATGGGACTTCTGGGTGGTTCAGTGGTTGAACGTCTGCCTTTGGCTCAGGGCATGATTCCGGGGTCGGGGATCAAGTCCCACATCAGGCTCCCCACAGGGAGCCTGCTTCTCCCTCTGCCTCTGTCTCTGCCTCTCTGTGTGTCTCTCATGAATTAATAAATTAAAAACCTTTAAAAAAAAACTCAGAGAAGCTTTTCAGTGGCCAGAGCAGCCCCACCATGCCATGGAGTATCCCACGTGGTAGTGATCTCCCTGTCACGAGAGGAATTAGCAGTGTGGCCCAGAGGGCTTTGTGTCAGGATGGCTGAGGAAAGGGGATCCCATGTCAGAAAGGAGTTTTGGTGAGGGGTGTCCATAAGGTTTTAAATGCTCAATGATGGGAAGTGGGATTCTCTCCAGACCCCTTTCCAAAATTCCCTTCTCCTAAAACATCTGCTCTGAAAGTAGTCTTAGAGACGTAAGATACAACCCAGGCCTACTGCAAAGAGGGGGGATGGACACAGCTCGGGATTGAAAAGGCCTGGCCACATCACCCTGTGGCTAAGCTGAGACAAGGGGTCCAAGGACCGATGTACCTGTCTGGTATCAAAGGATGCATTTTTAACTCCTTTCTTTAAGCACCAAAGCATCTGAGTCTGGATTCCTGGTGGGGAAAGGCTGTCATGGGGGAGGACACAGCTTCAGGTGTGGTACCTGCCAGGCCCAAGAAGTCTCTAAGAGCTATGTGGGCAGACCCCGGGATGAATGTCCTGCAGGGGAGGCTGAGCCTAGGGGCTGCTGGGTAGGAGGCAGGAAAGAGGTATTCAGGTCCCCTTGAAGAAATGCAAGCAAAACAAAAGAAGACATTTAATTTTGACGTTTTAAGAGTATTTGCTTGCAAAATGATTCTAGTACTGAACTCTTATTTCACTGACTTGACCATCTTCCTTGAGTCCTGACTTGGTTGAAAGTTGACTAACATCAAATACCACTTAGCGAGCATTTAGGATCCGGTGAGTGCTGTGCCAAGCCGTTTCCAGGGGTCACTTACCCTGGAATGACCATAGGAGGTGGGCGCCAGCATCCCCCCAACACCCAGTTTCACAGATGAAGCAGCTCAGACTTGGACCCAGGGGAGAGCTTGCCTGAGGCCTCCCAGGAGAGAGACACGAGCTGGGACCGTGGGCACAGCATCCCTCTTGGGCTGAGGTCAGCTTGCCAGGGGGCGGGGGGTCCCTTCGGGGGCTGCCTTCCCCGCACTCCGTTCCCTGCAGCCCTGAACACCACTGTCACCTAACCTCCCGTGCCTCTGTGTCCTTTCTAGGCTGATAAGAAGGATCCTCAAGGCAATGGCACTGTAGCTGGGTTCGAGCTGCTGCTTCAGAAGCAACTGAAAGGCAAGCAGATGCAGAAGGAAATGTCAGAGTTCATCCGGGAGAGGTGAGGCCTGGGCCCCCTCCCAGCTCCCGGGGCCACGGGCAGCGCCACCTTGTCCTCTGGGCCCGAGGCCCTTGAGCGACTGGGATGAGCACTAGCAACTCGGCACCTGGCCCAGTTAGCCCCAAGGGGAGCATGAGATCTGAGGTGCCCCAAGATTCGTCTTGGGACAAATCTAACCTGCAGATGTGTTGCTTTGGCCTGTGTAATATGTTTGAAGTTTGAGCTAACTTTTCTTTTTTTTTTTTAATTGGTAGATCTTACATTAAAAGCTGGCTACCTGGCATGTCTTGAAAAGGCAGAAAGTCTGGCAGGAATGGTTTGCCCAACAATGGACCAGAGCCAGGTGGCAGCCACCCCAGAGAGGCAGCATTTTGCCACAGTCCCCACCACTCCCTGCTGTACCCCCGTAGATCCCTGGGCTCCTTTACATTGGAAGCACTGGTCCTGTCATAACAAAAAGGAGGAGTGTTACCTTGTAATTCATCTTTGAACTAAAACTGTGTCCCGGGCCTGGGTGTAAAGAACCTGCCACCCCCAACTCCCCCTGCCCCCATCCCCGCCATCCTTGCCTTCAGGGAGCTCAGTAAGATGCAAGTCAGGTGAGGTCATTGTGACAAGTGCAAGGATTATAATAGTGATTTTGCTGAGGGATAGTCTGTCTGAACATAAGCGAGGAAACAATAAATTCAGCCTGATGGAAACAGGAGAAAGTAAAAGGAGAGTCTTAAGTTCCTTCTCCACCTCCCACCTTTCAGTTCCTCCGAGGTCTGAGACCCTGTAAGGCACACACACCTGCACACATGTATGCACCCCCCCACACGTGTGCATTACACACACACACAACTTTCCATTCTGGAGTTTCCAGGGTACGCTGGAAATATTTACAGTAAATGGCAATATATTTAACATTTTTTTAAATAACAATTTTAGTAATTTTTCAGAGTTTCAAAGCACCTCTTTTGCTTAGGCCTGTTTTCCATTTGTAGAAGCAAATCTTTATTTTACGACCCTCTAAGCTGGTACGGGGTGGAGAGGATACATCGCTGAGGTGCGAGCAAACAGTAGCACAAAGCAGGTGACCAGGTAAATGGCCGTGAAGCCAAAGTTTGAATACACCTGCGGTCTTGTATGTTCCTAAAAATGTCATGTTAGCAGATAAATGGAATCTGACCTTGGAGAACACTCTGGTCTTCTGTGAGGAGTGCAGATGTCTCCCGGGAGGCCTTTCCCAGCCGGGAGAGGTGAAGGCAGGGGCACACAAGTGGAGCCTGCTGGGCCCGGCATAGGGCAGCCAGGCCTGGTGCCTGGTGTATGCAGTTGGCAGTGAGGAGTCTTGGGGAGTGTGAAGCTAGGAGTGCTTAGACCTGCTTTTGAGGGAGATGTGTTGACCTCTGACTGGATGCTGCACCCTGGTCGCCCATCACCCTGGGGAGGGCAGTGCAATGGCAAGGAAGTGACGAAACAGGAAAGAGACTCCAGTGGGACCCAGATGCCGTCTAGAGGTGACAGTGGGAGCAGAGCCATGAATGAAGAAACACAGTTGTGGGTCTCTCAGACCAAAGCAGAAAATAATTCTTACTCAGAATGATGCCAGGGGGCTTGGTTAGGCCACCCATCGCCATCACCACACCTGGGGCCATCAGCTTCAGAGCTGCTCGGAGCAAGGCTGCAGCCCCCGGAGGGTCTCTGAGGCCTTCCTGTTTGCCAAGGGAAAGGCCGGGGGCTTCTGCGTGGTGGCTCTGGATGTCACAGCACGGTCCCTCATCCCCGCAAGGCCCAGGGCACCACTCAGGTGCTGAGCATCGCCGGAGACAACACTCTCACATGATGTGCCAGTTAATCCAGAACACTCCCCAGAGAGTTGCCTTGAAAGTGTGTCAAGGGCTCGCCTGCTGGAAGCAAAATCCAAGGCAACCTCCCTCGCTCGGGAACGGAGGCAGCCGCAGCTCTGGGCACTGCCTGGTTTCCATGGAAATACGTGTGGCCTGCAGGCCTGATGGTCGGGAGATGCTGAGGGCTGGGGGACTGTAGGGGAAGGTGATGTTCCTGCTTTGGAGGATCTACCCCTGGGGTGCAGGGGCCAGAAGGGAGGCTGCCCTGCATGTCCCTGTGGTCCATCACAGGTTATGTTCATTCATCGGAGGGCCTCCCATGTGTCCAGCCTTGGGCTAGGAGTGAGGCGAATAAGAGCACCTCTTCACAGCCCAGAAGACACATGGGGTCACCCCATTTTACAGATAAGGAGACAGAGATTCACACAAACTTGTTCACTCAGCAAGGATTTTTCTAAGCACCTGCCATGTGTTGGGTGGATGGACAAGAACCTTGAACTCTCAGAGCCTGTGGTCTAGTGGGTTCCTTTACACGGTCAGTAGGCGGCAGGGCTGTGGGTCAGACCTATGATATGATCTCGTGCCGCTGAGCTGATATGTTGGGTTTTCTCCCATTTGCAGGATAAAGATAGAAGAGGAATACGCAAAAAACTTGGCTAAGCTCTCTCAGAATTCATTGGCTGCTCAGGAGGAAGGGTGAGTGGGGAGGACGGTGACGGGAATGGGAAGGAACAGCAGACAGGATGGGGGACTTCCTTGTCCCTGAGCCCTAATCGGTGCCGTGGTCCCACATGACTGGGGAAGTCTGCATAGGCCTGGCTCCAGGTGGGCCCTCATGATTGCAGGTATGTGCGTCCATTCTCAAGGTGGGCACTTCCCCATTATCTTCTGTCTGGTGACCAAGGGCCTCCCACCAGATCCTGGTGTATGTCAGCAGCCCCTCTACCCCATACCCTGGTCACTGCACACCAGCCCCCAGACTCTCACTCCAGCTCCCGTCTCTGAGAGCAGGCTGGTAAGACCCTGGGTGGGAGAGGATTCTGTACCCGGGCCATCATTTAGAATTCTCTCTCGAAAGCCAGGCTCCCCTGCCTCTCCAGCTGCAGGGGTCCAGACCTCCTTGGGTTCAGGACCTGGCCTGGCAAGAGGATCAGCCCCACCCTCCCAACCACAGAGGGGTCCCTAGCAGTGGAAGACTAGTTTTCTCTGCTTGTCTCTCTCTCTTTTTTTTTCTTTTTAAAGATTCATTTATTTACTCACAAAAGACCCAGAGAGAGGCCAAGACACAGGCAGAGGGAGAAGCAGATTCCCTTTGGGGAGTCCGATGCAGGACTCGATCCCAGGACCCTGGGATCATGCCCTGAGCTGAAGACAGATGCTCAACCACTGAGCCACCCATGTGTCCCTTTCTGCTCATTTCTTAACATAAAACACTTGCAGCCTGCCGGTGGGAATGTAAAATGGTGCCGCCACCATGGAAAACAGTTTGGCAGGGCCTCAGAATGCTAAAGAGGATTACCGTATGACCCAGAAATTCTGCTCGTAGGCTTATACCCAAAAGAATTGAAAATAGATACTCAGATACCCGTATGGTATGCATGTGTTCATAACAAAACCATCCATGACAGCCAAAACATGCAAACAACCCAAATGGCCATCGGGGGATGGATGGACCAACAAGTTTTATATCCGTCCATGCTGGATCATAGGGATACACAATGGAATATTATTTAGCCATGAGAAAGGGATCTCAGGTCCTGATCCAGGCTACTACGTAGATGAACCTCAAAAACATTATCCTAAGTTAAAGAAGAAAAGGTTGCATGTTATAGGATTCCATTTTTATAAAATGTCCAGAATAGGAGAAACCCACAAAGACGGAACAAAGATAGGTGGTTGCTGGGTTGCCAGGGGAGCATGGAATGGAAAGAAACAGCTTCATGGGTTCAGGGTTTCCTTTTGGGGTGTGTATAGTCATCTGCTTGGGCAGCTATGATAGAGTACCACCGACTGGGCAGATTCAACGACACAGATGTCCCTTATCATGGTTCTGGAGGCTGGAAGGCCCAAGATCATGAGGCTGGAAGGGCTGGTGTCTGGCAAGAGCTCTCCTCTTCAGTTACAAGTGGCCACCATCTCCCTACGGGCTTCCCTTGGTGTGGAGAGAGCATGGGCTCTCTGGAGTCTCTTCTTATAGGGACCTGAATCCTATTGGATTGGGGCCCCACCACTTTTGACCTCATATGACCTTATTACTTCCTTAGAGGCTCCATCTCCAAATAACAGCCACCCTGGGAGGAGGTGGAGTGGGGGAGGCTTAGGGTTGCAACCTGAGTCTGGTAGAGACCCACACACTCAGCCCCTAACGGGGGGGGGGGGGGGGGGCAGGACGCACAGGTTTAGAACAAGATAGAGGCAGTGGTTGCACAATATGGTGAATGTGCCGAACACCGTGGGATTGTTCTCTTTAAATTAATTTCATGGAACGTGAGTTCTGCAGACTCAGGAGGTGGGAGCTGGAAGGTTCCCCCCGCCTCCGCCGAGGCCTTCACCCCATTGCTGCCTCCCTCTGTGTTGGAACCTCTCTTGCGAGGGGAAGTAAGGACGGAGGACGTCCTGTTGTGGGTGGTTATGGTCGTCAGAGGGCTGCGATGCTAAGTCCAAATCCGCCTGCGTGGCCTGAAGCCTCCAGGGGACGGGCTGTGCCAACCCAGCGTGGCTTTGATTCAGGCCTCTCTGCGTGGGCCGGCCGTGTGGCCAAGTGGCGGCTGCTCTGTGGTTTCTCGCTGGTACTGTGGGCCACAGGGCGGTCCCTGCAGGGCCAGGGGCTCCTCCACAGAAATGAGCTCACCCCCATGGCCCCCTTCTGCCCCCACCCCTGGGACACTGGACCCAAGATGAGAGCAGGAAGGAGGCATCAGTGGGTGGGGGAGTCGCCCCTCTGCCTGGCAAGGAGACTTTCCTGAATATCTCCGTGCCCTGCAAGCGCAGGGCTCTTCTGGAGTCTTCCGGCTTCCACCTCCTCGGCCTGGGCTGCTGCCAGGGACACTCCATCCTGCCAACATGCTCAGCATATGCTCCCAGCTGCACGAGCCAGGCCTGCACCACCGTGCCGTACACACACGCACTGACACACACGGGCCACCCAGCACACGATCACTCACGGGCCTCGGCACTGTGCACCTGCAACGCGGGCGTGAATGTGCAACCCATCGTGGCTGCCCAGGCACACACTCCTCCCGGCAGACAGGCGGGGGCTTTGGGGAGGGAGTGGGGGGGGGCGGTGAACACACGGGAAATGGGATTTGGGTCTTTGCGGGTTGGTAATTGTGACAGTAACACGCATTTTGACTCAGCTTGCCTGAGACCGTATGTTGGAATGGAAATACATCTCAGGTTTTCTTTCTTTCATTAACCTCTCCACAGATGAAAAAAAAAATCTGTCTTGGAGGGAGAGAATTTCTAAATTGCTTTTTTTTTCCCCCTAAACTGGGAGGTGGCTCTGGAGGGGCCTGGAATTCTGGGGTGGGGAAGTAGGGGGGTGGACGGGGGAGTGTGCTGCTTGCCCAGAGAGGCCCATCCGAGGGTTGCAGTGGCACCCGCCCCCCTGTGAATGCCCAGCCTGGAGGCAGTGGGTGGGGGCCGAGGACCTCATCCTGTGTGGGACCCGGGCTGCTTCCTTCCTTCCCAGGGCAGCACCCAGATGCCCTTCTCAGGCCGCCAAAGCCCTGGGCCAGTTCCACGTGCTGACCGTAGGCGCCCAGGCTCAGCAGCGCCCAGGGCCTTTCTGGCTGCCGGGCTCTGGTTTGTAGGTTCCCGTGGAGCTCAGCCTGGATTCCAGCTCCCACTCCTCCCGGCTCTCACTTTAGATCTGTGATCCTCTTGAGATAATCTGCATGTTAGGGCATCAGGCCAGGGTTCGAGATTTTTTTTTTACCTCCCCCACCACCACCCCGTGGATATGCAGTCGTCTCTGACCCTTGGTCGAAAAGACCGTGCTCTGTCCCCACCCCACCCCCAGGTGCTTGGCACCTGTCACTGGTCGCTTGCCTGTTACCTGCATGCCTGTGTCTGCACCTGGCATTCTGTTCTTGTATCCACGTGACCGCCACGACTGCTCCCACCCCCTCCACCTTCTCCCCATCCCCGGGCCCCCTGACCATCTGCCAAATCAAGGGAGAGCCCAGGCCACCCAGAGTTGCCCCAGCACTGCTTCCGGGAGCTCAGTCCTCTTCCCAACAAGACAGATGCCAACAGCTTGGAGTGCCCCGTGGCTCCCTCCGGCTCTTCCCTGATGGACTGTGCTCCCCAGCCAGGATCGCCCCAGGGGACCTTTCTGTGCTGCCGGACCCCTAGATAAAATGGGTCAGCCATTTCCCGTGAGCCAGCCTCGCAGCCAGACGGCCCTGGACTGTGACCAGAGGGACTCGTTGTATTCTGTTGGACGAGTCTCACTGCCGGTGGCCTCGCTCGAAGCCCAGGAGCCGCGCGACCTGCTGCTTTTTGACTCAGCTGTGCCACTTCGCTGGATGTTTTACGGATTCTCTGGGGAGGGAGTGGGGGGTGGGGGGTGATGGTGGCTTTTTTTGATGAGATGAAGGCATATGAACAGTCAGCCTGGGTTTATGGGCTGCATGGGGAGGTCTTGAGCAAGGACTGCATGCGTGTCGCTTTAAGCCCAGCAAGGCTCAAGGGTTCCAGGTGGTGGAGGGTGTGGGGACCACTCGTGAAGACCCCTGGGGACCTCAGGAGATTGCTTTTATTTTTGAAACCTCTCCTTTGGGCGGCAGATGATTAGGTCACGGTACTCTGCCCTTCTGGGTAGGGAATGTGTGGGCCACACCGGGTGGGGCTCTACAGCCCAGAATCAGGACTGGGGGAGCCGCGCCTCTGTGGATGGGGATCGAGAGCCTTCCCTGCTACGTGGGCATCTGTGAGCAGTCCCTCCGCCCAGGGGTCCATCTCCCCCACCACCACCACCACCATCACCTTGGAAGTCTGGCCACTGGAGGCTTGCCCGCAGGCAGGGCTGTGTGGCACCTTCTGTTTGAGAAGGGCTTCTCCCCAAAGAGGTGGCTTTCCTTCTTCCTTGAGAGGCCAGCAGGCCTTCACACTGCGCTCCCATGAACCAGGATGGGCGCCGGGAAGGCATGGGCAGGTGCCTGCTGTGCACCTGCACCCCACCTCCTTCTCCCATCTCCCCCAGTTCTCTGAGTTTCTGGATGTTTCCCCAGGTGCTGCTGCCTGCCCCCTTTGGTCCTGAGATCCTCAGCTCGGTTTGGGATGGTCCCCCTCCCCCGCTGAACCCACGTGGAAAATCCACCGTCCCCTCCAGGAGGGGCCGAAATCTCTGAGGGCAGTGCCGCTGCCTGGGTCTGACCTTCTCTCTCCTGTTACAGCTCCCTGGGAGAAGCGTGGGCCCAGGTGAAGAAGAGCCTTGCAGACGAGGCGGAAGTTCATCTCAAGTTCTCTGCCAAGGTGAGCCAGCCCTGCGGCCTCTCTGAGCTGGTCACATGCAGCCGTGTGCTGCTGAAGGGCTCGCAGGGATCTCCCCAGTGCGTCCCGTCGGCCCCTTCCATGGTCCACGGTGTGGATTCCCAGTGCAGGGCAGAGAGACAGCAAAGCAGTGGCATCAGGGGCCATGCATGTCCCTCAGGAGCTCAGAAAATAGTCAAAGCTTCATAAGTACTGGTGAATAAGTATTTATTCCCTTTGTGCATTTTTTTAAAGATTTTATTTATTTATTCATGAGAGACACACACACACACACAGAGACAGAGAGGGGCAGAGACACAGGTAGAGGGAGAAGCAGGCTCCCTGTGGGGAGCCCGATTTGGGACTCCGTCCCAGGACCCTGGGATCACACCCTGAACTGAAGGCAGATGTTTAACCACTGAGCCACCCAGGTGCCCCCACTCCTGTCTTTTGAAGCCTACTCTCTCTGGGGATCTTTCTGTTCCCAGGTGACCCTCTTCTTCCCGGCTCCCTGGCTCACATCTCCAGATTCCATCTCAGGCTCTCACCTACTCTTCAGGGGGAAAAAATAAACCCAGAGTCTAAGGGAAACAATTCACACTAAAGTGTGCACGACTGATCGGGCTGCCCACTAGCATGATTGCGTTTTAAAGGAAGAGAGATCCTTGAGAGTAGCACCATTCTTGGTGGCCTTTGTCCCGTGGGGTCTGCACTCTTCCCACTGTCACCAAGTTGGAGGGTACATTGCCTCCTTTACTACCATGTGGAGGTAGCACCTCCCAGAGGCGTCTGCTCTTCCCTGAGTTCCACACTCAGCACCCGTGGTTCCATCTGTTCTCCAGAGCTTTGCTCGTAGGCATTGCCCTTTGGGGCTTTGGGAAGTGCGCTGTTGGAGGGCAGGAATCGGGCTTCGTACGTGTCTCACCACCCTACCCCGTGACGGTCCCCCTTGCACGCAGAGGGCAGAATGAGTGGCTCAAGTGATGGGGACCCACAAAAGGGCTTTACAAAGATCTGGGGTGGGAGGAAGAAACGATGCCACTAGCAGCCCCACCCCCGGCTTTGGAAGGATGTTAGCACCCCGAAGTCAGGTTGACGCCAGCCATGAGTGAGACTTTTGGGCTCGCAACAGCACCCTTAACCCAGCCACTGAGCACTTCGCAGGAAATCTGCCAGTCCAGTGTGGGTGAGGGGGCTCCGTGAAGCGTCCTTTTTCTGCCTCGGCAGAAAGCAGTGAGTTATTTCCAAGCTGTTGATCGGGGAGTGTTCCCCTGAGGCCTCCCTTCTTATGTCCTGGCCTCCACGGAGGCAGAAGCCTCCACTGATGGGGGAGATGGGGGAGGGAGGCTGCCAGTGTGAGGTGGAGCTGGGTCTATAAGTTCTGAAAGGTCACCTGCTGGGTCCCCGGGAACCCTGCTGGCACCTGCTCCTCATCACCGAGACCCTCCAGTCTTGATTATTTATACAGTGCCCAACAGGTGACAAAATATTCTCCAAATACACACATTTTTCTCTACGTCTTTTTACCCTCACCGCCGCCACCACCTCTGCCTTCACCAGCATCGGTACTTCGAGCCACCAGGCACATCTGGTTTTCCCACACCCACTGATTTCTCTGACACCAGCCGGGTGTCCTACAATTCAGCTCAATGCTGGCGCTACCTGCCTAGAGAAGCATCTGATCCCATGGGCAAAGGGCACCGTCCCACAAGACTGTCCCCCTTGTTGCTTCCAAGTCTGGCCACACTCGTGTCTGACGTAGCAACAAATCGGGACTTCCCAGGACACCTTCCTCACATTTGATGCTTTGCTGAATGGCTCACAGAACTCGAGGAAACGTGTCCTTAGGTTTCCCGGTTTATCACAGATTAAAGGACATCGTGAAGGATACGGATGAACAGCCAAATGAAAGGTCCATAAGGCGAGGTCCAGAAGAGTCCTGAGCACGGGAGCTTCTGTCCCCATGGCATTGGGGTGTCCCACCTGCCCGGCAGGTGGATGAGGTCACCAACCCAAAAGTTCTCCAAACGCTATAATTGATGGATTTTTATAGAATTTTCATCACATAGGCGTGATGGCTTATGAACTCCATCTCTGCCCCCCTCTCCTTCCCTCCCCAGGGGATGGAGGAGAGGCTGAAAGTTTCAAGCTTCTAATCATGGTTTGGGCTTTCTGGTGACCAGCCCCCATCCTGAAGCTCTCCAGGAGACCACCGAGGTCACATCATTAGAAAGATGCTCCTGTCTCCCATGAAATGCCAAGGGATTTAGGTAGGGGTTCTGTGTCTGGGACCAGGGTCAAAGACCAAATATTAGCACCAGAGATGCTCCTAGCACCCCTATCATTTGGGGGGTTACAAAGCTTTCGGGAGTTCTAGCCGGGAGCTGGGGACCAAGGCCAAAATACACATTTGTTGAATCAAGGCATCCCAGTGTGCAAGCATTCTAGAAGGTTCCGTGAAGGGACTAACTCCTTTCCCTTGGGTTTTAACAAGCACCCGGCAGTCAGCATCTGCATTTCACACATGCTCCTGAGGAAGCAGAGGACAGGACTGAGGGAATTGGCAGCTTGCCCCCCGGGCCTTCTCTCTGGGCAGACCAGTGGCATTTAAAAATGCACAGAGCCCTGTTCTAAGGGACACTCTGTCCTCTCTCAGGGGGTCGCCAGGGGGGTGCAGGCCTCCCCCTCCAAGCACTCAGGATGTTTTCAGCCAGGTGTTGTCAAGGTAGGGCTGACTTCACCATGCAGCTGATGGAAGATCTGTGACGAATGTTCACGAAAACCGGATTTTTCTATGGGAGCTTCTCCTGCCTTCAGCCTGTGAGTGTTGGTGGCCTTCGGAGGCGACCAGGGTAGCAGCCCAATGGCTGGATGATGATTCCTCAAAAGCAAAGGGGCTCCCAGGATTTATGCATCTGCCATGGATAATAGGGCTCCCTATGGCCGAAACCCATTTTAGCATCTGCTCCACGGGGCTTGTTGAAATTCACTCTGAATGTTCTGTGTCAGGGGTAAGAGCACTTTAAGAAATGCAATTTCAGCTATGGCAATCTTTCAGGCTTTGCTATCTCCTGGCTCGAGCCACCATCCCTAGCAACAGGCTCCTGAAGAAGTAAGATTACTGTATGCAAAGGAGGATCTACCTGGCTTCAGCTGAGGAAGAGAAAATAGAAAAATTCTTTCTGATAGAAGAAAAAAAATCTAATCATGCAAGAGAGGCCGTGCATTCAGACAGAAGATTTTAGGGGGACAGTGGGAGTCCAGAGACGTGAGTTTTATATCCGTGCTCTTCCTGACCAGCTTTGTGACCTGGAGCAAGTCTTAGCAACTCTGGGCTTCCTTTTTTTTTTTTTTCATGTGTGAAATGAGGAGCTTGGACCAGATCAGTGACTTGAAGCTTATTTGATTGGTACCCCCAGGTAATAAGTTTTGCATGGGCAGCCAGAGCACACAGGTGTCCAGATCCAGATAGCCACGCACAGGTGCTCACACACATGCATAGCTAAGACCAATGTTCCACAGAGCTATACTACTTCTACCTAAAATGTACTCTGGTGTTCTCTATTTCTTTCTTTCTTTCTTTTCTTTTTTTTTTTTTTTTTTTTTTTTAGATTTTATTTATTTTCATGAGAGACAGAGAGAGAAGCAGAGACATAGGCAGAGGGAGAAGTCTCAAGATGCATGACTCAATTCCAGGACTCTGGGATCACTACCTGAGCCAAACACAGATATTCAAACACTGAGCTACCCAGGTGTCCCTGGTGTTCTCTATTTCTCATCAAAAAGCTAGTTCTGACCTAACTGACACTGAACTGATTTCACAGCTCTTAGGCCAGCTAAGGAGGTCACAAGGACAAGCATCCAGGAAGGCCTCTGTCCCTGGGCAAAGATGCTCAGGCATTAGGAACAAAGAGGACACCCAGCCAGCGTTCTCAAAGAAAAAATTAGTCTTTTATTTTATTTTAAAGATTTTATTTATTCATTCGACAGAAAGAGAGAACACACACGCACAAGCAGGGAGAGGGGCAGAGGGAGAAGCAGGCTCTCTGTGGGGAGCCCAGTATGGGTCTCGATCCCAGCACCCCGGGATCATGACCTGAGCCAAAGGTAGATGCCTAACGAACGGCCACCCAGGTACCCCTAAATAAGTCTTTTAAAAGCATTTAGAACATAGAACTATGAATCTCTATCTATGGGATTGCATGCCTGTGACAGCTAGTAGCGTTTTGTTTCCAGAAAGTCATTTGGAATCTGGGAGGCACATTTTGGTGTACTGGGCCCTTTTGTAAGTCACAGAACTGGGGGCTGGGGCCCAGGAATCCTGAAAATCCTGCATGTTGAAAAGACCCTCTGGACAGTAAGCTCCTGGGCACGTGGACGTCTGGAAATCAGCCCACTTCCTAGGCCCTTGGAAAGAGACCCGGGGTTACTGAATCGACAGGCTGAGTTAACCCTCCTAGATCCCCGATCAGGAGCAGGTCCCCCCAGCAGCTAAGCTATGCTTCTCCTCCGCCAACACCTGATGTAGGTGGGAAAGGGCCTGTGTGTTCTGGGCCGCTCTCAAGGGTGTAGCATCTTTCGGACTGCCACCAGGTGGGGGTGTTTTCCTATGCAAGTCCGCTTCTAGGGGCTTGGAAAAGTTGGAGGCATTTACAGCTGACATCAGGGAGAGGGGAGTTTGGGCATTGTTTCCTTTTTTTTTTTTTTTTTTCATGTATGAAATGAAGAGCTTGGACCAGATCAGTGACTTGAAACTTATTTGACTGGGACCCACCAGTAATAAGTTTTGCATGGGCAGCCAGGGCACATAGGTGTCCAGATCCAGATAGCCACGCACAGGTGCTCACATGCATGCAGAGCTAAGACCGATGTTCGAGAGGCTCTGGAAGGCTGAGTTGGGGGGCTTCGGGAGGCTGAATCAGAGTGCTCCAGGAGGCTTGTGCTCTGTTAGCCTTTGACAATCATCCGACAGCCAAGGCATCGACTTGTCTCCCAGGCATTGGGCACTGAGGATTTTGTCACTCTCCCTAGTAGTAAAGGGGCTCCCACTCCGCACCAGCTCTGACCAGACATTCTGGACACAGTGGGGCAAAGCCAGCTGGGCCTCTGCCCTCTGGGACCCCCCCCCCCCACACACACACACACCTGTATTTGATATAGAACTACAAACACCGAAGTCCTGAGGTCTCCAGAGAAAAAGATAATGTAGCAAGAGACCGATAAGGAGGAAGAGAGAGAAGTCGCAGAACCCCTGTTGGGAGGTCATGTTCGAATGTTGGGCTGTGCTTCCCGAAGGCGCTTCGGGGACTGGCTGAGGGACCCTGGAAGGCTGGTAGGGGGGGCCATAGGAGGCTGAGTCGAGGGTGCTCCAGGAGGCTGGGCTGGGGGCTCCAGGAGGCTGAGTCAAGGGGCTCTGAGAGGCAGAGTTGGGGGCCTCGGGAGGCTGAATCAGAGTGCTCAGGAGGCTGAGTGTGAGGGCCCAAGTCAGCTGGGCTCTGGACTGCCCACCTGGCTCTGACCATAGCAGGGCCACGTTGATCTGTAAAAGCTCTCCTTCAAAAGAGGGTGGAGTAGGGGGGAAAAGAAGCAGCATAAAAGAGAAGGAAAAAGCTTGAAAAACCCCACACCTCTCTGGCTCTCCAGATAGAGGCTGGCTCCCTCAGGGCAGGAGGGGAGGTGCACCTGTCTCCAAGCAGATCAGAGTGGGGAGCCTCCTGGGCTGGTCACCCAGACCAGTAGCTGTGATCTTCTCCCGGCCCTGGGCAGTGCCCACCATGGCTTCCTCGAGCTCTGACCTGTGTCCAGACCATCCTTGTAATCTGGGGCACCCGGCATGTGGCAGGTGTTCAGCAAATAGAACTGACCTGAGCTCACCTCACTAAAAGGCAGTCGCTGTGCTAAGTACTTGGGGACACAGAGGCGGTGGCTTGGTTTCCAAACCCCAGTTTGGAAAGTAAAGCAAAGTAAGCTGAGGACCTGAGCAAAGTCCTACGAGCAGTGGTGAGAACCTAGGGGAAGCAGGAGGCAGCTGATGAAGGGCTCGGAAAGCCTTGGACACTAAGGTATGAAACCTGGGGCCTGGCCAGCTTAAAGTGACCCCCTGACCCGAGACCTATTGGGTGGCCCCTTGTGTCTGTCTTCCTATTGGCTGGGCCAGGCTCTGTCCCCAACCCCACCCTCACCTGTAGAGTCGGGGAGAGTGCCCCCCCACCTCATCTTGCACCTGAAGTCCCCAGGTCCTGAGCGTGCCCCCCCCCCTTTCCTCGACAGCTGCACAGCGAGGTAGAGAAGCCCTTAATGAATTTCCGAGAGAACTTTAAGAAGGACATGAAGAAGTGTGACCACCACATCGCCGACCTCCGCAAGCAGCTCGCCAGCCGCTATGCCGCGGTGGAGAAGGTGAGGGGCCTGGGAGGCCAGTAGGCTGGGTGACGGCAGGGTCCGTGACCCACAGCAGAGGCATTTGTCCCCGGGTGGTGGGATTGGAGTGGCGGTGCGGGGAACAGCAGCCCCCAGCCCACATCTGAGGATCCCCCACTCCACCCCTGGGACCCTCGGGTCACTGCCAAAGGACCAGTAGGAGACCAAGTGGGGCTCCCCAGGCACAGGAAACGAGGTACCCCATGCTTTTGTGAGATGCTCAGCTGGCACGTGTGCTGGTCCATGCGGGCCCTTTATCTGGGCCTCTCTGGGCAGATTTCCTCCTGATGATTTGGTTCCCCTGGCAGAGGCCTGGAGGTTTGACCTCGCTGGGAGCTGCTAACCCCAGTGCCTTGGGAAGGGGCGCAGGACCAGGGGCGCATCCTTGGTGCCAGCCTTGGGCATCCTAAACCCTGCCAACTGTGGCCACCCCAGGGCCCATGTGGACCCAGAGTGGGGTGGCTGGTGCTGCCATCCGCTGAGCATCTGCTGGAAAGACAATGATCCATGAACACAGAGAAGTCAGGACCCCTACCCAGCAACAGGGAGGCTGGGCTGCATAACCCGAGGGGCCCCCCTGGCATGGAGTCCTGTGGGCAGCCTCCCCATGTCATTGGACCCCAGGCCCGCAAGGCTCTCACGGAGCGGCAGAGAGACCTAGAGATGAAGACCCAGCAGCTGGAAATCAAGCTGAGCAACAAGACGGAGGAAGACATCAAGAAGGCACGGAGGAAGTCCACACAGGCTGGTGAGTGCGGCCACCGGGCCCCCTACCTCTCTGGTCCTCGCCGGGGCCTCCGAGGTACAGAAAGGGCACGGCTGAGGGACACCTGGGTGGCTCGGGAGTTGAGCATCTGTCTTCTCAGGGCCTGACCCCGGTGTCCTGGGATCAAGTCCCGCATCAGTCTCCCCACAGGGAGCCTGCTTCTCTCTCTGCCTGTGTCTCTGCCTCTCTCTGTGTGTCTCATAAGTAAATGAAAAAAGAAAAAAAAGGGGGCAGGACCGTGGAGGGGGTCATGATGCTATGTCCAGGCCCTCCTGGGGGATGAGGGGGCCACCCTGGACCTCAGACCAGGAGGTTGACCAAATCCTCCATGCGTCCAGAACTCAGGGCTCCTGTCCCTGCGAGGATACTCCCAGGGCTTCCTTATGGCGAGTGGAGAGACCCCCTGCCCCACCACGGATGCCCACATTTTGTTCGGTGAAAGAACCAGATTTCAGATTCTCATACAAAGATCCCCCCACCCCCACCCTTGAGTCAGTTTCTACTTCAACCTCGTGGTTAAAAACTGTGGATGCACAAGAAAGGGGGAGAAAGGCCAATTAGAACCAGGTTAAAAAAAAATAGTCACTATTTGTTCAGGAAGTCCAAGTTGAGAGGCACGCAGGTGGCAATTTCTGGGATTAAAGCGTGTGCTGTGATTAGGGTTTGGGTCCAGTGTCCTTCTCACCCGAATTTCTGGTGAACCTAAGACAGTTAACGCGTTACAGAACGAAGCCCACCGTCTGGATGTGATCATACAGTGGTGTAGAGGTAGTCGATCACAAAGCAGTGTGACAGAAACACAACATTTGATTGAAAGATCTGTAATGCATAGTGATAACCAGATCCAGAAATAGAAGGCATAATATACTTATCCCGGGGGATTGGGAAGGCAAACCCAGGACGGGAAGAGGCTGTTTCAATTAGCTCAATTTATTAAATTATTTTAACAATACAATTTTATCGCTGCCTGGCAAAAAAAAAAATGTGACCAGCACCTAAGAATATAAAAATCCAATTCACTAAATAGACGCACCACCAACACTTCCTAGTGTTTGAACTTTTTAAAATGTTTCTTGATATTTAAATTTATACACAGTAGGTCATTTTCCGTTCCATGTCCTGAACTCACTTTTTTAAAAAATTTTTTTAAATATTTTATTTACTTATTGGGGAGAGAGAGCAAGAGAGCAAGAGAGCAGGGGCAGAGGGAGAGGGAGAAGCAGGATCCCTGCTGAGCAGGGAGTCTGATGTGGGACTTGATCCCAGGACCCCGGGATCATGACCTGAGCCGAAGGCAGACACTTCATCGACTAAGCCACCCAGGCACCCGAATCTGAGCATTTAAAAAAAAAGACTTCTGTCACTTGTGATTTTTTTTTTTTTTCTGTGAACGGATGAACTCCTGTCCTCTCCCCTATTTCTTTTCAGGTGGCTGGTCTTGTTCTGACAGATTGATTGACAAGGATTAATTATATGTCAGGAAAATTAACCTTCCATGGTTTGACTTGCAAATATTTTTCCTAGGTTGCCATTTAGCATTTAATTTTGTTCTTATATTTCACTTGCTCACTCGCTCGCTTGTTTTCTTCTTGAATTTTTTTGCAGAACAGTCTTTTTCCCTTATAAGGTCTGGATTTTGTGACTCCCTTAGAAAGACCTTTCCTTCCTCAATATATATATTTTTAAATCACTTTTTTCCTTTAGCCTCAGGTGTAAAAAAATAAACACGTAAATACTTGACCCACCAGGAGATTATTTGAACCCACAGCACTGCTTTGGCCCTGTTCCTCGAGTTCCATTGTTTTGTGTATTCATTTACATCATATCCTAGATATTTTGCTTCACATTCATTTCTCTTGGGTTCTAGATACTTGGCTATTCCGTTTCTCGCACATTCTGGACAATCTTGCTACTTGCTCTTTCTAGTCAATTGCAGCCGAATTCAGAAGAACATTACATTTTCATGCTGGGAAGGCTCTGCTACATTTGTTCTTCTGGTCTTGCTGTTTGTGTCTTGGCTGGTTGTGTGGCCATCAGATAATACAGACTCTTATCCCTACAGTTTGGAATTCTCTTATGATGGAAGCGACTGGTCCTTGCCGTTGGTTCTAACTGAAAAATTCTTCCTTTCCGAAACCCCCTTCTGTGTACCTTGTGCCTGGCCCCATGCCTCAGAGCCTCTTGTCGAACCCTCCAGTCCTCCTGCAGCTACCTGATTTCCTGATGTCGCACAAGATCCCAAAGCATGGTCTCAAGATCGGGATCAACAAAGAGGGCTTTTTTGGGAGTTTGAGTATCATATGTTTGTAGGGTGACTTGCTGACCTCGTTGGTCAGGTGCTGTCAGGCTCCTGGTGGGAATGTGTTGGCTGTGAAGTACACACTTTCTTCTCTCCAGATCAGTCCTTCTTGGGATCAGGGACCCATTACTGAGGATGGGTCAAGAGCTCTTGGTTGTGTTCTGTTACTCGGGCTCATCTCTTGGCAACAGTGTAGTTCAGTGGAAGGTGGTGCTGAGCTGGGCCCTGGGCTACGTGGACGGGAGTCTCCCCAACTTCTTTCACTTCCATTTCAGAATACACATGATCCAGGGGATGTTAGAGGACATTGACTCCGCTGGAATTACTAGATTTAGAGTGAATCTGCTAGCTTGGGATTGGTTCTTGAGTTTTTCGCATCTTGAACAAAGGCTGTGATTCCTTCCTGTCTCTGGAGCCCAGTGATGATCAGAAAACCACATTGAGACTGAGCCGTGTGCCCAAGTGATGCCTCTCTAGCTGCAATGTGCACGGGGTTCCCCCGAGGATCTTGGGAAAATGCAGTTTCCGATTCAGTAGGTCTTTGGTGTGCCCTGGGATCTGCGTTTCTGGCAAGTTCCCAGGGCATACTGAGGCTGCAGGGCCAGGCATTGCATTCTGGGCAATAAGGTTCTGGGTGCTGATATGCTTAGTAATGCTTGCAAATATCCCACGGCTTATTTTCCTTCTAATTACAAAATATTTCGAATGTACCTGCCTTTCCAGAAAATAACCTACCAAGCATCAAGATTGCAGAGTTAGGGTTGTTTCGCCCGTCTCTTTTAGGAAATAAAATGCTGTGGGAGGAGCTTATTTCTTCCCACCCATCCTCTCTTTCCAAAGTGACCACCGTCCCAGAATTGGTGTGTAGCGTGCCGGTGCATCTTCATACTATTACTGTACAGGAGTGAGCCACAGACTATCAGGCACATTATTTTGTGTTTCAGAATTATATTCTGGTGCATGTACACACACACACACACACACATACACACACACACACACACACACACACATGATTTGCAGACTTCTCTTCTTTCACTCTTAGCTACTTCCAGGTTGCTTGTGACACATGTTTAACCAAGAAGGACTCTCCAGTGTCAAATGAGAAGCCATCTTTAGAGAGGAAAGCATCTCTTGGGTTTGTGGTAGGATTTGGGGGGGTCCTAGGAGCACACACACACACAGATACTGGAAACCCTCATCCTGAGTTCTTAGTATCTGGGGTCGAGCTCATGATGCAGGGTTGCCCCTTCATTTGCTCTGCTTCCCATCTCTCCACATTCCAGTGGCTTCCATGACCCAGGGAAAGGAGAGGGCATGGGGCACAGATGGAGGAGGGAAGCCATGGTGAGGACAGGACAGAGTGTGATGGTGGCTGATGGTCTTTTCCAGGAGATGACCTCATGCGCTGTGTGGACCTCTACAACCAAGCCCAGTCCAAATGGTTTGAAGAGATGGTGACCACCACATTGGTGAGTGAGCAGAGATGTGTAAGCTTGTCCATTCAGGGAGTGGTGCTTGGGAGTCCCAGGGGGATGCTGGTGGGCATGCGGATGATGGTGGAATGGAGGTGGCCATAGAGGTGGTCATTAGATCCTCTCCACTGCCTCAGAGCCAAGACCTCGACTCTGGGCCAGTCTATGTGAATTCAGATCCTACTTTGGCACTCCCTAGCTGCATGAACACAGGCAAGGGTTGGGTCTTACCGTACCCTCCTTGGCTGTTCCCTAAGGGGTCAGGCTCTCACCCAGGGATGCCCTCAACCAAATGTACAGTGGTGCCTTTAGGAAAGACAGCCAAGTTTCAGGAAGAGTGACCCTCCCCACCCCAGGAAGGGTTGCCCGTCCCAGATAAGGGGGTGCATACAGAGTGAGGTTGGGGTAGCTGTTTGGGAGGATTGAGAGGGGAGGCCTCTGACCAAGGGGTACAGGGAATAGGCATCAGACCCCTTTTTTTGCCTTATATTTTTTTAAGATTTGTTTGTTTTAGAGAGAAACAGAGCACAGGAGGGAGGGGCAGAAGGAGAGGGAGAGAGAGAATCTCAAGCAGACTCCCCACTGAGCATGGAGCCTGACACGGGGCTTGATCCCACGACCCTCAGATCATGATCTGACCTGATACCAGGAGTCAGACGCTCAACCACTCAACCAGGCACCCCCTGAGTATCTCTTATGAGGGGACGGCATCTCCTCCTCAGCACCCGTTGGGGTGGATGGTGAAGTGTGGTTGGCACTGGGGCCGTTGGGTTGGATGAGAAAGGAGGCCTGGCACCAGGTATCTCCTGCATTGTCCCACTGCCCAAAGCTACCGTCGTCCATCCGGCGCAGGACAGACTAACGCTCTGCGTGTCCAGGTGTCAGCCCACCAGAGCAGATTAGAAGCCTCCCCCAGGGACAGTGACCTAGTCTTCCTCCCGGTTAATCTCCTAATTAAGCCCCCTGCTTTACCCTCCTTCCCGGTTAATCACCTAGGCAGTGACCTAGTTGTGCGCAGAATAGTAGTCTGATCCCCTAAATTCCAAAGATGCAGAACCATCTAGAAACCAAAGGACAAACCCTTCCTCTTCCATTTGACAACGGCTGTCCGACTCCCAGCCCCCCTGCCTCCCCTGGCCTGGTCTGTCTTCTGCACGTCAGCACTGGATGGCCAGAGGAGAGGAGGCTGCTCGGCAAGGCCCAGGAACAAGGCCCCAAGAGACTGAAGCACAGAATCTCGGCATGTGACCCATTTGTCCACCCCATAGGGGAACCAAGGCTGGGGCTCCCTGGTGCAGACCCAGAAGCCTGGTTGGAACCCCATTCCTCCCACAATGCCCCGTGCTCTGGACAAGTGAGGTTACAGATAAGGGCCTCTCTCTTAAAATTACTGTGGACAGTTAAGTAACGCTGTGAAGCTCCCAGCACCCACCCCACCGTGCGGCCCGGCAGGGCAGGATTCGGGACGCAGCAGCTGCTGTCACCGCCTCCACCTCCCTCCTGGGCGGCGGCTCCAAGCAGGCGGCCGGGGACTGGTGTTCCGTGTTCGGGGTGGGCTGGTCCCCGAGGTGAGGGCGGGCGCTCAGGGCTGTCTGGCCTCCTCCTGGGCAGGAGCTGGAGCGGCTGGAGGTGGAGAGGGTGGAGATGATCCGGCAGCACCTGTGCCAGTACACTCAGCTGCGGCACGAGACGGACATGTTCAACCAAAGCGTGAGTCCCCCGCCCCTGGCTGAGGCCAGGAGGACCTCCCACCCCCCCACCCCCACCCCCACCCTGGAGAGGAGCCGGGCCTGAGGGGAGCTCCCTGGGGCGGGCGCGGCCGGCTGAGGAGCGCTTCCAAATGAATCTGTCCTGAAGGTGGCCAGTGGCACCCGGGCCTGGGGGCCACCTCTTGGGATGGGCTCACGCACCGGCCTGGACACGTGTGAGTCTATCCCACGTGCGCGAGGTAGAGACGCGCCTGAGACAGACGCGCGCAGCATAGAGATGGCATGCGTGGCAGAGAGGCGCCCGAGGTAGAGGCGCTAGGTAGAGACTGACGTCAGCTGTCACCCCGAGGAGAAAGAAGGTCATGACAGTTAAAATAGCTGAAGACCTTATCACCTCCCCTGGCAAATTTCTTACCAAAGAAATAAATACATAATCCAGAAATACTCAAATTCTCTGACGCTCAAATTCCGTTGGCTCTGTTCTTGGGTGGTAAAGGTGGGGACAGATGCAGGAGGAGGAGGAGGAGGAGGCCCTGGACCCGGAGCCGAGCTCCACCCTGCCCCGTCATGCAGGCCTGCAGGCTGGAGGGCAGAGTGCCTGGAGGGTGTCACAAAGTGGGGGCAAGAGCCCAGGCTCCCCACTCTTGCAGCCCTGCGCCAGGCTGAACCTCCCAGGCACCTCCCTTGGAGCCCCACAGCCCCTCTAGAGAGGCTGCCAGGACAGGCCAGAAGGTGTGAGCCACAGGACTCGAAGGTGTTGTCCCTGGCACACCTGCCACTTCTGACTATGTCCCCTTCTCCGTCCCTTGCAGACAGTCGAGCCTGTGGACCAACTGCTTCGAAAAGTGGACCCAGCCAAAGACAGGGAGCTGTGGGTCAGAGAGCACAAGACAGGCAACATCCGCCCTGTGGACATGGAGATTTAGGCTGGCACACACGGCCCCGGGGGTCCTGCTGCAGAGAGGGGTCTGGGGTCCCACGGAGAGGCGGTGGCAGTGCGCACTGTGGGGCCCGCTGCCGAGCGCAGCCGCCCTCCCACCCACTGTCCTGGTCCTGGGCCACTGAGCTGGTGATTCCAGAAGGGCGGCCCTGCCAGGAGCTGCCCACATTCCCAGGCCAAGAAGACGGATCCACAGCCCTGCCCTGTCTCCGAGGCCGTCGCCCCCACCCCGACTCCTGTGTTCTGCTTCCTGCTCCCAGGACAGACTGAGGCTGGAACTGGGTGTGGTCCCTGCTGAGCACCCTAGGGGTCACCTCCCCACCCAGAGCCAGCTGTGTCACACACTTGTGCCCCTGGAAGCCCCAAGGCCTGTCTTCTAGCCCCTGGTGTCCCAGGCTTTGGAGGGTCATGGCAGAAAGGTCCCTGTCTTCAACCAAGTATCAGGATCAGAATCATGGATAGAAGGCACCGTTCAGCTCCCCAGCCCACACCCAGAATTCTTTGCAGCCCACCCTCTTTATTTTCTTCCCCTTATGTTCTGAGAGCCCAAATCTGGGCTCTTCTTTGCCACTTTCCATCATCTGGGAGTCTTGGGAATAAGGCCTGGCTCCTCTCTTGGCCCAGACCGACCCTGCCTGGAGAGGTCAGGATGGAACTACCTCATTCACATCAGCCCCAAGTCAGAGTATTGAGTCGCTTTTCCTATTAGGTCAGGCATCTTCAGTAAAGTCTCCGGGCTGGAAACCCCAATCCACCCAACCCTCAACTGCTTCCTCAGGGAAGCTCCCTCCTGCCCCCCCTGCCCACTCCCGGGCTCTTCTCAGGGCCCTGTGTCAGCGCCCTGTGGAAGACGGGTTGGGGTTTGTCCCTCCCCAGATGTGGCTTGCTTTCCCTGGTGGGCACCAAACAGGCATGGCATATTCTCACGGCCACAGTGGGTTGTCACCCTACAGGCAGTGTCCTGCCACCTTGGTCTCAGCTCCTGCACGTTCCAAAGCCCTGCACGGAGCCCTGCTTGATGTTAATATCATCTTCCCCCCTACCCCCATCTCCCAGATCCCCACAAAATCCGGTGACTTGGGAAGCTTTCAGCACGCCGTTGGGTCCTCACTCATCACTCTCTCCCTTTATAGAAACACAGCAAACACATTCTCCATCACATCTAAGCCCTGAGCATCACCATGAGGGGACCAGAAGAAGAAATCTCCCCCCGCCCTGCCCCGCAGCTTCACCACCACCCCAGAGGTGGTCACGTAGCCAGCAAGGGGCAGATTCTAGCCCAGAACCCACACCCTGAGAACCCATCCTTCTTAACTCCTCTTTCCCTTTGATTACTTGGATGTGCAGGGTCCATATACCCCCTACTAGGGCAGGATCCTAAGAGCATGACTCCCGGGGTCCTTCAGTCTTCATGCTGGGAATTGCCTCACTCATCTTGAGTCCTTGGGCACCTCTTTCATTGAGTCAGAATTATGTCCTCACAGTTTAGAGTACAAAGATGCTGAATATCCTAGAGTGAGCCAAACTGCCCCCTGTCCTACTAAAACACCCTAACCAAAAAAGGTCCACGTGAAGGCCTTTGCCGACACGAAAGCCATGAGGGTGGATCTGTCCCCGGCAGGGAGGACCACTCCTTCCAGATCTGGGGCTGGGCTGTGACACCAGCTACCAATCTTAGGATATTATTTTTTGTTTTCTCTAGGAAAAATGGGTGCTAGTAGTAATTGCCTTGTGGCTTAGTGAACTCATTTGTGGGTGATTTTCAAATGTTCAAAGCCAATAGCCTTGTTACTAACAGATATTTTGAGTGTGATATGGCTCATGGGTTTTGTTTTCTCCCTCCCATCTGAGGATTCCTGAGTCTTCTGGTCCTCCCTGGGAGACAGAGGGGGGCTCTCTTGCCTCTTCCAGCCCATTTTCTGAGGGTACTCCCCACCCCCACCCCACTGTCCTTAATTTGGTCTCATTAGCCTTCACAAATTTCATTTCTTTTTTTTTTTTTTTCCTGTGCTCCTTCATTCACTTCTTATTGGGGTTAGTGACTGAAGCAAACCGAAACAGTGTCCGCACTCCCAAACGGGGGGTTTGTTTCTCTTCCCTTTGTGAAGACCAGTCAATTCCTAGATTAGCGGGTGGGTACGTAAGAACCTTGGCTGAGCCAAGGTCCCTTCTTGGAAACACAAGCCATAAACTTCAAAGGACATCAAAGACTTTGGCTTGTTAAAGTGATTTTACTTCCAGCCATGAGTGGCCTCGACAGGGAGAGTCGAAACAGGATTCTGCAGACCCACTGGTGATTATGGAGGTAGTTTGGAAAGCACTTTACAGGTGTTAAGTTGGGGGCATCGATCAGTTTATTCCCCAAATCCCACCCCGCCAGGACCTACTGCCTTGTTTTTCCAGATTTCTGGAGGTCATTGGACCTACGCTATTGGAGTTTATTGACGTCCAGTGACACCCACCCTTTGGAAGGATACGGTTCTGTGAATTTTGACAGACCTCGTCTTAACGACCAGCCACCAAAACCACAATATTTCTATCACTCCCAAAAATTCCCTCTGACTCCTTTATAGCCGGTCTACACCTGCTTCCTTTCCTGCACCCTGGCAACCACTGATGGATTATCTGACCCTGCCGTTTGCCCTTTCTAGAATGCCATACAAAAGGAGTCCCCGATGCAGCCCTCGAGTCTGGCTGCTTTCCCTCGGCTTCACACTTTGGGGTCATGCACATCGTGTGTGTGTCACTAGCTTGTTCCTTCGTCTCGCAGAACCGCACTATGTTGCATGAGTCCTCGCTTGGGGAAATGCTCTGTTGGGCCTGGAGGCTCCTGGCCCAAGGGTCTTCAGCTTGTTTGCACGGCTTCTTCCTCCGCCTCCCAAGGCGCCTCCAAACGCCAGCTGTGCCCACGGTAGTCCTTGGAGCTCACACTTGGCCTTTGTGGCTCATTTCAGGGTTTTGTGCAGAAAGGGGCCAGGGGTTGGGGAGGGGTGCCTCCCACTTAAGCTGCAGCCTGAGGTTTGCACCTCAGCTGGTAAGCCCACGCAGTCCTGGGGCCCCTCCCTTCGGCTCACAAAGCCTCCAGCTTCTACTGAGCATTGGGTGTGGGAGGTGAATGGACAAATGGCCGGTAAAAATGCAGGGGGCGACCTCGGGCTGGCCATGACCTTCCCCTGGATGTCTGTTGCCTTGGCTGCAGGCTGCAGGTGTGCGTTCTGGTCTCCCCAGCCTCCTCCAGCTACTGCACTCCCTCCACCTCCCCTTCTTGCTCCGGTTCTGTATCCCACACCATCATGCTTGAGCCCCATCTGTGTGATTGTGCATGGTAGTGTCTGAAATCCTCACGAGAGGGATACCCTGGCACTTCTTTTGTGTGTAGACCCAAATGGAGCCGAAATGAAGAGTTTCCTGAGCTGTTGAGAATGAGGTAGTTCCTCCTCGGGCCCAGAAGGGCGCACTCATAAGTCATTACCTTTGGGGTCTCATCCCCTGATCTTTGATCTCGTGTCCTGAGGTCTGTGTCCAAGGAGCCAGGACAAGCCTGAAGACAGAGCCTCTTCCCGTGAGCTTCCTGATACTGCTGGAGCCTTACTCCGCTGGTGGTCACACTGAGCCTGTGCCTGCTGCCCTTGGGTGGTGGCAGGTGGTGACAGAGATAGAACCCAACCCAGCTAACACTGGGCTAGCTATGGGCATGACCCCCAAGGTGATGACTCCGTCAAGCCATGTCCCGATTGTGCCCTGCTTGCTGAGAGGTGAGCCCTTGGAGGCAACCAGGCACCCCTCTACCCCCTACCCCACCAAGCAAATGGAAGATATTCCTGGATCCAGGCCAGGGAAGGTGTGAGCCATGGAGCCCAAGTCCGCCGGGGTCCCATGCTTCTTGGACGCTTCTGGGTTGAGTTTTGGCAGGTAGGGCTTGCAGGATCAGCAAGCAAAACACACAGGTGACAAGAACCCTTTAGAGGCCGGGGTGTGGCCAGGTCAGGAGCCTTTGTTGCAGGGTCCCTCTGAGGGAACTGGGTTGTGATGACCTTTGGATCTCTCCCTGTGTGCTGTTCAGGGGATGCTGACCCCTTGTGTTTGAGGGACGTCCCTAAAAGGATTGCAGTGAGAGTGCAAAGGATCTGGGCACATGGGTGTGGTCGTGGAGACGGTGTGACACAGGGACGGAGAAGAGAGGGATATGGTGCCAGGGCAAGAGCACTGGACCAGCCCCGCCCTGCTGCCTTGTTGGTCCTGTAACCCACAGTGAAGTCGCGTTCCCTCCCGGGACCTCTGTGCTCCCTCATCTGTCAAGCAGGGACGTGTCCTTCCCAGCATCACACGCAGCCGACTGGCTCCTGGGAGCTGTGGCCTCCGGCAGCCTTGCGGACCCGGGAGCAGACACTCAGAGGGACACCGGCTGTCCTCGGTGGTGACGGGGGTCCCAAATTGGCATCGCTTCCCTCCCCTGAGGAGGGAGATGAGGGTGGGGACGAGGGGGGGCGGGACCGGGGGGTTGGGGGGCAGCCCTTTCACCGACCAGCACATCAGCAAACCCTAGGACAGTGGGATTTTCTAACAAAATAAACTTGCTTATTTGGTCTGTTTTCTGTAACTTTTGCTAAATACTTTATACATTTTTAATGTTAAAAAGCTGTGTCTCCTGCCAGCATTTCTCATCCCGGTATGACTGTGTTTACTTCACATTGTATACCCTTCCACCCTCTGGCTGCCTAGATCAGTAAATAAAATTGATGTACTATAATTTATAAGTAACACTGTTGAAACTCTGATCCCTATGGAGGCTGTAACCCACCCGAATTTCTCCCTCCCCGACTCCCCCTGCCCCGACCCCTGCCACCCCTTAATAGCATTTGTGTGTATTAATGCTAAAGAATTAAATGTTTAAAGGGTTTACATTTTGAAGCCGTTTGCTATATATAATTGTTCTGCATTATTATAAAGCGTTTTCAGGAAGTGAAAGGCTCTCTCATTCCCCCCCACCAACCCCGGCCCACCCCCGCCTCGCTCTGGCTCTGTGTGTACACTTGAGATGCTTAGATTCATCCCATGTAAAATAAACTGTCCAGAGACACTGGGTCCTGCTGGGTGACCCTCCTTCCTGGAGGGCTGTCACACTCTCCTTCGTATAAATGGTCTCAGTGATCCGTCTAGGCTCCCAGGGTTGGTGATAATCTTACGCCTCATGTCTTAGCAAAGGGCACCTGGGTGCAGATCCCCCCCTCAGATGGGTACCATGCTGCTGGACCCACAGCCCTGGCCCCTCCCGGCCCCCTCCCCTGGGGACTTCTATCCCTGTGGACAGAAAGGGCTCCTGGCTATTGTTTCTTTGCTCATCCATCCGTGCATGCAGTCATTATTGACCACCTGCTAGATGCCAGACACCCCTTCACGTCAATAAGTGAAATGGATAAAGAGCCCGGCCCTCCTGGACATGGCTTTCTAGCAGAGGGAGAGGCAAAAACAGTCAACAGAGTAACTAATCCAGCACGGGTGTGGAAGGTGTTCCGTGTTAGGGAGAAAGGACAGGGCAGGATACGAGGATTGGTAGTTTCAGGGATGACTCTGGGTAAGTTGCAATATTAAACAGGGCAGTTGGGGCAGCCTTATTGGGAAGGTGACATTTGGTCAAAGGCCAGGAGACCCCAGGCTGGGGGGGTGGGGTGGGGTGGGGGGAGCCCAGCAGGTTGCTGGGAGAATATTCTAGGCAGGAGATGGCCTGGTTATAGGTGGTGAGAATGGAAGAGGGACACCTGGGTTGGGGATGCTGTTGCCGGAATAGATGGACAGTGGGCGGGGGCAGCTTCTGCAGGGCCTTGTGCACCCCTGAAGGACTCTGACTTTCACGCTGCTGGAGGGGCGGCGAGGGGTCCAAGCCAAGGAGCGTGCGGCCTGACTTCACAGCTGTAGGACAGGCTGTAGGAATGTTGGAGACCAGGATGGAAGCAAGGAGGCAAGGAAGCTGGCCCGGGAGGGGCAGTGGGGCCTGCAGGAGGTGGTCACAGTGGAAGTTGAGGGGAGCAGTCAGGGTCTGGATGTGCTTTGAAGGCAGTGCCTACACGGTTCTTGACAGATGGGGTGGGGTGTGCCAGAGGGGCGCCGAGGATGACTCCAAGGACTTCAGTCCAAGCCACCAAAAGGGTGGACTGCCATGTGCTGCAACGAGAGGGCCAGGGGAGAAATATTCCTTCCCATCCTCTGCCACCCACACACCCCCTCTATACCCCCTTTCCCGGCCCAGTGCAGACTGGTGTGTGGGCTCCGGTTCCAGGCCAAGGGAAGAAGGGTCAGCCCGTCCTTTGTACCAGAGCAGGAGAAGGTAGGGGAGTGGGGGTGAGTGCTGGGGGCCACCCCCTCCCCCCCCACCCCGAGCTCCAGGCTTGGGGGCGCCACAGGGCCAGCCTCTACGAAGAGATCGCTTCTTTCAAGGAGTGGGGAGACACAAACTGAGGTCCTCTGGTTGGAGGGCAGGCCTTTGGGGTTCGAGCAGAGTTTATGGCCGCAACTCAGACTTAACAAATCCGTTCACAATACATCATCTCCAACAACTTGTTTGCCTAAGGAGCATAAGCATAAACTCTCCCTCTGATAGAAGATGTTTATGCAGGTTTTCAAACAAACCCCCAGGTCATGACTCCTCTCCTGGAAGCATCAACACAGCTGCCTGTGGTCCCATCCCAAGGCCGGGCCCCTCCTGGGCACAACCTGAGGAATGTGGGCCAGAGGTACCAGGCTGCTTCCCACCTAGGTCCAGTCCTTCATTCTTGCCCTCAGCCAGGGCGCAAGGGCCTCCGGGACTCTGGCTGCTTTCTGCATTAAGCCAGGGCCCTGTCTCCTTGCCCATTGGCTCTTCACCTACAGGGATGGAGCTTCTTGCCCACTGGCTCAGGCCTCCTTGAGAAATGAGTTGTTGTTAGGTGATGCAAAGACCCCAAATGGAGAGCCTGACCGACCAGGGCTTTCCTTCTGGCTTTGCTGCTTAGCAGCCCTGTGACCCAGGCAGGCTCCATTTCTTCCCTGTAACATCCACTTCCTCTCATCTGCAGGCTTGGTATGGTCAAGAGTGGCACCAGAAGGCACTTAAAAATATTTATTTATTTATTTATTTATTTATTTATTTATTTATTTAATTTTATTTACTTATTTGAGAGAGTGCATAGTGGAGTAAGGGCACAGGGAGAGAATCTCCAACAGACCCCACATTGATCCCAGAACCTGATGTAGAGTTCGATCCCACGACCCTGAGATCATGACCTGAGCCAAAACCAAGACCTGGATGTTTAACCTACTGAGCCACCCAGGTGCCCTGCCAGGAGGCACTTCTAATAACCTCCCACACCTGATTCTGAGACAAAGGGCAAAGCCTCTGACCCCACTTTCGTGGGCTGGGGTAGATAGGTTGGTTGGTTGGTTGGTTGGTTGGTTTGTTTCTGAGTGTGGTGACTGATTTATTTCCAACTGCTCTTGAGAACAAACACTTTGCTACAGGATAGTGAAAGTCTTGGGGAAAAAAAAAAGATCTTCTATTAAGAAATTATATGCTCTCACAAACTAATGAGAAAAAATAATAAGTACACACACACACACACACACACACACACATGCACACACTCCTAACATTTAGGCCTCCTGAGAAATACTCTGGAACCATAGGGGTCAGCACTGAAAAATCCAGAAACAATGGGCCATAATCCCATATGAACACATGCAAATGGCTTTGAACATGGGCAAACCCTTCCATGGGTGGCGCGGGCCTCACCACTCGGCACTGTCTCTGATTCACCCGTGTTGCTCACTCCCTCCACCTTCTGGCCCTCCAAGCAGTTTTGTATCCTTGTTGTAGATGAGTCACAAAAACTAACATATTGTGTGTGCCTGGCTCTCTTCTAAGTGCTTTGTACATATTAGCTCATTTTAGCCTCAAAATAACAATGAGGCAGACACTATTATTATGCCCATTCACTTGGAATATTCACAGGGGCCCCAAGCTGCCAGGCACCATTCTGGTGATGGAGAGGCGGCTGGGAACAAAACAGACAGAACCCCTGCCTCCAACGGAGCTTCCGTTCTGGTGCGGGGACACACAGCACATGGAGTAATTAAAAGTGAGTCGGAAGGGGTACTTATGAGGAAGAGACATAAAGTGGGGCGTGGGGGCACGGTGTGGTGTTGTAAACAGAGTGATCCATCCAGGCCTTGCTGAGGAGATGACATTTGAGGAAAGCCATGAAGGAGGTAAAGGACTAGGAGACCATTCTAGGCAGAGAGAGGTTAAGAAACATGCCTAGGGTCACACAGCCAGGAAGTCACAGAGCCAGGATTTGAACCTCAGGCTGGCTCTGGAGCCTGGCTTTTTTTTTTTTTTTTTAATTCAATTTGCCAGCATACAGTATAACAGCCAGTGCTCATCACATCACGTGCCCTCCTTAATGCCTGTCACCCAGGTACCCCCTCTCCCGACCCCTCCCCTTCTGCAACCCTCAGTTTGCTCTAAGAGCCTGCCTTTTCACGGCTGCAGCATAGAGTTCAATGCAAGATGCCATGCCTACCCCTGGCACCCTCAGAGTTTGGGGGAAAGAGAGGCCATGAGCACAGTGACTCCTGGAGAGCTGAAGTCAGGGAGGACCAGGGAGAGGCAAGGAGCAGCAGGAGAGGCCAAGGCTTTGGCTCTGAAGCTTCTGACCTCCTGTCCTGTCCTCCCCGAAGGCCAAGATGGATTGGCCACCTGCTGTCAGCTCTTTCTTTTAATCTGGAGGTGGGGGGGTAGTTCTTGGAGCCTACCCCATCCCCCGTCCCGGCCCCTCCTCCCTCCAAGTACTGGGGTGAACCAGCCACAAATCCTCTAATCCACCAGCACCTCCAGGTCAGTCTCCAGCTGCAGAAGACCACGTCGCTCGCCACCCACCCAGCCAGCCCAGCCAGCCAGCGCTGCCCGGCCGGGCCCAGGCGGCCTCACCCATGGGGAACAGCAAGAGCGGAGCCCTCTCCAAGGAGATCCTGGAGGAGCTGCAGCTGAACACCAAGTTCACAGAGGAGGAGCTGTGCAGCTGGTACCAGTCCTTCCTGAAGGAGTGCCCCAGTGGCCGCATCACCAAGCAGGAGTTTCAGAGCATCTACTCCAAGTTCTTCCCTGAGGCCGACCCCAAGGCCTATGCCCAGCATGTGTTCCGCAGCTTTGACGCCAACAGCGACGGCACCCTGGACTTCAAAGAGTATGTCATCGCCTTGCACATGACCTCGGCCGGCAAGACCAACCAGAAGCTTGAGTGGGCCTTCTCGCTCTACGATGTGGACGGCAACGGGGCCATCAGCAAGAGCGAAGTGCTGGAGATCGTCATGGTCAGTCTCGGCCTCCCCCGCACAGCGGGACTGGGCTCCCCTGGGTTCCTGGGTCCAGGGGGTTCAGGGGGTCGGAGGGGACGGTGTCCACAATCTGGGGTCCTGCTGCTGCTGCTGCTGCTCAAGGGGACGGGGCTGACCGTGTGGAGTGGGGATCCAGGCTGCGGAGCTCAGGGGCTCCAAGTGTGCGAGGAGGGGTCTCCAGTACATGGGTCACTTCCCAACAGCGTCTCTTCCTCCTAAAAAAGAATCTGGGTATTTTGTGTTAATTAAATTTTGTTTCCTTCCTTCTCTCTATTCCCTCCTTCCTTCCTTCTCTCCTTCCTTCCTATCTTCATTAAACCATCTTGCAAACCTTCAATAGTACCTATCCAGATTCTTCCACAGTTAGCTTTAAGTACATAACGTGTTTCAAATACAGAGTAGGGGATCCCTGGGTAGCTTACCAGTTTGGCATCTGCCTTTGGCCCAGGGTGTGATCCTGGAGACCCGGGATCAAGTCCCGCATCGGGCTCCCTGCATGGAGCCTGCTTCTCCCTCTGCCTGTGTCTCTGCCTCTCTCTCTATGTGTCTCTCATGAATGAATAAATAAAATCTTAAAAAAAAAAAAAAAAGAAAGAAAATACAGAGTAGAAGGAGGCCAGCTTTGGGGGTCATGAACTTTTGGGGGTTCCTGTCCTCTTAGTCTTTAGAGCCAGGGGTAGGCCACATCACCCCCGGGGGCCTCCGCTTTCTTACCTGCTGCCCTATGTTCTGGACTGAGCCTCTGCAGGGGCCTTGCTGGCCAGCACTTCTAAAACACACTCTCCCCCCACCCCACACTGGCCTGGCATCCTATCATTTGTTGCGAAGATTGCAGGGATCTTAAGAATACTTTCATTTAATAGGTAAGTAATTTGTAAACCCTAGAAATATATGCAGGAGACAATTGAAATTGCCTTTAATTCTATCATCTGGAGGGAGCTACTGTCAATGTATTAATGTATACAATCCCAGCCCTTTAAAAAAAAAGATTTAATTTATTTATTCATGAGAGACACAGAGAGAGAGGCAGAGACACAGGCAGAGGGAGAAGAAGGCTCCCTGTGGTCGAATGGTGTGGGACTCGATCCCAGGACCCCAGGGTCATGCCCTGAACCGAAGGTAAACACTCAACCCCTGAGCCACCCAGGCTTCCTACCATCCTAGTCCTTTATCTGTATATATATATTTAAAAATAATTTTAGAACTATGATATATAAGACGTTTTTCTCAGTCATTATTTTGTTACAATTTCCCTATCAAGAAATGGTTTCTTCAAAACCATTTTGAATGGCTGCTTAGAATTCTGTCTTATGGGACACCTGGGTGGCTCAGCAGTTGAGCATCTGCCTTCAGCTCAGGCTGTGACCCCGGGGTCCTGGGATAGAGTCCCACATCAGGCTCCCCAAAGGGAGCCTGCTTCTCCCTCTGTCTGTGTCTCTGCCTCTGTCTCGTGTCTCTCATGAATAAATAAATAAAACCTAAAAAAAAGAATTCCATCTTATGGAAAGGCCATAAAATTACCTAACCAGCCCTGTACTTTTGGAAAACTAAGATGTTTCTATTTTTTTTCTTATGATGGCATCTGTATTCCCCTTCACTTGGCATCTCTTCCTGGCATCTACTAATCCCCCAGCCCATTTCATTGCGTTATTCCCCTAATTCTGTTCCTGGTAAAAAGGAGAAGAATGTCTTTTGTAGTTTATCTCATTTTTTGGTGCATTTGTAATCCTGCTTGTGTTTGCATGGTTCTCCCCCTGATTCAGAGAGATCATAAACCAAGCAGCCAAGCAGGCAGCCTCTGGCAGCAGACCTGACTTACGCCTCACGTTAAGGGTGAGGACGTCCCTGGAATCCGGGCACTACCCACAGAGCGAGCTCCCCTGGCTTGGCAGGTGGCCTGGTGCAGGGAGCACAACCACCAACAGGACGTCAGGCCCAGCGGTGGCCTACAAGTTGGTGCTCCTTGAGGAAAAGGAAGAGGAAAGGAAAGAGGGAGAGGTAGGGGTAGTATCCACAGTATCCCCGGCTGAGGCAGTGCAAGCTGGTGCAGGGCTGCTCAGTTCACTAGATCACGTGGTCGCTGCCCCGGGAGTCCAAAGTTTCAGGATCTAATCCCAGTTACACTACTAACTAACTATGTGGCCTTGGAAAAACCTTGGGGCCCAGGGTAAGGACTGGATAGCTCCTTCTCTGAGGTCCTGACAGGCTGTCCTTGGAGTTAGAAACTGGGCGAGGGTTTAGCCCAGGGTTTAGCTGTGGGGTCGGTACGTGGTTCCCCAGGCTCAAGACTGAGATGGAACCCGGCACCCACAGTTGGGTTGCTGGGCACCCCCGGGCTCTGAATGCTGCTATCCAAGGCTGCTGCCCAGAGCTGCTGGGTTTGCTCCTCTTGCTATAGCATGTTGTTGCTAAAACTTCCCAGACCTTTTCGCCCTCCCTCCAGGCTAATGTCACAGGCATCACTGCCCCTGCCCGAGTGTGTGCAAGGTGCCCCCAACTCCACCCAACACGCCTGCCTGCACCCCTAGTCTGCCCCAACGCTGAGTGCATGGGCTGGAATGGGCTCGGGAGCCACTCAGGTGTCCACTCTGGCCTGGCTGGGCTGGACTTACCGAGCTGATGGGATCCTATAACCTGGAGCTGGCAGGGCACATTGAGACCACCTTGTCCCTCTCTGTTCTCCATCCCCTTGGATGCTTTCCAAGTGATAGAGTGCAAGGATGAAGGTTCTAGAACCAAACTGCCTGGTTAGAATCTCCATTTCTTCATCTGTAAAATGGGGCCAATGAAACCCACCTCATAAGGCCATTGTGGAGGTTACATGTAAAAGGGCATGTTATTACGCGTTCCAAGAACATTAGCCGTTGTCACCATAAGCCAACCCAGCTGGGCAACCAAGGTACCACAGGGACCCCAAAGAAGCCATTTGAGGTGGCTGCTGTGGGATTATCAGAAAGCTTTTGGGGTTGTTGTTTTTTTTTAAAGATTTTACTCATTTATTCATGAGACAGAGGCAGAGGCAGAAGGAGAAGCAAGCTCCCTGAGGGGAGCCCGATGAGGAATTCGATCTCAGGACCCCGGGATCATGACCTGAGCTGAAGGCAGATGCTTCACTGACTGAGCCACCCAGGCACCCAAGCTTTTTGTTTTTTATCTCATTTTAATTTTTTTAAAATAAAATGAAAGTATTGTTTCTACAGGGTCAGGAAATTCAACAGGTGTAGAGAAGGGGCGAAATAAGTGAAAGCCTTCTTTACCCCTTTACTACGTTCCCTGTCCCTTCTGAGGATCTAAAAAATACAGATTCCCCAACTCTGCTCCCCTGGGCAGGCTGGGGCCTGGGCATCTGTATTTTCACCTCTGCTGAAGGTGAAAATGCTTGCTGCTGGGGGGATATCTGGCCCTGGGCACGGGGGTGGGGGAGGGTCACCAGAGAGGGTCACCCCTGCTTCTCCTTCTGATGGGAACTTCCTCTTTATGTGCTGCAGGCTATTTTCAAAATGATCAGTCCCGAGGATGTGAAGCAACTTCCAGAGGATGAGAACACCCCAGAGAAACGAGCAGAGAAGATCTGGGGGTTCTTTGGAAAGAAAGATGATGGTGAATTCCTTCCCCCTTAAAAGTGTCTGGTTTTAGAGTCATGGGCTATTTCCTGGAGGCCCCAGCGAGATTGGTCTTCCTAGGGCCAAGGGGACCCCTCCTCATGGCATGCACTGCAGAGCTATCTGAGTCCCTGGGGGAGAGGGGGCTCCTCATCTTGGCATGCGCTGCAGGGATCTCTGCATCCCTGGGGGGCAGTAAGCAGACCAGTCAGCAGGGCCCAGCTCCGCTGTCCCCCTGGAGCAGATGCTGCTGGTGGGGACCAGTGCCACATCCCCCTTGCCCCTTGACTCCATCACCGCCGAGCTCCCTGGGGCAGGGGGAAGATCTGGATTCTGGAAGGCCAAGGAAGGAAAGGCACCTTAGAGCATCGTTAGCGTGGGGGGAAGAATGGCTAAGTCAGGACAGCCGCTCCTTAGCAGAGGGCGTACCCACTGCGGGGTTACGGGCTCTGCAAACCACTTTCTGTTTCAGCGGAAGTGCTCGCCTAGACACCTGGGTGCACCTTACTTGGTTCCTAAAATGCTTTCTGCACAGTGAGGACAGGGCAAAGCTTCAGCTCGGCCTGTGTCTGAAGGGGCGTCGAGTCCCAAGTCAGCAGGATCTCAGTTTACCTGCTTTTACCCCGGGGAGTTAGTTTGGGTTCCGACAGATGGAATTAGATTTAGATTGGGTTGGAATCGATTTATTGAGAACTGGCCTTCGAGGGAAAGGGAGGAGGGAGCTGGAGGAGCCTGGGGAGGCCCAGACTGCAGGGCAGCGGGGCCCCGAGCTGAGAGCCCAGGGCCGCTGAAGACTTGAGGCCGCAGCCCTGCTTTAGAAGGTTTTGGCAAAGCCAGGGGAGCCCACGGGAGCCCCTTCATCCACAGGCCGGCCAGCCTTGGTCCCTCCAATGCCCCTGCTCAGTCTTTGGCCACGAGCAGCCCTTGGAGATGTGGGGTCTCCCTGAAAACAGGGTGGCATTCCAGAACAGGGCAGCTGGTCTGCCGGTGTGTGATGCTCAGGCCAACGCAGGCAGCACTGCAGAGGGGCGGCGTGGGCATGGCTGCAAGCTGGGCAGGGAGCCCCCCGACATGTGGGGACCTGGCAAGTGGCTCCCCGTTCTTGTGGCTTCCAGCTGGTTACTGCCGCCTGGGGACCTGCAGCCCCGCGGGGCCTCCTCAGCTGATTCTCTAAGAGAGAAGCCGGCACTGGAGATTTTGAGAACCTGAAGGGCCTCACTTGGTGACATATGGTCCACGCACCTCTGCGCAGCCAGTGTGGGCTCCTTCTGTGGTCTCCGGGACAGGCCTGGGCAGGTCGGGAGGAGGGGCAGGTGCAGGGGGCCCCGGTGCCACCAATCTGCAGTCCAGGAAGAAGCCTGAGGAGCAAGAAGGTCATTGCCAAGGGGCCCGGATCCGGGGGAAAGCAGGCAAGGTAACTGGGCGAGCATTCATAGCAGGTGATGGTTCCCAGTGCCAGTCCTGTGCCCCGCTGACTTCGCAGTGAGCACCTCCTCAACTCTGCTGCGTGGGTGTAGTGGTCCCAGCCTCCATGTCTCCTCCCCTTCCGGCACCTGCTCTCCTCTTCCTCCTCCTCCTTCTTCGCGCCATGTGGCCCCTCCCCCACTGACCGCATCTGGGAGGACCAGACATCTCTCAGGTCTGCCAGGTGCTATGTCCCCCCGTTGTACTTGCTACCCTGAAAACCAACCCAGGTGAATGCCACAGTCATGGGAGGTGGTGGTGTTTGGAGGCCGAGATTTTCAGATGACCCCCTCCGGAGACAGCGCCTCACTCCACAATCAGGTTCTTGACCGTGGCAGTTTCAAGCTCAACCTGAGGCCGAGAAGGCAGCTGAGACTTTAAAACACAAATTTCACTACCCGGACCTGTGCAAGGACCCCATCCTGGATCTTCACCCGGGAGGGATTAAGGGTGTCAGAGAGGCGCAGAGCGCAGGCCACTGGAAATCTAGTTGGTTCAGCCAAGCTCGTTGAGCACCTGCTCGGTGCAGGCAGTGTGAGCATCACCATCTGCAGAGAGAAGCACCTGTCTCTTTCTGGAGTTATTTAGATGTGGGAGTGTCTCCGCATCAGACCAAGAGTTTCCTGGAACAGGAACTCTGTCTCATTCCTTTCTGAGCCACCCCCTTGCAGTGGCCTCAGCCCCAAGCACAGTGGCTCCAGCACAGAGGAGCTGTCAGCCCCCTGCTGGGAGGGAGGCAGAGAGACCTCACTAGGGGCCAGGCTCTCCTGGGGCTGGTCCTCTCATTAACCCTTTGCTGCTGGTTTGAGGGCAGGTCCAGGGATCCTGGGAAAGAGCTGGGTATCTGGGGGTGATGGGTTGTACCCTCAGGGGCACAGAAATTCAGTGTTTTCATAACAGATACCTCCACACGGGGCACGCTGGCCAGCACCAGCCTTGCTGTAACTTGGGACAGCCGAATCTGACTGCAGCCTTTCTTCTCCTCCCATGCACAGATAAACTTACAGAGGAGGAGTTCATCGAGGGGACCCTGGCCAATAAGGAAATTCTGAGACTGATCCAATTTGAGCCTCGAAAAGTGAAGGAAAAATTAAAAGAAAAGAAACCCTGATGTTGACTGCTTGGCCCTGCCCCCCCTCTCCCCCCGCACAGAAACCCCCACGTGAGCGTGCGCACATGCCCCAGGGGCCAAGGGGGCTTCCTTGGCCTTAGCATCCCTCCTCCTCTTCTACCCCCCACCTCTGGTCCCCTTGGCCCATGCCTCAGTGATAATCCCAGGATTAGGTCACAGGAGTCCTCAATATCACCCCCTACCCCGTGTAAGCTCCTTTGTGGGTTGCTGGGTAAGCAGGTTCCAATAAATGTGAGAGGAGCTGGGCACACAGCTGGGTCATTCTTGAGCTGGAAAGGGAAATGATTTCTGTCGACTGGGCCTCAGACACAAGGGTGCATGGCCCCTGCGGCCACAGGCTGGGGTGCTGGGCCTGGTGTGACAGGGAAGCAGGCTGCATGGGGGACTGTAACACTACAAGACACCATTCCAGGTGGTCAGGTGACCCTGGAGATGTGCCAAGTGCTGCCAGGGGGGCTGACTCCTCCAGAGGGTTGGGGAAGGTGTTCCCAGATAGAAACATTTCAGTTAAGGCCACATGGCCTGCAGGTGGGGGGTTGGGGGAGGATGGGGGTCAGGAAGCACGGGGTCCCAGAGGGCAGCCCCCTCAGAGACACTGAGGCAGAAATGAGAATGTCATGTTCCAGGACTGGAAAAGGCCAGGGTAGCCAGGGAGCCCGGGGAGGAGCCCAGGGAGGAGCCCTGGGAGGAGGGAGAGCTATCTGTGAGTTATGCCTAAAAGGTAGGCAGGGACCAGCATGCCAGGCTTTTCTGCAGTCCATGGAAAGATGGGGCTTCTCCGTGGGGTTTGAAGTAGGAGGGACTCATGTTTGTAAGAGAACCCTCTGGCCAGGAGAAATACGTCAGAGGGGCAGGACTAGGAGCTGGGAGCCTGGACATTATACTTTTACAGTCACCCCAGGAGCCCTCAGCAGAGGGGACCCGCCTGGAGAGAGTAGGACCGCTCTGGAGATAGCATCCTCCTCACTGGCTGCAGGGGGAGGAGGGATGACAGGAGTGGCTGGAATGGCAGAGACAGCAGCCAGGTTTGTGGCCTGGGTGCTGGGTGAATAGTGACGCCATCTACCACGATGAGAAGCTCAGGGAGGGTCCTTGTTCTCAGGGTTTCAGGAAATTATGACAACAAGTTCAAGCTGGATATGGTAAGAGAGGTGGGGGCCCTCATTTTGGAGATGAGGAGGAGGCCCAGAGACTGCAAGCAGCCTGCCCAGGGTCAACCAACTAATGAGCAAAGGCTGTCTGGGGCTACCCACTGGGCTACATTGCCTTGTCACGGTTCTGGGGCCTGGGACACCTTGGAACCCCACCAGCAGGGTCTTAATAGCCTTGTACTCATTGGGGAGGCTTATCTACTTTCTAGGCTTAAGCTCCAAAATGAGCTCAGAAAAATATATGGAGGTCCCAGACACTTGACTGACCTATATGCAACCCCCTGAGGCAGGGGAGCCTCCAATTGGGAGTCTTGGGGTGACCCCCCCCCCACCTCCACAGTGATAGAACAATCACCACTGCTGGAAAGCACTGCTCTTCATGGAGGGTGAGTCTGGGAGCAATCCTAACACTCAGTATAGAGCCATTCCTGGGAGCCAGGCATCCTGCCCCATGGTGTAGATGGGGACACTGAAGCCACAAAATAAGAACACGTTTGGCACTTGAACTAGAGGCCCTTTGATTATACTAGGCTGCCTCAAAAGCTTGGGCCTGGACATGACAGGACAGAGAATTCTGGTTTTGCATAGGATCAGAGCTGGAAGGGGGAGAGGCTCTACACAGGATGTGGTCCAGTGGTTCTTCAAGGAAGAGAGTCATCATTAGAATTACCTGCCCAAGACACCCCTCCAGGACCAGACTAGTGAGTCACTCAGAAGAGTCATCTCAGGGGGAGAAGAAGGATCTTGGGTTCAGCTCAAGGTAGCTCAGGGGTAGACCCAAAGGCCTCCAGTACTCTTTCCACCACCCTACACACTGCCCTACATGAGTGAACCCCATTTGTTGGGGAGTGAGGTTGAGGGCTTTTCTCTGGGGTTGGAGCATTCATGTCATTTGAATTTAAAGGCAGAGACACAAGGGGCACCTGGGTGGCTCAGTGGTTAAACATCTGCCTTTGGTTCAGGCCATGATCCTAGGGTCCTGGGATCGAGTCCCACCTTGGGTTCCCCGCAGGGAGCCTGCTTCTCCCTCTGCCTGTGTCTCTGCCTCACTCTCTGTGTCTTTCATGAATAAATATATAAAATTTTAAAATAAAGTAAAAGCAGAGACACCACATAATAACCTTGTTGATCTATGATTCAATGAAAGGCATAAAAGGGCCACTGGATCTTCTACGGCCAGTGGAGAGCTCAGTAGTGCTAACATAACTAGCACATCTTCTGTTACCTTGGGGCGGCAGGGCCACTTGGGCTGGGTCCTGCCCCGCTCTAGGGTTCTCTGTGGGAAAATGCTGAGAGAATCCGGAAGTGGTGCAAAGGCCAACTAGACTGAAGAGAAGAGAAGGAGGTGGAGGTGGTGTTGAGCTATGTCATCAAGACTCTTTCGGATGCAAGGGACAGAAAACCCAACACGGATTGCTGTGGCACAGATAGGAATTTATTGAGTCACGTAAAGGAAATCCCAGGAGTTTTGCTAGCTTTAGGTCTGGCTTAATCCAGGGGCTCCCACAATGCCTAGGGACTCCTCTCCTTCTCCTGGCCTTACTTTCTACTGTCATGGCTCCATTCTCAGGGAAGCTTTCCCTCCTGCTCTGGCAAGATGGGCACCAGCAGATACAGGCTTACTCTGCCATGGTTCCAATATCAGCAAAAAAGGGCTGGGGGGTGGCTTTCTGTTGAGAATCTCAGCCCAAGTCCCAGGACCATCTCTCATGGGCTCTTGGTTATATGCCCATCCCTAACCCAATATCTGGTGCCAGAGCGCTGTCCTGCTGGGATTGGCTGAGCAGAATTTGTCCCCAGCCTTGGGGCCGAGAGTGCAGCTGAGACAGCTCAGACGTCATGAACTGGGAGTGGGGAGATGTATAGTTCCCAAGAGGAAAATTTGGGTCCTATTAGTATAAGAGAAATAGATTGTTAAAAATAGATGTCCACTCTAGGGACCTTGGGGCGGGGGAGTCATTTCACATCTAAATTTCTGCTTCCTCACATACATGTAAACTAAGGGTTGGAAACGGGTCTTTTCAAGAGCAGTAATCCAAACTGCTCTCACAGGCTCCAGCCTCTTGTGTAGTGCCCCTTTGGTATGTCTTAGCATCTTCAGTGGTGTCCCTGACAGACTCGCCAGTAGGTCTCTCAATACCAGGTGCCATTGCTACATTAGATACCACCATTCTCACCTCAACCAAGGCTATAGAACTTTAAAAAAAAATTATACATATTATTTATTTATTTATTCATAAGAGACACACAGAGAGAGAAGCAGAGACACAGGCAGAGGGAGGAGCAGGCTCCCTGCAGGGAGCCTGGTGTGGGACTCGATTCCAGGTCTCCGGGATCACACCCTGGGCCAAAGGCAGATGCTAAACTGCTGAGCTACCCAGGGATCCCCTACTCTGTATTTGAAACATGTTATGTACTTAAAGCTAACTGTGGAAGAATCTAGATAGGTACTGTTGAAGGTTTGCAAGATGGTTTAATGAAGATGGAAGGAAGGAAGGAAGGAAGGAAGGAAGGAAGGAAGGAAGGAAGGAAGGAAGGAAGGAAGGAGAGAAGGAAGGAAGGAGGGAATAGAGGAGATCATGATCTGAGCCAAAGGCAGATGCTCAACCACTGAGCCACCCAGATGCCTCGAGGCTACAGTACTTCTGATATACATACCCAAGCTATGCACTGAGCTGCTGGTGAGCCTTCTGGGTTAATATTTGTGGCATAGGGCCACAGGGAGTGGCATGTGTCACGGAAACAGCTCTTGTCACTGCCTCCTGGCAACAGCTCTCTTGAATGTGATTTGTGGCTTCCCTTTGTACACCAGGGCTCAGGCCTTGTCCATGGAGCCAGATGGGGACACAGACACCCTATTTCCCACTCCACCTCCATTTCTGTTGCTTGGAGGCCACACAAATTTATCAGATGAGCTCAGGTAGGTGTGTGTGTCTCAACTGAGGCCCTAGCTGGGATCCTACCCTTCAAAAAACAAAATAAAACAGCTCCACAAAACTGAGCCAACCACACTTAACATCAATTATTACTCAGAGTTGTGAGAATCAGTCAAGTCTGTTCTTAACGAAGAATTTCTAAGCTGTACATGTCACAGACAGAAGGCTTATTTATTTGGACTTTAGCAGAGCATAGTGAGTTTTGGAGGGGAGGTGTCACTTGATACCTTTTCCATGTCTTCGACCTTGGTGACATATGAAAGCCAGGCAGGTGGCTATGGCCCCCAAAGCACAGGCAATAGAAGAAAATAAACAGATAAACCAGACTTTATCATGACCAGAAGCATCTGTCCGTCAAGGGACACCATCAAGAGGGTGAAAAGACAGCCTACAGAAGAAAAGGAAATATTTGCAAATTATATATCTGGTAAAGCCTTAAAATCCAGAACATACAAAGAAATTCAACAACTCAACAACAACTACAACAAAAAACCAAAAACCCATACAGCCTCATTTTTAAAAATGGGCGAAGGGCTTGAATAGGATTTCTCCAGAGAAGATATGCCAATGTCCATAATCACATGAAAAGGTGCTCAACATCTTTAGTCACCACAGAAATGCAAGTTAAAACTACCCTAGCTACCATGTCATACCCATCAGGATGGCGATGATCAAAAAAGTAGAAAGTAAGTGTTGGCCAGGACTGGATAGATTGGAACCCTTGTGCATGGCCGGTGGAATACAAAATGGCACAGCTGCTGTGGAGGATGGCTTGGTGGTTCCTCAAGATATTAAACAGAAGGACCTTAGGACTCAGCTGTTCTCCTCCAAGGCGTCTACTCAAAGAATTGAAAATAGGGACTCAAACAGAATCCTCTGCACACCCAAACCCACAGCGGCATTTTTCACAGTAGCCAAAATGGGGAAGCAACCCAGTGTCCATCACATGGTGAATGGAATAAAATATTTCATCCACACAGTGGAATGTTATTCTGCTGTGAAAAGGAAGGAGGTTCTAGTATATGCTACAAGATAGATGAACCTCGAGAGCAGTGTGTTGAGATAAGCCAGTCACAAAAGGACAAATATGGTGAGATTCCACTTATGTAATGTACCTAGAGCCATCACATACTGAGACAGGGTGTAGAATGGTGGTAACCAGGGGCTGGGCCTAGGAGATACAGGGTTAGTGTTTTTTTTTTTTTTTTAAGATTTTATTTATTTATTCATGAAACACATAGAGAAAGAGGCAGAGACACAGGCAGAGAGAGAAGCAGGCTCCCTTTGGGGAACCCAGGTGCAGGACTTGATCCCAGGACTCTGGGATCACAACCTGAACCAAAGACAGCTGCTCAACCACTGAGCCTCCCAGGCATCCCATGGGATTAGTGTTTAATGGGGATAGAGTTTCAGTTAGGAAGGTGAGAAAGTTCTGGAGATGGTTGGACAACGGTATGAATGCACTTGATGCCACTGATTTATAGACTTAAAAGTGGTTAACATGGTAAATTTTATGTTCATATATTTTACCACATTTAGAAAAGTTAAAAAAAGAACAAAATCACTCAAGAATTTCTAAAAATACCCATGTCCAGGCTCATTTACACCAATTCCATCAGAATCTCTGGGTCATGGCTAGCCATCAGTGTTTCCAAGCAAGTTCCTCAGGTGATTGTCAGGCCAGGATTGAGACCCACTAAGCCAGATCTTCAAAGCACCAAGAGAGTGAACAATCTAGGGGTTGGTCTAGATGAGGGGAGACACTTGCCTCCCACCCTTTTGGCCTCTGACCTCTGTCCCCTCCTGCCTTCTCCATCCCCTCCTCTGGGTCCCCAAGGAGGCTCAATGCCACAGCCCTTTCCTTCACATCTATCCAGGAACTGTGCTCCAGATTCTCAGGACACAAGAGACCTTCAGCACCCAGTAAGAAACACGTGTCAAAGAATTGACCTGATACAGACTCAATTAAATAAACTTGTTATTTTAATTGTTAAGGAGACAAGAGCAAGCGGGGTGTGTGTATGTGTGTGTGTGTGCACGTGTCACCCCATTTGGGGAGTGACGAGGCAGGGAGGACATATTTACAGATGCTTTGAGAAAAAAATAAACTTCCTTCTCCTATTCAAGGTCGGGTCCTGGGTCACTGATCCCCAACAGCATCCAATGCTTCCAAAGACATCTCTGTCCCATGTCATCGACGAGTGTATACTGGGGACCTAGTCTGAACCTGCTGTGCTGGGTGCAGGCTAGGAACACAGCAGGGCCCCAGCTCCCTAGAAGCTAACAGACCTGAGCAGGGAAGGCAGGGATATTTAGAGCAGGGAGAAATTAGAAGGACGTATACTTTTAATGATTGAGCTATGTATGATCTGGACACCAAAAAAATAAACCTTCGCTTTGTTATGCACTTGCCCAGTGCCTCTGCTCCAGTTTCTCCTCTTGGCAAGCAGACCCGGGACTCCAGGGGGGAGGGCGGAAACATGGAATCAGCAAGATAAATAATATTTTAGGTGCAATTGTTTAAAAATAGAAATTCACGCCCCAAAATCCGTGACAGGCAAAATACCAATGTTTTCAATAAAGTCAGGATCAGAATCTGCATTTAGATGAGCTGGTCTCTCGCTGGTCTCACCCTCATCCTGGCGCTGTGCTAATAAAAAGTTATCTTTAGAAATGGCCCATCTGCGGAAGCTTGCGGATTTTTTTAATGTTGTGTTAAAATATTACTTATCTTGAAGATTTTTTTTCCAGTGCTGTCTTAAATCTTGCACCCAAGCCGGGTTCCTCACCTACCTCACCCTAGTCCCCACCCTGCTGGCAGAGTGTCTTTGACAACGGAGCTGCTAGGCAAAATAGTGGCCTTGCAATGTCATTTGAATTGCGGATCACGTATACCCCGTGGGATACACTTACACGAGAAGATTATTCGTGGATCTGAAATGCAAATCGAATTGAGCACTATGTGTTTTAACTACTAAATCTTGATGACTGCCCTACCGGTGCTCCCACTAGTGTAAGGCTGTATTTCTCTCATCCCATGGCAACGTACCCGCCCAAATACACATGCATTTCTGCACACTCCAAAGCGACACTCTTGGCCATTAACGTGTGTTCCCCTAGAATCTTCCTCCTGTGGTTTTCTTCCAGCGCCCTGCTGTATTGCTTTAGTCACTGAGCCCGACCCTAATGGCCCGGGGCCTTGCTCAGCCTTTAGGGCATCCTCCACACTGGGTCTGAGCATCAGAGACCTGGACATGAACTTCACGCCAAAATGGGCGCGGTGCATGGGGAGACCCCGAGGGCTCTGTGCACATGCCACTTCCTTTCTCCCCGGGCGGTGGGCCTCCAGCCTAGATCTCACTCTCTTCCAGAATCTCCTCCATGGTATGGGTCAGGGTGAAGTCCCCGTCGCTGCTCTCGGACAGGCTGCTGCCCCGGGGCCAGGCTGCGTGTCCCCGTGGGGGCCGGGGGCCCAGTCCCCCCAGGCCATGCATTGCCAGGTGCAGGAGCTGTCCATGGTTGTTGCCACCGCCCAGCGAGGGCTGCAGCTTCTCCCGTGTCCTCGTGCGGCCTGCCTGGGACAGCTTCTTGGGACATTTTCCCAGGAACCGGAAGTCTTTCTGCAGGACCCAGGCACTGCAGCCCGAGTGGCGGGCCAGCAAGAAGCGGACCCAGTGCTTCCGCAGCTCAGCCTTCACCTGCGGGGGATAAGAGGGCGGGTTACTGTTCCCGAGTCACCTGGCCGTGTGTGTGTGTGTGTGTGTGTGTGTGTGTGTGTGTGTGTGTGTCCTATCAGCAATCACTCACTGCACGGCTCCCATGTGCCACCCCCGGGAAACTTACCTTCTAACTGTGGAGATGCACAGAGAGGAGTAAACAAGCCTATGTGTGCACAGCGCATGGTAGTGACACCATGTGGCTACTGAGCAGGACAGTGAGGCGAGGAGACAAAAATTTGAGATATAAGTATTCCAGAAAGGACTGTGTAGAGGTGGCATATGACACCTGCCTGGTGGACAAGGAGCCCCCCCGCCCTGTAGGAAGACAGAGGTGACAGCAGGAGGGAGCAGGAGGGAAGTGGGTTTTGCTGTCCAGGAGCTTACATTCTGGGGGGTGAAAGAGGGCCTGGAGATGCCACCAGTTCCTAAAGCCAGGAGGAAACCGCCTGCCCTCCCCCTTTCAAGCCTCTTTCCAGGGAGCAGAGAACTGGTAGTGATGATGATGATGATGATGATGATGATGATGAAAATCACCATAGTTACCAGGAACCCAGAAAGCTCAGAGCCACACAATAATAACCAGGGGCCGCTATTATAATCATTTTACAGATCAGGAAACTGAGGGCGAAAGAGCTCTAGGAACCCGATGCACTCAGACCTGCTAAGTGGATGAGTCACAGCCAGAATCCCGATTTTTGGACTCCAAAGTTCAAGCAGGTTCCCTCTGTCACATTTAATGAATGCTCCCTGAGTGTCCCCAGCAGGGCCAGAGCGGGGATGTGAGCCTCTTCCGTGCATCCCGACACCATCTCCCATTCCTCTGGACTTCCCCCTGCTCGCCCTACTGGGTGCTCACAGTATGCATTTGCCCTGGGTACATGCTGGTCACTGCACCATGTCCCCCATCACACAACCAGAAACCTGTGGGCGCTACAGGACGCCAGCCCCAGCCTCACCAGAACCCGAACAGCAGCTTCGGAGACGTACCTCTCCATTGGCAAAGCAGTACTGCAAGGCCACGAGTAATCCCTGCAAGCAAAGGAAGATATGACATGAGGTTTGCCTTAGGAGAAGATGTGTCTGGGAGTGGCCTGGAGAATCCAAGCCCCCCCTCACCCCCCGCATCCGGGAAGCCCCCAGAAGAGTCAGGTGACTACATTGCCAGCGTTAACTGGAGTTGGCCATACTGGTCACATTAGCTTGGATTTCACTGGGATCTCTTCTGACTTTGACCTCCACCACCCGTATCAGCCCAGGTATGTGCTTAGATGCCTACAGGTTAATGATGAATAAATCCTAAATACTTTGTGTTATTCATTCAATTATACAAATATTGTACAAGACCGCTGTCCCATTTCTACTTGTTCATGGTGAGCATTGCTAATTTTTTTTTGGCCTCAATTTTATTCTTTCCCTTTGGGAACTGATGCTGCCCTACTCTCTGGGCTTCTGGCAGGGTTGTCGATCATGGTCCCCATGTTCTAGGATGGCCATCACCACAATAATCAGCCCAAATGGTCAGGGGACCCAAGCAGGGCTGATGTGAATTCTTTTGCCTAGGAATGGAGGAAGGGTTGCACTCTCTTCCCTGTGTTTGCCAACTTTATGGTCAAAGTCAGCCCAGAGATACCCATGGGTGTCTTCCCAGCTGCAGGGAGTCAGCTTGTCTGAGGATGAAGCCAAGAGAGAGAAAAGCTGATGAAGCCAAGGTAAGAGACAAGATTTCCAATCTCGTATGCATACCTGGATCCACCAATGCCTGATCCTGAAGTTTTCATTTATGTGACATAATAAATAACCCCTTCTTGAGTCAACATTTCTTTTGAAAAGATAGATGATTCCATGCCCATCGTTTCTCATCACATGTAGATTAAAATTTAAAAATCTCCTAACCACAGAAGGCACCTGGGCTCTGTTTCTGTGTCGCTGACTTTATCCACTTCTTGTTACCCGCTTGCCCTCAGCCACTCCATTCCAGCCACACTGGCTTCCTCCAGCATCCCAAGCTGAGGTACTAGTTACCTGTCACTGTATAACTCAGTGGATCAAAACAGTCAAGATTTACCGTCTCACACAACTTTCTACGGGCCAAGAATCCAATGGTGGCTTAGCTGGGTATTTTGGTTCAGGGTCATCCTTCAGGTTGCAGACAAGATGTTGGCTGGGACTTCAGTGTTCTGAAGGCTTGACTTGCTTCCAAGATGGCTCACATGCCTGCCAAGTTGATGTTGGTTGGTGGTAGGAGGTGCTGGTCTCTGCCACAGAGCTGTGTGAGTGTCCTTGTGACAAGGGAGCTGGCTCCCCGACCTGTCCCGAGTGGGTGACCCAAGGGAGCCAGGCAGAAGCTACAACCTCTTGATGACCTGGCCTCAAAAGCCACATTCCTTCATGTCCACAGTACCTTAGCAGTCATGCAGATCAACCCTATTCCTTGTGAGAGGAGACTCTGTGGGGCCGTGAATACCAGGAGGCAAAGATCCTTGGTGGCTATATTGGACACTAACTAGCACAACTCATTGCTTATTGAGGTCCCTTCATGCTTTCTGTCTTCTGGACCATTCTTCTCTCAAATCTCTGCCTAACTGGCTTCTCAAAATTCAGCTCTCAGCTCAAATATCTATAAAAGAGAGAGATCTTACCCGACCGCTCAATTTTTGGTAGCCTCTCCAGTCACCGTGAGCTGTGAGCTCTCTGATTATATTCTTTGCAGCCCCAGAATTATGTTGTTATTACTGGGCAACTTGGTTCTTAACTGTCCCTCCCTGCCCCCACTCAGCAAGGCTGGCGTCTTTATCTAGTCTTTTCACTACCAGACACCCAGAACCAAAAACAAATGCCTGGCACGTGAGAGGAGCTCAACCCTTTCTGTAAAAGGAATATGTGAGTGAGTGAGTTGGGTTTCTGTTACTAACAACACAAGAGCTTCGCCTTGTACAATGCACAATGATTTCTAAAACACAACAGGACGGTCTCCGTTCTGTTGTCTTCCTTGTCATTTATGAAGCATTGTGGGCACCAAGGGTCCCAGTGGAAACGACAGGCCACCTTTACGTGGCATTTCCATTTCCAAAGCACCTGTGTTGGGGAAGTTTCTGGAGAGGGATACCCATCTTGATGTCGGAAGATTTTTCTGGATTCACTGCCTGACTGCCAGGAAGTCTGGGATCAAAGCTGTTGTAGCTTGTGACTGTCTTCCGGCATTTGCTGACTCTAATGCTTCCTGATGTGATATCCAGCTATGCTAACCTGCATTCCATGGCCTCCCCAGTCATGTTAGCATCTGTGGCACCTGGGCTGTGTGTCTAAAGTACTAGAGCTCCATACATGTGCAGGACTCAAGTGCCTGAGTGTTTGTAGGGGGGAGGGGAACAGCGTAAAATGGCAGGACTCACAAGGGAAGGACACGTTTCTGACTGAAGAGTGAAGGTCAGAGTGCAGACCGACTCTCCCATCTCTCTTGATAATATTTCTCTCACCCCCTGCAGCTGGCAAGGGAGGTTTGGTACTGGGAAAGGAGCTGATATTATAAAGTGATTATAACATGTTGCCCCGGGGGAAGAATTTTATGGTCTTCCTTATGGAGGCTTAGAGATTTGGCGTGCTGGCTATCTTGATATCAGTCATGTGTTTGGATTCTGCTCACCAGTGTGGGATTTTCTTTCTCCATGCACCCTTTATTCCATGGGGATAGCTCCTAAACAGGGGCATGGTGGTACCAGTTTATCACTGCCACACACACACACAGTCTCATTGGGGGTTCCTAGTTGCCCCATACAGTGGCAGGGAGATTATGCATGCCCTTGAGCATATGATATTAGAAGAGGTAGCTTTCTCTTGTCGCAATCCTCACGAATGAGTTAGCTAAAATAGGATTCCACATCACACACATGTCTTTCACTTCTTTGGGTTCTTGACTGACTGTTTTCAGAGGCTCCTGGAGTCCGGTTAACTCTCATTCTAGATAAAATGAGTGTGAAGGGAGTGGTCCCACAGAACACATGGCGCTCACTTCCTATGCCACCACCACTTGGTGACAAGTCTCTCCAAAGATCCCTTGATGGTGAAATTCTCTATGAAATAAGCTCTTGGAAGAGTGAAGGAGCCTCCAAGCAGCAAGGAAAAGCCTCTGTTGGGCCCATGACAGTTCCTGCTAATGCACTAAAATATGACCCACCGGATGTGCCCCCATACATCTGCTCACTCATGCTGTCACCTCTGCCTAGGAGGATGGAGGGGAGTAGTGCAGGGGTACCCAGAAGTACTCTGTCCATGCACAGGCCCTGTCAGTGTGTTTCCTGGCTCAGTTTGCACAGGAAACACAGGATCCTCATGTTTCTTACTGATGCATGGCAGCAGGCAGAGCTCCAGTTGCAGGACCAAAGGATCCAGTGAGGTGGTGAGTCCCCAGAAATGGCCCCAAGGATCTCTCCTTTCCCTATAGGCATACGTTACTCCTCACATGAAGTGGTGGACCATGTTTCCCCTCCCCTTGAATCTGTGACTCCTGTACAATGTGGTGGAAGTAACCTTCTGGGACTTCCGAGCCTATACGTTAAGAAATCTTGGAAGTTTCTACCTTCTCCCTCTTAGAACATTTGCTCTGGGGATGCTCTGGGAGTCCAGCACCAGGCCCAAGGTGGATGGAGAGGCTACGTGGAGGAGAACTGATACGACATTCTATGATCAAGAGCCTCAGCTGAGCCCCAGCCAACAGCCCGTGTCAATGTCCAGCCATGTGAATGAATCATTTTGGATGTTCCAGCCCAACTGAGCTTTCAGATATTTTCAGGCCCATTTTTAAAATTGCATGTATCAAAAATATCACCCTGCTGAGTCCAGAAGGCCCAGTTTATAGAATCATTAAAGATAACAACACAGTTCCTGCTTTGAGCCATGAAGTTTTGGGGTAGTTTGTCACAGAGCAATCAGTGGAGCTGCTAACACAAGCTCCCTTGCCAATGGAGTCTGATAAAAGCTGATTCTTCCTCAAAATCTGTCCCATGTAGTTCCCCCATAAGCTTCTGGTCCTCAGAGGGCCTGGGGCATGTGAGCTCAGCTGACCAAGGGCTCACATAACCTATCAAGCCCTCAGAGGAAGAAAAGCCAACAAATACTGCTGACATAATAGCTATTGGTTCTTGTTTCATTGCTGACAATGAAATTGTTTCTAATTTATGATTATCTTTTAAAGAAGGTTAACACCAAACAACACAGGAAACTTGAATTATTAAAGCTTCACCATTGAAATCCACCCCCAAAGATTGAAATATATTAAACATGGTTTCATAATGAAAATAAACAAGGCCAGCAATGGGTTCTGTGTTGCAGCTCAGAGCCACACACAGCTCAGCTCCAACAGAAGGAAAAAGGAGCCAGGGCACCTGAATGGCTCAGTGGTTGAGTAGATATTTGCCTTTGGCTCAGGGCATGACCCCGGGTCCTGGGATGAGTTCTGCATTGGGCTCCCTGCAGGGAGCCTGCTTCTCCCTCTGCCTGTGTCTCTGCCCCTCTCTGTCTCTCATGAATAAATAAATAAAATATTTTTTTAAAAAGGAAGGAAAAAGGAGCCATCATTCAATTGCCCAGCCCCAGGCTCTGCCTCTGGCCTTTGATGAGCATGAGGCACTATGACAGAGTACTTCCCAGCAGGGGCTCAACCTCCACAAAGAAACCTCATCTCTGATGACTACTGACATGCAGAATTCCTCCTCTGAGTCCTCTGTCACTAAAGTGGTAGGATAATTTCTCCCTCATGGTGACAATGTGAGGGTTCTATGAGATCAAAAGCATTTGGAAGTAAACAGATGTTTTCTCATGTTCCATTTTATTTTTTAATTTTTTTAAAGATTTTATTTATTTATTAATGAGATAGAGAGACAGAGAAAGAGAGAGGCAGAGACACAGGCAGAGGGAGAAGCAGGCTCCATGCAGGGAGCCTGACATGGGACTCAATCCTGGGTCTCCAGGATCACGCCCTGGGCTGAAGGCGGAGCTAGACTGCTGGGCCACCCAGGCTGCCCTTTGTTTTTGTTTTTGTTTTTGAGACACGGTTTTGCAGGATATAGAATCCTTGGTTGAATTATGTTTCTTTCAACACTTTGATTATGTCATATCACTGCTTCCAGACTCCTACTGTTTCTGATTTGAGTCAGGTGTCACTTGTTTGTTGGTCCCTGTATGTCATGAGTCATTTTTCTCTTACTACTTTCAAGAGTTTTCTCTTTGCGTTTGGCTTTCAACAGTTGAACTATAACATTTAACATTTATAACATTTATATAACTATAACTATAACATTTCTCGGTGGGGATCTCCTTGTTTTATCTTCTTTGGGATTCATTGAGCTTTATGGATTCATAGATCAATGTTTTTCATCACCTTTGGGAAGTGCACAGCCCTTATTTCTCCAAAGAACTTTTCTTCTCCTTTCTCTCTCTTGTCCTTCTGGGACTGTATGCTGAAATGCTCAATGGTGTTCCACAGATCTCTGAGACTCTTTTATTTTCTTCATCCCTTTTTTCCTGTTTCTCAAATTGGAGCATTTCAACCGACCTATCTTCAGATGTATTGGCTTTTTCTTCTGCCATCTGATTCTGATATCAAGCCTCCCAAGCGAAATTTTCATTTTCATTATTGTACTTTTCAACCCTAGAATTTTTTCAGGTTGTTTCTTATTTTGCAATTTCTCTCTATATTGAGATTTCCTAATTGATAAATCTTTGTCATCATGCTGATCTTTAATTTCTTAAACATGATTTCTTTCAGTCCTTCAAACATATATTTTTTGAGGATTTTAATTTTAAGTAATCTCTACACCCAATATGGGGCTCAATTTCACAATCCTGAGACCAGAGTCACACACTTTACCAACTGAGCCAGCCAGGCACTCCTGAACATATTTATAACAGCTTCTTTGAAATTCTTTGTCTGCTAAGCAACCTCTCAGAGAGTTTCAGTTGACTGCTTTTCTTTTTCCTGAGTAAGGGTCACACTCTTGTTTCTCTGCATGTCTCATAATTTTTCGTTTTTGTTGTTCAAAACTGGAAGTTTTATTTTTTTTTTATTTTTTTATTTTTTAACAAACTGGAAGTTTTAGAATCTGTATTCCCTACTCCCTACTTCCTGGGTAGTTGCTTTGTCTGGGCCAATAGTTCTGTGAGACTTTTCTCCCCTGTGTTATACAGCTCACTGATGTCTGTGCTCATTTCAAAAATTTTTGGCTTTGTGTTTAAGTCTGGCCTCCTGATCCTGTTTATAATAGCTTAACAATTAGTCAATGATTGATCAGAAGTCGTGTTCAATCACCTTAAATCAGTAAGACTTCCACACTCTTTAATAATGGACCTGTGTGTGGCTTGGGAGACCCATTCCAAGTTTAGACAGTTGATAAGTCTTCTATGGCTTTTACTTTCTATCTCCTGTGTCTCCTGGATGTGTGTGCAGGAGCTCGTGTTCAGCCAGCAACATGTGAATATCCTCTCTGGTCTCCCCTGAGTGTGTATGTAACCTTGCACAAGCCTCCAGCCTACCAGAGAAATATTTTCGAGCTGATCAAAACCCATGATATGTCTCATTCCTCAAATCCCCCTGTTGAGTTTCTGGCTAGCGTGCCAGACCGTTTCTCATCCCAGCTAGGATGACTGTCTTAGGCTGTGACATTTTCATCTCTCAATCCTTTGCCACTGAGATCACTACTGTATCTGACAGTGGCCAGGAGTGTGGGCTTTTCCTGCTCTCTGATTGTTCTACATCAAGTCAGCCCCTTATTGCAACGAAGCTGCTAGTTTTCACTAGAATTTCCTCACTGACGGAGAAGTTGAAGGACAAGCACATTCCAGGCTAAACAAATGGACCCCACTGTTGTTACTCAGATTTAACAATTTTTCTTGAATAAACTCTTCTCAGCCTTTTGTATGCCTCTGGCTGGTTTCCAGGGCCCTCACGTCATTGCTGTTGACAATCTTGTGTGATTTTACTGTTGTTTCTTGGGGGAGGGGATTGCTTGCCAAGTGCCTCTTTCCTCCATTCCATAAGTCCTGCCCTGTACTAGCATTTTGCAATGATTAGTCCCAAGGTTACTACTGAACAGAGACTCTGCTGCCAGCACTGTTTTTGATGGTTGCTTGGATTTGTGGCCTTTGCTACTGAGCCATGCTTTTCAGTATTGATACCCTTGTGTAGTCTCCTCCCCTTCAGTCCAGGCTGGGATTTTCTTTAAAAATCTGGGATTTGCTTTAATTTTTTTTTCTTTTTTTATATATCTAGAAAGTGAGCAGGTGAGGAGCCAAGAGAAGGGGAAAGAGAATCTCCAGCAGGCTCCACACTCAGCATGGAGTCTGACTTAGGGCTCAATCTCACAACCCTGAGATCATGACCTGAGCCAAAATCAAGAGTCGGATGCTTAACCAACTGAACTACCCAGGCACCCATGGGATTTGCTTTAAACATCAGAATGCAGAAGAAGTATCACTGTATGAGTATCAGAATGCAGAAGAAGTATCACTGTATGAGTTTCAGGCCTAGGCATTTAGAAGGCTGGAAGCTCCTGCTTTTGTGCTCTTGGAAGCTCTGCACTGCCATCTAAGAAGTTCAGCTTCCCTGCTAGACAGATCATGTGAGGAGAATCGGCAGTAAGGGATAGGCCCCAAGACTGTATGGAACTGAGGGAAGTAGCTGGCAGTGAGAAATGAAGCCCCAGAAATTTGACCAAATAAATCCACTCCAGCCAGCCCTAACCATGTGAGCCTTCCCAGCTCAGACACCAGACATAAGAGTGGTGAAGCATCTTGGAAGGCATGGCATCACATGGAGCAGAGGGGAGCCATCCTTACTATGCTCACCTGGAGTTCCCCAGAATAATGAGAAAGAATAAAAATTATCGTTGTTATAAGCTACTAGGTAATGGATAACAATTTAAGGATGGATAACCAAATAGCCAGGAAAAAGAGCAACAGCTGGACTACTGGTTCTAGTTTTGGCTTCCTCCAACACATCTTGACACAACTGGCAAGCTTCAAGAGCTGCCTGGTCTTGACTCACTGGTTCCTACCAAGTTGTATTGTGTTCTGAGTATGTCACCTGAAGTATAGACAATGTTCATTGTGCACAACGCCCTGCAGAGAGCCCAGCAAAAATAGGCACATAATAAAAGGCTTCATGCTGACACTCACAGTTAATATGATTGTGAGTCACACCAACTATTACAGCCCAGGAAACAGACCACTTTTCCCTTCTTAGTCACTGAGTCATGCTGGCAGGATCAAGGCAACACAACACTTTTGGTCTACACACCCTTTTCATGCCATAGGTGCCAGTGCCAGAGAGCCTGTTGACACTACAACTTTGTTTCTACCTGTTTCTTTCTCAATTCTCAATCTGTCTGGGTCAAGGGCATTTGGTTTTCTCCAAAGCAAAGGAATCCACGTTCAGATGCCTACTTACATGAAATGAGCTCAGAGTCAGCTGCATGAAGAGTCGTATAAGTTTTGAAAATCCTTCCACTTGATCATCAGTGATGAAGGAGAAGAGAACCTCGTGAACACCCAACAAAGGAATGAGGACCAGTGTTGACTTTGCCAATCTGCAAATGACAACCAAAAAACTGTCAGGAGAGCTATGTTGAGAATAGGCAGTTTCCTGCTCTTCTGTCCATGACTTTATCATAGTTCTTATCATACTGAAAAATAGTTGATCTTCTAGTTTGTCTCCTTGGCTACACATTGAATGCTTTAAGGGCCAGTGTGGTCTTGTTTAACTGATTCCTCCCTACACCTGACTCTTGGCAGACACTCAGGATACATGAATGGAGTGAATGAATGAATAAATGAATGGATGGATGGATGAATTTTCCTATAAAGATTATGATATGCCTATAGATCTTAATGTTTTGACTGATGGATAGATTTCCATGTGCATGGCTGTCTCCCTGGGACACTACACCACTACCAGGTATGACAGATTTCCTATTACCTGGCTGGCAGGTGCCTCTATTTCTTTCTCTATTCAGGACTTCCAATGTCAGTGCTTTATTGAACCTGAGAAGGGAAAGCAAATGAAGTATCTGGGGTCACACAGCCACTAAGTGACAAATCCAGGCCTGGAAGTGAGGCTTCTGACTTCAAACTCACACCCTACACACTCCATGCAGAGCTTGACCTTCAAGCCCCATGCTGCCCTTCAGCCCCAAGACAGCAAGGGCTGCAGGAAATGAGAAACTGATCCTCCTCATAAAAAGTACTGTGTGGAAGCTCGCTGCTGTATACACTCTGCATAAAAAAAGACAAACATTCCTTTGTACCACCCACGTGCAAAGTGCACAGCTGGGGCCCAAACATTCCATATCGCATACCGGTGGTTCCCAAACATGGTTTATCATTAGAATTCCTTAAAGAACCTAAAAAGATAGATGATAGATAGATAGATGAATGAATGGATGGATAAACAGATAGATGGAGAGATAGATGGAGAAATGGATGGGTAGATAGGTGGGTGGATGGATGGGTAGATGGATGGATGGATAGATAGATGGAGAGATAGATGGCTGGCTGGCTGGCTGGGTAGATAATAGATAGATGATAGAAAGATAGTAAATAGATATAGCCAGCTAGCTTCCTCAGCTGAGGTGTCAACCTCCTGAGTCAAAACCTCTGCCCTTTGAGTCCTGGGAATGTAAATTTTTAAGGAATCCTCCCATGGGGTTCTGATAAGCAGCCACATTTGGGAATGACTTTTTTTTTTTTTTTTTTTTTTTTTACCATTGAGCTGCTTCTTAATTTAAAACTACCTACATTAGCAAAAGTGACTCATACCCAGGGCACAAACAAAGCTACTGTCTTGTATATACACACTGGAAAAAAAAAGTTTAATCCCTAATGACTTTTTAGCCCAAGTCACTTTTCTTAAAGGGCCAGACTTGGAGAAGGCTTCCCCCCACCCCAACCCTGTGGAATTAACGATGGAGGAGATCATGGGCGATGTCCTCGGGAAGATTAACTATATGCAAGAGAAAGTGTTTAGTGTGGATCCTGTGTCTGTGAGACCCATTCAAGTGTAATGGTATCAAGGAAATGAGAAAATCTCACCTTTGTCCCCTGAAAAGACCTAGAACCGTAGGAGGAAAGTAGGCACATAAGCTGTGTGTGCAAGACCAGTGATGGATGGGGTATTGGGGGTGGGAGTGCTAGGCAGTGGGGAAACAGACACCAGGTCTAGTTATGCCCTTCCCCTGAGCTGAGCCCCATCAATTCCAACCCCACTCCCATCCAGGGCAACACTAAGGTGGTCCTAAGGACAGAATATTTCAAGAGAGTTGTTTATGTGCTTGTTTTTGCTTTTTAATTTCCAGGAGTGTTTTTAAAACCCTCTGTCTCAGAGGCAGCAAAGTGGCAACCACAGGTTAAATTTGTACTACTGGTGGTTTTTACTTAGGCTAAGGGGGTGATTTCTGTTACTGGAACCACTTATAAGTAATAAAGACAGTTGGAGCAGAGGGGGCCAGATTTCTGGCTTCTTTGGAAAAACATGGAAATCTGGGCCTGCAATTTTTCTTGGTAATTGTCATTGGCGGGCCCATAGCAGCTGTTTTCTTCACAGGGAACATGTCCTCTACAACATTCAACCCATCTGTACTACTCACTTATGTTCCACGCTTGGCCCCTGTGAGTATCTGAGTTTGTGACCCTTGCTCTGGGTTATCTAAGTTTTATTTAATTAATTTATTTATTTTTTAAAGATTTTATTTATTCATTCATGAGAGATACAAAAAGAAAGAAGCAGAGACACAGGCAGAGGGAGAGCAGGCTCCCTGTGGGGATCCTGATGTGGGGCTTGATCCCACAACACAGCCTGAGCCAAAGGCAGATGCTCAACCACTGAGCCACGCAGGTGCCTCAGTTATCTGAGTTTTAATGATACGTGCTACATACTTAGATGCAGGTCTGCATTTCACCATTAACTTGGGGCCATGCTATTCAAAACATTAGGTGTTTTGAATAAGCTCTGTATTTTGGAATAATAGCAAATCTGTAGAAAAGTAGCAAAGAGAGTACAGAGAGTTCCACATATGCTTCCCCCAGTTTCCCCTCATGTTAAATCGTGTATAACCATGGTACATTTATTTGTTAAGACTAAGAAGCCAATACTGGCATACGACAAGTAACTATGCTCCAGATCCCTCTCAGATTTCACCAGGTTTTCCCCTAATGTCCTTTTCATGTGCCCGAGTCCCATATTTAGCATGGGATGATTTTTAAGGAATGGCCTTCTGTTTATGAAGCTTTGGGCCATTTTAGTAACTGTCAGCTCCCTGGTAGGATGTCAAGGGATTCCCCGTTCCTTATCTCATTCTAACTTCTCCTTAGACAAAGTACCATGTGTGTTCCTGTTCGGATAGAAATCCATAAATATATATCTACAGCCGTTTACTCTTATGAACTGTATTTATGCTTATTTTTCATCTATAGTCATTTGTTTGTTTAAATTGTTTGGTTTATTGCAGTCATTCAGTGATCCAACAAATATTTATGGAGCATGAGCCAGTGCAGTGGGAGAAGAGGTGCTGTGGTCAAAAGCAGTGGAACCCAGGGGCAGTATCTGGGCCTGGGTTCAAATCTCGATGCCACCAATTATCCTCCATGTGGCTTTGGACAAATTATTTAAGCTCTCATCTATAAAAATGAGGATTATACAACTAATACCATAATATGAAGTGTTGAAATAATTAAAACATTATTATTAATAATAATACAACTGACAGTGTCGTTTGAAAGAGCAAATAAACACATGGTAAACCCTCGGAATATTGATATCTGATGCTTGAATGTTCACTAGGATTTGGGTATCACTGTTTTTTTTAAAATAAGCCATCTTTGCCTTCAGGTTGCTTACAACCTCCACGACTTTGATCAATTTCACTTCCATTTGTTACATTTTTTTGGTTTTGGGTGCCCACCAGAACATCTTTTTGGAAAGGGCTCTGAGGCTCGGCAGGTGAAGAAATGACCCTCCTTTATAAATTCAGCAAGAGCTCTGCCCGGCACACCACATGGAGAGTAGAGACTGGTCCTCCGGGGGAAGAGCAGCCTGGGTGCTGGAAGCCACAAGGAACAGACAACTCTGACGCCACTGAGCATCATCAGCTGGCATCTGCCCACATTCCAGGGGCCTGGCTCGGCTCTCCCACTCCTGGCCAGGCAGGTGTGCCATGTAACTCTCCTCTGCTTGAATGCTGGAAGCCCAGGGACAGGATGGGGACTACAGGAGGTTCTCCAGCAACTAACAACTTGCCTTTTTGGCAAGACCCAGACCTATTTAATTTAAACTTTCCTAAAATATGCTCCTGGAGGAGATGGGGGCCAAATCTTGAGAGCTACATTCTGAAAGTTCTCAAAATCTGGGGGAGGTGGAAGCAGGCCTGTTTCTACCAGAGTTTGGACAAAATGCCCTGGGCCCTGTCGCCCCTTCCTCCTCATCCTAGCCGGGGAGGGGTGGCAAAGGAAAACAGACCTGGAGGGGGACGTGGAGGTAGAAGAGCTCAGTGTGAGCTGGTGGGGGTGACCTAGTGGGGTGACTTAGAAATGAGAGCATTTAGCACTGCTCTGCAGAGAAAAATGAGCAGATGCCCTCCTCAATGCTGCAGGATTCGCCAGCCAGGGCAGGAAAATCAGGTGGGCTGGTGTGTCCTGAGAGGCAGGACCCTGGGTTTTTGCTAATTAATGAGCATAAGCTGAGCAATTGTACTGTGCTCTGTGCTGGAGCAAGGTGAACAGAAAGCAGATGGCCAACCAGAATGATGAAGAAAGTCACAAAGATGCTAAGAGTCCCCTGTACTTACCCAGCCCTATCTGTGGAGACCCTGAGAAATGAGCCCTGCTTTCACCAGGCAGGTGGCCCCACAGGGCAATGGGGGTTTCTCACGGTCAGTGATCCTTTGCACCGATCACTCTACTTTGACGACATGATCACTGGCAACACCCCAGTGACTGCTTTGAATTTCTGGCTTATTTGTTGTCAAGTATGCTAGGAGTGCAGGCACCAGGAGGAAACCCCCCTGCTCATTCCCGCCTTTCACCACCTCTAAGAATGAACAGTTGTATAGTCTGGTTTATATATCAGTCTCTTGTGAGTCCAGTTGGCATTAGGCAGCTCTCCAAAGTCTCAGCCATTTGGGAACACTGATACGTCCCTGGGTGGTGACAAACTCACCAAGGTAAGGTGTCTTAGCCTGGGAGGACTCCAGGTGGGCATAAACCCAGGTTTCTCTTTTCAAGCTTTATCCTTGAACAAGGGTGGAGGAAGGGAGGAAGAAACCTTTCCAGACTGGTTGTATATATCAGACAAGTTATTCTTTCTCCTCCCAAAATAGCTGTCTTGGATCATTGCTCAGCCATGAGGGTCTCCCCAGTATTTATGCTTGCCTAGATTGTCAGCTCCCAGTCGGGTATGCACACTTGAGGGCTGTGCAAAAACAATCCATGTGGCATTAGAAGAAAACGTAATAAGGAAAGATAATTGAAGTTCTATGTGTTAAATTTTAATCCATCCTTTACCATTTTCTCTTTCTGTTGTATTTTATAATGTCTATATCAGCTCAACAGACCATGGGTATAAATGATGAGGGGCATGCTCAGAATTTCTTTATTGAAAAAGATGCATGATCAGAAAAGTTTGGGAACCACCATCTTGGATAATTCCAAAGGAGATCTTGCAAAAGGGGATGTTGTGGCTGCTTAGAAGCATATCTGCCATGGCCCAACCTGAAAACTCCATGGGTTATTTCACTACAGCATCTGACCCAGTGTCCTGCACTCTGCATCAAAATATCTTGGGGGAAGTCCATAAGAAGTCCAGGTAACAGGGCTCCATTCCACATTTACTGAGTCTGAATACCCAGTGGAAGGCCTCATGAGTCCATGCTTTTGGCTGCCTTGCCAGGTGATGCTTATAAGCAGCTAGAATGGAAAGCTTCTTTAGGGGACCCTATGGGTTTGGAGCATGGGGAGCCCCAATGGTACATGGTGGGCTTTGAGGGCAGAAAAAAGCAGGGTGTAGACTCTCAGTCTGCATGGAAAGTGGTGTCTTGGGATTTGTCTACTCCCTGTTTCTGTTTCTGGGCAGTGCCGTCCTCTGTCGGGTTTCCCAGATGCTTCAGTGTCCCCTGTGCCTGGTTAGTGAGAGGCCTGCCCTCCCTGAATGGACCCATGATGGGAAGACTAGAGCAGCTCTAACCATGATTTTAGATCTCCACCCTCAGAGAGCAGTTAGAGGCTTAGCCTTGGGAGAAGAGCCAAAGAAGCTTTGAGCCACTTAGAGTTCTCCACCAGAGGCGCCAAGAAAGTCGGCATGGTTCTGTGTTGTCCAAGCCAGCCCAAGTGCCTTCAGGGTGAGAGGGTGAGTTGCAAAATGTTTGGGCCAATTATAGCATATATTTGTCAGTGGTGAACCATACGTGTTTATATCCTTTGGGAACTCCCAGAAGAAGGGTTTTAGGTATATAGAATTTGGGGTCTTGATCCTGGGCAAAGACCACTCACACATCCAATTAGACTGAGAACCCACATCTATGAGCTTCTTTGGTCTTCCTAACAAGCAAGAGATGGGTTTCCTGTGACATTCCCATTTTACACACATGAAATTAGGCCCAGGGAGGCCAAGTATGTTGCCCTAGGTCACTCAGCAGATCTGGGATCATGGCCAGCATCAGCCCTCTTGACATATGTTCACACCAAAATACTAGTTTTTGGGAGTTGGAATGTTCTTCTTGCAGACAGGGCCCACATACTATCTTTCTTTTGTTCCAAGCACAGGTCCAGGCACATGGTAGGTGTTCATTAAATATTTGTCAGATAAATGGAAAAAATACCTTCCCAGCACACCTGCGTCAGGTCCAATTTTAGTGTTAGTGAGAGAGAAACAGAGCTCCACCCATCCTCACTCACACCTCTGCCTATGACCTGCCATGTGGACTAAAATCCTTACCCTTAGAGCCACTCTTTGGCTCAACCAAATGGCTCTACCATCCACTCTTAGGGGCATTTTAAGTTCTCTGCTGCAGGGAATGTGCATACCCTTGACCACTCACTTCATGTCCATGGGGCCAGAAGGTCCTCAACAGTGGCAAAAGCCTTGCATGACCCCATGACACCTTTTTCAGAGGTTCCTTTCTTGATACACTCATCTTGGGAAACAGACATATCGATATAGCTCATGCCCCTCCCCCAGAACGTTATCCAGAACAGCCTGAAGGGGTCAAAATAATCTTGGACCATTGAGCACTGACCTCAGGCCACTCACCTGTATTTATAATCTCTGAAGCACATTTGATGGGCTTTGAGCTTTGAAATGAGAAGCTTGACAATTTTCAGGAAGATGAAGAAATTGACCTTGGGGAAAAAAGTAGATATGGGTTAATAAGTGATATAGACTCCACATGGTTATGAATATCAAGGTCACCCTGAGCCTGGCCATTGGGTCCTTGTCCATGTAAGCCAAGGGAAATGTGGCAGTTGACCATTCAGGAAGTACATGCTCGTGGCCATCCCCACTCTTCCAAAGGCCATGTCAACACATCCATGTATTATTTCATTTAATCTTCACAATAATATTCTGAAAAGCCACACTGTTTTTATGTCATGATACAATGAGAAAAAGGAGAGGCATGGGAGATACAAGAGGCACGGAAGAGACCAGTACAGTTCCTAAAGGTGCACACACAGCAAGTGACTGAGCTGGTACTAAATACAGCTTTACCCGAAAATCATCTTTTCTTCATGTAAACAGCCTCCCTTCTGTAAAGAACTGCAGCCCTACTGATGTCTAACTTGAGGTCTTCTTGCTGCCATGGAGTTTATTGGAAAGCACATATTCTCCTTTCCCTAGAGTGGATTCCACACCTGTCATGAGCTGGGACAGTTCGACCCTTCATTGTCAGCCTTGGTAGAAATGTTTAAATATGTCTGCAAATTCTTCAGCACTGTTGCCTTAGAAAGGCAGAGCCTAATTCCCTCTTTCCCTCTGAGATGTAAGCAAGGCTTAGCTATGTACATCAAATGAAAAGAACATGGTGGAAGTGAGGCTATGTGACTTCTTAGGGTAGGTCCTCAAAAAGATGGCATCCACCTGGTTCTCTCTCTCTCTTTCTCTGGGGAAAGCCAGCCGCCATGTTGAAAGCACACTCAAGTAGCCTGCAGAGAGACCCACCTTGGGGAACTGAGTTCTCCTACCAACAACTAGCACCACTTGCCGGCCATGTGTATGAGCCACCTGGGAAGCTGATTCTCCAGCCCCTGTCAAGCCATCAGATGGTTGCAGCTCTGGCCAACACCTTAACAGCAACCCCATGAGACACTGTGAGGCTCTTGGAGAAGTAGAAAGGCAAGTGATTGAGGGCTTGGAGAATGAGAATGAGATTTGTGAAGAGTAAGACCGAGTGGGGGTGGGTGGGAGAGAACCAGCACCTGCAGAGCCTTTCAACGTCACACAGAGGACTTTGGGTTTCCTTCCAAAAGCAATGGAGAGCCAGTGATGAATCTCAAGCAGGAGAGTTACCTGATCAGATTTGTATTTCTATTCAGAAAGATCATTTCAACAGCTGTGGGGATTAAGGATTGGAGGAAGGCAAAGCCAGAGTAGGGGAGACAGGAAAGAATGATGGAGAGGTGATATAAAGCCACAGCTGTGGTGCATCAGCAATGGGGAATATGAGATGGATTTGAAAGTCTTAAGGAGTTTGAGTCAAATGGCCTAATTTGTTAGTGGTTGGATGTGAGGTCAAAGATGATCCAAAGTTTCTCAGTAGATCTCAAGTGTGCTATCGTGTCATTCACCGAGAGTGAGCACATGAAGGAGGGAGAGCAGGTGCAAGAGGATGAGGAGAGCTCTAGTTACTGTGGACACAAGAGATGGCTCAAGGCAGTGAGATATTTATGTTTGGATTTCAGCAGAGAAGTCCCAGCTGGAGCATGGAGCCAGCATTGGAGGAGGTGAGATCGTCCAGAAAGGCAGGGTAGACTGAAAGAAATAAAGGGTTAATTAAGAGACTCACCTTGTGATGAAAGGAAATGGAGGCAGGAAAAGAGATGGAGAAAGAGTAGCCAGGGCAGTTGGAGCAGATCACAAGGAAGTGGTGTCCTGGAAGCTCACGGCTGTAAGAATTTAAGAAGGTGAACACTAAGTGGAATTTAAGCAAACTAAGACTGCATTTAGCAACAAAGAGCTGAGAAAAGGTGCACTTCACAGGTGGCAGCATGAGCCAGATCGCAATGCTTTGCTTTTTGAGCTAGACATGAAGAGGTAGATGATATTGAAGAGGCTTGGCTGTGAAGGGAAGCAGAATGATAGAACAGTAATTGACAAGGGATGCAGAATGGGGACAATGTCTCTCCCCTCTTTTACATGCAGGGCTGTAAGAGGTTTGGGGTTACAGTTGTTCTTTTCTTTTAAGATTTTATTTATTTATTCATGAGAGACAGAGAGAGAGAGGGAGAGGGAGAGAGAGAGAGAGAGAGAGAGAGAGAGAGAGAGGCAGAGACACAGGCAGAAGGAGAAGCAGGCTCCATGCAGGGAGCCTGATGTGGGACTCAATCCCGGGTCTCCAGGATCACTCCCTGGGCTAAAGGCAGAGCTAAACCGCTACCAGGCTACCCAACAGTTGTCTTTTTTTTTTTTTAACTTTTTTTGTATATATTTTTTATTGGCATTTGATTTGCCAACATATAGCATAACACCAGGTGCTCATCCCATCAAGTTCCCCCCCTCAGTGCCTGTCACCCAGTCACCCCAACCCCCCACCCACCTCCCTTTCTGCCACCCCTTGTTCGTTTCCCAGAGTTAGGAATCTCTCATGTTCTGTCACCCTCTCTGATATTGTTTTTAAAACAGAAAAGAGTTGAGAATGCCTCCAGGTGATGAGGAAAGAGCCAGTAGAGTTGGAGATTGGGTGATCATTAATGGCGGAAAGTCTCCACTAACACTGAGCCAGCACAGGACCAATGCCTCCTGCCTGGAAATAAAACCCTGGAAACACACAGTGAAACAAAAGCTGCAGAATCCAACCTGTACCTCCTGTGACTCGCCTTATCAAGCCCAGGAGAATCAGTGCTCAAAACTAACAGACTACAGTTTCAGGCAAGAGACTACTATTTATCCAATCCACCAGCCAGCAGGAATGATGGAGCTTCCCAGCCAAAGAGTATTTAGTAACAGAACACTTAAATACAAACTAAATGCAACCAAGTAATTTATTTCTTTAATGGGATATCTGCTTTTCCTCACAAAGAGAAAACGTTGTGTCCTTGGCTTAGTGATTTGTTGAAGTCAGGCATTTTTCTCACAAAGTAAGTTGAACCGGGGAAAGGAACGTTATTTCAGCAAATTAATTTCAATTGGGACTGTACCCTAGGAAATGAAGAGTTGTGATGAGGAGCATGTGGATTTTCTGTTTTTTGTGTCTTCCAGGGGCCAATGGGCCATATGGCTCCTCAATGCCACGGAATGAAACATCAGCCTGGTTGACCATGGAGCCTGTGCTCACCTAGGCATCCCGCAAGACAAGAGTCAGCAGGCCCATTTGGATGACACTGTTCTTCATTTGTGCACAAGCAGGAAAAGAGACTGAGTGAGGAAATTTTTTAAGAACGCAGCCAACTCCTCTTAGATTCTGTGATGAGAATGGGGACCCAGGACCCCAAATATGTAAGGCTCCCTTTCAGGTCCTAGACAGTGCAGAATGCATTATCAGATACCACGTTCCTGGTGACACTTCTTTGGTACCCCAGCACCTGTGCTTAGGTCTGGGAGGCAATTGCCTCCCTTAGAGGCTGGCAGAGGCAATTGCTAACATGGTAGGGGGCTCAGAAGTCAGCTTCATCTACCCCTAAACTTCTCCACCTACCCCTGTCCCCTCTTCACCTGGCCTGCTGTGTGGACTAAAATGTCTTATCATTAGAGCTGCTCCTTAGGGTTAAAATACTTCATCCCCAGAACCCTGATGAAGTGCACACATCACACAGTTTATAGGAACACTTGTGGTGGGGGGTGCTTTTTCCATCTATTATTCATCCATTTGCTCATTTTTACAACAATGAGTAATTCAGTCACTACTTATGATCTGACCCACTTTCACCATGGGGAGCAGAAGATGGGATGCAGCAAAGCTAAGGTATAAGGGGGTAGGAAAGCACAGGGTATGGAGAGATTCCCACTGCAACTTTTAGAGGAGGGAACTATGAAAATGAGATGTTTGGGAGACACAGAAAGCCCCTGGACGCCTGGTGAGACAGAAGATCTAAAAACAGACAATACCAGTGAAGACTAATTTTACGGACTTCTCAGCTTTGCCAAGTCCTGGAATTATCAGAGGAGATTCAGTAGGAACAAATGAAAGAATCTGAGTTTGTAACTTCATAAAGTCAACAGATGGTTCATTCAATTCATTGGCTAAAAAAAAAAGCGTTCAGCTGCGTGTTCAATTTGGTTGATCCATTACCTCTAGGAATTACGGTGTGGATAGAACAAACCTGCATAGTGTACGTATTTTGTAAGGCTGTCCATGAAGGTTTGGACTAATCAAAGCTTTCTGGATTTTCTACTGGGAGCAGAGGAGACTAGGATATAAGAATATATCTTATTCTGGGATGGTTCTATTCTAAATGTACACCCAAGGGTAACAGGTTAATTTAAGTAGTGGAGCCTTATATCCTGAAGAAGATGTGAATTCTCCAATTTCTATGCCTCATGTAAGACCAGAGCATCTGGACTCTCGGGATTGTTACATTGTTATCTCTGAAACAGAGAGAAAGTCAAGAGGGCAGCAGATAAAATCAGCTGGGATGTCTGGAAACCCCGCATAGCGTTCATTCACATCAGCCCTGATGCTGATCCATGGATGCAGACCCAGTCTGGGGGAGGTGGGAGAAGCCCAGCTGTGGTAACAAGGATGCTCACGGCAGGGTGGGGGGGAGGGGGAGCCTGAGTCTCAGGATGAGTCTCTTTAGTCCCATACAGCGTCACTGAGCTGGTTACAGGTTTCTGTATACAGCATGAGGCCCCAGGGAGAAGGAGGCCTGTGGTACAACCCTGCATTGGAGTCCTGAACCAGAGCAAGGATAAGATTCTAACTTGTTCCTTCTCGTTCAACACACCCTGCTCACAACTCTCGACCACCCCTTTTCTCAAGGGAACTGGCCCAGGCTCACTCTGAGTCAGAGAATTCTGCTGGGTGGCAGGGGAGGGGGAGCAGGGTCCCCCACAGCTAACATGCTCAGGGAGGAAGAAGCAGGAGTGGGAATGGTCCTTACCATTACACAAAGCAGCATGGGCCCTCGGATGATCCACCAGATTTTCTTATTTCTATTGGTTACCCAGCACCTATGGCAAAGAGTGGGCAGGAGAAGACTTAAAACAGGGACACGAGGGCACCTGGGTGGCTCAATTGGTTAAGCATCTGCCTTTGGCTCAGGTCACGATCTCAGGGTTCTGGGATCGAGGCCCACACTAGGCTCCCTGCTCAGTGGGGAGCCTGCTTCTCCCTCTGCCTACTGCTCCCCCTGTTTGTGCTCTCTCTCTCCGTCTCTCTGTCAAATAAATAAATAAAATCTTTAAAAAACAAAACCAGAGACATGGTTGAATGAACAGCCTCATGCCCTCTGGAAAAAGGGTGCTCATACTTAAGACTGACTGCCACTCGTGATTCTCCTGGGGGTGGGAGAGAGAAAATAAAACAGGATTACAACCCCCTCCTATTCGTATGGTACCATCAACTTTTCTTAATGGTAAAGTGTTCTTTGAATGCAAACAACATTGGCATGGGACTTTCCACGCTTTTCTTCAAGTTCATACAAAAATAAATTATTAATTACACATACGGGATGTTTTGGTAGTGATTATTTGGAAGGGGGGAAATAGGGTCACACGATATACGTTGTGGGCAGCAGGCTTACCAATGTCCTGTTGAGATTCAATCCCTAGAAGCCAAATGATGGGGAACCAACCTGGTTTTTTAGTAGTCTCCATAAAGTTCCACCATATAGGCATGCCACAATTTGTTCATGGTTTCCCATATTAGTGGATGCTCAGGCATTTTGTTTTTGTTTTGGGTTGCTTTTTTTTTTAATTGAGATATAATGGATATTTAACACCATCTTAGTTTCAGGTGTGCAATATAATGACTTGATATTTGTATATACCTTGGCAAGATGTTAACTGGGCCACAATAAGCCCAGTTAACGTCTATCACCACACATAGTTACAAATGTTTTTTCTTGCCATAGGGATTTTTAAAACAGACTCTCGAAGCACTTTTCAAATATACAACAGGGTATTATTAACTCACCATGCTGTCTCCATGTTATACTTTATATCTCTTGGACTTATTTATTTTATAGCTAGAAGTTTGTGCCTTTTGACCACCTTCACCCATTTCAGTTTGCTTCCTCTTCATCCCACTGTGAACAATGACACATTAACCAATATTGTACCCGTATCTTTACATACCGAAGGTCATCGCCACCCCATGCAGTGACTTTCTTGAGTGTTAATTTGAGCTAATTTGGTGCTAACTTGCATGTGTAACTAAGCTAACAAACTTTGATTATTTTATCTACAGGTCTAAGTACATTCTAGATGGCCAAAACAGAAGGTGGTGGATATTCTCTTTGGGAAAACGGTGTCAATTCTTGTATTTGGGCATATCTTGGAATTCCTGTCTCACGGAAATGTGTGAGCGGGTGAATTTCCTACCCAGTGTTTTCCAGCTGTGCACGGGTGATACTCCAGGGTACAACAAACAGCAGCGGGAAGGCTGGGGGAAGAAAACAGGGAAATGCAGTTAGGATCTGATTGGCCAAACCTGCCTGCCTCCCACCCCACCCTGATGAGCCAAAACCATCTTGTAAAAACGTATAAAAGCCCAAATATCACAGAACCGCAGGCTGAGAGCTGAAGAGACTTAGGGTGACACAGAACCCATCTGTTGTTTTACCGTCAGGCAAACCAGGAAGCAGAGAGGAGAAAACACCCGCCACATGTTGCAAAGCAGCTCAGAGTAAATCCAAAACATTCACCCAAATCTCCCAAATGGTAGGCCACCGGTATTTCTTCTGAATCCTGCAGAGCCTCACATTTTCCAAGAGTTTGTAGCAACAGGGGTTCCAGACCCCTTCTTGAAGACTGAGTTGGCGTTTTTGGACTGGATGTTTGTGTCCTCTGCTCCAACCCCATGTTGAAGCCCTAACCCTCAATGTGGTGATCATTGGGGGCTGGATCTTTGGAGGTAACTAGGTTTGGAAGGTGGGGGTGGTATTGGTCATCATGATGGGATTAGAGCCTGCTCTCTCTCTCTCTCTCTCTCTCTCTCTCTCTCTCCATCATGTGAGGCTATAGTGAGAAGGCGGCTGTCTGCAAAAGAAGAGGCCCTCACCAGAACTCAACCATGCTGGCACTCTGATCTCAAACTTCCCAACCTCCATAACTGTGAGAAATAAATGTCTGTTGGTTACGCCATGCAGTCTATGGCATTTTGTTATGGCAGCCTGAGCAGATCACTACAGCTGGGGACAGGGTAGGAGGGAGAGCATCTAATTGTACAAAAAAAGCTTGTTGATTTTTGAAAGTATGCATTCGGTCTATAGTGCTTATTTGTATCTGTACATGTACACACACACCCCTTTCATCAGTATCTTTTCACTGGAGAGTTATCTGCCCCAGATGCTCCCTCCAGCTGGGAAACCAAAGGTTCTATCAAGCTCCTATGTTCTGATGGGCCCCTAGGAGAAGAGGCTGGGGGTTCAGGTCACTCACCCCAACCCACCAGCATGTATCTGGGCCACAGCCGCCTCTCAGAGAGCACTGTGGGCTCCAGCAGCGTGTGCAGATAAAGGCCTTCGACCAGCAGCCATGAGTAATTGGCACCCACGAAGTAGTGCAGCAGGACCTGAGCCGAGCGGCAGGAGGCAGATATCTGTGAAGGACAGAGCACCCGAGGGTGAGGCCAGACCTTCTCATATGGACCCAAGAGGCTGGAGAAGGGCCTCCCCATGTACAGCCCTCTCTCTTCCCTGTCTCACCACACAAATTTGCTTACTATCTCAGAAAGGCTGGCAACAATACCAAAATGCGAGGGAGGGCTTTCTGTAGGGTTCAGAGCCCAGCCTCTTCCTTGACCTTCTAGATTTGTGTAGACAAACAAAAATAAAGAGAATGCACCAGCAGCAATTTCCCAAAAGGAAACACTGAAAGGTATGTTCCCTGATCTTAGTTCAAATCAACTAGAAACTAAAAAAAAGAAAAAAAATCTTCATATGATTGGAAAGGAAGAAATAATTTCTAAATAACCTGTGAATCAAAAAAAGGAAATAATGATAAAAATTAGAACTTATTTTTGAACTGAATGAAAGGAAAATTCTACATATCAAAAGGTGTGGTGTGCAGCTAATACCACACCTAGAGTAAAACCTACAACCTTAAATGACTCAATTAAAAAAAGAAACAAGCTGAAAAATCAATTATCCTAACTATCACATCAGAAAAAGAGCAGCAAATTTAACCTAAAGAAAGGACCTGGCAGGGGCAGGTAGGTGGCTCAGTGGTTGAGCATCTGCCTTTGGCTCAGGGCGTGATCCTGGGGTCCTGGGATCGAGTGCTGCATCAGGCTCCCACAGGGAACCTGCTTCTCCCTCTGCCTATGTCTCCGCCTCTCTCTCTCTCTGTGTCTCTCATGAATAAATAAATAAAATATTTGAGGGGAAAAAAAAGAAAAAACCTGGCAGGAAAGCATAAAGATAAAAGTAGAAATTAATGAAACAGACCACATAAACGTAATCAACAATCCTAAAATTTCATTCTACAGTTTGTCTAGTAAAACCAAAAAACATCTGGTGAGGATGATCAAGAGGGTAGAAAAGAAAATGAAGGTATAAATAATCAATATCAGGGATGCAAAAAGCAATACCTCCAAAGCTGCAACAGACCTTAAAAAGATCTTAAGAAACTATGAACTATTATGGCAAGAAACTCGAAAAGTTAGAGGAAGTACATGAATTCCTAGAAAAACTAAGTTACTAAAATTGACACCAGAATAAACAGAGAACCTGAACACAAGTCAAAACTAGTGCATAGTTAAAAGCCTTCCAATTAAGAAAACTCTGATTCCAAAGGCTTCACTGGAGTGATCTATGAAATATGTAAGAAAGAAAAATACCCATCTTAAATTCTTCCAGAGAATAGAGAAAGAGGTAACAAGTCTAATTTGTTTTAAGAGATCACCATAAACTTTATCATCTTTTTCAGAAGAAAAGAAACTTCCTCACAGGTGCAGGTGAGAGAATGCTAAAGAGAACACAGCATCAGCTAATGAATCCAGCATTTTAGGGAAAAGAGTAATACATCAGAACCTAGTTGTATTTATTCCAAGAAAGCCAGGTTAATTTAACAGGTTACTATAATCATTATTCATAAGATAAAGGAAAAAGCATCCCAACAGAAGCAGATTTCAATGTGGAAAAGATTTGCTGCTTTTAAAAATTGCAATAATAATGATAATGATAATAATAAGGAATAATTAATAATAAAGGCTCATCTGTACAGTTCTTTTGTTCACAGATGAAGAAATTTCCCACCCAAGTGCACACAGTAGCCCTGTGGTGGACTCTTCTATGCTGACGTCTTTTACCTGCCCCACTCTTGGGAGGTTTGGGGGGGCTTTTTGGTTTGGTTTTGGGATTTGTTTTAAAGTCAAATGATGCCTCTCTAACCAGAAGGCCTTTGACACCCCCTTACCTCCCCCTTCCCCTTCCCAGCCCCACCTTCCCACCACAAGATTCCCAGTACTGATCTGCCAAGTGAGAGGCTATGGTAGGGAGGGACATACCTCGGACACATAGGACATCCACTCTTTGTCACTGTTGGGCCTCCTGGAGTAAGAGTTGTAGAAGATGGCATCCTTCACCAGCACAGCCAGGGCTCTCAGGATGAAAGAGGCAAACAAGTTCATGTGGATGTAGTTGCGTGTGCAGTGGAGCTTTCTGTGCAGGAAGAAGAAAACCAGGTGTCTTCCCCCATGAAAGAACAGTTCAGACTGACAGGTGTGTGCCTGAAACACCTGTGCAACTATCACTAGAGGGCAGGCATTCATGGTATAGACTCCAGAGCTGCATGCCTGGGTTATGTGATTTTATCTGTGCCTCATTTCCCTCATTGGGAAAATGGAGATAATACTGACATATTGAGTAAAAATTGAGAAATTGAGGCAAAAGGGTTGAGTCAGCTGTCCAAAATCCTAGAGAAGTGGTGGAGCTAAGGTTGACCTCTGGTCCTCTGGTCAACCCAGGCTTAGCTAAAGTAACTTACTCCAGGGCTGGGCAGCTATTTCCTCTGGGCTTGCTTCTGGCACTTTGGGAAGGTGAGTGGAGGAGGTCATGGATAGCAGAGGGTACAGGTTCTAGAATTCTTCCACTGCTCAAGAATTGGTCTCTGGATGGGGCATAGGGTCATGATTCTGCTCCAGGAGCCATAGAATATCCTGGGATTAAGGAGCCAGACCTGGGGCTAGAGGAGCCCAGGTGGGAAGCTGTTCTGGAGCTAGCATTCAATCCCCCAGAGTGTGGATCTAGACCTCCTGCATCGAATGCTCATTCTGCCACATTATATTCAATTACTTTGCTGAATGAAGGCCGAGAGCCCTCAGAGGGCTCCCTAGGGGATTCATAAATATCTCACTTGGGTGATTTCTAAAAATATGATTAGAAAAATGCATATTAGCAAAATGCACTCAGGCTTTGGATTCTGAGTAACAACGTAAGGAAATGGAAATGCTCAGTCTCTGAACTGCCTGGTTGCCGGCCCGCCACCATCA